>NC_064642.1:785610537-786267037 GCF_023864345.2 Schistocerca serialis cubense
TTTTGTGTTATTGAGTACGGCAGAAGTGAATCGACGACAGTTGTTCAGCGTGGGGCACTGAGAATCCGCGGGAAACAACTCAGTATGAACGTGACTCGCCTAAGGTGAACGTTTTCTGTGCCATTTCAGCCAATAAAGTTTTTGGTCCCTTTTTCTTCGAGGGTGCTACTGTAACTGGACTACAGTATCTGGAGATGTTAGAGAATTGGCTGTTCCCTCAGCTCGAACAAGAAGCACAACAATTCATATTTCAGCAGCATGGAGCGCCACCACATTGGTACTTATCTGTCCGTAACTACCTGAACGTCAACTACTCGAGGCGATGGATCGGCCGCCAGGCAGCCCGTGACAGAGCACTTCATCACTGGCCTCCAAGAAGCCCTGATCTTACCCCCTGCGATTTTTTCTTATGGGGGTATGTTAAGGATATGGTGTTTCGGCCACCTCTCCCAGCCACCATTGATGATTTGAAACGAGAAATAACAGCAGCTATCCAAACTGTTACGCCTGATAAACTACAGAGAGTGTGGAACGAGTTGGAGTATCGGGTTGATATTGCTCGAGTGTCTGGAGGGGGACATATTGAACATCTCTGAACTTGTTTTTGAGTGAAAAAAAAAAAACCTTTTTAAACACTCTTTGTAATGATGTATAACAGAAGGTTATATTATGTTTCTTTCATTAAATACACATTTTTAAATTTGTGATATTCTTTTTGAATCACCCTGTATAACTGCATAATATTCGCGCAAACGAAGTTCACAGTCGGCGCGGTGGCTAACTATAAATGGGAAATGCCTTTACGGTCACTCCCATCAGCCACCGCGCCGAGTGTCAACTTTGTTTGCGCGTAATGTACAGCCTGTTCCAAAGATGCGACCAAATTGTAAGTTGGTGGCACGAAGCGTGGCTTCACGTCTTAAACAGGTAATGAATAAGGTACTTTGTCCCACTCAATCATGTGGCGTTTCGAATCGAACCATCTTCACCGCCACTTCTATATACCGTGATGCTGTCTTACTCACCGCTGACGCTCGAACCCCGGCTGCAATTCTTTCCCTAGATTTCGCCGGTGCCTTCGATAGGGTCTCCCATCCATACCTGCTGGCTGTTATGTCGCGGATGGGTTTCGGGGAGCGCTTCATAAGAGTCATCCAGCTCTTCTTGGATGGAGCAGATCGCGACCAATTCCCATCAGACGATCAGTTCGACAACGGTGTCCCTTGTCAATGTATTTGTTCGCCTTGGCGCTGGACCCCATGCTGCGTGACATCGGTCGGATGGTCGATGGTGTCGCTCTCCCAGGCGTCACCTTCCGCAGTGCGACATACGTGGATGGTGTCGGTGTGTTTGTAGCAAACGCCAGGGACATCGATTCAGTTCGCCGAGTACTCAACGTTTATGAACGAGCATCCGGTGCCATGTTAAATGACAAAAAAACGGTGCTAATCCCGCTAGGACCACGATCATTGACCATCGAACGCCCATGGTACCGGATTGTGGGGGAACAACGTATCTTGGGCCTTGAGGTGACTGCCTGTCCGCAGCGCATGTTAACACTCACGTAGAGGCGAATTCTCACGCGCATCAGAGGACTTTGCGTGAGTCACGCTGATCGACGACTAGACCTCCATCAACGAATCCAACTGATTAATACTTGCATCCTATCACGGGCATGGTATGTAGCACAACTCCTTACGCTACCGAAACAAACCGGCAGAGCCATCTCACAAACAGTATATTGGCTATTGTGGCGGCATGCACTATTCAAAGTTGATGCGCAGACTTGTACACTGCCAAAGGTCGATGGTGGCCTTGGACTCATTGACTTTCCCCGCAAATGTGCGGCCCTCCTGATTCACCGTATCGCAACTTTGCGTGAGATTGACCCAGGTGGGACAACAGCGGTGCTTTTCGACCGTTATCGCCCACCATCGGCGCGTGCACCAGTATGTTTGACATATATTCCGTTCCGGATGACGACAGTCAAGGACTATTACCTCAATCAAAGTTACGTCCTAACAGTGGCCACTGACAAGGCACCCACGTCGAAGCGCCTTTACCAGGCACTTCGAGGCCAGCCCACACCACATAAATTGGAGGACAGACGACCGTCGGTCATCTGGCACCAAGCTTGGGCCAATATCAACCACCAAGCTCTCTCCACAGAAGTTTCAGCGCTATGGTATCGCGTCGTAAACAATTTAATACCCACTAATCATCGCCTGGCGGCCATCCGCCTACGGCCCTCGGCTGCTTGTGGCCGATGTGGTGACGTAGACACCAGAGAGCATCGTCTCTTATGCGCTCACGTCACAGAAGTGTGGGACCTTGCACGTGTGCTATTAGCGCTGATCGGTGGGAGTACACCGGACAATGTGTCAATCGACTGGTTCCTTACCCCTGATATTCAGACCAATCCCCGACCACGACGTAACGCAATGGTGTGGCTCTTGGGCCACACCATTTCCACGATCTATGGACCTTTGTCTCACTGATGCTGTCTCTTTCATGGACTATCTTTGGAGCCAGCATCGCCTGGCGAAATCTGACCGGCAATATACCATTACTTTTGCAAGATTTCTTAAAGTTGCAATGGTTCATGGTTATCAAAAGGTGTTCCGGGCTGACTAAGGCCCCTCGTACAAGAATTGCCTGAGTGTACCCCTGGATCTTTGTCACTCGGACTTTCAAATAACCCTTGACTTGCCTATACCCCAGATTTTACATTGGCCTTCTGGGCATCACTAGAGTAGACTGTTCTATGATGCTTGGAAATTGTGTGAACCTTGTACGAAAAAAAATTATTGGAAAGTTGGAAAACACGTAATCTATCTTAGAGGATTATTACTTCGTTAATTCTATGGGCGATGGGATTATCTCGCCAGTTTGTTTTCATTTGAGTGTGCTGCCGTCCCTGTTTTTATTTTGCCTTCATTTCTGTCTTTATTTATTTATTTCTTTTTAGTTTCTAAAATCCTCACTTGCTTCACACCTGCAGAGGGAGGTGTGTTTCTGAGTAGTGTGTCGTCGCCCCCTGAGGCATAGCAGAGTATGCCTCCGCTTTAATTTTAGTTTATGGCAGTAAGTCCTGCTACTAACAGCACCCTGCTTTACGTGCAGCGTCGACACTCGAGGATGGCGGCATTATTGGAGAGGAAAAGGCAGGGCTATAGGGGAGGTAGGAGGCCCAAAAATAAAAATTAAAAAAAAGCGGCGCGCGGCTCACTTCTCGCCAGTTACGTCTCAGTGCCGCTGGACAGACGACGTGGCTTCTGTCGCCACAGGCACCACATTGGATTCGCACCTTCAGAAAGCGGTCTGACAACGTTACTAACACACCGTTGAGTGGATACGGGTAACAGTTCGGCATGCTAAGCTTGCTTTCGTTTCAAACTGCTACGTGAGTCCTTATAGCCTCTGATGACGTCTCCAACATTAGGAGGCAAAATAGGCAGAGAACAGGGTTAACAGAAGGAACGCTTATTACGACTCAAGAGGGAGGCTCTGGCCCTACTAGTTGCTGACAATTGCACCTTTGGAGAGCTTCAGGCTTCTGCGCTAGGAAAACACGTCTTTTCGTACAGCCAGCGCATCCTCGAGAAACGTAGTGGATGCATTACTTTGCTGCAGGTGTTCAGCCACACCCATCAGAACTGTGCAAGATACACACCACGAGTCGTCAGCCTGGCACCAGAGCAAAGACCTTCAGGGAATGTGACACCGCGAGGAGGCCTGCAGGCACGAGAGTCCACAAAGACCCGCCACAAATACAATACTTTTTGGCTTCCGGGGTAGTCCAAAAGAAAGTCGGCACCTTCGAATGAGGAATGAATAAAGGACAGCTGCCCTGAAAGGATCGCCCATTGGTTGGCAGTGATAAATCGCCAGCCAATGATAAAATGACGTGACAAGACGCTCAGGAAATATAACACACAATGAAAAAATGATGCTTTCCCCTTTCAGTCACACATGGCAAGTAAAGGAAATGTTTTATATGTGTAATTTCCGAAGCATAATTGAATTGTGGTGTTTGGTTTATGTTTCATCTTCCCTGTGTGAGACTGCAACCAAGCAACATCGATCTATAGCAACCTGCAGCCAAGCCCCAGGAAGCGAGTCTGTGATTGCGAGAAGATGAGCGTCGGTCGACCGCATCTTCGGCGGAAATTGGTACGATAGCGAAAAGTTCGAACGATCTGAAAAAAATATATCGGTTTGTTTTAATACACTCTTGACCTTATATGAAGTAATATTTTATAGCTCCAATTTATACCTGATTACACAGGTGTGTTAACGCCAATATAGTTACCGTACGATCAGTAAAAAAAAGTCTCTATTTTCTGATTTACTCGAAGCGAATGGCATGAGGAGAAAATGTTTGCTTGAACCAGATTAACTGGACGTGTGTCATTGGAAGTGAAGTGGTAAAAACGTTTTTGTGTTCGAAAGAACAAGATTTTATAACGTGACAATTTTGCGTCGGCCATGTATCAAAGGTAAGAACTTCTGCTTTCGACAAAAACTTTGACCTAGTCTCTGAATAATCTGTGTTAATAACGACGGGTTTTTACAATTTATCTGCAAAAGTATTTGCTTGTTAAAAATATAAAGTGCTGTAGTAGTATTCAACAGCGAAAACAACGCTGCATTTAAAAATAAAAACCTAGGAAACGCAGACAACAGTAATTCAGGACAGGTATTTCCATGGATTGTGAGAACTGTAGTCTTACAGTACCACCAATGAGCAAGAGAATAATACATGCACTGAGGTGACAAAGATCATGGGACGGCGATATGCACATTACCAGTGACTGCGTTCACAAGGTATAAAAGGAGCGTGTATTGGCGGAAGTGTGCTCAAGGTGACTCACGAGACAAGGCTTCCGTCGGACGAGGGAAACTGACAGACGTTGAACGCGGAATGGTATTTGGAGCTAGACAAAGGGGACATTCCATTTCGGAAGTCGTCATGGAATTCAATATTCCGAAATCAACGTTGTCAAGAGTGTGCTGAGAATATCAGATTTCAGACATTATCTCTCACCATGGACAACTCAGAGGCTGATGGTCTGTACTTAAATACCGAGAGCAGCAGCTTTTACGCAGAGTTGACAGTGCTGAAAGACAAGCAACACTACGTGAAATACTCGCAGAAGTCAACGTGGGACGAACCACGAACATATCCGGTAGGAGAGTGCTGCGAAATTTGGCGTTGATGGGCTGCGGCAGCAGACTACGGAACCGCGTCCCTCGCTAGCAGCACCTCGCCCGCAGCGCCTACCAGGGCTCGTGACCGTACCTGTTCGACCGTAGGCGATTGGAAAACCGTGGTCTGGGCAGATACGCCCCGATTTCAGTTGTTAAGAGCTGACGGTAAGGTTCGAGTGGGGCAGACCTCAAGAAGCCATGAGCCCAAGTTATCAACAAGGCAGCGTGGCTCCATAATGGTGTGGGCTGTGATTACATGGAATGGACTGGGTCGTCTGGTCCAACTGAACCGATCATTGACTGGAAATGGCTCTGTTCTGCTACTTCCATTTGCAGCCATTCACAGACTTCGTGTTTACAAACAGCGATGGAATTTTTATGAATGACGATGCGCCATGTTACTGGGCCACAATTGTTCGCAATTGATTTGAAGAACATTCTGTATAATTTGAGCAAATGATCTGGCGCCCAGATAGCCCGACATGAATCGAACATTTGTGGGACATAATCGAGAGGTCAGTTCGTGCACAAAGTCCTGCACTGACAACACTTTTGCAATTATGGACGGCTATAGGAACAGAAATATTGGAACACGTGAGGCAATACTGATCTTGAGACTTATCTTAGAAGAAAGATTAAGGAAAGGCAAACCTACGTTTCTAGCATTTGTAGACTTAGAGAAAGCTTTTGACAATTTTGACTGGAATGCTCTGTTTCAAATTCTAAAGGCGGCGAGGGTAAAATACAGAGAGCGAAAGGCCATTTACAATTTGTACAGAAACCAGATGGCAGTTATAAGAGTCGAGGGGCATGAAAGGGAAGCAGGGGTTGGGAAGGGAGTGAGACAGGGTTGTAGCCTCTCCCCAATGTTATTCAATCTGTATAATGAGCAAGCAGTAAAGGAAACAAAAGAAAAATTCGGAGTAAGTATTAAAGTCCATGGAGAAGAAATAAAAACTTTGAGGTTCGCCGATGGCATTGTTATTCTGTCAGAGACAGCAAAGGACTTGGAAGAGCAGTTGACCGGAATGGACAATGTCTTGAAAGGAGGCTATAAGATGAACATCAACAAAAGCAAAACGAGGATAATGGAATGTGGTCGAATTAAGTCGGGTGATGCTGAGGGAATTAGATTAGGAAATGAGACACTTAAAGTAGTAAAGGAGTTTTACTATTTTGGGAGCAAAATAACTGATGATGGTCGAAGTAGAGAGGATATAAAATGTAGACTGGCAATGGCAAGGAAAGCGTTTCTGAAGAAGAGAAATTTGTTAACATCGAGTATAGATTTAAGTGTCAAGAAGTCGTTTCTGAAAGTATTCGTATGGAGTGTAGCCATGTATGGAAGTGAAACATGGACGATAAATAGTTTGGACAGGAAGAGATAAAGAAGCTTTCGAAATGTGGTGCTAAAGAAGAATGCTGAAGATTGGATGGGTAGATCACATAACTAATGAGGAGGTATTGAACAGAATTGGGGAGAAGAGGAGAGTGTGGCACAACTTGACGAGAAGAAGGGACCGGTTGGTAGGACATGTTCTGAGGCATCAAGGGATCACAAATTTAGCATTGGAGGGCAGCGTGGAGGCTAAAAATCATAGAGGGAGACCAAGAGATGAATACACTAAGCAGATTCAGAAGGATGTAGGTTGCAGTAGGTATTGGGAGATGAAGAAACTTGCACAGGGTAGATTAGCATGGAGAGCTGCATCAAACCAGTCTCAGGACTGAAGACCACAACAACAACACCATAGGAGCAGCATAGCTCAGTATTTCTTCCAACGACCTGGTGACTCCCTGCCATGTCGAGCTGCTGTGCTACGCTGGGCAAAAGGAGGTCCGTCACGATAGTAGGAGGTATTCCTCCACTTTTGGCACCTCACTGTAGTGTGCTGGTTACCAATGATGTCTATGTTGTGTTTCTTTCCAGTCTGATACGCTTTTCGTCAAGAATTCAACTTTGTTTCCGTTCCTGATGATTGTCTTCTTACACTGACGGTGATGTTGGTTTTTTACTCGGATTATAGCACAGGTCGGATTATTCACCATGCTGCCAGTGAGTTATTTTGATTAGCACCGCTATTCCTTTCTATTCCGATTACTATGGTGCCACTTCTGAATCCCGCTCCACCCTATAATTTCTCTCCATGCCACCCAGTGTTAATATCAATTTCTTTCGTATACCACTTTTAATTCCAAGATGAAATTCTAATCTATACCTCAAGCTCCATGTATATGTCAGACTACTGGTTAGGGGTCGGTTGAAACGCCTATCTGAATGCCAAGTGGTCGCGGACGGCGGATAAGGATCTTCATCCGCTTCACTCACGCAAAACGACCGAAGCGTTCTCCTGCCGCCGGCCGTTGTGGCCGTGTGGTTCTAGGCGCTTCAGTCTGGAACCGCGTGACCGCTACGGTCGCAGATTCGAATCCTGCCTCGGGCATGGATGTGTGTGATGTCCTTATGTTAGTTAGGTTTAAGTAGTACTAAGTTCTAGGGGACTGATGACCACAGATGTTAAGTCCCATAGTGCTCAGAGCCATTTGAACCATTTTTCAACGTTCTCCTGCCAACTGCTGTCTGCTATCCTTTGGTTAGTTGGTTGGTTTATTTGAGGGAGGGGGCCATACAGCAAGGTTATCGGTCCTAACGGATTAGGGAAGGAAAACGGCCGTGCCCTTTCAGAGCAACCATCCCGGCATTTGCCTGAAGCGATTTAACGAAATCACGGAAAACGTAAATCAGGATGGCCGGACGCCGGTTTGAAAAGTCGTGCTCCCGAATGCTAGTCCAATGTGCTAACCACTGTGCCACCTCGCTCAGTCTGCTATCCGTCACGTATAAGCCACCCACCCAGGTGCGTCTGAGACAGCAGCCCATGACACATGTCCATCCCACATCGCCTGCTAATTCTCCGCCACAGCTGGTACAAGACGTAGGTGAGCATCAAACCGCCAAGGCAGCCCATCAGAGAAGCCACAGTGTCATTCACTCCCAACCACTGTGCGATGACAGCCCAGTCAATGTGACTGAAGATCCAAGACCCTTTATGTACTTTTTTATTCACTTCCTCATTTTAATAAACTGATATTTGAAATTACTATCTCTGTTTACCTCTTCGTTATTCAGAAATGTTATCAACATCCAGGACCAGAAAGTATTATTTCAGTGAAGAGGTGACGTTCGGTTTGATTAATGATGATTAAATTTGGTCCGTTAGAAAAAAATTAGTTTGTTATTTAATGTAACTTGGTTCAGTTTCAATTTACGACACTTTTGCCGTCCAAATTGGTGCATGATAGAGCAGTAATAGTATGAGTATATTCATAATACATTCTTAGAGCGAGTTCGGCATTGGAAAGGCAACTTCATCAGTCCTATTGTGGGTAGGTGAGGCATGGGAGAAATGGGATTTCCACGAAATCAAACTTGTTTTCAGACTACCAAAATTCCGTTAGTCGTTTCTTTTAAAAGTCCCGTTTCGTTTTGCCAACTGAAGCGACAGACGTGTGACAGGCTGCCACTGGCAGTTTGCAGCGATGGGCGTAAGATTTGAAAGGTCAACGTTCCCTTTATTCACGCCAGCTGCCCGGTGAGAAATTCAGTCAAATAGGAGCATCAAAGAAACTACATCTTAAAATCGTCTTTTAATATTTTATATGGACCCAGACCACAATTTTCAACAGGAGCCTCTTATTATTAAAATTTTTGTTGTGCGGATCCTTGGCTGCTGACCGTATGGCTCGCGTGTAAGTGTGGCACCGCTCCTGTCGTCTTTTTTGCGTAGAGTTTTCTGCTGTGAGTACAGCGTTCTCAGGTGTTCAATAATTTGCGATCTTGACGTTAGTATGGACGAGGAGTTGGGCCCTAGCTATGCACCTGCGCATCGGCCCTGCAGCACCCTGAGCTGCTCGTAGCGCAGACCTTAATACAACTGAACATCTCTGGAGAACGCTTGGAAGAGTAGTCGGAAAACATGAAATAAGAAGTAAGGCTGCTCTGAAACAATGTCTACAACAAGAATGGCAAAATATTACTTCAGTGATTGCGAAAAGACTGCTTCATTCCATGGCCAAATAGGTTAACAGATGTGATATGTAGAACAGAAATGACTACAAAGTATTAACATTTCACTAGAATTATGTACATCTTAATTTTAGTTACATTTATGAATACTTTTATACCTACTGAGTGAAGCCAGCTGGTACAGAACATTTATTTACACTACTGGCCATGTCATTAAAATTGCTACACCAAGAAGAAATGCAAATGATAAACGGGTATTCATTGGAAAAATATATTATACTAAAACTGACATGTGATTAAATTTTCACGAAATTTGGGTGCATAGATCCTGAGAAATCAGTACCCAAAGCAATCACCTCTGGCCGTAATAACGGCCCTGATACGCCTGGGTATTGAGTCAAACAGAGCTTGGATGGCGTGTACAGGTACAGCTGCCCAAGCAGCTTCAACACGATACCGCAGTTGATCAAGAGTAGTGACTGGCGTATTGTGACGAGCCAGTTGCTCGGCCACCATTGACCAGACGTTTTCAATTGGTGAGAGATCTGGAGAATGTGCTGGCCAGGGCAGCAGTCAAACATTTTCTGTATCAGAAAGGCCAGTGCAGGACCTGCAACATGCGGTCGTGCATTATCCTGCTGAAATGTAGGGTTTCGCAGGGATCAAATGAAGGGTAGAGCCACGGGTCGTAGCACATCTGAAACGTAGCGTCCACTGTTCAAAGTGCCATCAATGCGAACAAGAGGTGACCGAGACGTGTAACCAATGGCACCCCATACCATGTCGTCGGGTGATACGCCAGTATGGCGATGACGAATACACACTTCTAATGTACGTTCACCGCGATGTCGCCAAACACGGATGCGACCATCATGATGCTGTAAAAAGAACCTGGGTTCATGCGAAAAAATGACGTTTTGCCATTCGTGCACCTAGGTTCGTCGTTGAGTACACCATCGCAGGCGCTCCTGTCTGTGATGCAGAGTCAAGGGTAACCGCAGCCATGGTCTCCGAGCTGATAGTCCATGTTGCTGCAAACGTTGTTGAACTGTCCGTGCAGATGGTTGTTGTCTTTCAAACGTCCCCATCTGTTGACTCAGGGATCGAGACGTGGCTGCACGATCCGTTGCAGCCATGCGGATAAGATGACTGTCATCTCGACTGGTAGTGATACGAGGCCGTTGGGATCCAGCACGGCGTTCCCTATTACCCTCCTGAACCCACCGATTCCATATTCTGCTAACAGTCATTGGATCTCGACCAATGCGAGCAGCAATGTCGCGATACGATAAACCGCAATCGCGATAGGCTACAATCCAACCTTTATCAAAGTCGGAAACGTGATGGTACGCATGTCTCCTCCTTACACGAGGCATCACAAAAACGTTTCAGCAGGCAACGCCGGTCAACTGCTGTTTGTGTATGAGAAATCGGTTGGAAACTTTCCTCATGTCAGCACGTTGTAGGTGTCGCCACCGGCGCCAACCTTGTGTGAATTCTCTGAAAAGTTAATCATTTGCATATCACAGCATCTTCTTCCCGTCGGTTAAATTACGCGTCTGTAGCTCGTCATCTTCGTGATGTAGCAATTTTAATGGCCAGTAGTGTACTTTTTGCAGTGGGCTAATTTAGTTAATCCTCTTATATGTACAGATTAGGAAGGAAATCCTGTACTGTTGGTTTGCCAAATAACATCTCTGCGTGATGTATAGATACATGCTTTTTTTTCACGACCGTCAGTATGTGTGGAGTCGAGGTGACTACGAGAAAACCAAATGGGGGCGACTGGATCGGCGGGCCCTGCCCGACCCTCGTGCCACGACCAGTGGATGCGCCGCGCCACCTCACCGCGTCCTTGTTTTGCGGGAATACTCGAGGCCCCTACACACTGGGATGCCACAACAGCTGTGCTGGCGGAAACGCCAGACTCCGTGGAGCCTACTGTACCTGGCACAGACTGCGTGGCCGCTGGGCAGGCAGCGCGTCCAGTCGAACGCTCCTGCACCAAAGCGGCAACAGAGTAGCCATGCGGTAACTGCAGCTCACCCGTAAGTAGGTATCTTCGAATTTCACTTGAGCAATGCGGATGGGTCTGACACCGAATCTTTTATGTGCAAGATTCAGATGAGACTTGCGATTTGGGTCACATCACCTCAGTACTACACAAAATGCAAACTGAAAAAAATGGATTGGCGACAAATTCTGGAAATTTTCGGAAGAAAACAATTGAGTTTGGAGGACACAGAAGAGCTGAGTGGTTCAGAAACATTTTATTCTATTTAACTTCATTTTAGTGAACATAAATATTTTGCAACTTTTGGGGATGATCATGTTTAATAAAACACTAAGCAAATTTGTCTCTCATTGCAAGCACAGATCCTCCCCCCCCCCCCCCCCCCCCCCGCCCTCTGCCTTCATTGTTCATTACAGAACAGAAGACAGAATCTGAAGGTTTCTTTAGGTCTTGAACTGCGCCGCAAGACATCAGGGAAGTCAGGGTTAGATGCATCCCTAAGGAACAGTGAATATACAGGGTGGTCCATTGATAGTAAAAAATGGTTCAAATGGCTCTGACCACTATGGGACTCAACTGCTGTGGTCATAAGTCCACTAGAACTTAGAGCTACTTAAACCTAACTAACCTAAGGACATCACACACATTCATGCCCGAGGCAGGATTCGAACCTGCGATCGTAGCGGTCGTGTGGTTCCAGACTGTAGCGCCTTTAACCGCTCGGCCACTCCGGCCGGCCCATTGATAGTCAGCGGGCTAAATATCTCACGAAATAAGCATCAAACGAAAAAACTACAATGAACGAAACTTGTATAGCTTGAAGGGGGAAACCAGATGGCGCTATGGTTAGGCGGCTAGATGGCGCTGCCATACATCAAACGGATATGAACTGCGTTTTTTAAAATTTGAATCCCCATTTTTTTATTACATATTCGTGTAGTACGTAAAGAAATAAGAATGTTTTAGTTGGACCATTTTTTTCGCTTTGTGATGGATGGCGCTGTAATAGTCACACGTGTAAGTACGTGGTATCACGTAACATTCCGTCAGTGCAGACGGTATTTGCTTCGTGACACATTACCCGTGTTAAAATGGACCGTTTACCAATTGCGGAAAAGATCGATATCGTGTTGATGTATGGCTATTTTGATCAAAATGCCCAACGGGCGTGTGCTATGTATGCTGCTCGGTATCCTGGACGACATCATCCAAGTGTCCGGACAGTTCGCCGGATAGTTACGTTATTTAAGGAAACAGGAAGTGTTCAGACACATGTGAACGTCAACCACGACCTGCAGCAAAGGAATCTCAAAAACGTCGGTGTTGAGAAAGCTACATCAACATCGATTGCATCCGTACCATATTTCTATGCACCAGGAATTTGCATGGCGACGACTTTGAACGTCGTGTACAGTTCTGCCACTAGGCATAAGAGAAATTACGGGACGATGACAGATTTTTCGCACGCGTTCTATTTAGCGACGAAGCATTCACGAACAGCGGTATCGTAAACCGGCATAATATGCACTATTGGGCAACGGAAAATCCACAATGTCTTCGAAAAGTGGAACATCAACGACCTTGGCGGGTTAATGTATGGTGTGGCATTATGGGAGGAAGGATAATTGGCCCCCATTTTATCGACGGCAATGTAAATGGTGCAATGTAAGCTGATTTCCTACGTAATGTTCTACCGATGGTACTACAAGATGTTTCACTTCATGACAGAATGACGATGTACTTCCAACATGATGGATGTCCGGCACAGCTCGTGTGCGGTTGAGGCGGTACTGAATAGCATATTTCACGACAGGTGGATTGGTCGTCAAAGCACCATACCATGGCCCGCACGTTCACCGGATCTGACATCCCCGGATTTCTTTCTGTGGGGAAAGTTGAAGGATATTTGCTACCGTGATCCACCGACAACGCCTGACAACATGCGTCAGCGCATTGTCAATGTATGTTAGAACATTACGGAAGGCGAAATACTCGCTGTTGAGAGGAATGTCGTTACACGTATTGCCAAATGCATTGAGGTTGACGGACATCATTTTGAGCATTTATTGTTTTAATGTGGTATTTTCAAGTAATAAAGGTACATGTATCACACTGGAACAACCGAAATAAAATGTTCAAACGTACCTACGTTCTGTATTTTAATTTAAAAAACCTACCTGTTCGTCTAAAATTGTGAGCCATATGTTTGTGGTTATTACAACGCCATCTATCGCAAAGCGAAAAAAGTGGTCCAACTAAAACATTCATATTTCTTTACGTACTACACGAATATGTAATAAAAAATGGGGGTTCCTATTTAAAAAACGCAGTTCACATTCGTTTGATCTACGGCAGAGCCATCTAGCGGGCCGACCATAGCGCCATCTGGTTTTCCCCTTCAAGCTAGACGAGTTTCGTTCTTTGTAGTTTCTTCGTTGGCGCTTATTTCGTGAGATATTTGGCCCGGTCACGATCAATGGACCACCCTGTGTATATGTTTCAATAAAGACCGCCGGCAGAAGAGAAGAAGAACAAATCGAATATGGGCATGCAGTCGAAAAGAAAAGGTAGGGGGCAGAAAGAAGAAGACGATGTCCCGTTAATTAAGGTGCTTAATGCAAGTATACGGCAGAGGGAATGACGCAGGACGAAGACAAGATGCTTTTACTGTCTCTGTGGAACCCACTTCAAAGTTTTAGCAAACAAAAGAAAATAGCCACTAATATACACCTCTCCACGTTAGAGTCACACTCAAACCACATAACAACTCACTTTCAGGACAATGGTCAGTTGAAGTACGCGGAAATTATCGTTCCTCAGTCTCTTCACGATATGTTGAATCGCAAGAACTTCGTAACACGGACCAGGCATATTGCTATCCGGGGTGCAGAAGTTTTCCTCAAAACCTCCTTGAAGACTAAAATAACGCAGCTACGTCTCCTGCTGCAGTGAGTGTCACGAATAGGTGTGATTCATTAGATGTGGAGAATTATTTTAAGAAATAAGATGCGTAAAGAATTTGGGAAACTCTCCTTCTTCTTGTCTCAAATACTTATAGTTCATCTCGGCAGAACTCCAATAACTCGTCAAACGAACGTACTGACATTCACACGAAACTGAAAAATGTATCCCAGCGTCGAACCTCCTTTTGACGGGCGTAGCAATGCCACTGGACGTGGCATGGACTCAGGAACTCGTTTGGAGTACCCTGCAGAAATACTGAGTATTGCTGCCTCTATAGCCGTCCATAATTGAAAAAATATTGGCTGTGCAAAGATTTTGTGCACGAACTGATCTCTCGATTATGTCCTATAAAGGTTCGATGGGATTCATATCGGGCGACCTGTGTGATTAAATCATTCGCTCGAATTGTCCAGAATGTGTTTCACACCGATCGCGAAAAATTGTTGGCCTGTAACATGGCGCAATGTCATCCACAAAAATTCCGTCGTTGAACGGCTGCAAATGGTCTCCATTTACAGTCAATCAGCAGCTCAGTTGGTCTAGAGGACCGTGTCGATTGCATGCAAACATAAACAACACAATTACCAGCCACCATCAGGTTTCACACTATCTTGTTGACAATTTGGGTCTAGGGCTTCGTGGGACCTGCGCTGTACTCGAACCCTAGTATCAGCTCTGAACAACTGAGATCTGGACTCACCCGACCAGGTCACAGTTTTGCGGTAGTCTAGGGTCCAAGCGATATGGTCACGAGCCCATGAGAGACGCTGCAGGCGATGTCGTGCTACTAGCAAACGCATTCACGTCGCTCGTCTAATGCCCTAGTGAGTCCATCAACGCCAAATATCGCCAAAATGTTGTAACGGATACGTTCGTCGCACGTCCCACATTGATTTCTGCGGTTATTTCACGTAATGTTGCTTGTCTGCTTCCGATCGTTAAGTAATGACCATTGTGTTATCTGTCGTGAAAGGCAATGCCTGAAATTTGGTAGTTTCGGGACACTCTTGACACCGGGGGTCTCGAAATACGTAATTCCCAAACGACTTACGAAATGGAATGTCCTATTCGTCTAGCTCCAACTACGGTTCAGCGTTCAAAGTCTGTTAATTCACATCGTGCCGCCATAATAATGTCGGAAACCTTTCCACGTGAATCACCTGAGTAAAAATGACAGTTCCGCCAATGCACTGTCCAATGTATACGTTATGTACGCGACACTACCACCGTCTGTATATGTACATGTCGCTATGTCATGGCTTTTGTCACTTCAGTGTATTTGGACGTCGCACACAAGGCACTGTTACTAGCTCCGCTATGTCCATTTGGATACTGAGCAGAGACGGAGAAGATTCCTGTGGCGCCTCTGCTGCTATCTCATACCCCCAGACCGGAGTGCTGCCAGCGCATGTGTGGTGTCCCAGTGCTGCAGGGCCCTCAATAGGGAAACAGAAGAGCGAGCAGCCGAGTCCCCACTCTCTCTACCAACTAAGTGAGCCCCAACGAGCATATACACCTATTTCACAAAGTTATAACCTCTTCCGCAGCGTGCCTTTTTTTATCAGTGTCAACACAGTCTACAGACAAGGCAGACAGTGTTTTTTCCACTAAATGAGATAATATCTCAAAAAATGGCTGTGAGCACTATGGGACTTAACATCTATGGTCATCAGTCCCCTTGAACTACTTAAACCTAACTAACCTAAGGACATCACACAACACCCAGTCATCATGAGGCAGAGAAAATCCCTGACCCCGCCGGGAATCGAACCCGGTAACCCATGCACGGGAAGCGAGAACGCTACCGCACGACCACGAGCTGCGGACGAGATAATATCTCTTTTTATTTAAAAATTACTTACATTCTCTCACAGTGGGGAAATGGACTGGTAGCTACTGTGGTGCCGCTCTTCAGACACTAATTTATTTTAAAAACTTGACAAATTAAAATAATGACGATTATGCTAATGAAAAGATGACGGTGACGTGTGATCTCTTTTGGAAATAATTACGAATATGAGGTAAGACTGAATGTGAGTTGTGATGTGGACGGTATTGGGACTGTTGAGTGTATTAGGGACTATGTTCAATGGGGAGCGAATGGTGTGCGTCTGTGGGAAGGAATTCATAGTTGTCGTGCACATGCTAGGATTGGAGTGGTATGCCAGCTGGGTTAGGAAAATGTTAGGATGAAATGGGAAGGGTGCATTTAACGTGGAAGGAGTGATGGATCTTGAGCCGTGCGTGGCTCGTGTTACCGCCATCATGTATTTTACACCCTGTTTTTTAACATACTTCCATCTCACTACGTTAATTTAAATTACTACTGCCACTGAGTTGCTGCTTTCCTTGATCGTGAGTGGCGCTAGCAGCGCGTATTGATATATCCCCTCTCTTATTATCTTTGCTCGACTGTTATTACTTTCCGGTCTTGTCTGTGGTAGTTAGTTGGGCGTCGGAGTTCGGATAGGCAGTTCGTCGGCAGTTTGGGTTGCGAGTTCCTGCTAGTTGGTTGGAACGTGTCTAGAGCGCAGTCCGGACCTACCAGTCGGGGAGCTGCAATGCGGCACTGGAGCAGTTGGGTTGGAGCAACAGTGAAGTCTGCGTCGACATGGCTCGCCCAATCATTGCCGGCACGCATCACTTGAGCTGGGCCAAGGTCTTGGTGGATTGTCGGTCGGTCGTCCTACAGGGCGACGTGTTTTGGCTCGCTGGTCGTGCATGAGTCGGCTGTGTGTGTGTCTGTGTGTGTGTGTGCATGGATTCCCGAATGGTCTTCGTGCATGCTTAGTTACTGTTGTGTATTGTTCAGCTCTTCAAAAATGGTTCAAATGGCTCTGAGCACTATGGGACTTAACATCTGTGGTCAACAGTCCCCTAGAACTTAGAACTACTTAAACCTAACTAACCTAAGGACATCACACACATCCACCCCCGATGCAGGATTCGAACCTGCGACCGTAGCGGTCACGCGGTTCCAAACTGAAGCGCCTAGAACCGCACGGCCACACCGGCCGGCGTTCAGCTCTTCGTGCAAGTGTTTGTCAGGTTGTGTGTGTAGTTAGCGTTATGTCTACTGACGACGATTTTAGATGTTATCGGCATTCTGAGAGGAGTCGGTCGGTTGTTGCGGACGAGGGAAGTTCTCCGCGTGATGCAGTCGGCTGGGGCTGCTGGCAGCCCGTGCGTAGTGTCGGAGCGTGTGTGGAGCTGTCCGATCGCTACGAGCTTCGTGGTTTGCCGATTCAGGACGTCAGAGTTGAGTAGTGGTTTCAACTACCCAAGCCACGTGTATTCATGTTTTAGTAGATCGCCTCGGTGGTCTGCTGTTGGGGAGGTTTTCCGGTGAGCAACACCGAGTGGTTCTACTGCTGAGATTTAGCTGCCATGCGTTGCAATTAACTATTTTGGTCGACTACGATTTGAGTGCACCAGCGGAATTTTCTGTCTTGTGGCCGTTAGTGTTCTGGTTACCTGCCCTGTCCACTAACGTAATTTTAGGCAGCGTCCTTTCCTCACCTGTTGTTGCTGTCCAACATGATGTGTAATTTTGACAGGTAATACGTGCTCCAACGTGGATTATCACGTTTGTAACATTGCCAGTTGGGGTTCTCATGTACTGACTGACGGGAAGCAAGTTGTTGTGTCGGTCAGTCCATGGCTGCCCCCTGGTTGGGTTCCGACGGATCAAATATAGTTGGGTACACCACCTGTCTCACCTGTGTGAATGCGGGCAGACCGACCTCCCTGCAGGCCTTCTGAGTGCCACCGGTGTTTAATTATCTGTTGTCAGCTACTTTAAATTTTAGGCTTGTGGGTATTGTCTGTTTGTTAAAATTTTACAAGATTAATTTTTAAATTTATCTTTCAAGCTTAAACACTGCGGCCTTCTCAAAAATGGATCAAATGGCTCTGAGCACTATGGGACTTAACATCTGTGGTCATCAGCCCCCTAGAACTTAGAACTACTTAAACCTAACTAACCTATGGACATCACACACATCCACGCCCGAGGCAGGATTCGAACCTGCGACCGTAGTAGTCGCGCTGTGGCCTTCTGCCTTTAAAGATTATGGTAATATATTTTGAAATTTTGAAGTTTGATTGTCGCCCTCAGCCATTGGTATTGCACCTTGCGTATGTTGTTTCTTTAAATTATTTTACTGCTATCTTAATTGGACTTTTATCTTGTTGATTTTTAAGATTTATTATTGTCAAACATGCTGGCCTTCTGCCTTTAAAGGTCTATGGTAATATATTTCGAAATTTTGACATTTAATTGTGGCCTTCATCCATTTGTGTTGCATGGTGTATATGTTACCTTTCGGGTTTAAAATTATTTTATTGCTATCTTAATTGAATTTTGATTTTTTGAAGATGTATTGTTGGCCTTCTGGCTTTAAAGGTCTATGGTAAGATATTCTAAAGTTTTGGAAATTAATTGTGGTCCTCAGCCATTTCTATTGCACTTTGAGTATGTTGCTTTTTGAATTATTTTATTGCTGTCTCAATTGGATTTTTATCTTGTTAAGATTTCTTGTTGGAGGCCTTCAGCCATGAAAGAGTTGCTAAATTACAATTAATGACAGTTAGAAGAAGAAACTGACCTCAACCCTTGGCCCTTTCCACAGCCCTATTACCTGTTTTGCCCAGCGGGTTTAGCGGGCGTTTCAGATCTCAGGGAATGTCAGTTCTGATGTAGGGGCTGTTAGGGACTATGTTCGATAGAGAGAGAGAGAGAGAGTGGTGTGTGTCTGCAGGAAGGAATTCGTAGTTGTGATGTGGATGCTATGATAGGAGTGGGATGCTAGCTGGGTGACGAAAATGTGGGTTGAAGCCTTCATTTGGTGTGCAATGATTAGTAAGCATTATATTTCGAAGGAGTGGTGGATCTCAGGGATGAATTCGGTGTCTGGGACAGCAAGGCGATTGAAATTCCGCAGCAGGGAAACGATATGGAGTGCATGGAGGCGGAGCGAAGGTGGGACCTAATGACAAGAGGCGCATGAGCAGGTCACGATCCTCAAGGATGGAGGAACTGTAGGGCGTTACAAGAGATGTAATGGAAATAAGCGTTTTGCGTCATTGGCTGGGAGTCTCCGAACGGGGCAGGTCCAGCCGCCTTGGTGAAGGTCTTATTACATTCGACGCCACATTGGGCGACCTGCGCGCCGGATGGGAATGATATGATGATGAAGACAACACAACACCCAGTCCCTGAGCGGAGAAAATCCCCGACCCAGCCGGGAATCGAATTGGACCCGTAGGACGGCAATCCGTCACGCTGACCACTCAGCTATTGGGGCAGACCAAGAAATGTAGGTGAGTTGTAGGCATTCCAAGAGCTGAAGGAGATGGGGGATTTTGCGTCAACGGTTTACAGAATGTAGAAAAGTAAATAAAAAAAGGAAGAAACGCATCGGACTCTACTTAAATTACCGCATGACAGAAAATTGATTCTGCACTGCAGTTGTTGGGTTGTTCCAGGGATGGCCACTTCACCAACAACAAGCGCCGCTCGCTGTTTAGTTTAGAGGAACGCTGCAGCGAGGCGCCAGCGACAGCTACGTACCGGTGTCGGCGCAGTCCGGGTGGTTGCCGAGGAAGCCGCAGAGCGGCACGTCGGCGGGCGGGCCCTCGCGCCCGCCCGGCCAGTGGATGCGCTGCCCCTCGACGGCGGTGTACTGGCGGTCGCGGCCGTAGTAGTGCGCCACGACCACGAAGCGGCCCGTGATGGGGTCCAGGTCGAGCACCGCGTAGTCGGCGTCGCGGTCGCCGTTGTCGTCGATGCGCACGCTGCCCGTGATGCCTGCGCCAGTCACACGCCGCCGCGGCTGCAGTCGCGCTACGGGCTCGCCGGCGCGCTCGAGGCGCAGTGCAAGGCCGGGTGGGGCGGGCCGCTCTCGCTTCACAGTACGTCAAGGCACTTGCCGTTTCAGACATGTGGCGGCATAAGTGTTCTCACAGACCTCGATTTCGTGGAAAAAACGCGTGACAACAGCTGAGGTGCAGGGCATGAAGGTGTGGAAAATATTGTGTACAACGACAACAGAGAAAGAAAACAGAACAAACGTGCAAACAGGTCCGAAAACTCAAGTACAGAACACACATTAATACTAGTTTCGAAAAGTATTTCAAAACTAAGTAATCACCTTTAAGCTAATTCTTCTGACTACATAGTAGTTATCATGCTGTCAAAGACATAGGAACAAGCCATCCTCAAAAGATACATATTTTCGTTTAATGTAGTTCCATGTGAGCAATCAAAACAGCCAGAACATTATGACCACATGCCTAATACTCGGTACGTCCAACATTGACACAGATAACAGCGGCGATGCATCATCGCATAGAAGCAATGAGGTACTGGTAGGTCGCTGGAGGGAGGTGCCGCCAAATCTGCACACCCAACTCACTTAATTCTCGTAAATTCCAGGATGGGGGGGTAATGAGCTCTAATGCCACATTCAATCACATCCCATACGTGTTCGATTGCGTTCAGATCTGGCGAGTTGGGGGACCAACATATCAGCTGGAATTCGCAACTGTTTTCCTTGAAGTACTTCATCACACTACTGGACTTGTGACATGGCGCATTATCCTGCTGAAATATGCCACTGCCTTCAGGAAATATGACCGATCTGAAGTGGTGTATGTGATCTGGAACCAGTGTACACTACTGTTTGGCCATCATGATGCCTTGAACGGGCTCCACTGGACCCATGGATGCCCTCATGAATGTTCCCAGAGTACAATGGAGACGCCGCCAGCTTCTCTCCGTCCCACAGTGGAGGTGTCAAGGAGCTGTTGCCCTGGAAGACGACGGATCCGTGCCCTCCCATCAGCTTGATGAAGAAGGTATCGGCATTCATTAGACCATCCAATGCTCTCCCACTCCACCAACATCCAGTGCAAATGGTCACATGCCCATTTCAGCTATAGTTGCCGATGCTGTTGTGTTAAAATTAACACATGCGGAGGCCCGTCGTTAGTAGTGTTCGGTACACTGTATGTTCAGACACACTTTGACTCTGCCCATCATTAAAGTCTGACGTTAGTTCTGCCACAGTTTGCCACCTGTCCTGTTTTACAAGTCTGCCCAGCTTTCGACATCCGACATCTGTAATGAGGGGTGGCTTCCCAACCCCACGACGTCTGGTCGTTGAAGAAACCACAGCATTGTCTGAACGCCCGACAAGTCGTGCACTTTCCGAATTCTCGTGTCGAGCCTCTGGGCCACCACAAGCTCTCGGTCAGTCTCACACACATCAAACGCCTTCCACATTCTACAACACTATCGACACGCTCACTGATACTACATGTGTCGTGCGTGTGCCTGACTAGCAGTCATTCCTCGCCAATTGACGCTGCTATAGCCTGGACGGGTTTACATCGGTAGTAGACCGTTCGTCATAATGGTGTGGCTGATCAGTGTATACTTTTCGTGCTTGAAATTGAAAATCAAGAAAAAAAATTCGATAATATTTTTACGGAATCTAAAGCCACACAGGTGTCGAAGCACCTTTGAATAAATGAAAACAGAAACCCATTGTGTTTTGCAGAAGGTGGAGCTTAAAAATCGATACTGAAGATACTAGATGAGCAGTTATGGCACTGCATTCAGTAATGGAACGAAGCCTGAAGGAGAATACGGTACCATCAAAGTATTTGTGGACCTCAGGGCGATAGCACACAGCGTAACCACAGAGTACGAGTACCTACGATGAGAGCAATCAAATGTGCAGAACAGAACCGTTTTCGTCAGTGTACGTTCACTTCAAACCTTATGTGAGTGTGCTACAGCGTAAGATTCACCCATAGACAACCTCCTGATTTTGGAGCTGATTACATCTCTAGAACAAACACATCTCCATTACACATCCCGTTAATTTTGTTCTTGTAGTTCATAGGCATCTAAACAATTTGCGTTCGATATCTGCAATGAACTTCGTGTAAGACGCTGAAGAGATAAAAGCAAAGATATTCTACTTGTTTGCGACTACGGTCACAGCTCAGATATCGCTATTCTTTAAGGTATAGGGACAATCACCACTGTTGTTAGGTTTCGCACTGCACTTCATCGTATTACCGTGCATCGGCTCCTAGTACGGTATACAAAACTGTCTTGAGAAGCATCGACTTTCGACCAGTGTCATGCAGCAGATTAGCAATTTATCACACTTTGAAATCTTTTGTGGATGAAATTCTTGCGCTTTTACTTACTTTACAACATCTGTAATCTTTGTTCATCGTTAGGGAAACGAAAACATTAATCGCACTTAAAAAATAATTCACCACGTCATAGAAACTTTGTGTCTACTAGAAAATAAGCAGAGTGGCTTTTAAAACTTAGTAATACGCAGGATATGACTCAGACAGTCACATATAAATCTTATCTGCAAATGAACATTGCTCGAAATGTATGTACTTTCAATAGATTCACTGCCAGCACATACCAGAACTGCTGAATGTGCCTAGCACTTGTCTCATAAATACATGAACGTACAGACACATAAATTAGTCCTCCATTTTTATGGATTTATCATACTTTGTCTCGAAATTAATTAACACACAAAGCACATCTCACTAGTATGATATCTATAACAAAACCATCGTGATCTAATGAAAAGTAAATCTTCCTCCTTTAACAAAATTTCGATTTGCATCTATAGTGGCAAGAAAGCATCACCACTGCTCTCACTAATAAACAAACATGTGTAAAGAGGGAAAAACACATATAATATTATAATTTCGGTTATAGCGCAAAATGAGAACAACAGCGACCTACCAATGTCACCCAACTATTTCGGTTTGATGTGACCGACATGTGCAGTAAGCTATGTTCACTCCGTAGGTAGTCATACTCTGTCACTGTAACGTTGTATAAGATGATCAAGATAATGGATTTTGAAGATAAAGCACTCCATCCAGTGATCATAGACCGACAAGATCAAACACTGTTTTAACATGTTGCCTACAAGTGACTTCATCCAGTCTCCTTGTTGGGCCACATCGTTTTCCACCACAACTTTATGTGATGCTACTCGCTTAGGGGATGGAGATATTATGTTTATATTCAACAGTTACGTAAAAGCAAAGAGAAGCAATAAACTATTTTAAAAATATGTATCAAAAGTTATCAGAAAGTACATACTTAAATTTGAATATTAATTTCGTGGAAGTTCCCGAGGCGACATCGTAATAAAGTTCCTCAGGCATTGTAGTATTTTCCCTGTTATTTGAGTCTCAACAACTCTTGTCATTAATAACTTACCAACTAGCACTAAGATGACGATTTCAGTTAAAACTGAGCAAGTTGTGAGAAGGATTCCACTTTCACCTGCATTGAGTTGTCTACAAAGTGAAACTGAAGGGAAACAGTCGCCAGGGACTAGTAATCTAACATCAGAGAGTGGTTCTTCGGAATTTGTTACAAGAGTCACAAAAAGTAGTTTCATTTTCGTTAGCCGACTGTTTCTCTTTAGATAGGTGTCTTTAAGTAGGACCCATAGAGGACAGTCAGCCTTAATGTTTAGTCGGACTCCATGCAAACAACACACACTTCTGCAGTCACTATACTCATCAGGCAGGCGACACACACCCGCAGTTTAAGTGGCATGCTGGTGTACGTATCCGTTGAGTGCGGAAGCATTAGAAGAGCAGGGAAAGTAATGGGACGACAAATTATTTAGTTCGGTTTGTTACTCGCAAATCGTGACACCACACTTCTTAATTTGACAATGGTAGCAAGACTGAATCGCCTTTGCCGAGTCTCAAAATCCTGCAAGCTGACACTCAGGCAGCTGTCAAAATAATCTGCTCTCACTGAATTATGACTTGTTAATCTCTCCCCTTCTCTCTCCTCACCACCTTTCTCTCTCTTCACCTGGTTCACCATCCAATCTTTCTTGATAACTGTGAATTGGTACTGCCAATAGCCTTGTCACTGTGGTAACACCGGTTCCCGTCAGATCGCCGAAGTTAAGAGCTGTCAGGCTTGGCTAGCACTTGGATTTGTCACCATCCGGGTCTGCCGTGTGCTGCTGGCAAGTGGGGTGCACTCTGCCCTTTGTGAGGCCAATTGAACACATGCCCCTCCGTATCTCCATCTGGTGAAACCTAAGGGCTGAGGATGGTGCGGTGGCGAGTCGGTACTGTTGGACATTCAAGGCCTGTTTGGACGGTGTTTTTTGCCAATTGCTACTACTGAATTAGCCGGATAATGTCTGCTAGCATTTACTAATCTTTTCTTTATGTGTTATGAATAATGCACTTTTTCAGTACCGCTATTCAAAAGGTGTGATCTAATGGTTTGTGCATCTAATGACGTTAGCATATAATTTGTTTTGAATTTAAGTATGAGTCTCTTCTGAGTACTGTTTATAAAAAACACCATTCCTGCACTAAAAACTGGACACAAATTCATCCTGCCAGTAAGCAAACAAATCTAAAGCTTTGGTGTACGACACTCGTCACAGAAAATTTTCGTGTTGGTTGTCATTTTCATTCGAAGTTGCCTCAGGGCACAGGATATTTTAGATGCACTAATGTACAACAGGACTGCTGAGGGACTGCATTTTCCTTCTTCACCCATCCGGTCCTTTTCAGGTATCCTAAATCCCTAAAACGATTCTTTGTTTCTTTGTTTCTTTCACTCCCCTTAGTTTTCAATGGCATAAATTACAATTTGTTAAATTACGGTTTTAAAGATCTTGAAATATGATCAGCACATTCGTCAGGTTGAAAAATCATCTTTACCTCGTTTACATTTAAGTCCTATGTTGAACCACACTGCCTGGTATCTAAATTTGTCCGATGCCTGAACAGTTAAGCTACGTATATGTATGTGGGATCTTCACTCTCCGCTAAACTTATCTGTGTTCTGCTAATGAACTTCATACGCCCTTCACAGCCTGTTGTGAAATACCTTCTGGCACGCTGTTCAATTCATTTTTCTCTTTGTAACTCTTCAGGCTTTCCCAGCGACCAATGACATCTCGGGTTGTCGGGTGTACTGCCGGATATCAGCGTCGTACTTGCACGATATTTCGGTCACGTAGCTCGTGACCTTCATCAGGTGCGACCTGAGACTGCTCCTCGAGTGGACCTGGTCCAGTATTTATGCCTATGGCCTTCCCCCTCCACCAACGGCTGCAGGCACTTCCTCTGTGGCCCGCGCCCATTCCCTGCGACCTGCTGGAGCGTTGCTGCTCTGTTTTCCGTCCGCTGCGGTTCTAGGTGTTCCCTCTGCGGTCCGCGCCCATCAAACCCGCTCCTGGGGGTTTCATCTACGGTCTGGGGTACCAAGCGTTCCCCCTGCGGTCCGCGCCCGCTCACCACGACCTGTTGAAGCGTTGCCGCTCCGTTTTTCGTCCGCTGCGGCTCAGGCTGTTCCCTCTGCGGTCCACGCCCACCAGTCCCACTTCTGGGTGTTCCATCTTCGGTCTGGTGCGCCTGGCAGTCCGTCAGGGGCTCGTTTTCCATCTCCATGTCTCTGGTTCTTCCGTTTGTGTAGTGTTGCAGCTGGCCCCATTGCTCCTTTAACAATTCCAGAGCCGGATCCCTGGCTCTGCTTAGCTGGTACCCTGTGTCACAGTTCATAAGATCGTCAGCCATTTTAATTTCTATCGATTCTCTTATAACACTGTCCCAAAATCTGGGTGTTTGTGCTATAATCAAGAAGCTCATTGAGCCTGTCCATCCCATGTGGCCAGATCATGAAGGTGTCGTCCACATACCTAAAGAAGCATGTGGGTTTAAATGTGGCTGTCTCCATTGCCCTCTCCATAAACATGTTGGCAACCACAGGGGACAGTTGGCTGCCCATAGCTACACCGTCAGTTTGCTCGTAATATTGGTTTCTGTACAGGAAATATGTGGATGCTTCTTTAGGTATGTGGATGACACCTTCGTTATCTGGCCACATGGGATGGACAGGCTCAATGAGTTTCTTGAACATCTTAACTCATGCCATCCTAATATCAAGTTCACCATGGAAATGGAGAAGAATGGCCAGCTACCATTTCTGGATGTACTAGTCCAGAGGAAAGCAGATGGATCAATTGGTCACAGTGTGTACCGAAACCAACACACACTGATTTGTATCTGCAGGCCAGCAGCTGTCACCACCCTGCACAGAAGAATGGGGTTCTGAAGACTTTGGTCCACAGAGCATGTGCCCCGTCAGACCAAGAGAATCTACCTACAGAGATAGAACGTCTCAAAACAGTTTTCTCCAAGAATGGATACACGGACAGACAAATTGAGAGGGCACTCCAACCAGCCACTATACCACACCTTCCTGAAGAAGACCAAGATGAAGCAAAGAAGGTGGCATATCTGCCCTATGCTGGCTGTATTTCTGCCAGAATCAGTAGGATCCTCTGTAAACACAATATCAAGTGTGTTTTCTGTCCATCCAACAAGATCGAGGGACTGCTGGGGAGTGTCAAAGACGACCTGGTGTTACGAAAACCAAGGATTTACAATATACTTCGTCAATGTGGCATGTCCTACATTGGCCAGACGACAAGAACTGTGGAGATCAGGTGCAAAGAACATCAGAGGCACACTAGATCAAGACAAGTGACTAAGTCAGCCATTGCTGAACACTGTCTAGAACTAGATCATGCCATGAAGTATGAGGATACTAAGATTCTAGCACAAACACCCAGATTTTGGGACAGTGTTATAAGAGAATCGATAGAAATTAAAATGGCTGACGATCTTATGAACCGTGACACAGGGTACCAGCTAAGCAGAGCCTGGGATCCGGCTCTGGAATTGTTAAAGGAGCAACGGGGCTAGCTGCAACACTACACAAACAGAAGAACCAGAGACATGGAGATGGAAAACGAGCCCCTGACGGACTGCCAGGCGCACCAGACCGAAGATGGAACACCCAGAAGTGGGACTGGTGGGCGCGGACCGCAGAGGGAACATCCAGAGTCGCAGCGGACGAAAAACGGAGCGGCAACGCTCCAACAGGTCGTGGTGAGCGGGCGCGGACCGCAGGGGGAACGCTTGGTACCCCAGACCGTAGATGAAACTCCCAGGAGCGCGTTTGGTGAGCGCGGACCGCAGAGGGAACACCTAGAACCGCAGCGGACGGAAAACAGAGCAGCATCGCTCCAGCAGGTCGCAGGGAATGGGCGCGGACCATAGAGGAAGCGCCTGCAGCCGTTGGTGGAGGGGGAAGGCCATAGGCATAAATACTGGACCAGATCCACTCGAGGAGCAGTCTCAGGTCGCACCTGATGAAGGTCACGAGCTACGTGACCGAAATATCGTGCAAGTGCGACGCTGATATCCGGCAGAACACCCGACAACCCAAGATGTCATTTTTCTCTTTATTCATCAATGCCATTTACAATGCCCTTTCACTACTAAGCAATTCCATTGCTAGTTTTGAGTGTGCATGATGGCAATTATGAAGGAGTAAAAACAAAACAAAACCAAAACCTTCACCTAAGACACATTTCCAGATCAGAGTCATGTTTGTTGAAAGAAGAAATAAGAAAATGTAAGAAAATTTCAAAATAAAAATGAAATGGGGAAGGTGCCAATGATAACGTTCATAGATGACGTAGGCATTGGGTTGAATGGAAGAGAATTGAAGAAAATTGAAGAGAAATAAGATTTTAAAATCCCGTCGATGGCAAGGCAATTAGTGACGGAGAACAAGCTGAGGCTGCAGAAGGATCATCCATTCATTTGTCTTAAGCGATTTGAGGAAACCACGGAAAACTTAGATTTGGAAATAGAGACCACGTCGTCGCCCCCAACTCCCCCCCCCCCCCCCCCCCCGCCCCCCAATCCCCGCTTGTCTAAAACAACAGTCGGTAAGATTCCCTCAATGTATAATTGTAGCTGGACATAATTATCGAATACTTCTTTCCACAGCTTGCACTTTTATAAGCGCCTGCATGGTTTCAGAAAATCGGTGACCAACCACACTGGGCACGTGAAAGACAAAATCCTGTTGACACTGTTGCAGGACGGATAATGGATATCAGGTAGACTCGTACAGTGACCACCACTTTCTCCGTAAATCAAGTCTTGTGCTATGTTCTCCAGGAGATAAATAAAGAATGATGTTTGGATTGCTAAAGTCCTTCTCCTTCAAGTCCTCCATGCCCGAATCGACCACGTCATCGGCATTGTCGCTCCAGAGATACTGGAGTCAAAGTCGGTGCAAACTGGGCACAAACTAGACATTATTAGTATAACTAAAGGCGTCAACGCTGCAGTGTTACGTTTCTATTGAAAAATGTACTCCAGAGTCGTGTGTTTTATTTGTGAGAGGTGTACGTCCATATCATTTTAAGCTGTATTCTGGAGGACAATGAAACTCAGGCAACCTGCTAGCTACGAAGTCAGCGGAACTGCGCTGTGCGCGACATACCGGTGAACTGGCGGTTCCACATCCGGCTGGTGATGGCCCGGCCGTCCCAGATGTCACCACCCTCAGACAGTGTCTCGTTGAGCGCCATGCCCAGCAGCAGCACGCCGTCGTAGAAAGCGCCGATGAAGAAGTTCACCTGCCGACAGCAGCTCACCACTGTTTTACCATGAATGCGCAGTATAAATCAGAGGCAACAAATAGTAAATATGAGATATACGGCTAGCTCCAGACTGTCTGGGTGAGGATTATAAAACCTGCAGATTAGAGTAAGTCACGGTGATATGGTGAATCGGGTGAAATGTGAATTGATTTAATTCTTTACTGCTTAAATAGATGTCACTGTATGTCTGCATGCCAACAGTCTCTGATCGTCTGTGCAGTGTGCACGTGTTGAAAACAAGCTCCGTTTTAAAAAACGTAAGTACTTTGCACAAACCTGTTTTCGGTGCTAAATAATTTGTATATGTTGCATGCATTTGTAGATGTTACTTCAGGTAGCGTAGTCCGCGAGGTATTTAGTGATATATTCTGCCTTCTTATACTGCTTATGTACTACATAACCCAGAAATCGTTGCGTCTAGTGTTTTGAACTTCTTGCCGTGTTATTCACCGTTTCACCCACAGCAAATGGGAGAAATGGTGAACTCGGGCAGGGGTGATACGATGAAGGACTTTTCTTATGTGTAAAGCATAAAGTTTTTATTTAGGTACATCCCAACCAGGGTTTTTGACAAGTCATTAAATGTTAGCATTCTGTTTTATCCGACGTTCCAGTACAATCGTTAATTTAAAAATTACTTTTCATATATATTTTTTGCGAATACAGTTTGGTTTGCCAGTGGTTAAAAAAGTAAATATTCCAACTACCGCCATTGTTCCAAGCAAAGATGCCTACATTTTACAAAAGACATAAAGGATCCACCCGTGCTGATTGGACAGAGGAGCAACTTAACGATGCCGTAAAAGCGGTGCCAAATGGAATGAGCCTGAATAAAGCCTCAAAGGAGTTTCACGTTCCATGGCCAACGCTGAAGAGACGATTAGCAAACGGGTGCTTTATGAAAAAACTTTTGGGTGGACCGCCTGTGCTAACACAAGAATGTGAGAAAAAGTTTATAAAACATATCATAAAATTACAAAACTTGGTATTTGCACCGACAAGGACAGAAGTACGTACCATCGCATATAAACTAGCTGAGAAATATAACCAACATCACAAATTTAACCGAGAAAAGGAAATTGCTGGAATGGACTGGCTACATTTATTCTTAAAAAGAAATCCGGAACTCTCAATCCGCAAATCGGAAGGTGTTTCACAAGCACGGTCAAGGGGTTTAAACACGAAAAACGTTTCAGACTATTTTTCATTGCTGCAGAACATCTTGGTAGAGCATAACCTCAAAAAAATGGTTCAAATGACTCTGAGCACTATGGGACTCAACTGCTGAGGTCATTAGTCCCCTAGAACTTAGAACTAGTTAAATCTAACTAACCTAAGGACATCACAAACATCCATGCCCGAGGCAGGATTCGAACCTGCGACCGTGGCGGTCTTGCGGTTCCAGACTGCAGCGCCTTTAACCGCACGGCCACTTTTTTTTCTTTTTTTTTCTTTTCTTTTTTTTATTTTTTTCTTTTTTTTACGACGCTTGCCAGTTTTTTTTGTTTTTTTTTCCTACCCCCCTTTTTTTAACTAAAAAAAAAACAAGTGCCACCGCCACTTTTCATCCTATAACAAAAAAAAAAAAATCTGGCCACTTCAGGCGTTGGCTCCTGACTAAACCTACCCCAGAGAGCTGCCTATATACCAGGGGAAATATGGGAAATCAAGGTTAGGGCTATCCTTAGAAACAAAACAAAATCTTCCTTTTTCTGAATTTTATTTTAATTTTTTTTGTTTTATATTTATTTATTTATTTTATTTTATTTTATTTTTTTTTTTTTTTTTGTGTAATTGATCAGAGGCCTTCTGCGCCCCGCTGGTAATATGTTGAGTCACGTCTTCTCGAAATTGATGTGTTCCGTTCAATTGTTCAGAAATGTTCATTGGTTCAAACAGGAAACCTTCTCCTCTCTTGGCTTAACACATTCCAGCTGCGAGGTGGCTCGTGGAAAGCACTCCCAAGGAAGTTCGAGAAAAATTGTCTGTATTTTGGGTGACGGACAACGACATAATGACGATCATTGAGGTATGTCCAAAAATCGAGTACAGAGTCTACAGTTTGTCCAAATAAGTAGTGAATGGCATGTCCGCGAATCCAATTCACAGCATTGGTCTTTGTCCGAGGAAAATAGTCACGTTCCGGAAATAATAATGAAAGGGGAGTAATCCGATCCGGAATGTCCCGCGTTAGAAAAGCCACAATACGTCGAACCAAGTGCCAAACCTCCGCCGCCGGTCCGCAAACAAACCGATGTTCATCATTGTCTGGCACTCCACACGTGGAGCATAGAGGTGATTGGGCGAGGTGGATACGATGAAGGCGAAATTGGTTGATTTGCTTACCATTGACAGTTATGTACCAGACAGATTGAACATTCGTGTCAAGGTAACAGGCGAACACCGCGCGCCATACATGACGCCAGTCAACCTGTGGGAACTTTAGTTCAATCGGGTTGGGTGGACGACCTAATTGGAGGACAGACATTGTATACTGCCTTTGTCTTGAGTAAAAGCTGTCTTGGTAAGGTGAGGCGTAGATAACTGAGTTCCAGAAAGAAGTACCGTATATAATGGAACTGGGCCGGAACATCCGAGATCATCACTGGGGCTGACAGTGAGACCGGCGAGTATGCCGACAGGAGGAGACCAGTGAGGCTCGTTGGGCAACGTGCCCATACCGTCATCTGGGAGCTGACAAATAGGGCGCGAGCTCTATCTGGCACGTGAAACAGACCTATCCCACCTCGTTCACGGGGAAGAGTAAGGGTCGCATAGTTAACTTTGAACAACATCCCAGAGCTGACGAAAGATGCCATCGCTGCCAACATGCGACGTGCCACAGTAAGCGGGAAAGGTAGAACTTGCGCTACATGGGGAACTCGGGATGCGATATATGTATTGACATATCGAGCTCGTTGGAGAATATCTAGGGATCGAAGGCGATGGTCCATAAGACCTGCTCTGATCATTAAAAGGAGGCGTCGGCAGTTGATGGTGGCTGAACGCTGGAGATCAGATGAAAAATCTATTCCCAAACAACGGATGGTATCAACGGTGGTGAGAGGTGTAACGCACTCCACGGGAAGTCCCGTGCCAATGAACACAACTTGTGACTTACGTACGTTTAAAGAGCTACCCGACGCCTCACCATAAGTAGCTACCCACGTCAAAACAGCTCGAACTTCGTCGGCATTACGTAAACAGATGACGACATCGTCAGCATAGGCCGTGCAACAGAATCGGTAGCGATCTATGGACAACCCTACCAAACGTTGTCTGAGTCCACACAGCAAGGATTCCAAGGAAAAGGCGTACAAATTCGCTGATAGAGGGCAACCTTGACGTACGGATCGACCGATTTTTATCGCAGGAGTGAGTCTGCCATTGTACATAATCCTGGAAGAGGCACCCCGCAGAAGGCGCATCACTACCGTGATAACGGCGACCGGGAAACCCATATGGTGGAGAACGGCCGTAAGGAACGAATGGTCAACCCTATCAAAAGCTTGACTGAAGTCCAAAGACGCAAGTGCCCCAGAGAGGCGTTGTGCCTGGGTAACGGCGATCATATCCCTGTAGCGGCATAAAGCCGTGCGAATATTGTTGTCGCCTCCCTAAGATGCTTGGTCTGGCGACACAACATATCGGGCAACGTTTTTAAGTCGTGCTGCCAAAAGGCGAGTGAAGATTTTCATATCACTGTTAAGGAGGGTGAGGGGCCGATAATCACTGATATTGTTGCCACCGTGCGGTTTATGTACAGGAATAACAATTCCTTCCATGAAAGCGTCCGGCACAGGTACTTCCGGAGACATCAGTTCCCGACAGATGGAGGTGAATGCGGACTCTAAAAAATCACGGAAGGTGCGATAAAATTCGAGGGGAAGACCGTCGGGGCCCGGGGAGCGATTGATGGTTCCTGCCCAGATCGCATCGCGGACTTCGTCATCAGTCACCTCCGACATCAATTCAATCGCCGCATCTCCTGGGATACCACCGAAGTTGAGCTGTGAGACTTCCTCGATCAACTCTGGGGAATGTGGAACTGCGGCGTAGAGCTGCCGGTAGTGGGCGTGAAGCACATTCCCTATGGCAGATTGGGTTACGTAGCGACGCCCTTCTTGATCCGTTAGGACGTGAGTCAATTTTCGGCGTCGATTTTGTCGTTCTTGGATGATATGGTACATCAATGGATGTTCATGAGGCATGCGATCAGCAGTACGAGATCGTACTATCGCCCCTTCCAAGTGCCGTCGCATGAGATTGGAGATTTGGGCCTTAGCTTGGTTCATCCTTGTATGGCGCTCAGGGGAGGCTGGTATCGTGGAGCATTCTCGTAGGATCCTGTAGTAAAAGTCCATAGTGCTCTTCCTCCAGGCGACAACATCTTTGCCATACCGGATTAAAGTTTTTGAAGAGCAGGTTCTGCACACTGGATCCACCAGGATATGGTAGACGGATACGTGGGTCGGCGTCTATTACATGTGATCCAAGTGTCTTCTATTAGAAGTCGACAGTCAGGTGAATTAAGAAGTGCCGTGTTCAGTTTCCATAAACCACGTCCGTGCCATACTGCCTGTCTTGTGAGAACAACATCACAGAAGTAAGCCTCATGGTCTGAGAAAGCAACAGGCCAGATTTCAGCCTGTCGAGTGAGTTGAATTAGGGATCGCGAGATGTAGATGCGATCCAGTCGGCTAGAGGAGTGCGCAGTGTGGTACGTAAAGCCCAAAAGATCACCGTGAACATGTCTCCACGTGTCGACAAGTTGTAGCCGCGTGACGACTGTTTCCAGAGCTGCGCATGGTGAGTGACGCGGCAATTGATCCTGAGGTCGCTGGGTGCAGTTGAAGTCTCCACCCATGATCCAGTCATCGTGTGGTCTCATAAAAAGGGGTGTGACTTCATTCGCGAAGAAGGCATTGCGTTCACGACGGTAGCTGGAGCCCGACGGCGCATAAATATTGATGATGCGTACACCAAAGAGAGTAAGGGCCATACCTCTGCCGCTGGGGAGGTATAGGACATCTTCGGCAGGAAGACCTTCGCGTAAGATGATGGCAACACCACTACCGGTGTCCGAAGCGGCAGAAAGATGCACCGTGAAGCCATGTGGTGGTGAAAAATCGGCGACATGCACTTCCTGAAAAAGCGCAATATCTATGTCCGCATCATAAATCATATCGCGGAGCAGCGCTAGTTTGTGGGGCGCACGAATGGTCGCGAGGTTAATCGTTGCGACACGATAATGCTGGTGTTGGAGTCCCACAGGCACAGGCGGGGCTTCTTCTTCAGGAGCGAGAGGTCGTCGATCTTGCCGGTCCGCTGAAGAGGCTGCTATTGTGGAGAGTTTGCGGGCGCGGGCGCAACCGATGGGGGTGCCCCATCATCAGCAGCATCCACCCCAGTCCCTTCGATCTCCACGTCGTCTGCCCAGGAGACTGATACTGCGGTAGGGCATCGGCTGTGCACGTCATCCACGTGGAGAGGAGACGTAGTTTTCGTCTCATCGGATAGGCTCTCTTCAACGTCGACCTGTGGGGGCGACGGCGTCAGTAATGAGGGGCGTTCGTTGCCAGTGGTCGCCTGTGGCGGGTCTGTCGCATCAGCCTTTCGGTCATCAAAGATCGGTTTGTCGTCCATCTTCGGGTCTGCATCCCCGGTATACATCCGTAGAATGGATTCATCAGGGGGTGTACGGCTACGTTTCTTTCTCTTTCGTGTCGACACTTGTTTTCGAACAAGTCGTTCAGAGTCCGATGGCGGGTGGCTTTCGTCTGACTCTGGACCAGTCTGAAGGAAAGCAGAAGTAGGTACCACTCCCGGATCAACGTCCATCTCAGTAGCATTTTCAGTCACAGTGCTGCGATGATTCGGCAGGTTAGGATCTGGCGTCTGGGGCACCTCAGAAGGAATCTCAGGAGCGGTTGCATCTACCTGATCAGACGACGTCAACGGAGCAGGAAGACTCTGTGTAGACATGTTACCTCCCTGGGCAACCTTGGCGTATGTGACAGGGATCTGAGTCATCACCGCTGGGGACGCTTCCTCGCCGACCGGCGTCTGGATCAGGCGGCATCGCATGCAGGCGGATCTGACGTGGCCTTCTTGTCCACAACCCGCACATGTTCGGGGTTGGCCGTCGTACATGACAATAGCTCGCACCCCGCCAATGGTCAGGTATGATGGAATATGTTTTTTCAGTTCAATTTTGACCTGACGCACACCATTAAGGACATGGTAGGTCGTGAAAGTTTCCCATTTTTCCTCTACGTAACCGATGACGTTACCGTATGGTTGTAACGCAGAGACAACTTCGTCCTTCGGCACTTCAAAAGGTAGTTCAAACACCCTAATCGTGCGTTGACCGTACTCTGCGAGTTCAAGTGTTACAGCTCCGACGTGACCATCAGAGTATTTGAACTTAAGTCCATTGGCATGGCGGCGAATAACATCTTCACACACCTCGGCGTTTGTCATTTTAATATGAAAGACACTACTCGTGATCGAAAAATGGATTCCGATAACGTGGTTAGGATCTAAACGAACTTCTTCACGTATGAACGTTTCAACTTCATGTGCACGAGGTCGCGCATGTTCAGCTGGGAAGGAAACTTTAAGGGTCGCACGGCGGTAAGCGCTCGACATGTTGTTCACAGTGGACGGACGCAAGCCTGAAAGCTACGACGCGGAAGTAAACAACGCCTGCAGCGGAGCACTGGCCGGCGCGCGGGGCCGTCCGCACGCTGCCACGGCTGAGAGCCGACTGTCCAGCTTGTGTTTTGAAGGGAAAAAATGAAATGACCGAGTACAAGGACGGTATGCCGCCGGGTTCCACGATTTTCATGTCACGAAAGTCGGAGAACGTAACAACTGATATTTTTCTTCTGTGGCTAAGGAACCATTTTGCACCGAGGACGCCTGAGGAAACAGTCGTGCTTTTCGATGGACATAGCTCTCATTGCAGCATCGTGGATACAACAGAGTTTGCAGAAGAAGAAAAACATAATTTTGCTCTGTCTACCCAGCCACACCACACACTATCTGCAGCCGCTAGACAGTGCATTTTTTAAAGCTCTCAAATCCTATTATCACAATGCTTACAATTCGTACATTAAAATGAATCCAAATAGAAAAATTTCCAGACTAGTGTTCGGAGGACTGCTTACACAGGCATGGGTTCAAGCAGCTACGACAGAGAATGCAATATCGGGGTTCAGAAGCACGGGAATCATCACGTTTAATCCTGAGGTCATCCCCGAATACGAGTTTTTAACATCAGCTTCAGATCAACACCAGGAAAACAAACGAACGATGTGGAAACAGACCTACTTGATTTCGACCAAGTTGTTCGTACTGGCAGGAGATACCTAATCCCTCGGAAGAAGCAACTGCAGACGTAGATAACGATCAGGGACTTGAACACATACAAGTTTCACCACATCTGGGCTGTTCGCAGCGGGCGGAAAATCCACAGGAAAACATGCAGTCTTCATCAGAAGCAACAGATATGACCTGGAAAGTGGCAACAGAAGAATCGAAAATACCCCTGGCAAACTCTTTGAGCATATCTCGCCGATAACTATCCTAGATAAAGTTGCATCTGCAAGGAAGAGGTCCAGAGCTTTAGCTGAGGTTTTGACTTCTCCAGAAAATATCGACAACCTGCGAAACAAAAACGACAAAATGAGTCAGTGAAGAGTAGAGTAAATGCTAAAAAGAAGACCAGAGGAGAAACCGTAACCAAAAGAAAAACCGTAACCAAAGCAAAAACCGTAACGAAAGAGACTACCAAAGGACTTATCAAAAATAAGCAGCCTAAGAAACGAAAAGCGTCTACCACTGACACCGAATCCAACTCGTCGCTGGATATCCAATTGCTAGACGATGATGACGACGCGGATGATGAAGAGTGTTGTTGTGTAGGGTGCGGTGAACTGTACAATTGCACTAAAAAGGATGTGGATTGGATCAAATGTATTAGCTGCCACCGTTGGCTGCATGAAGACTGTTCAAAATATGAATCTATGTGTGACGTATGTGGCAAAAGGCAAGGGAAATAAGTTCACCATTTCACCCAAAGGGCATTCGCCATTTCACCCATATTCATGGATGAAATGGTGAAATTGACAAAAATAAGTATTTTTTAAACTTTTGTAGTACCTTAAAGAGGATATGGTACTGTTAATGTGTTACTTATGTATTTTGTGAAAGCAGAGTGTTTTCATTTTGTTTAAATAAACAATTTCTTGTCTTCTAGGAGGCCCAAATTTTTTGTTCACTATATCACCCTGATTTACCCTGTGTGTGCACAGACTGGCGATTAAAAAACTAATCTATTCTGGTTAGAGCAAATACGCTGAGGTGACAAGAGCCATGGGATAGCGATATGCACATATATAGACGGCGGTAATATCGCGTACAAAAGGCACAAAAGGGCAGTGCACTGGTGGAACTGTCATTTGTATTCAGGTGATTCATGCGAATAGGTTTCCGACGTAACTATGTCTGCCCAACAGGAATTGACGGACTTTGAACGCGGAATGGTAGTTGGAACTAGATGCTTGGGACATTCCATTTCGGAAATCGTTCAGGAACTCAACATTCCGCGATCCATAGTGTCAATAGTGTGCCGAGAATGCCACGCTCCAGACATCAACTCTCACCGCAGGCAAATGGTTCAAATGGCTCTGAGCACTATGGGACTTAACATCTGAGGTCATCAGTCCCCTAACTAATCTAAGGACATCACACACATCCATGTCCGAGGCAGGATTCGAACCTGCGACCGTAACGGTCGCGTGGTTCCAGACTGAAGCGCCTAGAACCGCCCAGCCACACCGGCCGGCCTCACAGCAGACAACGCAGAGGCCGACGGCCTTCATTTAACGACCGAGAGCAGCTGCGTTTGCGTAGAGTTGTCAGTGCGAACAGACAAACAACATTGCTTCGAACAACCGTGGAAATCAATGTGGGAAGTGCGACGAACGTATCGCGCTGGATAACGAGGCGAAATTTGACGTCAGTGGGCTACGGCAGCAGACGACCGACGCGAGTGCCATTGCTTACAGCACGATTTCGAATGCAGCGCCTCTCCTGGGCTGGCGACCATATCGGTTGGACCCTAGGCGCTTGTAAACCGTCGCCTGGTCACATGAGCCCCGGTTTCAGTTGTTAAGAGCTGATGTTAGGGTTCGAGAGTGACGCAGACCCCACGAAGCCATGGACTCAACTCGTCAACAAGGCACTGAGCAAGCAGGTGGCTCCATAATGATGTGAGCTACATTCACATGGAATAGACTGGGTCCTCTGGTCAAACTGAACCGACCATTGACTGGAAATGGTTATGTTGCCCTATTTCCATTTGCGACCGTTCATAGACTTCATGCTCGCAAACAACGGTTGAATTCTTACGGCTGACAGTGCGCTTCGTCACTGGGACACAAATGTTGGTGATTAGTTTGAAGAACACTCTAGAAAGTTTGAACGAATGATATGGCTACCCATATCGCCCGACAAGAGTCTCATTGAACATTTATGGGATGTAATGGAGAGGTCATTTCGTGCAGTTGTGGACGCCAATAGAGGCAGCACGGCTCGGTACTCCTGCAAGGACTTCCAACAACTTGTCAAGTCCATGCGACGTGAGCTGCTGCACCATGACTGGCAAAAGAAGGTCTGACACGATATCCGGGAGGTATCCCATGACTTTTGTCACCACAGTGTATTTTCGTTTAGAATACAAATTTCCGGTTGTGAAGATATAGATGAGTGAACATACGCGAGGGTTTTAAATCGGTGAAACAACAGCAATAGTGTAATTCTTCAATTTCTCCCGACGTATTTCTTGCTCGAACAGTCCACGGGTGTACGCTGGTCCATAGTGTCCAACGGGCACGATATTTAGGCTATCAGACATGTCGCCATCGTCAGGTTCGCGACATGTCTGAATGCCGAAATATTGTGCCTGTTGGACACTATGGACCGCCAGTACACCCGTGGATTGTTCGAACCACAATAGTGATTAAATACCAGCTAAATTAAGCAGATACAGTAAAAAAGAGAAATGTGTTCAGTAAAGGAAGGGGGCGAAGCGAAGTGTTCGAGGTAGTCATCCTCACGTACACTGAGCCACTGGAATGCATTCAGCTGCTGTTCGAGTATGTAGGGCGAAATTAGTTTGACTGTAGGGATGTTTTGACTCCGAAAATTTCCGAACGTCATCAGGAAAAAAGAGAATGGAAAACAAGAGGAGAAAAAACTGTATGATTTTTTTATGAAGGTGACATGACAATATGTGGTATGAAGTACAGTGTGTTTTAACTGTAAATGTGTAAATAAGTCGTCAGTTTCCGGTGAGTAACGGATACATAATGTAGTGGGATTTTGAATGTGACGTGTAGTATGTATTGTAAACACAAAAAACACAAGTTACCACTAACAACTCCTGTGTTTTTCACGATTTGGAAAATTTATTTTACTTTCGCTTTGTGACCGGATACCTTGCCTGTCGGCTAAGTCGTCAGTTGCCAAAGGGAAGGAAGTCATGTGCGCCATCTGTTTGTGAATCATGTAAACACTGTTATGTGGGTTTCGTCTTTTCTGAGGCCGACATTGGGGACCAGTACTGCAATAGCAGTGAAAACCACCCAAAATCCACATGCAGACTAGCCCACATACCAGGACAAAGGCTGGTAACTAGCCGTGCATGTTTGTTCCGGGTGTGACTCACCCATAACTCGCAAGATAGCAGGCTGCACGATACGCTAAATGGCGGTTTGTCTTACAAAGGTGTGTGTCAACATTCTCCGGGAAAGATATGTAGAGAAGCGCCGAGTAGATGTTTCTCCTACTGCCAGTCGAACGTATTAGGTGTAAACATTCGTATCGCACACATACATGCATCGTTGTCATTTACTTGCCTTTATACACTGTTCAAAATAGTTACTGCAACAGGTGTATCAACGTTCTGTACGTTAAATCATTGTGGTCTTACTGCATGGCTTGAGTTCTTTTCTTTTAATGCAGGTGACAATGAGTCTATTGGCTGTGTTATGCGTTGCAGTTTCAGGCGACCTCCCACAAGCAAGTGGATACCAGTCTCTGTTTTTTCTGGTGAGGTAAACAAATGACAGTTGGCATTTGTGGACATTGTATTCAACCAAGCAGATGCATTGCAGCATCTTAATTCACTGCAAACTGCACAGGGGATATGCATGATTAAAAAAGGATGACGTTTTGGTCGGGTTGCTGTAGATGCCAATGCCTGTCCATGTGTCTTCATGTTCTGGTCACGCTTCGGGGAGACAGGTCAGCACACGAGTCGAGTTGGACAATGTCGCCGACGCATTATAAAACGACGTTCAGACCTATATGTGGCCACCTCTGCGTTGCAGCGACGTACTGATATTGCCAGATCACTGCTAGACGATCTCAGAAGGAGCACTCGAGCCGCTGTATGCGATGAGACTGTAATGAACAACTTACGAGAAAGCCTTGCGACACGGATGTCGTGTCTGAGTATCCCGCTTGACACGACATCTTGCAGATCGCCTTCAGTTCTGCCGTTCCCATGTCAAGTGCAATCTCTGGAGACGAGTCCAGATACCGTCTGACGCAAGTTGATGACCGTGTTCTTGTGTGGTGACACGAGGTAAGCGGTACCTGCCAAATGTTGTCCAGGATATCGTCAGATTTCCAAGATTCTGAGATTTTATGGGCAGGATTCACTGTTGATAACCATACAGATCTTGTCGTTGTCCATGGTTGCCTTATAGCCAGGAAAATCCTATTAGATCATGTGGTGGTTGCTGCATACGACGGTGGGCCCGAATTCCTTCTCATGCCAAGGTCTATGTGGTAGGCGTCACCAGGGATGTGTTGCAAAGCATGAACACTGAAGCAATGTTATGACTGGCGACGAGTACCGACTTACGCCCCATCGAGAATGTGTCGGACATGTCTGACAGACTTTTGCATGGTCATCCTGTTCCACAGCACAGTCTCCAACATCTCTCGTGGGCTCTCCTTCAAGGGTGAACTCTAAAGACTTATACAGCGCGTGTCCCGTATGTGTCACGAGTGATAATCGCTTATGGAGTGCATACACATTATTGAAGCTCTCAAAGTCTAATGAAAATCACCAAAGATGACCGGATGAATGATTGTTTCCACTTTGTTTTCGAGACCTGTCAGACATTTCAGTTCTTTCGCTGGAATCCACACTGAGGGTGTCAGACCAGACGACGATTAATCATTCGTTCCATGGTCTTTATTACACAGCTCATTAAGGCAGCACTTTGGTAACTACTGCGGTCCTTTCCTGGTTTGAGGAGTGGTATCAGAATTGCCTCTCTACACGAGTTAGGAAAATTAACTGTCTGCTACATAAGATTAAAACATTCGAGAAGGATTTCCCTTGACGCTGTTGGCAAATGTCGAAGCATGCACTACCGGATTTGGTCGTGACTGGGTGCAGTATCATGAGTAGATATATTTGATTGCCTCACGCCAGGACCGACCCAAGATACCTAGGATCTACCAAATATATCTACTACCGGCCATAATTCTAGATCCAACTCACGTAATTGCATTTAAAAAGCCTCTATTTTATATTAAATTACATATAAAATTAATAAAAATAAATATTTTTTCTTATCATGTTCACTTACTATAAAATAATTATTTCTTAATACAACAGGGGAACGTAAGAAAATAAATCTAATATTTTTTTTTAATAAAAGGTACACCTAAGAAAAAAGTTTAATTCATTCTCACAAAAGCTAATTCATATTAAGATTTTGCTGGCTCTCCAGTTCAGAGTATTTTGTTATTTAACTGAGCAGTTAGAATTATGTATATATGTATGTACTGAGCTGCAGACCTAGAAACGACGGAGAGGCTTCGTCCCCGGCGTAGCCTCAGTGGTACACAACCCCACAACAGGCTGCAGCAGTCCACTCACCCTACTGCTGCCCCACACCGAACCCAGGGTTGCTGTGTAGTTCGGCCCCCAGTTCGAGCGAATGATTTGGCCAACCATATCGTCGGTCACGAATCCCACCGCATCGAAAATTTATGGGACAAAATCGAGAAATCAGTTCGTGCACAAAACACTGTATCAGCAACACTTTGTTGTGGGCGGCCATAGAGGGAGCATGGCTCAATATTTCTGCAAGGGACTTTAACGACTTGTTAAAGGTCCGACACCACATTAGGAGGTATCCACGAATTTTGTCACTTCAGTTTACACATAGCACTCATACTAACGTAAAAGCAACACAATTATAAAATAAAACGGTGTGTTAGCAGATGACATGTGGAGCCCTTCCATGGAGCTGTAATGACTACCAACTGGTACCTGTTAAGAACTGCTAACTAACTAGCGAATGCTAGCCGCTGTATAGGCGAAGCACCGTTCTCCACTTGATCTATGTTAAAAGCGACTAAAACTCACAAATACAGTAGATGCAAATGTAATACACAATCGCTTAACATCCATAAATTCATTTAGAAACTTTTAAAAATATCTTGGTTAGCTGATTTGGGGGAGGTGACGAAGCAGCGAGGTTTTGTGTTGTATTGTGAACGTTAAGCAAGTTTGCATTATGTTTGCATTTACTGTATTTGTGAATATTAGTCGCTTTTATTATGGCTCAAGAGGAAAACGATGCTTCCCCTTTACAGAGGCTAGCCTTTGCTAGTCCGTTAGCACCTGGTGATAGGTACCAATTGATACCCACAGCAGCTCCATCTACCAGGTTCTCACGTCTTCTGGTAACGCATCATTTTATTTTATAACTATGCTGCTTTTATGTTGGTTTTTAAGGCGAATTAGTTTTCTCATACATGCCCATTATGTTATACATTTCAGAATCTCATATCTGAAAATATACATGTAGACTGAAACCGGACACTGGAATTAAAAGTAAATATATTATTGCCTTATGAACTGTATTTTTATGGCACTGTAAAACCAAAATAAACCTGTCACACGTAGACGTTGATACCAGTGTACTTCGCTGAATCCACCAATGTGCAATATGCAACTGAATTCGCGATCATTTCATTGTTGAGTGATACATAAACTTCCAAGCAGTACGTTATGCTGCCAACCGCAAAAACAGAAAATCTCAATTTTAAATGCATTTCTACCCGTTAAGCTTTTGTCAGATATACGATATAGCTGTAACGCGAAATTTTGTCTCATCTAGAACACACTTCTCCGTTGGAATTTGACTTCATTATTGGCGGATTAAATTGTTCGCAAAATTAGTTTTACTGACAGGATCAGTGCCTGTGAACAGGCGGAGAATGTAAGAGATGAATCTGAAAGGCTTGGGAATAGACAATTAAAAAAAATAGCAAAAAATTCGTTTTGGTTTTTGTGTCAAGTACCAGAAATGTTGGTGTAATTATCGTTTTGCATCTCAATTTTCCCAATCCTTGATTACATCTTCAATTTTATCATACAGTTGTAACTTCTACATCAGCAAATAAATTGTCTCAAAATTATAATTACTTACAAATGTATTTCTTTGTAGTGTCCAACATTTAATAATAAATTTCAGTGATCATATTTTCTCTGCCTCGAGATGACTGGGGGTTGTGTGTTCATCATCATTTCGTCATCATTGACTCGCAAGTCGCCGAAGTGGCGTCAACTAAAAAGGACTTGCAACACGGCGGCCGAACTTCCCAGGAATGGGGCCTCCCGGCCAACAATGCCATACGATCATTTCATTTATTCTCGGCTTGCTAATGTGTTCTTCTTTTGTATCTTATGTGAATAAATGTGTCGGATAGAAAAAAATTATCTGGGAAGTTAAAATGTGTTGCTAATTCCTTAAGTGCTAATTATCGAGCTGTTTCCGTCATGTTTGAAAATTTCAGCTCGTGGTACATTGCTGCTTTTAATAAATCAACGATGTTTCTTAAACCCCTCTCCCCCATGTTCCATCATAGCACACACATCTTTCTTCAGTTGTCTGTACACCGATGCACTTATTCCACTGCATGAGGCAGGTGAGGCACATCCATAATATACCCAGAACAAGTAAACGTGCCCAAGTGAAATTTTCGCTGAGTTACAGTGAAAAATATTCCAAATTTTATGAAGTACACAAATAATTTTTAGCTAGTTATATGAGAGTTATTCCGCCTTTTGCGACTGTAATAAAGTATTGTCTCGGCTGACCCCTTTCGTTTTTTTAAACCATCTTCAGTGGTCAGTTTTTTGGCTCCTTCGTTGTTTCCGAGCTTTGTTCTACACACAAGCGTTGAAACAGCACTACACTGACATACAATATTTTCTAGTTTTCATGTTATTATCTATCCACATCTACCTCGTGTACTTTGTGTTTTAACCGCTGAAGATGCTTTAAACAAAAGACTCTAGTACTGTCCAAAAGACGGTGTACAGCCCATATTACACGTAAAACTGCAACTTCGGGAGAGAGACCTCCAAAACAAAGAAGGCAACGTGTATAATTTTTAACGTTTATAGCTGCCGAATTATGACACGCAGTTTGCTTCTTTTAATGGAACTATACAAGTTTCAGTGGCATGGAACAATGTCTTCGAAGAGAAGTTCAAGACGTAATATGTGTGGAATTTGATCAAACAGTAAGAAGATAACAGCACCACAAACCACAGTGCCGTCGTGAGGGGAGAACTCACGGAGTCTGTCCAGCTGTACCAAATGTAAAAAGCAAACAAGTAAGTCAGGTTCAGTCCCTGTGTTTTATTGTCACGGCCCAAAATGTTGACCCTGGACATTGATACGTACTATAAAAGTAATCAGAGACGGACAACACTGCATGTCGAATTTCATCTGCAGTGTCGCAGTACGCGGACTTGTTATGCAGAAATTCATGTCCTTGGTCGTTGTCAGTGTTTCATTGTAGCTCTCTTGTCTAGTTTCCCTCACCGATAAAAGTCCGGAGGAGTTACTTTTTGTGAGCGTGGAGACTATTTTGTGTTTCCCGGAAGACCGATCGAACGGTTTCCAGATGATCTGTCACGAAGGTCTGTAACTATCTGTGTGCAGTGGGCGAGACATCCGTCACGTTGGTACCAAAGAGAATGTCGCATTTCGCTGGTATATCAACCAATAGGTGCGGTAACATATCTACTAGGAACTGTAGCTTTTTGTGGCCATTCAGAGTCCCGTTAAAATAAAAGGATCAGTGATGTGATTCTTGAATAGTCCGCTTCACAGGATGACTGACCAATCCATTTCCGTGAGCCAGCACGGATTTTCAGCTGATCGGTAGTAGATAATGGTAAAAATGTGTTGGACACGGTTTGTAAACGATGACTCACTTGTACACCATATCTTGGGTAGAAACACCACATCACCTTGCAATTTTCGTACACACCATTCGAAGAAATGTGACCGATCTTGAAAGTCAATTCCACCAACATGTAGATAGAGCGATGTATGGACAGGATGAAATGCGTTGGAATTCAGTATTGGCATAGTTGCATTTCTCTCACTAGTTGCTGTTCTCTTTCGTGGGCCTACATTGTTTCTCACACTTCTATTTTTATAATTTTTTACAATGCTTCGAAAGACAGTGCATGCGGACTTGGCAATGTCACGTTACTTTTCACTGTACGATCGCACCGCACTGTCATAAACATTGTGAAAGGCTGAATAGGTTCACGAGCAAAGTGAAAGATGGCTTCACCAGCCGAACACAAGACATATTAGCTTCACCTGCCCAGGTAAACACGCGAACTGTACCAGTGTCACGTGTTTGCTTAACTTTAGCACATTAGGAGAGACATTTGTGGGGCCTCATCGTCTGGCCGCGGGACACTTACTGTTTGGTCTAGGTCCACACGTGTGTTATCCTTGAAGTTCTATTCGAAAGGACTTTGCAGTGCCACAGAAATACTGTATGTCCATTAAAAATAACTAAAGTCCTATAATGATATGGCAGTTATAAAAAGTTAAAAATCACTTGCCACGTCAGATTGTTTACTGTACTGTTTGCTATAAGACCATATCGCGAGGGATACATTTGCTCGTTCTGAGATTATTTGGATTGGGCTGCGCTAAGCACTCTCACTCTGTGCAACTCAACAACGCAAACAGCGTAGACTCTTTGGTAGTGATGAATATTTTTTTTAGCTTTAATCACTCTGTAACCTTCGTCGATCTACTTTCTTGGACATCCATGGCCTTTCAACCATTCCCGCATCCCCGCATAGTCAACATGACCACTTGAAAGTCACACTATCACTTCGCCATTTTTTACTAACTGGCCACGTTTTCACTGAAAGTGGAATGATGTAATGACAAATAGTAGATGATTTCAAATTTGCCTGCAGAAAATGCGTACTTGGGGAAATTTGGGATTGACATAGCACGTTTTCTGGCACTCGAGCGACGAAACCGAGGTGTATAGAATTTTGAAGCCAATGTAGGCAATGGAGGAAACAGCAGCACTGCCAACCGTGATGAAAATAGTCTTTCCGTCCTTCCTTATTAGTTTCGTATCGGTAATTTCCACGTAACTTTCGTATATTATGTACTTTCGATTAGTTCTATGGCCTCTATAGGATGAAGTTCCTGGCAAACTTTCCGTTCACCAGCGTAATTTGTTACCGCCGATAGCCGTGTGTCTGTATTGCATTGCGAATACTTGTATATCGCAAATACCTTAATTACGGAATATATGTCATAACCCTCCCGCCATGAACCATGGACCTTGGCATTGGTGGGGAGGCTTGCGTGCCTCAGCGATACAAATAGCCGTGGCGCAGGTGCAACCACAACGGAGGGGTATTTGTTGACAGGCCAGAAACACGTGTTGTTCCTGAAGAGGGGAAGCAGCCTTTTCAGTAGTTTCTGGGGCAACAGTCTTGATGATTGGCATATCTGACCTTGAAACATCAATCAAAACGACCTTGCTGTGCTGGTGCTGTGAACGGCTGAAAGCAAGGGGAAACTGCAGCCGTAATTTTTCCCGATGATATGCAACTCTACTGTATGGTTAAATGATGATGGCATCCGCTTGGGTAAAATATTCCGGAGGTAAAATAGTCCCCCATTCGGATCTCCGAGAGGTGACCACTCCAGGGGATGTCGTTATAAGGAGAAACAAAACTGGCATTCTACACATCGGAGTGTGGACTGACAGATCCCTTAATTGGAAACGCATGTTTGAAAATTTAATAAGGAAATGGATAGGTTAAAATTATATATAGTGAGAATTAGTTAAGTTCACTGGTACGAGGAATAGAACACTTCGTCAGGTGAATACATGGTTGCAAATACAAAATCAAATAGGGGTAATGCAGGAGTGGGTTTAATAATGACTTAAAAAAATAGGAATGCAGATAAGCTACTGTGAACAGCATAGTGAGCGCAATATTGTAGCCAAGATAAACACGAAGCCCACATCCATCACAGTAGTACAAGTTTATATGCCAACTAGCTCCACAGATGATGGAGAGATTGAAGAAATGTATGATGAGATAAAACAAATTATTCATATAGTTGTAAGGTGCGGTTTGCTTATTCTTGGATTGTGAACAACTGTGTAAGGTGAAATGACAAGTTTAATGTCGCAATTTTTCTCACAAAATTACACGATTTTACACAGTTTTCAACTCGACAACATAAAAACAGCACAATGGATAAGGCACCTTGCCAACATCAAAAAGTGAAATAAATTTATACACAACAACGTTAAATATTAACTCTCTGAAAGAACATTAATCCTAAACACAATATTATGAAAAAGCTTATTTACAAAATTACTCCTACACATACGTTAAGATGGTGGTCAGTAGCTGTGTGGGATTAGCCGAGCGGTCTCAGGTGCTGCAGTCATGGACTGTGCGGCTGATCCCGGCAGACGTTCGAGTCCTCCCTCAGGCACGGGTGTGTGTGTTTGTCCTTAGGATAATTTAGGTTAAGTAGTGTGTAAGCTTAGGGACTGACGACCTTAGCAGTTAAGTCCCATAAGATTTCATACACATTTGAACATTTTTTTGTTGGTCAGTACTACGAAAATCGTCCTATTCCGGTTCAAAGTTCGGTTCTATTTAGGATGGCAATCAAGTCAACAGTGGATGGTTAGTTAAGTGACAAATTTAAGCGCAAGATTACCCATGGCCGCTCGTGTTTAGAGTGGACACAAGTTGGTGAAACAACAAAGTTTACACCTCTGCACATGGTATGTACCTTAAGCTGCGACGTGCTGCCGATTGCAAGGCCTCTCTGTCCCAGTGAAATTCCTACAAAACTAATCTGACCTTTGCTGAACTTTCCAGCAGAAACTTTCCCTATGTTTCTCGATATGCGAGAAAACATGTACTCAGCCCTAGTCTTGTTATGTGGCGATATACACGTGCATAGTTGGAGCATCGTGCATATTATAATGCCCTCTCAGTTCTCGCAAGAACAGTTAACTAATTTGGCTGGTTCGTTTCTCCACAGTTGGAGCCAAGTGTTGCTACAACTAATTTCTAGCTGAAGTGCAGCCACTGTGCATGCAGTGTCCAAACAACTTTCTTCTCTGCGTCATACAGAGCATTAAGCGCTCCATTCTGCACTTGACGCCAGTTTAGAGAAGAGTCTCCTAGAAAATTTCTCTCATACCCTACTCATGGCAGAACTCCCTCCTTCCACTTGGGTTCCTTTTTCACGTCACAGCCCTTTTCGACCAATAGGAGCGTTCTTCTTATTTTGTAGAAACTCTCTCTACCAATCGCAATGTCCCTTCTATCAAACTGCATCGAAACATCAGTATTTTTCTCCTTCCTAGTGCATTTCCGCCAATCGAACGTTTCGTTCCCATTCTAGACACCTAAAGTACATTGACCTTTCCATGTGTCATACTCGCTGGACGAAATGAGTCACTGGCTCTTGTTTGTATCCCGTTGAAATTCTGAAACGCAGCTTTCTAAAGCTTTTTCTCTGTCCCTTGTGCAGATGTGCCCCTACACACGGTCCTCTGGCCTGAATCACCTGGCCCGGGGTTGCTGACCTTCATCCTGCCACCCCTTTAAGTGGTTGCCATCGAAATCCCCCCAGTGTGCCTTTGATATGCCATTGTACAGCTGGCGTTTCAAAACTGAAAGCGACTCGTGTTGCCTGTTCCACCTTCCACTCAGACATGTATTACATAGGAACGGTGTATTAATTACTGTCGATTGGCTGTCATCCCTTTTTGCATTCCATACTGATAGGCAAATGTTCTCATGACCGACGAATTACGTTAAGTATCTTCACCTTCTCGTTGCAATGTATAAATGTGTCATGTAAGGTACAAATCTGACCATTTATTCTGCCACCTTACATAGGTAATAAATTAAATTCAATTTAATAGTCGTGGGATGACTAGAATTAGACAGTTGGAAGAGGAAGAGAAGGAAAATAGTAGGTGAAAATGGACTAGGGGAAAGGAATGAATGAGGAAGCCAGATAAAATTCTGCAGAGAGCATAATTTAATCATAGCTAATACTTTTTGAGAATCGTGAAAGACGATTGTATATGTGGAAGAGACATGGAGACACCGGAAGGTTTCAGGTTGGTTATATGATGGTAGGACAGCGATTTCTGAACCAGATTTTAAATTGTAAGATGTTTCCAGTGGTAGATGTGGACTCTGCCAACAATTTACTGAATATGAATGGTAGATTAAAACTAAAAAAACTGCAAAAAAAGGTATAATTATAAGGAGATGGCATCTGGGTAAACTGAAAGAACATGAGGTAGTAGGGAGTTTCATAGGGAGCATTAGAGAACAAGTGACAAGAACAGGGAAAAGGGATACAGTACAAGAATAAATGGTAGCTGTGAGAAATGAAATAGTGAAGGCAACAGAGGATCAAAATGGTAAGAAGGCGAGGGCTATAAGAAATCCTCGGGTAACACAAGAGATATTGATGAAAGGAGAAAATAAAAAAAATGCAGGAAATGAAGCAGACGAAATGGAATTAAAATGCCAAAAAAATGAGATCGACCGGAACTGTAAAACAGCTAAGCAGGAGTGGCCAGAGCTTAAGGTAAGCTGATAGCTTAAGGAAAGCTGATAGGTTAAGGAAAGGCAAAACTACGTTTATAGCATTTGTAGACTTAGAGAAAGCTTTTAACGATGTTAACTGGAATACTCTCTATCAAATTCTGCAAGTGGCCGGGGTAAAATACAGGGAGTTGAAGGCTATTTACAATTTGTACGGAAACCGGAAGTCACTTATAATAGTCGAGGGACATGAAATGGAAGCAGTGGTTGAGAATGGAGTGAGAGAGGTTTTAACCTATCCGCAGTGTTATTTAATATTTATATTGCGCAAGCAGTAAAGGAAACAAAAGAAATACTTTTAATACGAATTAAAGTCCAGGGAGAAAAAATAAAAAAGTTGAGATTAGCGAGCGACACTGTAATTGTGACAGGAGAGGTCTTGGAATAGCAGTTGAACGGAATGGACAGTGTCTTGGAAGGAGGATATAAGGTGAACTTCAACAAAAGGAAAACAAGGGTAATGGAATGTAGTCGAATTAAATCAGGTGATGTTGAGGGTATTAGATTAGGAAATGAGACTCTTAAAATAGTAGATGAGTTTTGCTATTTGGGGAGCAAAATAGTTGATGATGGCCGAGGTAGAGAGGATACAAAATGTAGACTGACAATGGCAAGAAAAACATTTCTGAAGATGAGAAATTTGTTGACGTCGCGTATAGATTTAGGGCCAGGAAGTCTTTTCTGAAAATATTTGTCTGGAGTGTAGTCGTGTATGGAAGTGAAGCACAGACGATGAACAATTTAGGCAAGAAGGGAGTAGAAGCTTTTGAAATGTGATTCTACAGAAGAATGATGAAGATTGATGGCTAGATCACATAGCTATTGTGGAGGTACTGAACGGAATCGGGGACAAAAGAAATTTGTGGCACAACCTGATTAGAAGACGGGATCGGTTGGTAGGACACAATCTAAGACATCAAGCGATCACCAACATAATAGTGGAGGGACGCGTGGGGAATAAAAATCGTAGAGGGAGACCAATAGATGAATACAGTACGCAGATTCAGAAGGGTATAGATTGTAGTAGTTACTCGAACACGGAGAGGCTTGCACAGGATGGAGTAACATGCACAGCTGCATCAAACTTGTCTTCGGACTGAAGATCACAACAACAACAACATGTCACATTTATGTGGAAAATATTTCCACTGAATAACGGAACTCACCGTTTTCAGTACGATTAAACAACTCATTGTGGTTTCGTCACCTGAATTCAGTTTTATGTTATGGGTATTTAAACCAGTCCCGTGTTGTTTCCAGCGGAGTTAGACGCATGTAAACAATGATGCAGCATAAATATGCTGACATAAGCAATATGGGGCGATGACCGCGAGATGCAATGGAAAAGTGTCACCACGTAGATTTTTAAGAACATACTTTGCATATCCCAGTACAATACCTGGGAATGGGTACTTCGTTTTGATACCATCCACTTTAATCTATTCGATTTGCGAACGGAATGAGGGAAAGATGGTTGTCTATGTATTTCGGTACAAGCAATAATCTCTCTAATTTTGATTCTCACGGTACCTAAGCAAGCTACACGACGGAGCCAGCAGGACTCTTTCATAGCCCACGAGAATAACGTCGCCTTTTTTTCAGATATTTAAGTCGCCTGACTATCTCTGTGACACTTTCGTCTGCCTATATCGTGCTGATACGATGTCTTCAGCGCACCTACGAATTCCTGCGATGTACTCAGTCGTACCTACCTGATAAAGATTTCAAAACGAGGGAGACCTGGTCGCACTACTGCCTTGAATAAATTTTATTGTGCAGACGAAATGCACATTCAAAAAATACTGTAACACATTTGTCTCTCTTTTGTTTTCACCACGTTTCAGTTTTATATATTCGTCCTACGTCGTACTACTTCGTGATATTATAGCAGGATAATTATATTATTTTGACAGACCGAAGAACAATAGCCACATATCTTGTAATGATATACTAACAGCCTCTTTCTCTCCCCTATGGACATTATTTTGTATTTATCCGCATTTACAGGGAGCTGCCAATTAGTACGGTAAGTGAAGATACTGTCGAAGTCCTCTTGTATATCCTTTCAAAGAAGTAGTCTCCTGTAGACATCACTAGCAGTAAGTGTGAAGTGCTATCTGAAAGTGACGTGATCCTTTGAGCTACTGCAACAAATTTGTTCTGCCGGAAATTCTCCGGCATCTTGGACCAGGTACAAGTAGATACAGAATAATAGATGGCTCTTAATCGCGAGTAGTTAGAAATTATGGAGAATAACGTCAGAGAAATGGTGACAAGGATGGGAAGGAGAGCCTTGTGTACCCAGGCGCCGGGTGAAGACAAGGGCAGGAAGGAGACAAGGGGCCGCTTCTAGTTACGATCCGTTACGCAGTTGCAATCCGTCGGAAGTTTCAAAACAGCTCAGTCCATCGCAGAGTGAAAGGTCAGTCCCGATCAACACTGTGAGGCAATGTTTCATTATTGCCCTTTCACCTTGTCTTCAGCTGTTGGAAACTCTGAAATTTTCGGTGACAATAAGTTTAGCATCTCGCTGAAAAAATTAAAGCAGCAGAGTTTTGCACTTTGCGTTTAAAATATAATATCTGCATCATGTTACGAAAGCGTGTGTTTGTTACTGGACCCGAAACTTATTCTGATTGACGGTGATACTGACAAGACGGCAGTAACAGAAACAGTTGTCTCAGTCTTTCATGAACGAATCAGCAGACTACAATTACGCCGCCACAGATGACTATGACACTGACAAAGAAAAGTAGTTGTATGGATAAATGCAACTAAAAATGGCGAGCGGAAAAGCATGACCAATGATGTTGGTCGCAAAAATTCGACAACTGTAATGTGTAAATACTGCCAACAACATTGCTGTCTGTTCCGTCTATGCGACATCAGTAAATGTTAAACTTTTTACGTTCTACGAATATCCGTTAAGAGCGTGTCAACATGTTCAAGCAAATGTGTATCTTTCCTTGGTTCGAGTAGACCTAACGGGAACTGAGACAACGCGGTATCGTGCATTTCACTTAACGCTGATCTTTGCAGTCTCGGCCACAGCGATTTACAGGGTTCTAAAAGATAATTGTTTACAATGTACCACAGTGCTGTAGGTGAAATCGAGACGAACAAATTGACGCAGGACATTTGTGGTCTACCAGGTCGGGAAGTTACCTCAAAAGCTACCCAAGCTATAAGACATAGGCACCGCTTAGAGTTCGCCTGAAATCTTCCATCAATATTAAAAACAGATTGTTCTTGGACTTGCAAAATGTAAAACTGACGTTTGTGTAAATTTTACTTAAGATATAGTGAATTTTAACAGCATAAAATTAACAATTACATCGTTTTATTTGTGTAGACTTCTTCCTGCTGAACTATTGTGTTTGTACAGGTTAAGTGTAGACGGCATTGTAAGCGTGATTAGCTTTCGCATAACATTACAAAAGTCTTTCTTCTCCCAACAGCGTCACGAATAGTTTCAGTAACTAATGTTAACGGAATCGCCGCCTAGGCCGGTGGCCTAGGGAAGGGAGACGATATTGAAAGTCTCGCGTGGCGCCGGTGCGATAATAGAAGCAAAAACGTTCCAGTAAACAAGGATTCACAATCGGCAGCGAGTGTACGGTTACGAGTCGGCATAGACTTCAGTATGAAATGTTTAATGTAATACAGTTTGTCTCGATTTCCCCTGCACTAGTCTCGTACCTTGTATACAGTTAGACTTGGCCGATGGGCAGCCACTGCGAAATGACAGCAGCTGCTTTGTCAAAAGCTTCGTCCCACTTTATTTCAATAATACGAAAGAAGGAAATAATAATAACCTTGAAGAGCTTTGTACCTGATGTCAAGGAAAGTTGATAAGATGGTGTGTGATTCCGGAAGTAATATTTCAAAGGAAATATCTGAAACTACGTGCTCTTATTGGTGACGAATTTCATGTATTTGAACTACGTTGAAATAAGCTACTAGATATTCTTTCGGACAACAACAAATGAATTTTGCATATATGAAAAACTTGAAGTTTGCTATTCAGAGAGTACAATATAGCCGGCCGGAGTGGCCGAGCGGTTCTAGGCGCTACAGTCTGGAACCGCGCGACCGCTACGGTCGCAGGTTCGAATCCTGCCTCGGGCATGGATGTGTGTGATGTCCTTAGGTTAGTTAGGTTTAAGTAGTTCTAAGTTCTAGGGGACTGATGACCTCAGAAGTTATGTCCCATAGTGCTCAGAGCCATTTGAACCATTAGTACAATATACTCCATTTGTGATAGTAATTAGTAGCAGATGTATTTGTCTGAGGTGCTACGAAGCATTAATTGTGAATGAAACACACTAAACGAGAAACACAGCGTAATATCAGTGATGATTAACTGCAGTAACAGGTGACAGCGACCCATATCTAAAAGTACCGGAACGGAAATAAAGCATCTCTCTCTCGGACGTTAACACGGCAAGGATGACACTCTGACAGGAGCACAGTTGACCTTGTCGTGTATGGAAATTTGGATAAACATTTTCAGGGTTCTGCGAGCTTCCAAATACTCCATTTGAGCGCTGCGGGCCTACGCGAGGTCCGTTAGCTGGATGTGGATTAGGCAAGCGACCTGGAACGCCCTACATTCCCCATTAAACGTGATGATCCGGCAGAGCAGTGAAACTGCCCATTAAGTTAAAACACCGATGCGCCATTAAGCACGTTCTTTGCGAACATACGACTGGTCCGAATCCTGCATACGCCGAATGTCCCCACTACGGCAACCATGAAAACTGACGAATTTAACTACGAACTTTCAGTGCTAGGCTCGTAAAACGCCCTGCAATGATTTCGCAACTGGACGTGGTGTCTGTGTGTCACGCACTCTGGCACCTGATACTTTATTTTACCCATTTCACCATCTTACTGACGGTATGGTGTTAACACGATAACAGTAACTCTGAAACGGCGGAGGTTTGTATGCGGTAGTGTGCTGCTCAGAGTGGCACTGGACCACATACTACACACGTTACGTACTATCGGTAACGTGACTTGACTGACAGCATTTGCAGATGACGTGTTGTCTGTTGCTGAGGCAAGTCGAGAGCACTTTCGCTAGTGTAGTGCCTGCATTCCGTGAACGACGAGCGCTTAGTGGCAAGATATGAAGGTACATCCTAGATGAATGTCATATAGAGGAGGCAGGGAGAATAGGTACAAAGTGATGCACGTACTACATGCACAGAAAATCGACAATTTCGAATTTTGTTGAAAACAATGAGGGCATACCACCAATATACAGGGCGTATCGTAATTAACAGCGAAAATTGACATGGTAAAAGTATACCGGTGCGGCAATAGAAGCAAAAACGACCTAGTAAGCATAGATTCGCAATCGGAGGTGAGTGTACGGTTGCGAGTAGGCACAAACTTCAGTATGAAGTATTATCCTAGTTAGCACAAATGTGTTTCAAACGTAAGCTTTTCGTCTAACGGCTCATCTAACTCAATTCAGATTTCACTCCTAGCCTAGCAAGAAATGGAGCATACAACAGACTGTAAGTGCAAAGAATAAATAAGCAAAGAAATGAATGAAATAAACATGAGATGCATAGCGAACATTAGAAGTGCTCCAAAATTCTTATCCACAATATACGGTGGATCCAACAGAGTGAATAAACGCTTAGGGGGAATATTACAGCCATTTGGTAAAGAACGAAACAGAAATAGGACCTGTCAATTATCGAAGAACATTTACAATTAAAAAATCTGTCGTAGTAGAAACAAAAATCCTCCATTACAAGACTGTTACTAACCCAGAGTGTTTTTGCGCGACGGGATTTTTAGTCCTTATCCAACAGGGAAAAACTGAAGAGCTGGAGGAAAAGGAAAAGTTGGTACTAAGGAAATGTTGGGAGTGGGTGGATGAGAAGAAATAATTGAGTAATCTACGTCCCAAACTGGAAAACTATCTGATGCTCACAGGGAAAGGAGTGTTTGCTTTCAGGATCACTTGATATGAATGATCTCAGAAAGACTCATTAAAATTTTTGTGCCCATTTCGACACAAATACTAAAATCCAATTCAGATGGCTCAACGGAAGTGAAAAAGGATTTACAAAAATAAAGTAACGAAAGCAAAAATTCTAGACAGGCAAACTTCTCGAAACCAGATTAGGAAGCTTGGTGTTTTTCAGGAAAGTATCAGAATGCTCATTGCTATAACTGAGCCGTGCGTGGCTCGTGTTTTCGCCATCATGTTTTTTACACCCTGTTTTTAACGTACTTCCACCTCACTACGTTAATTTAAATTACTGCTGTCACTGAGCTGCTGCTTTGGCTGACCGTGAGCGCCGCTAGCAGCGTGTATCAGTATATCCCCTCTCGTAGTAGCTTTGCTTAACTGCTATTGCTTCACAGTCGTTGTCTGTCGAAAGTCAGTTCGGATACAGAGTTCGGGTCGCGAGTTCGGGTCTGCCAGTCAGTTGGAACGCGTCTGGAGCGCGGCCCGGACCTAAGCCACTCTCTTGGTGGATCGTCGGTCGGTCGTCCTACCGGACGACGCCTTTTGGCTCGCCGATCGTTCATGAGTCGGCTGTGTGTGTGTGTGTGCATCGACTCCCGATTTGACTTCGTGGATGCTTAGTTACTGTTCAGTATCGTTCAGGTCTCGTGCAAGTGTTTGTCAGGTTGTGTGTGTAGTTGGCGTTATTTCCACTGACGACTATTTTAGATGTAGTCGGCATTCTGAGAGGAGTCGGTCGGTTGCTGCGGACCAGGGAAGTTAACTCCGCGCAGTGCAGTCGGCTGGGTCCGCTGGCAGTCCCTGCGCAGTGTCGGAGCGTGTGTGGAGCTGTCCGATCGCTACGAGCTTCGTGGTTCACCGACCCAGGACGTCAAAGTTGAGTAGGGGTTTCAACTATCCAAGCCACTTTCATTCATGTTGTGTGGTTCGTTTCGGTGGTTCGCTGTTGGGGAGGTTTTCCTGTGGGCCAAAAATAGTTCAAATGGCTCTGAGCACTATGGGACTCAACTTCTGAGGTCATCAGTCCCTTAGCACTTAGAACTTCTTAAACCTAACTAACCTAAGGACATCACACACATCCATGTCCGAGGCAGGATTCGAACCTGCGACCGTAGCGGTCTCGCGGTTCCAGACTGTAGCGCCTAGAACCGCACGGCCACTCGGGCCGGCTGCTGTGAGCAACACCGAGTGTTTCTATTGCTGAAATTTAGCCGCTATGCGGTGCAATTAACTATATTGGTTAACTACAATTTGAGTGCACCACCGGAATTTTCTGCCTTGTTGTCGTTAGTGTTCCGTTTACCTGCCCTGCCCACTAACGTAATTTCAGGCAGCGTCCTTTCCTCACCTGTTGTTGCTGTCCAACATGGTGTGTAGTTTTGACAGCTAATACATATTTCATTGTGGATAATCTAGTTCCTAACCTTTCGTGTTTCATTTCTTATGTGCTGCTTGGTGGCAAGCAAGTCGTTGTGTCGGTTGGTCCGTGGCTGTCCCTTGGTTGGGTTCTGACGAATCAAGTGTAGTCGGGCTCACCCCCTGTCTCGCCCAAGTGAAAGAGGGCAGACAGACCTCACTGGAGGCTTCTGAGTGCCGTTTTCTTTATTGTCCATCTCACCGGTGTTTGTATGTTAATGAAACTTTCGTTTGTTTATGTATTTTTGAATTTTGGAAAATGAATTGGGGTGCCTTAAGCCGCTTAAAATCTTATTCTTGACATTACCCTTTAAGCAAAAACATTGCGGCCTTCTGACTTAAAAGGTTATCGTAATTTATTCTAAAATCTTGAAAATTTTATTGTGGGCCTTCAGCCGTTTGTATTGCATCTGTGTTAATTATTTTATTTGCAGTTTTAGCTGCATGTTTTTACCACTTGAGATTTATCTTGTTGCTTTAAGATTTCTTGTTTGGAAGTCTTCAGCCATGAAATAATTGTCTTTTTGAACTTCGTAGTGCTAAAGGTTCGGCTATGTGTCGTTTTGGGTTAAAGGTGTTATTAAAGTATAGTAAATTGCAATTTTGAGTGAACCTGACTGACAGCTTATTTGGACTTTTCCACAATCCTGATCACCTGTAATGCGCAGCGGGTTTAGCGGGCGTCTTAGTAACGACAGATGAAAGAAGAAGTACCGGAAAAACCGAAAATTAGGATAGAAGACAAAACCATGAGCTACGTACTTCACGTGGTCCACACATGGCCGAAATCGCAGAAAAAAGAAGAAACGTGAGGTGCAGGCTGCGTAAAAAACGGGTATGCCCATAGCACTACATATCCAGCCGTTATCATTCACTGAGGCGTGTTGCTATCGAAACCCGAAGATGAGAAATGTACAAGTGCTCGGTTAACGCACCAACAACGTGCACAACATACACTAACGGAAATGAAAAGAGTTACAGAATGCAACACCTGTCCGTTTTTGATGCAATAAGACAGACAGAGTTACGAATAAAAGAGATGTTTATTCAGTAGGTGACCGGTTTCGGGATAATACCTATTTTTCGAACCAACCAAGGCTTACAAAGTTAAATGTATGTCCAAAATAAAATGAAATAATGCCGATACATAGATACACATACGTCTAGTCCCAAGCGAACATCAATCAAGTTCGTTGAGACATTCAGTAATTATCAAATCAGTCCTATTCTCATATCCAATATCCCCTTACACCAGAGATCCTGACGTTGAAGAAGTATGGATCAAATATCTTTCCGACGGTTCGTGGCGACACTGCTGTAACCTCTGCCCGTGTTTCAGATGTTCTCATCCGTCTATTCGTCAGATCCAGTCGAACTGTCCTACCACCTGCTGGTGTGCTGTAGCGATCCTGGGGGGTCGCGCGCCTGTACTGCCTGCCGCGCCTCCCCCCCCCCCCCCTGGCCATCAGTCGCTCTGCAGTCACTGTGCTACACCCAGCCAGCTGCCTGCGCGATCTGTCGCTATGACGCTCCCGTGTCCCTCACGCGAATGCTTTCAAAATGTCTGACCGATGGTGATAAGCTGCACGTGCTGTGTGGCCTATGTACTACCCTTCCCATATTCCTAACTGACACCTAGTAAAGAGAATGCCGATGGCAAGGCGGTGGAACGTGGTTTCATGCAGCAGATGTTTAAACATTGAACTGATGACCAGATATGGAATAAGAGCCTCTCCAGTACTGTGAAGAACAGTTGTCTGCGTAATTTTTTAACGCGTGAAATTTCAATAACTGTTTTATAAGTTTTGGAAGAATGGGCATTTTAGAATTTTCAACATTCATTTCATGTAAGGTCTGCAAAAAGGTAACAATTTAAAGAGATGGGACCTGGATAAACTGAAAGAGCCAGAGGTTGTACAGAGTTTCAGGGAGAGCATAAGCGAACACTTGACAGGAATGGGGGAAAGAAATACAGTAGAAGAAGAATGGGTAGCTTTGAGGGATGAAATAGTGAAGGCAGCAGAGGGTCAAATAGGTACAAAGACGAGGGCTAGTAGCAACCCTAGGGTAACAGAAGAAATATTGAATTTAATTGATGAAAGGAGAAAATACAAAAATGCAGTAAATGAAACAGGCAAAAAGGAATACAAACGTCTCAAAAATGAGATCGACAGGAAGTGCAAAATGGCTAAGCAGGGATGGCTAGAGGACAAATGTAAAGATGTAGAGGCTTATCTCACTAGGGGTAAGATAGATACTGCCTACAGGAAAATTAAAGAGACCTTTGGAGAAAAGAGAACCACTTGTATGAATATCAAGAGCTCAGATGGAAACCCAGTTCTAAGCAAAGGAGGGAAAGCAGATAGGTGGAAGGAGTGTATAGATGGTCTATACAAGGGCGATGTACTTGAGGACAATATTATGGAAATGGAAGAGGATGTAGATGAAGATGAAATGGGAGATACGATACTGCGTGAAGAGTTTGACAGAGCACTGAAAGACCTGAATCGAAACAAGGCCCCGGAGGTAGACAACATTCCATTAGAACTACTGACGGCCTTGGGAGAGCCAGTCCTGACAAAACTCTACCATCTGGTGAGCAAGGTGTATGAGACAGACGAAATTCCCTCAGACTTCAAGAAGAATATAATAATTCCAATCCCAAAGAAAGCAGGTGTTGACAGATGTGAAAATTACCGAACTGTCAGTTTAATAAGTCACAGCTGCAAAACACTAACGCGAATTCTTTACAGACGAATGGAAAAACTGGTAGAAGCCGACCTCGGGGAAGATCAGTTTGGATTGCATAGAAATGTTGGAACACGTGAGGCAATACTGACTCTACGACTTATCTTAGAAGAAAGATTAAGGAAAGTCAAACCTACGTTTCTAGCATTTGTAGACTTAGAGAAAGCTTTTGACAATGTTGACTGGAATACTCTCTTTCAAATTCTGAATGTGGCAGGTGTAAACTACAGGGAGCGGAAGGCTATTTACAATTTGTACAGAAACCAGATGGCAGTTATAAGAGTCGAGGGGTATGAAAGGGAAGCAGTGGTTGGGAAGGGAGTGCGACAGCGTTGTAGCCTATCCCCGATGTTATTCAATCTGTATATTGAGCAAGCAATAAAGGAAACAAAAGAAAAGTTCGGAGTAAGTATTAAAATCCATGGAGAAGAAATAAAAACTTTGAGGTTCGCCGATGACATTGTCATTCTGTCAGAGACAGCAAAGGACTTGGAACAGCAGCTGAACGGAATGGACAGTGTCTTGAAAGGAGGATATAAGAAGAACATCAACAAAAGCAAAACGAGGATAATGGAATGTAGTCAAATTAAGTCGGGTGATGCTGAGGAAATTAGATTAGGAAATGAGACACTTAAAGTAGTAAAGGAGTTTTACTATTTGGGGAGCAAAATAACTGATGATGGTCAAAGTAGAGAGGATATAAAATGTAGACTGGCAATGGAAAGGAAAGCGTTTCTGAAGAAGAGAAATTTGTTAACATCGAGTATAGATTTAAGTGTCAGGAAGTCGTTTCTGAAAGTATTTGTATGGAGTGTAGCCATGTATGGAAGTGAAACGTGGACGATAAATAGTTTAGACAAGAAGAGAATAGAAGCTTTCGAAATGTGGTGTTACAGAAGAAGCTGAAGATTAGATGGGTAGATTACATAACTAATGAGGAGGTATTGAACAGAATTGGGGAGAAGAGGTGCTTGTGGCACAACTTGACTAGAAGAAGGGATCGGTTGCTTGGACATGTTCTGAGACATCGAGGGATCACCAGTTTAGTATTGGAGGGCATCGTGGAGGGTAAAAATCGTAGAGGGAGACCAAGAGATGAATACACTAAGCAGATTCAGAAGGATGTAAGCTGCAGTGGGTACTGGGAGATGAAGAAGCTTGCACAGGATAGAGTAGCATGGAGAGCTGCATGAAACCAGTCTCAGGACTGAAGACCACAACAACAACAAAGGTCTTGAACTGTTTACTGGTGTCAGTGTCTAAAATTTATGTTACACAAAGTTCGCCAGTGCCATAATTAGAATACCAAAGTACTAATAACACTAAAGAAATATCCATAATAGTTATTCTTTGCGAGACATTTCGATAGTAGAGGTTACAGATGCGACTGGCAGGGTAACAGGACCGAACTGGATTGTTACAGAAAAGGTTTAGACTCTATACGACGAGTGATGCACAGGGTGACAATTACTGAACTATATGGGAAAAACGTATATTAGTTAGAAAATACGGAGTGCACACACTTTATTCAACGTCACTAAAGATATTCAGATTTAGGTTATAACATGTTCGATATGCCTGCCATCATCGGCGATGATGTGGCTCAGACGAATAGCGCAATTCTGTGAGATCTGCAGAAGTTTCTGAACAACGATGCTGTCGATGGCTTCCTGAATGGCTGTGTTCAGCTCATAAATGGTTTTGGGATTATTGCTGTACACTTTGTCTTTAATGTCGCCTCACGAAGAGGAGTCGCATGTGTTGGATCCGGAGAATACGGCGGCCAATCGAGACCCATGACAGTGGCCTTTGGGTACCCCAGAGGCAGAATGAAGTCCCCAGAGTGCTCCTACAGGTCATCAAACACTCTTCTACTTCGATGGGGTTGAGTTCAGTCTTGCATGAACCACATCTTATCGAAATCAGGAATTATCTTCCAAAACCTTCACGTACCATTCGGTAGTCATTGGGCCATCGAGGAATATCGCACAGATTATTCCGTGACTGGAAACTGCACACCACACAGTCACCGGTTGGCGGTGAAGAGATTTCTCGATTGCGAAATGCTGATTCTCAGTCCCCCAAATGTGCCAATTTTGTTTATAGTTGAATCCATCCAAATGAAAGTGGGCTTTGTCGCTAAACCAAACCATATTCACATCAAAGTCCTGTTCGACATCTCTGTGAACAACTGTGTTAGCCAAACACAACCGCTGTTCCATGGCCCTGGGGCTTAATGGATGATGGTTTGTGTGGGAAGAGATGCAGGTTTTAAGCAACAAATTGTCACAGTGTCTCCCGGTTGATTGCCTACTGTAGTGCAGCTCATCTGATCGATTTCCTGAGGCTGGTTTGAAACACGGCGTCTCTCTTCTCAATGTTTCAGGCGTCTTCACTTTTTTTTAGACGACCGACATTGCCAACACTGTCATCAAGAACGGTATCCGTTCTCTCAAATGATTGTAGCACGTGGGGGCTCAAACCGTACTGATTCCTCGAATGCAGTGTTTAGGTAAACTTCGTTTGTGTATTGTCACATATCTAATATCTCAAATTCATCTTGGAATCACGATTCTCCCTACCTTTAATATACTTAAGGTGAAAGCCATTATGGCTTCTTCGATGAGCCCGTTGTCTGTTTGTTTCTTAACCTTCCTCAGTTGCTATTGGAACACTAATTTCCTTAACGTCGACGAAGTGCCACACCTACGTTACTAATTTCGTAGCACGTGTTGCCCGACAGGGCAAGGTTAAAACAAGTATGTGCAACCGGCATAACTGTCGAAATCATAGCAAGAATGCCCAACAGTAAAGAAAGCTAGTCCGAGAATCAGGCATGAATGATTAAACAAATTTAATCATTTGTATTGTATTGTATGTTAACCGGGGACATAGAAAGGACGGAGAGGTTCCGTCCCTGCCGTTGCCGCAGTGGTCCACAACCCCACGACGACTACCGCAGTCCACTTCACCCCTCCGCCGCCCCACGCCGAACCCAGGGTTACTGTGCGGTTCGGCCCCCTGTGGACCCTCCAGGGAACGTCTCACACCAGACGAGTGTAACCCCTATGTTTGCGTGGTAGAGTAATGGTGGTGTACGCGTACGTGGAGAACATGTTTGCGCAGCAATCGCCGACATATTGTAACTGAGGCGGAATAAGGGGGACCAGACCGCATTCGCCGAGGCAGAAGGAAAACCGCCTAAAAACCATCCACAGACTGGCCGGTTCACCGGGCCTCGACGCAAATCCGCCGGGCGGATTCGTGCCGGGGACCAGGCGCTCTTTCCCGCCCAGAAAGCTGTGCGTTAGACCGCACGGCCAATCGGTGGGCAATTTAATCATTTACTAAGGATACCATACAGTGCTCTCTTTACCAGATCCAAGTTGAGGTGCCATCTGCTGAAGACGTGTTAGATGTAGAACTGTATTGCATGGATGGCTGTTATTAGTGCTTGTGCAGGGTTAGCATGCCACTGATGAATTTTGAAAGCAACGATGTAACGCATCGGGAAATGATCCCGATCTATAGATGACCGAACCATCGGCAAACAATATATAGGCTGCTGCCGAATTTATGCTGTTGACGTACTTACCGGCATCTTTCTTCCTCGTAAAATAATTAGCCCTAGTATCTTGGAACTTGAAGTAATACATGATGTGTAAACGTGTTGAACCACTTACCTTGAAGCTATTCTCTCCCGTTATAGCAAATTATTCTTCAAAATATGAGCAGAAAATCGTCACACGAAATAAAAAATGCCACAATGTTATTACTTTTTAAAAATACATTTATATACATTTATATTCGTTGATGAAACATGAGCCTTGCTTTTATCAAATTCTTTTGCGTTAGTTTCGCTGCGCCTTCTAATTTCTTGGATAATTCGATTGTTGTCTCGCAATTTTCCCGTCAGAGTATTTCTTGTGTGGTGAGTGGGAGGCTGTTCTGGTTCGCGCGCGCTGCCGTGTTTCTCGCTGCGAGAATAGAGTCGTGGGCTGTGCGGCGGACGGCTGCCGCGGGAAGTCGGCTCCAGCTGACCCGTACTTGTGCAGTGGCGTGCTCCGGCATGTCACTGCTACAAGCACTTGTGTCTCGAAGGGCTCTGTTAGCATCCTGAAGAGAACACCAGGAGACACTGTGCTAGTTTGAAAATCTGTGGAACGCACTCTTATGGACCCTCCGATCTATTGGTGACATTGTGTCAGAATACTGTAGGAGTCTTGCCAATTAGACTTACTGTGTTAACTGTAGCTGGTCTAGAGAGCTATACAATGTGCCGGTGGTTTTCTTCTACCGAGTCCTTCAGAAAACGGTCAGAAGTTTTGGGCTACTTGTACTATTTCCGCGACCTGGCTACATCTGAAAGCCGAGTTATGTTTATTCTCATGTCAACGTTTGAACACTGCTGTGACCGTAAGTTGGTCGTATTTTCTTATCATTCAAATTAATAGCTATTGCCAGTAACAAATGTATAATTGACGTCCCTTATGTTTCAGTTATGTTGACTGTTATAGTAAGAAATCTGTGTTTCAGGTATTTCTGTCCAAAAGATCTTCTATTTAACACGCTGTAAAGGTCATCTTGACGACTAGTGTTTTGTTAAAAATCCAGGAACCAATCATTTGACAGTGGGGCTTCTACTTATGTGTCATTATTTGGAGCCAGACTCTTAAGTAATCTGCATTTTAGTTTGTCCAGTTGTAAGCTAGCCAATGTTTTAATTGGTCATACTCTAAGCTAGTCAGTGGCGATAATTACTTGATGTTAGTTACAGAAAATCGATATTTAACTCTAACCTGTCACAACTGTTTTCTTGGAACTAGCACTGTTTCTAATGACATGAATCAGATCCTACAGGTAAATATTGTTTGAAAAGGCCGTGTGCCTGAGATCTAGGTTATTTAGTGTTTGTGTACTGAAGCTTAAATTTTGAAGTGTTCACTAGCTGAAGTTATGTAATTATTGTTGCTCTTTTAAAAATATGTCCACTCCAGTAAACTTCGCTGTAAAGCCTTTTACAAGTCTTAATAATTTATTTGTGCACGAGCATGTACGTTTTCTAACTCAGGCCATAACTTGCTATTACCTAAGCTCTTTGAAACTCATGTCAGTTTTGAAACCTTCTTTTTTCTGAATTACAGCCAGTGTGTGTAAAACTAGTAGTATGAGCTTGATTTCACGCATCTTGCGATCAAACTGATCAGCTGTTGATTTGTAACATGGTGTCGAAACTGTAGTATGAAGTGAGGGTATGTGACGTTTAACTGTGAAAGAAAACTGAATTTGAGCTTTAATACTAAAATGCAGTCTTCGTCTAATGTATCATTTGTTGATAAAATGTGTAATGTAATTTCGGCCCAGCACATTACCACTTCCTTTGCGCCTCTAACACTACAAAAGCCAAGCAAATTACAAACAATGAAACTAGGATTTATCTAAAGTCTAAAACCTTTAGAAATGTTGTCTTTCATTTATAATTTTTTTTACTAAGGGACAAATGAGTCATGAGTACTTGAAAGGGCTGCCATGCGAGGTTTATATCAATCTAAATGTTCTGTTAAAAAGTCAGGAAGCAGCCATTTGACAGTGGGGCTTCTACTTATGGGTTATTATTTGGAACCAGACTCTTAAGTAATCTGGATTTTGTTCAAAAATGTGTCTGTGAAATCTTATGGGACTTAACTGCTAAGATGATCAGTCCCTAATCTGGATTTTAATCTGTACTGTTGTAAGCTAGCCAATTGATCATGCTCTAAGCTAGTTAGTGGTGAGACACTGCAGCAATGTGCACAACAGCATTTCATTACAGAGACTGTATACTATCGACTATACGACTTCTCTTACTCTCGCCAGCTAAATAGTCCTTAAGCCGTCGGCACACGGACCGTGCTGTCGAACGTTAATATTGAGCGTGCCAAGTTCAACGTGCTGCTGAACGCTCAGGAACGATGCGACTTGTGCATACGGTACGTGGGCCACAACGTGGTAAACGCGATCGCAACGCACTCCAGCGGCAGTTGAGGGATGTTTCTAGTTCGTAAATCACACTGATTACTCAACGGGCGAGCGTAAAATTCCCAAGTGAGCTCTATTAAAACGCACATTTCCTCCTTCGTCCACGAAAAGGAAAGTACCATGTCCACTCAATACGGACACAGGCTTATAAAAGTTCCATTACAAATTTGGAATGCTTCTCCGCATAAAATGAACATTATTTCATCATTCCCACATTTTAGTAAAATCACAAGGTCAGTCTTACTTGATAACTGTTCCTGCGCAGTAGCAGAATCTTTGCAACATGTGAATTACGAAGTGTAAAAGAAAAAGGAGCAAAATATCTTTATACAAGTAGCGCAAGCTGTCCTGTAGATTAAGCCAGTCGAATAAGGTGACCCCTCAAAAAAAGGAACTTATATTTACATAGCATCAAATATTATAGTATATACTTATATTAAACTAATAATTAAGTGTCAGAACCTAATAAAAACGCGAATCTTAAGGAAAAAATTTGGGAGTGTCAAGTAGCGAACCGCCGCCGTCAATAAAAATCTTGTTGTTGGAGACTGACGCTACTCCTTACGCTAAACTAACATCACGTGTAGCGTCTCTAATCACATTATGTTACCCCATGCTGAAACCTTCATCGTAGACATCTTACTAATTGAAATTCAACTATAACAAATTGTACCAAGAACAATGCGTTTTGGGTGGATCTTCAGTGTGTCGCTACTTTCAAATAGCCTACTCTCATAATACCCAAGTTACAACAATTCTTTTGTCATTAATATGATGTTTCTCACTATTTTATTGGAACGAATAACGCAGTTAACAACTGGTTTTCCAGTGATTCTTAATTTGCTGGTGCTCACAAACGGCATATATACATATAGGCTTGAAATGAATGCCAATATGGCGCCTCACAACTCTGTACTGAAGGGAGATGGCGTGCGTGTGACGTAGGTGGCGTTGTGACATCTCATTGGTCAACGCTCAGACGCACGCTCAGAATATCTGACATGCCAGATATTACTCTGCACTTTCGGAAAGATCCCCGAACGTGCTATCCCACGCTATGACGTCAGAAACTCGGCACGCTCAACGCTCAACGTTCGGATGCACGGTCCGTGTGCCGACGGCTTTACTGTATTTTCTTCCACTAGCATGGCTCGTAATTCACTTCCATTGGCGACCTGGTACAAAGGGCGGCTACGTTCTTCGCGCCTGCATATTAAGAACGGCCAGACGATGCAACACGAAACTGCGCGCGGCCGCAGCGCACCCACCTCCTCGCCCTCGTAGAAGGTGTAGTTGTAGTCGTGCTGCGCCCTGGCGCGCACCTCGTTGGCGAACTCCCGGAACGGGCCGGCCGTCGGCTGCAGCAGCGAGACGCGCAGCAGCGCCTCGTAGGCGCGCCGCGCGGCCGCGTCGTGCGCGTCGCCCACCGCCCAGTCGTGGTCGCCCCAGTACGAGCCCTGCCGCACAACAGCAAGCAGCAGAGTGTCAGCCGCGGCCCAGCCGAGGGAGACCCAGCGTTGCAGAATGGCGGGTAGTCAGGGCAAAGCGTCACCTACCAGCATATTGTTCTCAACGCCGCTTCACATCTGCCACAAAAGCTGGAAACCACAATCGCATTGCAGAAAGTCAATCAGAGTAAAGCAAGCGTAATCCACTTCCAGTCACCATCTGCTCAATACGAGTCTTGTCCCTATGCAACACCGAGCGAGGTGGCGCAGTGGTTAGCACACTGGACTCGCATTCGGGAGGACGACGGTTCAATCCCGCGTCCGCCCATCCTGATTTAGGTTTTCCGTGATTTCCCTAAATCACTTTGAAAGGACACGGCCGACTACCGTCCCTATCCTTCCCTAATCCGATGAGACAGATGACATCGCAGTTTGGTCTCTGCTACGGTCACAGGTTCGAATCCTGCCTCGGGCATGGATGTGTGTGATGTCCTTAGGTTAGTTAGGTTTAATTAGTTCTAAGTTCTAGGCGACTGATGACCTCAGAAGTTAAGTCGCATAGTGCTCAGAGCCATTTGAACCAGTTCGGTCTCTTCCTCCAAACAACCCAACCCCAACCCAACCCTATGCAACAACCGTATTGTAAGAGGGAGTCTGATTGTATAAAATGTCGTCCGTTACCTTGTCACCCTACTCTGAGTAGGAAACCTGCCAGAAAGCAACCAAAGTATAAGAGTTATGTGTAATCCATTGCAGAGTTGTCTTCGTCTCCAGCAGGTGTCCAGCCAAAAAACAACAACTGTATGTCGAAAAGCATTTAGTCAGGGTAAAGCCTAACCAACTGCCCTTTCGAGATCTACTCCCCCCTCACTCCCAGAGGGACCACTGACACATCACAATAACTGTCTTGTATGAGGGCAGCTAGTCAAAGTAAAGCGTCAGTCACCCATCTGTCGTGGTCACCGCAGTTGATACCCTACCAAAAACGAATAACCATGTTGTACAGAGGCACCTAATCAGAGTAGGAAGTCACTTTCTGTCCGGCCGCCAACCATCCTACCACCGAGCAACAACCATATTGTACAATCAATAGCCAATAAAACTGTCGCCTACCTCTCAATCGCGGTCTACCCTGTAGGAGCCCTGCTACAAAGCAACAACTGTGCAGTACAAGGATGGTACGGGCTATGGGCTTCAACTTAGGCTTATATCCAAGTCGTCATTTCCCCCTCTCCACACATCTAGCCAGTAGGCGATCTGCAGAAAAGTATCAACTCAGCAGTAGAACGGGGACCACATCCGATTCGTCGTCCTCTCGACAGCAGTCCTGTCATAAAGCAACGTTTCTGGTACAGAAGGGCGGTCAGTCAAAGCGTTGCCCACAACCCAGTAAGGATCACGTTCCAAAAAAATGCTTCTGGTCCCCCTTCGTCCTCATAGTGAGTTCTCTTCCAAGGTCATAAATGTTCCAGGAGGACATTTAGTACAGTTATATACAACTGAGTTATGGTCTCTTCTCTTCCCTAGGACATCATGGTGCGTAAGTAACAGTCACGCACCAATCAGCTAATTAGTTCATGAGTAATCTCCATACTACCCAGTCCTAGTAGCCGTTACTTGTCCTGATCTCCCCCAAATGAGCTCTACCACGAAGCATACGCTGAAAATGAGCTGAATGCCAAACGGGAGTATTTATAAGCAAGGCACTGACAGTGTCAGTTGTGATAAAGTATGCTCTTGCGATATCTTGATGCAGGAGCCGTCCAGTATATTGGACTTACCCTTCCTTTCTCAAACACTTTAATATTCTGGCATGATAATCGATTACGTTTCTTGCAGTAGTAGATCTGGTGATGAACGTCCTGATCAGCCCCATACATGTGTTGTGGGCGAAGAATCATGTGAACTGTTGCTACAAGAAGATTTGTCAACAGACTTAAGCAGCCTCGAAAATCGTTATTGTTTGTGCTGAGCCGGCAAGAATCAGCGTTGCCAGGAGATCAGCTCCGGACGATATGTTAGGAACAGAAAAGTTCCTCGGACCACGGTCACACAACCCGGAAGACTCACCAGCAGCTAGAACTATACCAATTTCTGCTGCTGATGTTGTAGTTAAAAAAGATTCAGATTAAATGGCAATTTACTCTTTAAAATCCGATTAGTGGTTTCGGAGAAATTACAATACGTGGAATTAAGGAGTTATGTATTCTCAACAGAAACCGATTGCTGCCTTAAGCGTCAGGATGATGGGGCGCTCCAACATGACGAAGCTAAGAATGTCTGCTTACAAAATCGGAATAATGGAGGAAAGTTTGACTTGAATCTGGTACTGATCACATTAGGTTATTTGTGGTTGGTCCGACATACCAAGTCGAAGAGAAAGGACGTGGCATCTAAAGGTGGTTCACCAGCTAACTACGGAGCAGTTCTGCTCTTGTTTCTGCCATAGCCTTGAAGAGAAATGCCCACGTAAAAACCTTGAATAGATTTTCGAAAGAGGGAACTGACGCATAAAGCTTGTCAGATAATAACTACACGGTATGGGTTTAATGTCAAGATACACACACACACATTGCAAAACTACGTCAACAACAGCAACTAGAAGAAAATAGCAAAAGAATAAAAAATTCTACCTATGTTATCAAGTCTTCGAGATGCGTCTGGCCAGACTGAAGAGATTCCTTCGATTTAACTGCACGTGCTGCAATAATGCGATACTTTAAATCCTCTTTGGTAGTTGGAACTTGTGCATAGGCTTCGTCTTTGGTTTAGTCCACTTGTGTCGAAACAGGAGAACGTGCAAGCCGACTGGTAACACTTCCACGTCCTATCCAGCGACCAGGAAAGAGCTGGGTCAGCGCTTTCCTACTCACAAGTGAGTAACGAGCAAGGTAATGTTTGTTATGGTACCACATACGACCATATATTTCCCGTGGTGTTCTCGGAGAGCTGGTAGCACTTCGATAATAAATTATAGATATCTTTTATCTATTTAGGTTTCTTCAGTTGATTAGCGAGTAATCACGTAATCTTCAGTAACCACGCACCAAATATTCACACGTGACTGCTTTTGATGTTCAACCAGCTTCAGCAAGTGCGGATTCTCAGTGGCGAAATAATAACGCACATTCCTTACATCCAACTTTTCAAGATCTATGAAGGTCAGCTCATCGGTAAAGTGAATTCTTTGAAGGAAAACCCTGTTTCCATGATGTCCCATCAGAACAGAGTGATATAATTCAATGCGTCTTCTGTAATCCTGCTGATTAAGCTGCAGGTGAGCTGAAACATGATACAGATGGAAACTGTTTGGAGGAAAAGTGAACTACGCCAGGCTGATTTATTCTAGAAGAAATCGCAATTTCTCTGGGACTAAGATATGGATTACGAGCAACAGCTACCTGAACATCTTTTCCGCTCGTTCTGCTCATCCTCACCACCTCTGTAGTATTCAAGTGCCATTCCAATAACAAGTTTTTGTCTTCCTCGTTGGACAGCGTCGTCAGCATATCTTTGTACTTGCAGCTCCATTGTTCTCTTCACCTTTTTCTGCGTTATCCGTAAGGAAGTAGCATGTTTACTTTTTTGGTTCGGGAAAAATATTTTCCTTTTGTTCGTTTTTATTAGATCACTTCTTCTGTCCTTCAGTTCGGTATAAATTTTGCAATTGATTTTAGACTGACTTCCTAATGAGCTGGAGACTTGAAAATCTGAACATAACTCCGCACTGGATGACAACGCAATTTTAACTCTCTTTCTTGTCTGCCTGATCCAACTAGCTCCCACACGAATGGGGCTGGGGATGAAAAGGGTTGGTAACGCTACCCTGAAAGACCAGGATGTTGTGGAGGAATGCGTTCCATATGTTCACTACTCCTTAGATTTTGGCTATTGGACTGCTCGTTTCGACTTTGTTATTCTGCCATACCGCCTCTGTTGTCCGTTCTGCCCTTGTTGCTGTCTTCCTGTTCGCACTCGGCTAGCCGCTGTTGCCGGGCTCTAGCCGGTTTCTGCTGGTTTCTTGAGTCCTACCAGATCCTGGTGAGATTGCGGTCGCAATAGTTCGCAACAATAAAATAATAATATTAATAGTGAATCGTACATTAGTGACAATTTCATTGCTGCTCGAGAACATAGCCACCCAAGCAAGCGACACCTAGAGAAGGAGAAGCAAAAACGACAAGAGGAACTTCAACAGGAATCGGGAGCAATTAAGTCTGCAAGATTAACCAAAAGGCGTTAGCGAGCTACAGAATTTTTCGAAAAGCAGAGCATTGTAGAACGCGCAAATGCTAGGGAACAAATGCTTCAAGCGAGATCGATTTAGAGGGTGGATGCACATTCCTCCCGTTTTGCCAGTAACAGTCGATGACTTGTTCAAGGAAGAGCAAATTAAACGAACGAAGGGAATATATCTTACCTTGCTATTAACGTGCTTCCTCAAGCTCAAACAAGAGCGACTGAGACTACTGAAGAGCGTGTAACTCGACTGGGATCAGCCGTGTTGCGATACTTTGAATTAAGAGCTAGAGAGACAAGTGAGGAATGTGAAGCAAGACTAAGATGTCGACGGCAATCTGATGGGGCAGATTTTCACTGAACCATGAACAGCTTTTCTGACGAATGGCATCTGACGCAAGCAAACCAACTCTAATCATACAGTGAAATATTGTTTGATTGCGCCATATCCACATTTGCGACCGTAACTCGCCGCTAAAAGTGATCTGCTCGTTTACCATCGATGCAGTTCACACCTGAAGCGCTCAAAGTGATGCTCCATCCAAGGCATTTTGGAATAACTTGCTACCGAGTGATATTCCCACGGAAATTGCGCTACTAACTGGACCAGAACGATTTTTGCGTCGGTGCGTCAATCCTTACGTCACTGTGATCAAATTTGCTGGCACATATGGTCAATAAGATTTCAGAGAAAATGCAGCTCCGTTTACTGTCGATATGTTGTTATACGTAAGCGAAAAGATTCCTGAAATGCTTTCTCTTAAGATCGCAGGCGTACGAATTGTGGAGACTCAAACTACGTAGAAACTGAATGTACCCAGATATTATAACATTTCAACGAATCGTGTCTACAGCGCACTTGACTGCCTTACAGAAAATAGTCTGCTTTACAAGGATGTAAGAGTAAATCGATTTGCGCTCTTAAATACGCTGGAGTTCACCCGCGTTATTCCAGCTCAGCCACAAGGAGCAAATAAATTATATGAAATATGTACTGATGATCCAACTCGTATTACTTGCGTGCGAATCAATGACACAACGCGAATTGTACATGCTTCCTGGAATAAAAAAATGAAGATATCCTTCAATCCGGACATGCTTGGATACTAAAGTTTCACCATTATCATGGTAAATTCAGTTCGTGCCAGTCTTCCACCAAGCCTGTGGGATACCAATGCTTCAAATTGAAACATGATTTAAGGCTATGGATTTTGCGGACAGATTGATCAGGACACTATAAATCGACCAGATGTCTTTCCAACTGATAATCACAGCTACACTACTGGCCATTAAAATTGCTACACCAAGAATAAATGCAGGTGATAAACGGGTATTCATTGGACAAATATATTATACTAGAACTGACATGTGATTACATTTTCACGCAGTTTGGGTGCATAGATCCTGAGAAATCAGTACCCAGAAAAAACCACCTCTGGCCGTAATAACGGCCTTGATACGCATGAGCGTTGAGTCAAACAGAGCTTGGATGGCATGTACAGTTACAGCTGCCCATGCAGCTTCAACACGATACCACAGTTCATGAAGAGTAGTGACTGGCGTATTGTGACGAGCCAGTTGCTCGGCCACCGCTGACCAGACGTGAGAGATCTGAAGAACGTGCTGGCCAGGGCAGCAGTTGAACATTTTCTGTATCCAGAAAGGCCAGTACAGGACCTGCAACATGCGGTCGTGCATTATCCTGCTGAAATGTAGTGTTTCGCAGGGATCGAATGAACGGTAGAGCCACTAGTCGTAACACATCTGAAATGTAGCGTCCACTGTTCAAAGTGCCATCAATACGAACAAGAAGTGACCGAGATGTGTAACCAATGGCAGCCCATACCATCACGCCGGGTGATACGCCAGTATGGCGATGACGAGTACGCGCTTCGAATGTGCGTTCACCGTGATGTCGCCAAACACGGATGCGACCATCATGATGCTGTAAACAGAACCTGGATTCGTCCGAAACAATGTTTTGCCATTCGTGCACCCAGGTGCGTCGTTGAGTACACCATCGCAGGCCCTCCTGTCTGTGATGCAGCTTCAAGGGTAACCGCAGCCATAGTCTCCGAGCTGTTAGTCCATGCTGCTGTAAACGTCGTTGAACTGTTCGTGCAGATGGTTGTTGTCTTGCAAACGTCCCCATCTGTTGACTCAGGGATCGAGACGTAGCTGCACGATCCGTTACAGCCATGCGGATAAGATGCCTGTCATCTCGACTGCTGGTGATACAAGGCCGTTGGGATCCAGCGCGGCGTTCTGTATTACCCTCCTGAACCCACCGATTCCATATTCTGCTAACAGTCATTGGATCTCGACCAACGCGAGCAGCAATGTCGCGATACGATAAACCGCAATCGCGATAGGTTACAATTCGACCATTATCAAAGTCGGAAACGTGATGGTACGCATGTCTCCTCCTTACACGAGGCATCACAACAACGTTTCATCAGGCAACGCTGGTCAACTGCTGTTTGTGTATGAAAAATCGGTTGGAAACTTTCCTCATTTCAGGACGTTGTAGGTGTCGCCACCGGCGCCAACCTTGTGTGAATGCTCTGAAAAGCTAATCATTTGCATATCACACCATCTTCTTCCTGTCGGTTAAATTTCGCGTCTGTAGCACGCCATTTCGTGGTGCAGCAATTTTAATTTAGAGATCAGAAATCTTGATATTGTAAGATAACACATCCGTATGTTTGGCAATGTCTTTGTTTTTGCATACGATGATTTAAATGGCGCCTTCAGTGGTAGTTTATGTGACACGGGGAGCGACGGAATTAGTTTCCGAAATCTCTCTACTTCGATAAACTGATTGTTCGCTGAACATAATGTTGGAGTTTTGACTGTTATTGACAGAGCGTGTCGTTTCTTTTATTATGACAACAGGTTTCATTTTACCGATTCCCATTCACCCAGGCCAAAGCGAAAAAGCGGAAAACAAAATGGAAATGTGTCATCGAATGCAATACTATTGACGAATTCTTTCGTATTATCCGCCGAAGTGTGAATTCCAATGTCGGTAGACAGTTTTAAGTTAATACCATACATGTCGTCAAAGGAGGAATTGTACTAATGGAGCAACGTCACAGACTCAACCATCGATACAATTCCGGCAGAAAATAACCTAGAATCAGACTCAGTAAATGCATCGCAATTCGTTTCTGTAGAGACAACTGTAATGGCAGCAACCCATCATGGGCAGCCACATGTTAGCGGTGAATTTCATGGAATCAGAAACATAATAGAAATTGTTCGAAAAAACTGAGAACAATATAGTGAATGTGAATAGAAAGTTGAAAGCAGAAAGATTTTCGTGGTTCCATCTCTTTTCGTACCGAGTGAGATGGCGCAGTGGTTAGCACACTGGACTCGCATTCGGGAGGATGACGCTTCAAACCCACGTCTGGCCATCCTGATTTAGGGTTTCCGTGATTTTGCTAAAAATGCCGGAATGATTACTTTGAAAGGGCGCGGCCAATTTCCTTCCCCATCCTTCACTAATCCGATGGGACCGATGACCTCGTTCTTTGGTCCCCTCCCCCAAATCAACCAACCAACTTCTTTCCGTATGGCACCAATGGCTTGAACGAGGAGAGCTCGGTAAAAATTGTGCCATTGCATTATTTCCAGCACCGAATTCTAGGAACGGATACGCGTTATCAAAAGCGAACTACTTGTTTTAAGCGCTCTCAATGTTTGAACAACTTCGAATGCAGTTGGTGGCTAGTGCCTGTGGCAGAGCAGAATGAAGAAAGAAGGTGTCGTCGAGGAGTTTAATTTACATTTAAAGAATCTAAGAGGATCCGGATCGTGCTGGCGAACAGCTCACAACCAATTAAGTGCATTCATTCGTTGTCTCGGTACTCCAGCTTAACTTACTACCTTAAGCTGCAATGATTTGGATCGGCTTTATTGCGCAAAACTTTTGGTTGCAGATTGCAGACCTGATGAATATCCTAGCCAAATACATCTTAATGGAGTTCAGCGTTTGCTTGAATCGTATCTTGTTGTGTTGATCCCATATTTTTCTGGTCGTGTCGATCGTTGCAAGAAACAAACAAACGAAATGAAAATCTTCTTTATAGAAACGTCATTGATTTACGGACATAAATTGAGTTTCAGGACCGGGGAAATCCACACTTCCAAATAGTAGTGTAGTTTGAATAGCCATGTTTTGAAACTGCGGGAGAACCTCCGCACATCGACCAAATGATTTTAGACCGTAATTAGCTCGTACAACATGAACCATTATATTTAGGGAATTAATTAATTGATGTACATAACAATGCAAGCGTCCGTGCAAGAGACAGATAACCTAAAAGTGCATTCAGTCACATATTTTCAGTCTTCTTCAAAATCCACAAAACATAGTTGAGGCAGAACTTGAAGATGAAATTACCAACAGGCGCCGGTCGGAGTGGCCGAGCGGTTCTAGGGGCTACAGTTTGGAACCGTGCGACCGCTACGGTCTCAGGTTCGAATCCTGCCTCGGGCATGGATGCGTGTGATGTCCTTAGGTTAGTTAGGTTTAAGTAGTTCTAAGTTCTAGGGGACTGATGACCTCAGAAGTTAAGTCCCATAGTGCTTAGAGCCATTTGCACCATTTTGCACCAACAGGCGATGGGAAATCATCATTTCCAATATGTGTGTGCTGCAGTGAATTATTGAACACCGTTACTCGAAGTATCCAGTGCCAAATGACCGGGAGTCTGAGTCGCATCAGAATATTTGTCACCGAAGGTGATGGTGTTGGCTAAACATTCACACTCAGTGCATTAAAAGAAGAGGTCCGTCGCTGCTGTGGTGAGGCAGCAGTGGGCTCATTGGCTGGAGTAGCGCCGCGATTTGTTGGTGGAACAACGCTGCACACGTTATTTAAATTACCAGTTGACGAAGACGGAAAGCGGTAGGGAATTTGGGATTACTCACTGGTCACCATTTGCAGGTCTTTCGAAATTAGTGGAAGGATATCAAATTCCTTTTCGTCTATGAAATTTCAATGGTTCCGTACGAAATGTTGTGCATGACCGATTCTAGATTGCGACAAGTGAAAAAGGAGGAACCAATAGGCGGCATCAGTATTCTCGTTTTTGGAGATTTGTTTCAGTTGTCACCTATCCGACGACCACAGGATTCTACCAGCCTGCAAGATTTATTGCGGCAGCTCATTTCTTGAGACTCTCCTCAGGCTTGTGGAACATGCGACATCACGGCGACGCAAAATTTGCAGATCTTTTCAATGCTCTACGTCTCGTTGAGATGAAGGCCCAACAGTTTGATCTATTGATGTCAAATGTGCTGAAAAAGGCATCTAGCGATTTTGATTTGGACAGAGGAATTATCCTGTATCCAGCACGCTCACAAGTTGATGCACACATCAAAGCCGTTCATGAACAATATCGTCACGCAGAGCAAATTTTAGAAATTCGGGCTCAGGATTGCTAGTGCGACATCATGAGAGTTGAAATAGAAGTTGGAAATTTTCAACGGAGCTGGAGTGATGTTTCGCTCAAATATTAAAGTAGAGCAAGGGCTTATAAATGCTGCAGTGGCCGCGCGGGATTAGCTGAGCGGTCTAAGGCGCTGCAGTCATGGACCGTGCGGCTGATCCCGGCGGAGGTTCGAGTCCTCCCTCGGGCATGGGTGTGTGTGTTTGTCCTTTGGATAATTTAGGTTAAGTAGTGTGTAAGCTTAGGGACTGATGACCTTAGCAGTTAAGTCCCATAAGATTTCACAACATTCATTAATGCTGCAGTGGGCACTATCACTAAAATAGTTTGGCCTTTTTTTCTATCGTGATCAGATGTACGACATCGATATTCCATCGGTTCATATCGACTCGCAGAAATGACATTTTACTTAATGAAAGCCAAGTCGATAGAGTTTCCAGCATTCCGAAATACAGAAAAATCGAGCAAACACAGGTACCACTAATACTATGCTGGGCCTGCACAGCCTATAAAATTCAAGAAATTACGGTGAGCCACCTCAGATCTACACTATTTTCTAAATAGTAGGTATACGTCGCATTAACTCGCATCAGCTCCTTGAATGGGTTACAAATAGAGGGGCTCGATTTCTCAGAATTTACTGGCAACACACCGTGCAATATGTAATGAAGAGGTGGTAAGAAAGAGACAGCTGAAATCACGATCACCGTAAGTGACTAATATATTTGAAATTGATAACTAACAAGGATCTAGCGTTAACTTGTTTCAATTTTGAAATAAAAATCTTATAAAAGAATCTTACAAAATTAATTTTGCTTGCTTCTTTATTATGTTTTTAGAAAATAACAACCAAACACATTCACATATTGTGACAACGCTATTCTATTTCAAATATGATCAGATGAAAAGAAACTGAAATAAAGAAATTTAACACATCCCTTTTATAATATCATCAAAATGTTTAAAATCCACTGACAAATTTCTCACACACAAGACGAAAAGCTAAAAATAATCATTTAAATAAAAATAAATTTTTAACACCACACGATTTTAAATGGGACTAAATATTATAATTCCTTCTAAAGTCATATGCATAGTTCTGGAAATTTGTGATTGTGAATTTTTAATAACTATGAAAATACTTGTAAGATTTATAACGGAAAACGTGGGGCGCACACAACTTATAAGAGAAGGTAAACCATTCATACATCAGTTAGTATGTAGTGGCGTAGTAAGGAAGTGAGCTGTTCATGCATCAATTATCTTTTGCGTGCACCCCAACCTTTTCGTCAAGTATTTTTTTTTGGTCATCAGTCTACTGACTGATTTGATGCGGCCCGCCACGAATTCCTTTCCTGTGCTAACCTCTTCATCTCAGATTAGCACTTGCAACCTACGTCCTCAATTATTTGCTTGACGTATTCCAATCTCTGTCCTCCTCTACAGTTTTTGCCCTCTACAGCTCCCTCTAGTACCATGGAAGTCACTCCCTCATGTCTTAGCAGATGTCCTGTCATCCTGTCCCTTCTCCTTATCAGTGTTTTCCACATATTCCTTTCCTCTCCGATTCTGCGTTGAACCTCCTCATTCCTTACCTTATCAATCCACCTAATTTTCAACATTCGTCTGTAGCACCACATATGAAATGCTTCGATTCTCTTCTGTTCCGGTTTTCCCACAGTCCATGTTTCACTACCATACAATGCTGTACTCCAGACGTACATCCTCAGAAATTTCTTCCCCAAATTAAGGCCGGTATCAGATATTAGCAGACTTCTATTTGCCAGAAATGCCTTTTTTGCCATAGCGAGTCTGCTTTTGATGTCCTCCTTGCTCCGTCCGTCATTGGTTATTTTACTGCCTAGGTAGCAGAATTCCTTAACTTCATTGACTTCGTGACCATCAATCCTGATGTTAAGTTTCTCGCTGTTCTCATTTCTACTACTTCTCATTACCTTCGTCTTTCTCCGATTTACTCTCAAACCATACTGTGTACTCATTAGACTGATCATTCCGTTCAACAGATCATTTAATTCTTCTTCACTTTCACTCAGGATAGCAATGTCATCAGCGAATCGTATCATTGATATCCTTTCACCTTGTATTTTAATTCCACTCCTGAACCTTTCTTTTATTTCCATCATTGCTTCCTCGATGTACAAATTGAAGAGTAGGGGCGAAAGGCTACAGCCTTGTCTTACACCCTTCTTAACACGAGCACTTCGTTCTTGATCGTCCATTCTTATTATTCCCTCTTGGTTGTTGTACATATTGTATATGACCCGTCTCTCCCTATAGCTTACCCCTACTCGAACAGCTTGCACCATTTTATATTGTCGAACGCTTTTTCCAGGTCGACAAATCCTATGAAAGTGTCTTGATTTTTCTTTAGCCTTGCTTCCATTATTAGCCGTAACGTCAGAATTGCCTCTCTCATCCCTTTACTTTTCCTAAAGCCAAACTGATCGTCACCTAGCGAATTCTCAATTTCCTTTTCCATTCTTCTGTATATTATTCTTGTAAGCAGCTTCGATGCATGAGCTGTTAAGCTGATTGTGCGATAATTCTCGCACTTGTCAGCTCTTGCCGTCTTCGGAATTGTGTGGATGATGCTTTTCCGAAAGTCAGATGGTATATCGCCAGACTCACATATTCTACACACCAACGTGAATAGTCGTTTTGTTGCCACTTCCCCCAATGATTTTAGAAATTCTGATGGAATGTTATCTATCCCTTCTGCCTTATTTGGCCGTAAGTCCTCCAAAGCTCTTTTAAATTCCGATTCTAATACTGGATACCCTATCTCTTCTAAATCGACTCCCGTGTCTTCTTCTATCACATCAGACAAATCTTCACCCTCATAAAGTCTTTCAATGTATTCTTTCCACCTATCTGCTCTCTCCTCTGCATTTAACAGTGGAATTCCCGTTGCACTCTTAATGTTACCATCGTTGCTTTTAATGTCACCAAAGGTTGTTTTGACTTCCCTGTATGCTGAGTCCGTCCTTCCGACAATCATATCTTTTTCGATGTCTTCACATTTTTCCTGCAGCCATTTCGTCTTAGCTTCCCTGCACTTCCTATTTATTTCATTCCTCAGCGACTTGTATTTCTGTATTCCTGATTTTCCCGGAACATGTTTGTACTTCCTCCTTTCATCAATCAACTGAAGTATTTCTTCTGTTGCCCATGGTTTCTTCGCAGCTACCTTCTTTGTACCTATGTTTTCCTTCCCAACTTCTATGATGGCCCTTTTTAGAGATGTCCATTCCTCTTCAACTGTACTGCCTACTGCGTTATTCCTTATTGCTGTATCTACAACGTTAGAGAACTTCAAACGTATCTCGTCATTCCTTAGTACTTCCGTATCCCACTTCTTTGCGTATTGATTCTTCCTGACTAATGTCTTGAACTTCAGCCTACTCTTCATCACTACTATATTGTGATCTGAGTCTATATCTGCTCCTGGGTACGCCTTACAATGCAGTATCTGATTTCGGAATCTCTGTCTGACCATGATGTAATCTAACTGAAATCTTCCCGTATCTCCCTGCCTTTTCCAAGTATACCTCCTCCTCTTGTGATTCTTGAACAGGGTATTCGCTATTACTAGCTGAAACTTGTTACAGAACTCAATTAGTCTTTCTCCTCTTTCATTCCTTGTCCCAAACCCATATTCTCCTATAACCTTTTCTTCTACTCCTTCCCCTACAACTGCATTCCAGTCGCTCATAACTATTAGATTTTCGTCCCCCTTTACATACTACATTACCCTTTCAATATCCTCATACACTTTCTCTATCTGTTGATCTTCAGCTTGCGACGTCGGCATGTATACCTGAACTATCGTTGTCGGTGTTGGTCTGCTGTCGATTCTGATTAGAACAATCCGGTCACTGAACTGTTCACAGTAACACACCCTCTGCCCTACCTTCCTATTCATAACGAATCCTACACCTGTTATACCATTTTCTGCTGCTGTTGATATTACCCGATACTCATCTGACCAGAAATCCTTGTCTTCCTTCCACTTCACTTCACTGACTCCTACTATATCTAGATTGAGCCTTGCATTTCCCTTTTCAGATTTTCTAGTTTCCCTACCACGTTCAAGCTTCTGACATTCCACGCCCTGGCTCGTAGAACGTTTTTATAGCTATTAAAAATTCATAATCACAGATTTCCAAAACTATTTGTTACATGGTTAGGGATTTTTATGGGACTAGGAGAAATTATTTTATATTTTTAGTCCGATTTAAAAACGCGTTATATTAAACATCTATTTTTATTTAAATAATTACTCAAACTAACCAGCAGTAGACACACATGAACCACTTGGACAGAATGAAAGATATATTTCCACGCTGCCTCTTTTCTTTATAGCAGCGATCCAACACGTTGTTTCCTCCTTATCCGACGTAACGGATTTCTTATCTGGGTATGAAATCACGAACTTCCGCGTAAGACAGCGATCTGTTTCATGTTGAATTCTCTTCTTTTTTCTCGCGTTTAGGGCACATCTTCACGAGGTCGACTTGTTAATTTTTGTATTTGGCAAATTTAGGGCGGCCCGATGTCTCCTGTTTGTGCCACCACTTTCCCCCTAGGACGGAAGCTGAGTATCTTAACTGTCTGCGTCTAGAGTTATCAGTATGCAAGTGTGCTTAAGTTTTCTAAGTGTTTGCGAACCGTGGTACTGACGGGGAACGTGTGTACCACCTGGTGTTCACCTAGTCGGATATGGCAAACCGCCTAAATACCACATCCAAATAGACCGGCACGCCGGTCCTCGTCATTATTCCGCTCCTCTCCCCCCCCCCCCCCCCCCCCCCAACCCCCAGGTCGATTCGATCCCGGACCGGCGAATTTCCCCGAATGCCAGAAGTAGAGTGCTAACGTGCAACGTTATCTGGGCGGGTCATGTTCATATCCGATAAATCCTAAACAATAGATATTGCAATTACTAGAGTGAAACGGCGTTGATTGCATCGCTTTCAGAACTACAATACTAGCAGCAAAAATTACTGTGGTTCCGTGTAAAAAGCAAAGTTGATGCAGCCATACGGCGGAAAAATGGTCACACTTTACCATGTAGCCCGTTTGAGTTGGGTGCGCCAGATAGGCATCGACCTTACTAAACATGTCTCGTCCTACATCGCGCGGATGCTGTACTATTGTTATCTGCAACGGCCAGCTGAAGACTTTTGCGGGAGCTGACAAGAGGAAAATCTCAGATCAAGCTGTATTCAACGTCGCGTCACATAACTGCCGAGGGGGGAAGAAAAGATGTCACCTGACCTAACAGTGATCCCACTGACAAACGTGGGGATCCTTCAGATTGTTCCACCTGATCATCGACTGTCGACAGAAGCGTCGCCGTCAGTCGGCACTGAGTAGCAGGCCACTACAGATGGACATTTTGCACTGCCAGAGAGATTTTCGGCATTGGTTTTGCAATGCGAAGAGAGAATGGCCCTGCAGAAGAGATTGGACACCGCAGATTCGGTGGTGACAACTGATGCTTTTGTCCCTGATGGCAACGACCCCCCAGTCGTTGACGCATACCGACACTCATGACGGAAAACAACGAGCTCCAGTGCGTCGGAAGAAACTTAAACTGGCTCCATCGGATACCTGCAGGACGCATTCAAAGAATACGAAGGTCTCGGCAGTCACGACGATCCCCAGCAGGCAGATATGATTGTCGGTTCCTCTAACGGGATTCGATCAACAGCGGACTCGAATGAGACCTTTCACAATGCCACGCTTCTGGATGAAGGACAGCAGACAGATTTAGCATCTGTCCCTATCACGGACGTACTGCAACCTTCGGCCGCCCCTTTAATTCTGAGGATGGCTGCAGCACAAGCCTGCCTGCGTGGGCCGATGATGTCGAGGACGTGATATGTGCTGCAGTAGCTAAAGCGTTTGCAGTTGCTTCACACGACGACAGTTAAATGCCAGTGAACATAGGAAACGGCCCATCGTTGACAGCAGGACCTTCTTCAAGTCTCCCACCTCCACGTCTCTCAACAGCCGCCAACAATGCCACATTTCAATGCCAGGCCTACTGGATTGGTACCATGAGCCTCAGTACCAAAAAACGTTCAAATGAGTGTCAAATCTTATGGGACTTAACTGCTAAGGCCATCAGTCCCTAAGCTTACACAATACGTAACCTAAATTATCCTAAGGACAAACACACACACCCGTGCCCAAGGGAGAACTCGAACCTCCGCCGGGACCAGACGCACAGTCCATGACTGCAGCGCCTTAGACTGTTCGGCTAATCCCGCGCGGCAGCCTCAGTACCGTCAGTTCTGAGTCCAAGCTGCAGATGACTCGTGAACTGCTGCGTGCGGCAGATCTCGATGTAGTACTCCTCCAGGAAAAGTGCTTCGTGCAGTTCCTATCACTTTGTGGATGAGAAGTTTATAAGGTGCCATGCGCGGATCATGGCAGTGGTACAGCTGTTCTTGTGAAGGAAGACATCGTGATGGATGGTGTGACGTACCTACTGGCAGCATGAGGACTTGCTATCACATATAATGTCGTTAGGATTGTGACTGTGTATGCCCCTCCAGTAGAGACAAGAGGAGAGAACGATCGAGATTTTATGTGGAGGGTGTAATTATTCGAGGTACACTACGATCATATCATCCAAGGGGGCGACGTATCATGCCACCAAGGGATCAAATACCACACTGGTGCCAGAACTTCGTGTTGTCGACACATGGAGGATTATCCGTGGCTCAACAGACAGGGATACACATACGTTACTGGCCATTTAGCGAGTCGCCTTGAACAGGTATGGCCGGTGGCCTTTACAGATCATGATGCATACCCCTGGACCATGTCCCTCCCACGATAGAGGGTGAGGCGGTGCACGTGGAAGGTGAATGTAGCGTTCCTCCAGGATACAGAGTGTCGGCCTGGACGATCTGTGGCAGGCAGCATCCGACGTTTCCTTTCACGATTCAGAGGTCTTGCACTGCAGCGTATGATGATGAATTACGCTCGGGACGCTATGTGTTGGCAACGACACAACATAGCATTTCATTTTATGCTACTACGGGTAATAACCGCCCAACCACCGTCGCCAAAACACGTCTGGTCTGTAAAGAGGACTTGGTGCAGGACACTACCAATTTGAGTAGCCAGGATTCTCGTAAATATCTTGACATCGCTATTGAGCAGCATAAGAGGCCAGTAACGGTCTGGGGACCAATATAAGGAACCCGTCGGCAAATTCAGGTGACATTTGCATTACGGGATCCATTACTTTTTGGTACACCGTAACCCATCGGATAATCACAACATCACAGAATGTATGATAGAACTCTATTGGGAGACCATCTGGGTCTGGCGATTTGTTGGCTGCCCCTTTGCTGAGGTTATCAGCAACTGTCGGCGTCAGGTAGAGGTCTGGAGATTGCAAGCAAAGATCATAAGGATTACACGACGTCGTCTCGAGAGCATGCTTGTGTGCATATGTAACAAGACTGGATTCGGGGTGAACAACAAGCCGTGTATTATATTTTCCGTGAACGTCGCAGATGTCACAGAGTACTGATCTCCGGTGGATATGCCAGATGGCTGCTGCCTGAAAGCCCAAAAGAATATTGCCAAAGCCTTCTTGGCTTACCGGCGGTTCTATGCTGCAGAAGACCAGGACGCTACGGTGACGGCTAAAGTCCTCCGCTTGCTACCTCGGACCCGCGATGTCAACGCGGCGGCGACCCTCAAGGACGCCATAACGGTGGAGGACGTCGCTGATGACCTCAGCAGCCAACAAATCGCCGGGCCCAGGTGAGTTCTAACGCACATTCTGTGATGTTGTGGTTATCTGATGAGTTACGATGTACCAAAAACTAAATTGCCACCTGGCTTTGTTGACGGATTCCTTATATTGGTCAACAAGCCATCTGCTGGATGGGGAGTTGACCATTACTGGCCTCTTACACTCTTATCAAGATATTTATGAGAATTCTGGCTACCCAAATTCGGAGTGTAATGCACCAAGTCCTCTTTACAGGCCAGACGTGTCTTGGCAGTAACAGCAACAAGAAGACAGCGCTCAGTGATTACCACAGTTTCATCACACTGTCGGAGGCGTATCGTGTGCATGGAGGCTAGTGGTAGTGGACTTTGACCACACTTTTGACAGGGTATGCCACGATTATCTTGAGAACGTGCTGCGACACCTGCCCTTCTCCCAGTGCTTCATAGCCGGCCGGGGTGGCCAAGCGGTTAAAGGCGCTACAGTCTGGAGCCGAGCGACCGCTACGGTCGCAGGTTCGAATCCTGCCTCGGGCATGGATGTGTGTGATGTCCATAGGTTAGTTAGGTTTAAGTAGTTCTAAGTTCTAGGGGACTGGTGACCTTAGAAGTTAAGTCCCATAGTGCTCAGAGCCATTTGAACCAGTGCTTCATAAACACCGTCATGCACATTAAAATCAATGGATGTATAGCGAGCAAGATCATAATTCCCTGCTTTGTGAGGCATGGTTGCTCTCTGTCAGTGGTTGTCTATGCCATTGCCATGGAGCCATTGTTACACGACTACGATGCTGGCTGCAAGGACTTACGTTGAGAGACCATATTTTTGTCTGCCCCGAGCATATGCGGACAATCTGGTGTTGTTAGTGCATTCGGTAGACGAAGTCCAAAGATCACCTGACTGGACTGCCAGAAGGGAGCTTGGCCCCATATCCACTCTGGGATATCTTTATGCATGACAGTCGATGGAAAGCACATTACCCACATTCGTTTCCTACCAACATACATACAGATGTCCATAGCAACTTGCCAGAATCTTTGGACATGGTACAGCAAGTGGCTTGTATCATCATCTATTTAGCATCGAGGGTACCCCATCTGCCCACCGTCCTCCTGATGCCAAACACGATGACACAGAGTTTACAAGCAGTCTTCGCCACTTTTCCAGTGCGGGAATGATAATGAAAGTGCAATACGACGTGCTCACATTCCCTACCACAAAGGGCGGTCTCGTATTTGTCAATTTGCGGATTAGGGCAGCTGCTTTATGTGTCATCATGATTATGGCTCTGGCTCTGAGCACTATGGGACTTAACTTCTAAGGCCATCAGTCCCCTAGAACGTAGAACTACTTAAACCTAACTAACCTAAGGACATCACACACATCCATGCCCGAGGCAGGATTCGAACCTGCGACCGCAGCGGCCGCGCGGTTCCAGACTGTAGCGCCTTTAACCGCTTGGCCACCACGGCCGGCATCATGATGATGAAAATGTGGAATCACCGCCAGTGCAGCTTGACAGGAGCTCTGATTAAAGAATTGGCCCCCACCTCTCATGAACTACCCGTTGCAATGGCGCATATTTCACCAATCGAAAGGCGTTTGTGGACTTCAATTATGCCAATGCTGGCGTGCCGAATGAGTGACTGCAAAGGGCCTGTGATCTTTACTTCCATATCATGCAGGCCATCCCCGAAATCTGACTGAAAGCTGTCTACCCTTGATTACTTGACCAGTGGCCTGGCATTGTTCTCGATTCCAATGCCAGAACGACCTGGTATTTGGTGATCAACCACAAAAAAATGAATCGCCAGAGACTGCTTTTAGCTGGATAAAAATTGGAATCCTATAATTAAAATTATTCAGTTACAGCGGAATGGAAGGGGTAATTCGATACTCGATGGTTAGCTCATCTCCCACTTCCACCACTGAGGGCAGCATACACAGCTCGGCTGTCCCGCGCATTTCGTCACCTGGCGCATGCGCCGAAAGACGCCACCACATTCTGCATGAGCGAGATTCAACATAAATATCGTGAACGCGCCTGCGTTCGTCAGTAGTAGTCTACTCACCCGAAAATGGCCAGACGTCTCTGGCCCGAAATATCGTGGCAGTATGTCGACGGGATCCGGCTGCACACCCAAAAATTATTAGAAGAAAACATAGGCCAGGAAAATCTCAGAAATTCATATACTTCCTTGCTACAAATATTTCGCTGTTTATTTACGAATATGTAACGATTTTCGAGTGTGTGGTTAGGCGCGAACCTAAGAGTACATTTTTAAATGCTCTGACTAAAACGAGCTGCAATTAAATTCTTATTCTTTCTTCTCACAAATATTTGGCTCTTTATTTCCGGATACGTGGCGACTTCCAAGTGTGTGGTTGGGCAGCAACCTAAGAGGACAGCTTAAATTGCTGCGAGTAAATACATATTCTTCCTTGTCACAAAGTCGATAGTTGACCATGCGGTCGTCGAAATTGCGCGTGACGTCAAAATGACGCCACATTTGGGAAACGTTATTCGTTTCAGTCGGGCAAAATAATTCTTTTACAGATATTCCCATTTATAGGTTAAATGTTTTACATGCACATCTTTGAAGATAGATGTTTGGCTGCAAACCGATACAATAATGCATTATTTTACAAAAGTATAAAAAATATTTTCTTTTTCTTGTGCGTTGTTTGTATTTTTTTTGACAGTGTATTTTTTAGCACTTGCAAAACAGGTTGATACAAATTGTTTTAATTTACAACTTTTTTCTATTCCTATTGTTTAATCGACCTTTGAACGTTATAAAGCCTTTTAGACTGTAGCTGTAATGCAATTAACAGGTTTACAGGGGGCGGGCAAAACTAGGGAAACACCAAAAGCACAAGACATTACCTGGCCTAACACGGTGTAGTAAACCCTCTGGCATTCGAAACTGATTCCATTACTCTCTGAATGGATAAACAGAGGTTCTGTGTGGTTTTCAAGGGACTCTTATAACATTCTTCCCGCAAAATACTGGCAAGTGCAGGTAACGATGATGGAAGTGGACAGTGATCACCCGCCCTTCTCTCCAAAATTGACCAAAAAGGTTCAATAGTACTGAGATATGGTGGCTGTGGTCTCTAGGGGAGATGCAACAGTTCGACTTCGTGTTCACAGAACCAGTTCCGGAAGACGCGAACTGTGCGTGTAGGTCCCATGTCAACTTGGAACACAGCATCACCATTTGCGACCAAACACTGTAGTATCGGGTGGATCTGTTCAACCAAAATAGCAACATAATCTTTGGCAGTAATGCTACCTTGCAGAGTAACTATGGGGCCCATGGAACACCACTATGGTCACCGACACTCGGTCATGTTTTACTCTTGGAAGCTAAATTCGGCCGGAAATTGCAAACATTATGAAACAAGACAAGATGACCTTCTTCTATTGCCCCAAAGTTCACATTTTATGGCTTCATCACCACGTGTTCATGCTACGGGTATTTGCATCACTGCTTGTTATGTTTAGTTCGTGTTGTTTTGGTGCTGACGAGGTTCGGAAATGTGACATCCATTTTATGCAGTGACTTTTACAGCTGTCGGTCCCTTATTTTTCGTGAAAATTCTCTTCAGTAATAGTCTATCAGATCACTCATCACCCACTTCCGTTCGCGTTGTGACTTTGCAGGTGTTGTTTTTTAGCTTTCCCTGTATGCGAAATAAATTTCGATACGGCCACTCTTGAAACACCAAACATTTCTACTACTTTGTTTACAGTAGCATACACCATAGGATCACCAACATTGCACACACCATAGGAGCACCAAGAATTTGTCCACATTCTAAATTATTTATCTCTGACGTAAGGCTCTCCCAGTTACACAGAACACTGTTCTTACCACACCTGACACTTGCAACATATTGAGAACATTGTACACGGTCCGTTCGTGGTCAGAAACAACAGCGCAATTTCCAGCCTCCGCTAGCATCCGCGTTTATGTTCATGCATGCATCCCCCGGGGTGTTCCTACATTTTGTCCAACCCCTTTGTATTAGTAGTAGTGATATAGTCAATAAAAGAAGTATCTGCATCATACAGGCTTTTAATGTGAAAAAGAAGTACATAAATCAACATTAACTTTCAGGTGCCACGCTGATAAACAGTTCTTCAGCTACTCCGTTACGTCTGCACCAGTATGACGCAGTGCCACGACATTACGAGTGGCTGCCGTTCGAGGCAACGTTCTGAATATCGACTTTTAGTCCAGTGGTGTGCTGTTGATAACCAATGTTGCCAGTGGTTTCACATTCCTGTGTGATTTTACTGTGACTCCAGTATCCAGACCGGAGAGGCATTTGGGTACACATGGGTTATTGTTCCAATGCAGCATTGAAGGAAATAATGTCGGGGGAGAGATTTTTTTCTTTGTTTGTGATTCGAATGTCCTCCTATGTGGTTAGTTTCTTCTGTCATAAAAAACTGAGAAAAGTCAATAAAGTAACAGATATTTACTTGATGTCTTGAAGTCGCAACTTTTGACTCCAAATATATTACATAGACCAATAAAACTTTTTAATCAGGCAGGGACGACCGATGAAGAGTCCAAACATTGACCAGAGCGAAAAAGGAAGTTTGTAAGCAAAAGTTTTAAAAATAGGTGGCTGTTTTGTGTACTTTTTGAAAAACAAAAGTTTCGCTCCATCTTATAAGGCGAACCAATGAGTAACACGAGTGTCATTTTCATCACAACAAATAATAATTTGATTTTTATATAACTACTGCACAACTTTTGAAATCGGCAGCTGCCAGCTTTATTAAAATTCGATATATATCAGTCAACAATTGTCGCACTCACACATACACACATACATAAAAAAGATAGCATTTAGAAAAGGAAGTAGCACCAAAGGGCAAAAGCTCATGAAAGATTTCACTATGTGCTAATAAATGCGGCTATTCCTTCAGGAATAAGTTTCGACGAAACTCTATCTATAGCGTGTTAAACATTAAGATACAAATAAAATATTAATCCAAGTAAATTAATTTTGCTGCTTTTGAAGTACAATAACAGATAACAACGGAAATATCATAGAAGTAAAAAAAAGGATCCGGGTGACCATACAAGCATTAACAAATAAGTTACTTACTAACAAACAACCACCTTAACGCAGAAACAATAAACAAATTCATCAGGACTTTTATTTGGAGCATTTTAAGCTGTGGTTGAGAAGAATGCATTCTGGGGAACAAGAAGATAAATAACTATTTAAATATAAATAAACTTTTAATATACCACATTTTTAGGTTGGACTGAGAAGTATAAAATAAGTTCTCCTAGCCCCATACAATTCATAACACCATCCAGATAGTCCTGAGAATCTGTCGTGAATTTTATTTAGCCATGAAAATAATTACAAGATTTATAACGAAAAGCTTAGGGCGCATACAGTAGATTATGTTTAGAAGATGAACTATTCATATTTCTAATATATACTGCATGTACCCCACGTTTTTCATTGTAATTGTAACTAGTATTTTCATAACTCCTAAAAATTCACTATCACAAACTTTCAAGAGTCTCTGTATGGTGTTAGTAGTCTGTACATGGTCAGCAGAATTTATTGTATATTTTTTAGTCTGATTTAAAATGGGATGTATTAAAAACTCGTTAATAGTTAAATAATTATTTTTTGCGTTTTAGTGCTATGCGTGTGAAATTTTTCAATCCGTTTTAAACAATTTGATGAGATTACAACAGAGACACGTGGTGAATTTCAGGATTATTTCAATGTTTCTATATCTAACTCAACCAATATGTTGCTTCCTCCTAGGTATATGTCTGAGAAAACCGTGAATGTAAAAATTAGAGACTCAAGATCACACAGAGGTTTATCAGCAATAGTTTCCACGACCTACTGCGACTGGAACAGAATGCGAGAGAAATGGCAGTGACACACAGAGTACCCTCGACCACAACAAAGAAGAAAGCGAGTTAATAATGTACTGTCATCCAGTTCTGAGATACGTTAAAAATTTCGAGTCTGTAGCTCATAAGGAAGTTAGTGTAAAATCAATTGAAAATTTTTTACTGAACCGTCATACAGATAAGAAAGCGACCTAATAACGTGGTAAAAATTACAAGTAACAGAGGTGTACGTATGGTGTAACAACGTGCGCCTTTCGTAAGAGGATTCCTTGCTGCAGACAGAAACATGCTGTAATGTGCTGGCGTGGTTTGGTGCCATGCCATCACACAGACACCACTATAAAACCGTTGGTCGGTGATCAGCATGTTATCAAAATCTAGGGCAGTTTGACGCTCGGTGTGGGTGACATTTCCGACAGCCAGAACATGTTTTGCCATGTGCAAATGCTGGCTGCTTTTGGCATGTGCAAATACTGGCTGCCAAACCACATTGGTCATCGGATCGAGTTGGTGAGTCATCGAGTCTGCGCCCACTGTAGTGTTGGCTTCGACCGTGAGGCCACTGCCGCTGCACCATTATGCTGGCAGGACTGCTTACAATGGGATCCAACCACAGTAGCCGCCAGCACGTCCTGTGGTAGGCTCGGCCTTAATAGTGTGCCACATGAGCTCCTGGCCAGGAATGTTTACCATGCAAGGTGGCTCAACGTCGGGACGGCTGGGCGTGGTAGGTGCCGGAAATCTTCAAGCAAGGCTCTGTCAACGAGGTCTGTGGGTCAACACCCACCATCCGGCGTCCGACCGATGTGCGCATGAGTTGTTTACACGCAATGCGACAAGCAGCTTGTGACTCATTCCCACACACCGACCTCTGGTGGAGAACACCTACTACACCCCGTAGAAGGGGTGTCAGACGTACTGCTGTAAACTGTTACCATGGTTCAACGTCTGCAACAACAATGGCAGCAACAACAGAAAAATGTAAGTAAGTGCCGATTTCCAGATTTTGTATGAACCTCTATGGGTATTTATTTTCTTCTCGTTTCTTTGACTTGGTATTTTGTTTCTTGGTTTTTTAGGTAGTGATAGATGTTGACCAAAATGTTATTGGGTGGAAAGGTTTGAGTTTAGGAAAAATAAACACCTTCGGAACAAGCTTGCTCAAATGCTAACTGATAACTTAGAATTATATAAGGAGTTTGAAGGTTTGTGGGAGAAGAGAAAGGAGCACATGTCTTCTAATTCGTCTTTACCTGGCGTAGGTACCAGTAACCCCACGTTAGTAACTTCTTTTTCAGGTAAATAAGGGATAGATATTTTGATATTTGGTAGGCAAGTTACTTTCAGCTGGAAAATTTTCAGCTGGTAGTTATTAAGTGTGACTCGGCTCTACTCAACAGGGGATGCTAGGGCATATGTAATATACCACAAGAAGTTGAGAAATGCTCAGTCTTTTCAGGATCTAAAAAAACGATTAATAAAACGTGGAAAAATATCTCTATGTTCTTCTGTGACCAGTTTAGTAGTGTAGCATACAGGAAGAGAGAGCCTGTAAAAAGTTTTGTCGATCTAACTAGAAAACTGAACAATAACACTTACGAGTAAAAAAAAAAAATGTAAGAAACCGTCATAGCTTCATGAACTTATTCTAGTATTGGACCTTCTCAGTCCATTTTCAAATCATCCGCATAAGTCATACAACAGCATCCATTCCGTGGGAACGCTGTTCTGTTGTATGTGGCCGAGTGCAACATATTGTACACAAAACAGTCCTGCAGTGAAGCATGCAGCGAAATAATTGTAAATTATATACTGCACTTGGCCACACAGACACACACATACACACACACACACACACACACACACACACACACACACACACACGCGCGCGCGCGCGAGCGCGCGCGCCTTGCCTGCAGCGTCCACACATAATGAACGTTGTCGTTTGAGTTGTGTGGGTGATCTGAAGGAGGAGGAGATTAATGTTTAACATCCCATCGACAACGACGTCATTAGAGACGGAGCACAAGCTCGGACTGGGGAATGTTGGGGAAGGAAATCGGCTGTGCCCTTTCAGAGGAACCATCCCGGCATTTGCCTGAAGCGATTTAGGGAAATCACGGAAAACCTAAATCACGATGGTCGGATGCGGATTTGAACCGTCATCCTCTCGAATGTGAGTCCACTGCGCTACGCAAGACCGCTACGGTCGCAGGTTCGAATCCTGCCTCGGGCATGGATGTTGTGATGTCCTTAGGTTAGTTAGGGTTAACTAGTTCTAAGTTCTAGGGGACTAATGACCTCAGCAGTTGAGTCCCATAGTGCTCAGAGCCATTTGAACCATTTTGAACCACTGCGCTAACCACTCCGCCACTTCTCTCGGTCCGGTGATTTGAAAATGGACTGAAAAGGTCCGAAAGTGGTCATCAGTTGCTAAAGACAGACTTCAGCTCTCACGGTTTTTTACAATTTTGTTGAATTATTTCAAGTTGCTGCCTTGTTGCCATCCAGCATTCTGTAAGTAAGAAACGTCAGCGTGATAGGTGAAAGGTAGTGAGACACTCAAAACGGTTTCCTCTGTGTGGGTTCCCACATGCTAGAGTTAGTGGCCCAGCCATAAATGAGAAAAGGGAATGATGGAGCCACTGTGGATCATTCCCAGTAAATATGAGTACTGGATGCCCATGTGCTGAATCAGTGGTAGACCATTGTTGTTCAGCTACTTAGGTGGAATAGTGTTTAAATTTTTACTGGATGTGGAAACACAGGTATCAGTAGCAAGTGAGGCTATACTTGCTGTAAAGAATTTGAACGCAGCCCATTACAGACTAAATGGCAGAGGCGGGTGTGGTGTCACCGCCAGACACCACACTTGCTAGGTGGTAGCCTTTTAAATCGGCCGCGGTCCGGTAGTATACGTCGGACCCGCGTGTCGCCACTGTCAGTGATTGCAGACCGAACGCCGCCACACGGCAGGTCTAGAGAGACTTCCTAGTACTCGCCCCAGTTGTACAGCCGACTTTGCTAGCGATGGTTCACTGACAAATTACGCTCTCATTTGCCGAGACGATAGTTAGCATAGCCTTCAGCTACGTCATTTGCTACGACCTAGCAAGGCGCCATTATCATTTGCTATTTATCTTGTGATGCATGTATCGTCAGACCGATGTTCACCAATTATGGATTAAAGTTAAGTATTCCAGAAGCTACGTACTTTTTTTACTAGACTCAACTCCTTTAACTGTTCCAGACGTCACGCCAGCCTGCGTGAGCTTAAATGCGTGCCTTTCGGCTATCTCATAGTGGCTTGGCTGTCTTGCCAAGTCACAACAGTGGGGGTAGTATTCATTCACTCGGTTCTTTGCTTGCGTGAAAATAGTTCCGTGGGCTGGCACAGTCATCCTTGGAGTTGATTGTTTGAGTAAACATCAGCCCACAGAGAATCTGGAATCGAATGGCTCGAAGCACTATGGGACTTAACATCTGAGGCCATCAGTCCCCTAGAACTAAGAAGTACTTAAACCAAACTAACCTAAGGACATCACACACATCCATGCCCGAGGCAGGATTCGAACCTGCGACCGTAGCAGCAGCGCGGTTCCGGACTGAAGCGCCTAGAACCGCTCGGCCACCCCAGGCGGCCGAGAATCTAGAACGACACGTAGTACAATTGGGTGGGACATCTTTATGTTTAGGTTTTACTGCCTCATAAACCGTAATGCTGATAAGCACGCCCCATACGTCATAGAAGCCAATTAAACTGTGTGTATGTTTCCTTAGACGCGACTTGTAGGCTAAAATATTGCAGGCACAGGGAAGCTAATCTGGGTAGACGTAAGAGCATATTTTTCAGTTAATATGTTATGTGTAATTGAACCTTTAGCGGAAAATCCGGAACGAGACAATGCACAGAGCTTTGTATGCCATAGTTTGTTGTATGTAGAAAAGATTGACAGAAGTCGACCAGTGTAAATAATTTTAGGTCAATGGAAGTGGATCTATCCCTATGTGCATTGATAACCAACGTGGAAAAGTTAGAGGAAGAAAAATTGGATTGATATTTCAGTGTAAGGTGTTCTAAGCCTAGACAGTCTGCTGACGTAGCCACATGGTGGGGAAAAGTGTTGTATCTGTTAATGAGAAATAGGGAGATAATGGAAAAACTCCTATTGGAATACTGAGAACTATTCAACCATCTCGGACCACTGACAACTCTGCCAGTAACACATCATAGTTTCCTCACTGGGAATGAACTGGCAGTGTACAACAAACTATTCCAAGATTCACATCACCTCCAATCAATCATGGACGAATTTATAAACCAATACCTTCGTGACATAATAATGGAAGAGAGTGCCAGTTTATGGGAACATTTTAAGCCAGGAAATATATGGGACAGGACAATCAACAGCCTTAGCTTCTAGTCAGTTGCAAAAGGCAGAAAAGAACTACTCAACTACAGCGAACGAGATACTGAGCGTGCTTTGTGGTATGAAGGCACCACACATTTTCGTTGGTACCTGTATGGTAGTATTTCGAAATCGTAACAGATCACACAGCATTAAAATGGCTAATGGACCTTTAGGATCTTACTTGTCTTAGGATCTTACTTTTTCGTGAGTTTAATTTTGAAATAGTACATCATCCTAGGAAAATACATGGCTATGCTGATGGAAAGCGAAGTACATTGATCAAACTAGAAAACTGAACAATAACAATTATAGGTAATTAAAACTGTAGAAAACTGTCAAAGTTGCACACAAGTTTGTCTTTATTAACTGATACTACTTTTGAACCTTTTCAGTCAGTTTTCAAATCATCTACATGTGTTAGTACGTATTAGTATATCTGCAGACTACTGGTGTGAGGCTAAGGATGCTGAATGGTATTGCACTGCAAACCCAGTTGTGTGCTGGTGATGATGGATTACACAGACAAACAAAGTGCAGGCGACATAGTATCTAACCAGCAAGTTTAGATGATAAAGTGTTAAGGCAGATGCACAAGTCTATCTAAGCAGGCATGGAGGTTGTGGAACTACTGAACAATATGTTGATGTGTTGCGGGAAATTATTGGTGGGAGAACATGTAAGCAAGATGTGGAGCAATATGTGAGAAACTGCACAGCCTTTTCACAAAAAGATGAGCTTTGTCATCAGAAAATTGCAATACACAAATTTTCATAGGCTGACACACAAGTCCAGTTCATTGGTATTGATATTCACAGACCATTCACACAGACTTTGGCAGGGTATCGATGTGCTTTAACTATATTCGATCACTTTCCACGTTATTTGACCTTGATTGCTATGCTGAACCAACATGCAGACACGGGAGCTAAGTTAATGGTGAACGACTGAATTTTAAGATCTGGGTACTGGAGACTAAGATAACTAAGTGCGGAACCTATTTCATGTCAGAGTTAATGAGAGAGCTTCACAGGCTCTTGTGGATTCGAAATGGCCAACGAGTGCTTTATATACACAAGTGAATGGGAAGACAGAATAAATGCACACAATCATACTGAAAATGCTAAGTCAGCTGCCATAGTGACTAGGACACTTAGCAGTCGTATATGGTAGCAGCCCATAACTCAAAAGTGCATCAAAATACGGAATACAGAAACCCTGGAGTGGCCGGAAGGCATGCAAAAACAGAAGGGCAAACTACCCAAATATCATGTTGGACAATCGGTAATACTGCCAACTTCAATGCTCCAGCGGTATCGAAGTTAGGTGGTGTGATAATTTTATTATATCACGAAGTGTGTACCTATCATAGTAACAGTTGTTTGTGAAGCAGTTATGCAAGTTTTTAACAGAAAATATGTTAGCATTGAGTGTTTATAAGTGTTAGTCTTGGATATTTAGAATCAAGCTTAAATATCCTTTATAATTATGGACTAAGCTTTTGACAATGTTGTCTGGAATACTCTCTTTCAAATTCTGAAGGTGGCAGGGGTAAAATACAGGGAGCGAAAAGCTATTTACAATTTGTACAGAAACCAGATGGCAGTTATAAGAGTCCAGGGACATGAAAGGGAACCAGTAGTTGGGAAGGGAGTGAGACAGGGTTGTAGCCTATCCCCGATGCTATTCAATCTGTATATTGAGCAAGCAGTAAAGGAAACAAAAGAAAAGTTCAGAGTAGGTATTAAAATCCATGGAGAAGAAATAAAAGCTTTGAGGTTCGCCGATGACATTGTAATTCTGTCAGAGACAGCAAAGGACTTGGTAGAGCAGTTGAACGGAATGGACAGTGTCTTGAAAGGAAGGTATAAGATGAACATCAACAAAAGCAAAACGAGGATAATGGAATGTAGTCGAATTAAGTCGGGTGCTGCTGAGGGAATTAGATTAGGAAATGAAACACTTAAAGTAGTAAAGGAGTTTTGGTATTTGGGGAGCAAAATAACTGATGATGGTCGAAGTAGAGAGGATATAAAATGTAGACTGGCCATGGCAAGTAAAGCGTTTCTGAAGAAGAGAAATTTGTTAACATCGAGTATAGATTTAAGTGTCAGGAAGTCGTTTCTGAAAGTATTTGTATGGAGCGTAGCCATGTATGGAAGTGAAACATCGACGATAAATAGTTTAGACAAGAAGAGAATAGAAGCTTTCGAAATGTGGTGCTACAGAAGAATGCTGAAGATTAGATGGATAGATCACATAACTAATGAGGAGGTATTGAATAGAATTGGGGAGAAGAGGAGTTTGTGGCACAATTTGACCAGAAGAAGGGATCGGTTGGTAGGACATGTTCTGAGGCATCAAGAGATCACCAATTTAGTACTGGAGGGCAGCGTGGAGGGTAAAAATCGTAGAGGGAGACCAAGAGATGAATACACTAAGCAGATTCAGAAGGATGTAGGCTGCAGTAGGTACTGTTAGATGAAGAAGCTTGCCCAGGATAGAGTAGGATGGAGAGCTGCATCAAACCAGTCTCAGGACTGAAGACCACAACAACAACAACAATTATGGACTGGACTGTTTGATAATTCAGTATATTCATTCAAAATGATGGGATCTTTAAGAAAGGTTTGTGTGGTTGAAGGTATCTTCATGACAATGCTTCACTGCTGAAGTCCATGGGTAGTAGCACAACAACATACGTCTGCCAATTGCGTGCATGGGTCATTAATACAATCTGTTAGAAAGCAGAGAAAGGCTTCTACTGAGAGCGAGCTGCTTGTAGTTCACCCAGACCTACCACCCTCCATATGAGAACATCCTCCACAAACTTCAAGATGGAGAAGAACCAAGAAAACATACCGGACTGAAATTCAATCTAATGAATAAATACTAAAAGAAATGTAAGGGAAAAAGGCTGTTGATTTATATTGTCGCAGAAGTAGCCAAGTAGCGCAGTCACCGTAGTGTAGTGGTTATGATACTAGATCGTTGCATCGAGGGTCGTTAATTCAAAACTCACCTGAACCGAAACATTTTAATTTCTATATTCGGTGCGAGTACATTCTAGAAGTCTCCACAAATGTCAAGAATCATTGTACTGGAATGTTCTCTAACTGTACATATAGCGTATGTGTTCTGGCCGCAGGCAGTTCGCTCCGCGCTCTTGTAGGTGCAAATGTTAAATACACTTTCGTTAAGTGAAATTCGTCATTCATCAAATTACACCTTCTTCTGCGTGACATTATTCTGGTGGAGGCGCCGGGTATTGGAACTTGTGATGGCGCACATTATCGACGAAACAGTGGCTTTTATCAGGCCACGACAGAGCCGCCGTTTACATGGCGAGAAATCCGAGTTCGAGCCATGTTCAACATGACACAGTGTATCGGAGACAGAAGAAGAAGGGGACGTTACGATGACAGCAACTGTGTGCCACCGCATGAGACATCCTGCCGGGTTCTCTGGAGACGTTGGCCATGATCCAAACAAGTGGCTGAAGGTATATGAGCGTATAGCCAAATTTAACAAATGGGATGACACCGTGTGTTTGGCTAACGTATTTTTCTACTTGTAGGGCACTGCCAGGCAATGGTATGAGAACAACGAGGAGAAGTTCACAAGCTGTGAAGTATTCCAGGCGGAAATGCGCATGTATTTCGGCGACACACAACGACAGATGTGCAAGGCTGAAGATAAATTGAAGTGCAGAGCACAGCGTCCAGATGAAACTACAGCATCATAATTCAAGACGTCTTGTAGCTGTGTAAAATAGTGGATCCTAGAATGAAGGAGGTAGGTAAGGTTGCACCTCTCATGAAGGGTGTTGCTGAGGACATGTATCAAGCTCTACTTCTGAAGGAGGTTTCGACAGCAGACGACTCCCTAAAATGGTGCCAATCGAGACAATGCATCAAAAAAGAATAACATGCAAGAAGTTTGAACGGCTTCCAAACGTCGTATCGATGTCTCTGATGGAGGAAGAAACTGATTTCGCAAGTGTTCTTCGTCAGATAGTGAGAGAGGAAGTTCAGAAGGCACTTGAATTGCACGGCGAGCAAAAAACCGAGACGCTTCAAGAGGTCATAAGGGAGGAAGTGAAACAGACATTGAACCCAATCTCTCGCCCTTAATTTCCCTTTAAAACGGTACAAAAGTCGAGACCCAGGCGAAGTTCCTTAAATGCTGCATGAGGAAACTGTTTGGGCACCAAGGAAGACTGATGTCTGGAGGACCCAGGATAACCAACCAGTATGTATTGCGTGCCTCAGCGATACAGATAGCTGTACCGTAGGTGCAACCGCAACGGAGGGGTATCTGTTGAGAGGCCAGACAAACGTGTGGTTCCTGAAGGGGGGCAGCAGCCTTTTCAGTAGTTGCAGGGGCAACAGTCTGGATGATTGACTGATCTGGCCTTGTAACAATAACCAAAACGGCCTTGCTGTGCTGGTACTACGAACGGCTGAAAGCAAGGGGAAACTACGGCCGTATTTTTTCCCGAGGGCATGCAGTTTTACTGTATGATTAAATGATGATGGCGTCCTCTTGGGTAAAATATTCAGGAGGTAAAATAGTCCCCCATTTGGATCTCCGGGCGGGGACTACTCAAGAGGATGTCGTTATCAGGAGAAAGAAAACTGGCGTTCTACGGATCGGAGCGTGGAATGTCAGATCCCTTAATCGGGCAGGTGGGTTAGAAAATTTAAAAAGGGAAATGGATAGGTTAAAGTTAGATATAGTGGGAATTAGTGAAGTTCGGTGGCAGGAGGAACAAGACTTCTGGTCAGGTGACTACACGATTATAAACACAAAATCAAATAGGGGTAATGCAGGAGTAGGTTTAATAATGAATAGGAAAATAGGAATGCGGGTAAGCTACTACAAACAGCATAGTGAACGCATTATTGTGGCCAAGATAGATACGAAGCCCACACCTACTACAGAAGTACAAGTTTATATGCCAACTAGCTCTGCAGATGATGAAGAAATTGAAGAAATGTATGATGAAATAAAAGAAATTATTCAGATAGTGAAGGGTGACGAAAATTTAATAGTTATGGGTGACTGGAATTCGGTAGTAGGAAAAGGGAGAGAAGGAAACGTAGTAGGTGAATATGGACTTGGGCTAAGAAATGAAAGAGGAAGCCGCCTGGTAGAATTTTGCACAGAACACAACTTAATCATAGCTAATACTTGGTTCAAGAATCATGAAAGAAGGCTGTATACATGGAAGAAGCCTGGAGATACTGACAGGTTTCAGATAGATTATATAATGGTAAGACAGAGATTTAGGAACCAGGTTTTAAATTGTAAGACATTTCCAGGGGCAGATGTGGACTCTGACCACAATCTATTGGTTATGACCTGTAAATTAAAACTGAAGAAACTGCAAAAAGGTGGGAATTTAAGGAGATGGGACCTGGATAAACTGAAAGAACCAGAGGTTGTACAGAGTTTCAGGGAGAGCATAAGGGAGCAATTGACAGGAATGGGGGAAAGAAATACAGTTGAAGAAAAATGGGTTGCTTTGAGGGATGAAGTAGTGAAGGCAGCAGAGGATCAAGTAGGTAAAAAGACGAGGGCTAGTAGAAATCCTTGGGTAACAGAAGAAATATTGAATTTAATTGATGAAAGGAGAAAATATAAAAATGCAGTAAATGAAGCAGGCAAAAAGGAATACAAACGTCTCAAAAGTGAGATCGACAGGAAGTGCAAAATGGCTAAGCAGGGATGGCTAGAGGACAAATGTAAGGATGTAGAGGCTTATCTCACTAGGGGTAAGATAAATACTGCCTACACAAAAATTAAAGAGACCTTTGGAGAGAAGAGAACCACTTGTATGAACATCAAGAGCTCAGATGGAAACCCAGTTCTAAGCAAAGAAGGGAAAGCAGATAGGTGGAAGGAGTATATAGAAGGTCTATATAAGGGCGATGTACTTGAGGACAATATTATGGAAATGGAAGAGGATGTAGATGAAGATGAAATGGGAGATACGATACTGCGTGAAGAGTTTGACAGAGCACTGAAAGATCTGAGTCGAAACAAGGCCCCCGGAGTAGACAACATTCCATTGGAACTACTGACGGCCTTGGGAGAGCCAGTCCTGACAAAACTCTACCATCTGGTGAGCAAGATGTATGAGACAGGCGAAATACCCTCAGACTTCAAGAAGAATATAATAATCCCAATCCCAAAGAAAGCAGGTGTTGACAGATGTGAAAATTACCGAAATGTCAGTTTAATAAGTCACAGCTGCAAAATACTAACGCGGATTCTTTACAGACGAATGGAAAAACTAGTATAAGCCAACCTCGGGGAAGATCAGTTTGGATTGCGTAGAAATGTTGGAACACGTGAGGCAATACTCACCCTACGACTTATCTTAGAAAATAGATTAAGGAAAGGCAAACCTACGTTTCTAGCATATGTAGACTTTGAGAAAGCTTTTGACAATGTTGATTGGAAAACTCTCTTTCAAATTCTAAAGGTGGCAGGAGTAAAATACAGGGAGCGAAAGGCTATTTACAATTTATACAGAAAGCAGATGGCAGTTGTAAGAGTCGAGGGACATGAAAGGGAAGCAGTGGTTGGGAGGGGAGTGAGACATGGTTGTAGTCTCTCCCCGGTGTTATTCAATCTGTATATTGAGCAAGCAGTGAAGGGAAAAAAAAGGAAATTCGGAGTAGGTATTAAAATCCATGGAGAAGAAATAAAAACTTTGAGGTTCACCGATGACATTGTAATTCTGTCAGAGACAGCAAAGGACTTGGAAGAGCAGTTGAACGGAATGGATAGTGTCTTGAAAGGAGGATATAAGATGAACATCAACAGAAGCAAAACGAGGACAATGGAATGTAGTCGAATTAAGTCGGGTGATGCTGAGGGAATTAGATTAGGAAATGAGACACTTAAAGTAGTAAAGGAGTTTTGGTATTTGGGGAGCAAAATAACTGATGATGGTCGAAGTAGAGAGGATATAAAATGTAGACTGGCAATGGCAAGTAAAGCGTTTCTGAAGAAGAGAAATTTGTTAACATCGAGTATAGATTTAAATATCAGGAAGTCGTTTCTGAAAGTATTTGTATGGAGTGTAGCCATGTATGGAAGTGAAACGTGAACGATAAATAGTTTAGACAAGAAGAGAATAGAAGCTTTCGAAATGTGGTGCTACAGAAGAATGCTGAAGATTAGATGGGTAGATCACATAACTAATGAGGAAGTATTGAATAGGATTGGGGATAAGAGAAGTTTGTGGCACAACGTGACCAGAAGAAGGGATCGTTTGGTAGGACATGTTCTGAGGCATCAAGAGATCACCAATTTAGTGTTGGAGAGCAGCGTGGAGGGTAAAAATCGCAGAGGGAGACCAAGAGATGAATACACTAAGCAGATTCAGAAGGATGTAGGTTGCAGTAGGTACTGGGATATGAAAAAGCTTGCACAGGATAGAGTAGCATGGAGAGCTGCATCAAACCAGTCTCAGGACTGAAGACCACAACAACAACAACAATGTTTCCACTGCGGACGACCTCGACATGAGGTGCGCTATTGTCGAGAAAGGCGGCGGATATTTGATGACGCTCCAGAAGACAACAGACCGCTCTTAGCCGACGCCGAGAGTTTCTGGGCGCTTCAGTCTGGAACCGCACGACCACTACGGTCGCAGGTTTGAATCCTGCCTCGGGCATGGATGTGTGTGATGTCCTTAGGTTAGTTAAGTTTAAGTAGTTCTAAATTCTAGGGGACTGATGACGTCAGATGTTAAGTCCCATAGTGCTCAGAGCCATTTGAACCATTTTTAGCCGACGCCAACTCCTGGAGGACGAAGATGAATACGAAGATGTGCAGGACGATATAGGTCACCATCGCCGCAAGCTATCCGCTGGAGACGACGCTTCCCAACACGCCAATCAAGGTCTCCATCGCCGTTTAGAAGGTCCAGCCGATCACCTAGCCGCCGCAACCTGGAAAACTAAAGGGTGCGATCTTCCTTGGAGTTGTGGCCGCCGAAGAGAAAAATCCTCCGCCGGTGATCACTACAAAAATTCTAGGAAACTACGTCGATATCCTCATGGATTGCCGGCCAGCCCAAACTCTTGAGGACTCTGGAGCATCATATTCAGTAATTTCGGAGAAGTACCGTCGCCAGTTGCAGAAAACCGTATTTGTCGACAGCAAAACGTCTCTGCTGAAGGTGGCTAATGGGAAATATGTAAAACCAACATGACAATGTGTCACTCGTGTGAGTATAAGTGGCCATACAAAGCCCCTAGAATTCATTGCCTTACAAGAGTGTAGTCATGATGTCATTCTCGGATGGGACTTTTTGAAAGCTTCTCAAGCAATTATAGATTGTGGTCGCTCGAAGATTATGCTAGACGAGATGAGAAACTGTGGACAGGAAGATGCCCGTTCGAGTGTGTGGAGACTATGTATGCTGGATGAAGTGATCATTCCTGCAGTCAGTGCTAGAAAGTTAGCTTTCATGTGTCACACCATGCATCAACTCATGGATCTTGTAGTGGAATGTGAGAGAAGCATACCACTGAAAAATAGCTTGGTCATTCCGGCCTCTGACGTTTCATTTAAGAACGGATTCAGTGAATTGTGGATAGTTAACTGTCGCCGAGGCTGACTGTGAGAAAACTGCATTCATCACCCCTGAGGGCCTGTATGAGTTTAAGATCATGACGTTTGGTTTGTGTAATGCACCACCAACTTTTAAACGAATGATGGATAATCTTCTAAGGCATCTGAAGTGGACGATGTGTCTTTGTTATTTAGATGACATTATAGTGTTCTCAGAGATATTCGATGAACACATAAAAAGACTGAGGGCCGTTCTTAAATGTCTCCAACAAGCCGGACTGAAACTTAATCCAAGAAAGTGTTTCTTTGGAGAAAAAGAAATCAAAATACTTGGGAACCTTGTGTCAAGCGAAGGTGTGCGGCCAGATCCAGAAAAGGTGAGAGCTATAACGGAATTTCCTATTCCTAAAAGCATTAGGAATGTGAGACCTCGGATTGTGTTCTTATCACCGTCGTTTTATCAAAGACTTTTGAATCAAAGGTAGGCCACCCCAAGAGTTGTTAAAAGCCGATTCTAAATTTATCTGGGGTGGTGCTCAACAAGATTCTTTCAGGGTACTGCGAAAAGCTCTGACGACTGACCAAGTACTTGGTCTTTATGATGAGAGAGCACCTACTGACCTACGGAACTACACACAGATCCCAGTGGTAATGGTGCTGTTCTGGTACAAATTTCGGATGGAAAAGAGAAGGTTGTAGCCTATGCTTCTCGGACACTTGCAAAAGCCGAGAGAAACTACTCAACTACAGAAAGAAAATGTTTTGCGGTGGTCTGGGCCATGTGCAGATTTCGACATTATCTCTATGGAAGGCCATTCACAGTTGTTACAGACCATCATTCACTTTGCTGGTTGACAGGTCTTAAGGCTGCAACAGGACGACTCGCCAGGTGGGCACTAAGTCTTCAAGAATATGGCATTACACAAAAGTTGAGGAAAACACCAAGATGCCGACTGTCTCTCAAGAAACCCTGTGCAAGACCATCAAGACTTTGATGAAGATAGTGACTGTCTTGCTGTACTCCAGGATCTCTCTGCTGAGCAGAAGTATTCCAAGATATGACAAATTATGCTTGCCTTAAATCGGTCAGAGGATGTGAAAGGACAATTTAAGGTAGTTAATGGATTACTTTACAAGAAAAGCTTTGATCCGTTTGGAAAGAGGTGGGGCTATAGGTGGTTCCTAAAGCCTTGCACTTAGATGTTCTACAGACATGACACAACTGAGGCCGGACATTTAGGATTTATCAAGACATACGATAGGATCCGCAAGAGATTTTTCTGGCCAGGTTTATTTAGGAGTGTCTGTCACTATATGTCGCACTGCCGAGAGTGCCAGAGGAGAAAGGCAGTTCCTCAGAAACCACCTGGCCGACTCATACAATTCCACCAGCCGAAACGCCTTTCCAGCGTGCTGGGATTGACCTCCTCGGACGATTTCCAACGTCTGCTAGTGGCAATAGATGGATTATTGTTTGCACGGATTATCTGACGCGCTATGCCATTACAAAAGCCGTGAAAACAGCCGAAACATTCGAGGTAGCCAAATTCATCGTAGAAGACATTGTATTAAAACACGGTGCCCCCAAGGTCGTTAGTTACGGATCGAGGGAAAGTTTTTCAATCGAATCTTGTGACAGAGACAAACTGTCGGTGCAACATTACTCGTCACATGACGACTGCCTACCATCCGCAAACTAACGGGCTTACTGAAAGCCTTAATAAGACATTGGACGAAATGCCATCAATGTTCATCAGTGTTGAGCAGAGCAACTGGGATGAGTTGCTACCTTTCGTGGCGTTTGCCTACAACACCACGAAACAAGACACCACAGGATTTACGCCCTTTTTCCTGGTGCATGGGTGTGAGGCGACGACGACGATGGACAATGTGTTTCCATTACATCCTGTTTTTGACGTGAACGGCGACTACATCGGCCAGGTGTTAACCAGAGCTGAAGAAGCTCGGCGGTTAGCTCGACTCCGCACGCTGCAGGCGCAAGGAAACGATCGCCGAAGGTATGACGCGAGCCACCGCCCTTTTGTCTACCAGCCTGGTGACCTCGTCTGGATCTTCACTCCTGTTCCGAAGGTTGGTCCTCTGAGGAGCTCCTGGACCTTATAAGGTTGTAAGTTGTCTGATGTTACTTACGAAGTTGAAGATTTCGACCCCGACACAAGACGACGAAAGATCAGAGATACGGCCCACGTCCTTCGAATGAAGCCCTATCAGGATCCTGCAACCCAGGGTAAATTCGAAGCTCTAGCGACAGGCAACAAGCGGAAAGATAACGAAGAACTTAGAGGCAATGAATTTCAATGAAGATCACCGCCAGGGCGAACATCAGTCAGCGGGAGTCGGAGTATGCAGGACCGATGACTCCTTCCCGGACTAGGAGGACGTAACATCGAGATGCTGTTCTCTTAAGGAGGGAGCAATGTCGCAGAAGAAGCCGCGGAGCGCAGTCGCCGTAGTGTAGTGTTTATAACGCTAGATTGTTTCGTGGAGGATCGTAAGTTCAGAACTCACCTTAACTGAAACATTTTAATTTCTATCTTCGATTCGAGTACATTCTAGAAGTATCCAAAAATTGCCAGAATCATTGTACTGGAATGTTCTGTAGCTGTATTATACCGCATGTGTTCTGGCCGGAGGCAGTTCGCTCCGCGCTCTTGTATGTGCAAGTGCTGAATAAACTTTCGTTAAGTGAAGTTAGTGTTCGTCATTCATCTGCTTACACCTTTCTCTATGTGACAACATTATACAGAGAGGAAAATTAAATTAGTTGGACACCTAATTGGACGTAAAACCGTCTTCAAAAAGCATCGTGGAAGGAAAAATCCTTGGAGAAAATCGAGAAAAAAAGCCTAGAACATTGATATTACAGAAATGTTATGAGTGGAATGAAGTGCAGCAACGACAAAGTAAAAATAAAACAACACTTAGACTTTTTTTACGAAACGTCTGGTAATAAAAATTTCCCTTTCACCTTTCGTCGGTTCTACCACTGTCATTTATGGTGTAGGCTCACTGCTTCAGTCCGTCTACGTTCGTAATAACTTAACACTGATGTCCAAAATTAAAATTAACAAAAAATAATAACAAAAGTACTAACAAGTGACGAAAATTGATGCCCTCATGTCAGATTAAAAACTGTTCCGATACTCTAATGTATTTTGGTCACCAGACAGTAGCTGGAGCAACAGAATGCCTTGCGGCTTACGGCTGGAGGCGGTTGTCCAGAGCTGGTGCAGCGCTTACCTGGAAGATCTCGACGTCGAGGAAGACCCAGTCGCCTCTGGTCATGCCCAGTGCGTGCGCCGCCAACATGAACTTCCGCACCAGCACTCCCCGCACGCTCAGGATGACCACTGCAACACGGCCAAACGCGTCACAGTTACCTCACAAGCATCGCGAGTGCTCTGTCATAGACGTTTACCATAGCGCTTACGCTTTTTCCACTTAGAATTTTGTGTGCGCAGCTGTTATCCTCTCTGCAAATTTCGGGAAGCATTCTCAAAATTTATCGTTAATTTATGTGTACATATTGAGCATGAACTCTAGCAATAAACTGCCAGACAGTGATCAGGTTTCTGATACAAGGAGGCTGTAGCGGTAAATCTACTCTCCCTACCGTTTCTTCGTGTAACTGAAGGAAAGAGTTTCCATTTCTCCCGCTCTCGAAAAGATAAAATTCGATGTTAAATACAGACACGACTCAGGCGATGAAGTCTTACAATATATTTATGGGGATGTGGCGTAACAGGAAGGCCAGTAGCACACATACACCAAGGCGACACAAGACATGGAACAGCGATATGCACACATATAGATGGCTGTAGTATCGTGTACACGAGGTACAAGAGCGCCGTGCATTGGCAGGGCTGTCATTTGTACTCAGGTGACTATTGGGGAAAGGTTTCCGACGTGATGAAGGCCGCATGACGGGAACTAACAGGCTTGGAAAGTGGAATGGTAGTTGGAGCAAGACGCAGACGACATTCCATTTGGGAAATCGTTAGGGAATTCAATATTTCTGGAACCACAGTGACAAGAGTGTGCCGAGAATACCAAACTTCAGGTATTTCCTTTCACCACGGACAACGCCGTTGCCAACGGCCTTCATTTAACTATCGAGAGCAACGGTGTTTGCATAAAGTATTCGGTGTTACCAGACAAGCAACTCTGCTTGATATAAGGACAGAAATCAATGTGGGACGTACGACGAGCATAGCCGTTAGGAGAATAAGGCAAAATTTGCTGTTTATGGACTACGGCAGCAGAGGACCGACGCTAGTGTCTTTGCTAACAGCACAACATAGCCTACAGCGCTTCTTCTGGGCTCGTGACCAAATCGGTTGGACCCTAGACGACTGGGAAACTGTGACCTGGTCTGATGAGTTCCGATTTCAGTTGGCCAGAGCTGATGGTAGGGTTCGATTAAGGCGCAGGCCCCATCAAGCCATTGACCCAGGTTGTTAACAAGGCACTGTGCAAGCTGATGATGACACCATAATGGTGTGAGTTGTATTTAATGGAATGGTCAGGTCCTCTGGTCCAAATGAACCGATCACTGACTGGAAATTGTTGTGTTCGGCTACTTGGACACTATTCGCAGCAGTTCATGAACTTCATGTTCCCAGACAACGATGAAGTTGTCACTGAGTCACATTTGTTCCCGTTAGGTTTATAGAGCTTTCTGGACAATCCGAGCGAATTATTTGGTCACCTAGTTCGCCTGACATGAATCTTGTCGAACATTTATCGGGCATAATGGAAAGGTCAGTTAGTGCACAATATCCTGCGCCGGCAACACTTCTGCAATTATGGACAGCTACAGAGGCAGTATGGCTCAGTATTCCTGCGGGGAACAACCAACGACTTGTTGAGTCCACACCACGTCGAGTTGCTGCACTGCGCCAGCAAAATGAGGTTCGACACGACATTAGGAGGTGGCCCATGCCTTTAGTCACCTCAGTGTATAACATCGTTAGGCTCCCATTTTGGCTCAAGAGTAGAAATACGTTTCCATGTGCACACCTGACAAATATATATTATGCAGTGAAGCAGGGTGGAAAGACTGAGGTAACAAAAAATCAATGGTCGTATTTTCTATATGCTTACAAAGAAATTTTGAAGCCTAATGAAAGACACAATTTATTTTTCTGTGACTCATGCGTTCTTCAGTACTTTCTGTGGCAACCTGAGCGGTTTTCTCATTATTATTCTGCGAAAAAATTTTATAATATGATTTTTGTGAACTTCCACAAGCTACATGGAAAAATTATTAACTATCCCATTAAAATAGCACTCTGGCCGATTTGGGGCTCTCTAGATGCGTAGAAATGGTGGCGAGCGACCATGTGACCTTGGCCACCGACGTAAGTAACGGCAGTGAAGTGGTGTGTGTGTGTGTGTCTGTGTGTGTGTGTGTGTGTGTGTGTGTGCCAGTTGATTACACGGAATCAGCTCAAGAAGATGGGTCGACATTGAAACGTAACTAGCAGAAAGGAGCTACCGGGTTTGAACGTGCCCAAGCCAACACTGCGGATGAAGTTGGCAGATTTGTCGGTGTATCAACACGAACTGTCCAACACGTCTACCAGGTATATTGTACCACTCGCAGCCACGTAACACGGTAGTGGTTGTAAAGAGAAATAATGGACAGGATGTACGAGAGACGATTTTGAATCCGACTGGAATTGCACCTGTCAGTGAATGCAGTCCACCTCTACCAGTTTCCGAGATAAAATTGCGAAGGAAACTGCTTGCTATAGACGTTCGGACTTTAAGAGAATCGTTCGCAAGCTGAAGGGTCTGATGGAACGGTTCACAAAGGGGAACGGAAGGACAGAGGAATTATTTTTGAAGAATAGTCGTTCATCATTCACTTGTTTCGACTCGGCGGTCTGCTTCTAGGTACGTGGAGTGGGGAACGGTCGTTCACCCTTCCCGCAACGGCACTTCGGCCGTTATTCGAGCTTCGGTCCCGTTCCCATCTCGGTCGTGCTCGGCCGGACTCGTCCTTTTTCGGGTGACCTCCTAGTTCAGTATTGAGTTGTTCTTCGTTTCGGTCATTACACTCGCCCATTCTAGTTCTGCTACAAACCGTTCTTGAATTTTTGGTTCTTTGCGTATTGCATTCAACATCCACGATCGGTCATTGACAAGTATTTCGTAATTATGTAACTTAAAATAAATATTACGTTATATCTAATACAAACACTGATGAGCCAAAACATTATGACAGCTACTTAATACCTTGTTTGTCCATCTTTGGCACGAAATAAATAACTGATTCTGCACGTCAGCGATCCGACAGTAGGTTTGTGGAGGTATGTGGCATTAGATGTCTACACGCAGGTCACTTAATTCACGTAAATAACGGGCAGCTGATTTGCGTATCCAATGATGGCACCCAATAGCGACCCACAGGTTTTACATAGGGTATAATGTATCAGGCGAATTTGGACGCCGAGACATCAACATGAGTTAACTATAACGCTCTTTAAACCACTATAGCATGATTCTGGCTCCGAGACAAGGAACGACATGACTGAATTAAATATCTCGTGCTAGTTCCTTTGTCATCTACAAAGCAAACTATAGCCCTCTCCCTCTCTTTGTATGGAATGATCTCATTTTAAAAGTCTATTTCGAGTCAGCCGGCTACTAGCTACCGTGTACATTTTGTATTCCCTACATCATTATCACGTGACCGGAAATTAATTATCAAAATATCCACGGGTGTGCTGCCGGTCTATAGTGTCCAACGGGCACAATATTTCGGCGATCATACATGTCGCCATCATCAGGTGAACTGATGGACTGAGCTCCTTTGAACGTGCCGGCACGGAGATCCGTACGCTATGGCTGCTCAGAGGGAACTGGGTTCGGTCGCGGCGGCGGCCGATTTAAATACCCTCCGCCCGCGGCGCGCTCCCTCCGCCGTCCGCGCCCCACGCCACGGTCGCGCGGTGGAACAGATTGCGACGGCGTCTGAGATGACGTCGGTGTGATGGCTCTGTCCGCCGTGGTCGTCACAACTATACGTTTGCTCGATTTACTCTTGATTAACCCAAACGCTGGTTCCCAAGCCTTGCTAAGATTATAGCCACAGTCACGGTTTATGAGGTCGTCATTGGTGCGAATTTCGATGGTCTCTCTAACAACGCTGTCCCAGTATCTCGACGTCTGTACCAGAATCCTCGTGCGGTCATACTCCATGGCGTGATTTTCCGACAAACAATGTTCAGCGACCGCCGACTTGCTCGGATACACCAGTCGGGTGTGCCTCTGGTGTTCACGGCATCGATCCTCGATGGTACGCATCGTCTGACCGATATACGACTTGCCACATTGACACGGAATCTGGTACACGCCGGCCTTCCTCAAACCGAGGTCATCTTTGGCGCTCCCCACCAGTGCACGAGTTTTATTTGGAGGACAAAACACAGTTCCGATCCGGTGTTTCTTCAGAATGCGGGCGATTTTCCCCGAGAGTGCGCCTGTGTATGGAATAAATGCAGTGCCTACCTCCTCCCTCGTGACTTCATCCATCTCAACAGATTGTGCTGCAGTGGTTGGGCGGAGAGCACGTTGAATCTGCCACTCTGGGTACCCATTTTTTCGAAATACAGTTCTCAGATGTTCCAATTCCTGGGGTAGACTCTCTGCGTCAGAGATAGTGCGCGCCCCATGTACTAGAGTTTTAAGTACCCCATTCCTCTGTGAAGGGTGGTGGCAGCTGTCTGCGTGCAAATACAGATCAGTGTGCGTTGTCTTCCGATACACCCCATGACCTAGGGTGCCGTCAGCCCTTATCTTGACCAAGACGTCAAGGAAAGGTAATTTACCCTCCGTTTCAGTCTCCATAGTGAATTTGATGTTGGGGTGTATGGGGTTTAGATGTGTAAGGAAGTCAAGGAGTTTATCCATACCATGTGGCCAGATGACGAACGTGTCGTCCACGTAACGGAAAAAGCAAGTAGGTTTCCATACGGATGACGACAGGGCTTCCTCCTCGAAGTTCTCCATGTACAAATTCGCTACCGCCGGTGAGAGTGGGCTACCCATGGCGACTCCCTCCGTTTGTTCGTAGTATTCTCCATTAAAAAGAAAATACGTGGAAGTCAAGACATGCCTAAAAAGTTCAGTGGTCTTCTCGGCAAACTTCTGACTAATCAATTCGACTCTCGCAAGGGTACCCTCGTAAACAAGGAAACGACGTCAAAACTCACCATGATATCTGACTCATCCAACCTGAAGCTATCAAGGCGTTTAACAAAATCCACGGAATTACGGATGTGATGAGGGCATTTACCCACATAAGGACTTAATATTCCCGTCAGGTATTTGGCCAACAAATATGTAAGTGCCCTGATGTTGCTGACAATGGGGCGTAATGGTACCCCCTCTTTGTGAACCTTCGGGAGTCCATATAGTCTAGGCGGTACCGGACCTTGGGGTAACAATTTCTTAGCGTCACCCTCCGGTAAATCTGCGTCCTTGAGAAGCGCCCTCGTCTTGCTCTCCACCTTCTTTGTAGGGTCAACGCTGATCTTCCGGTAGGAATCGTCATTTAGCAGGCTCTGCATCTTATCAGTGTAGTCCTTACGGGAGACAACAACTGTAGCATTGCCTTTGTCAGCCGGTAAGACAACAATTTCAGAGCGCTCCCTCAGATCACGAATGGCCGCCCTCTCTTTACTGCTGATATTTGACTTCATCGGCTTGGATTTCGTCAACGCACGACAAGTTTTCAGCAGATTCAACGTGCTCTCCGCCCAACCACTGCAGCACAATCTGTTGAGATGGATGAAGTCACGAGGGAGGAGGTAGGCACTGCATTTATTCCATACACAGGCGCACTCTCGGGGAAAATCGCCCGCATTCTGGAGAAACACCGGATCGGAACTGTGTTTTGTCCTCCAAATAAAACTCGTGCACTGGTGGGGAGCGCCAAAGATGACCTCGGTTTGAGGAAGGCCGGCGTGTACCAGATTCCGTGTCAATGTGGCAAGTCGTATATCGGTCAGACGATGCGTACCATCGAGGATCGATGCCGTGAACACCAGAGGCACACCCGACTGGTGTATCCGAGCAAGTCGGCGGTCGCTGAACATTGTTTGTCGGAAAATCACGCCATGGAGTATGACCGCACGAGGATTCTGGTACAGACGTCGAGATACTGGGACAGCGTTGTTAGAGAGGCCATTGAAATTCGCACCAATGACGACCTCATAAACCGTGACTGTGGCTATAATCTTAGCAAGGCTTGGGAACCAACAATTGGGTTAATCAAGAGTAAATAGAGCAAACGTATAGTTGTGACGACCACGGCGGACAGAGCCATCACACCGACGTCATCTCAGACGCCGTCGCAATCTGTTCCACCGCGCGACCGTGACGCGGGGCGCGGACGGCGGAGGGAGCGCGCCGCGGGCGGAGGGTATTTAAATCGGCCGCCGCCGCGACCGAACTCAGTTCCCTCTGAGCATCCATAGCGTACGGATCTCCGTGCCGGCACGTTCACAGGAGCTCAGTCCATCAGTTCACCTGATGATAGCGACATGTATGATCGCCGAAATATTGTGCCCGTTGGACACTATAGACCGGCAGCACACCCGTGGATATTTTGATTATCAAATACGCCGGGAGAAACTCAAGAATCACGGAAATTAATTATTTATTTTCAGTAGTATTTCTGGATAGATCCCTAGTCAGACATTTGCCTTGGAAGGAAGACGTCCGTCACGTGGGCTGCATTTCCACAGGCATTTACTGGGTAAACGCTGCTTTGTTTGCAGTTCAGTCCAACCAAAACCGACAGCGTGCGCAGGCCCAAAAGGACAGGAGGAGATGCAGAGAGAGAGAACATGTTTCGACAGAAATTTCTTAGATGCTTTTGTCGGGGGATTAGCGTGACATCCGGTCTGTCAGTTGCAGGATCCGAGCGGACACCTCTTGGACACTGGCGCGTGGCTCGGCCGCTGACGTGTCCATGCCTTCGCAGGGGCTACCAGTGCACTGTGACTCCAGGCAGTCTACGAGGGTTGCGTTCTGGTTGCGCCAGTGGATGACTGACAGTACATGTTTTGTAATCGAAAGATTTTTAACATTGTAATTACGTGAGATGGGTGTTTCATGATAGTATTCCTTGAGCAATCGGGATTAAAGAAAGCGATGGACTAAATTACTTCTTTAGAAGACCTGCATCTTTCCAACCAGCAGAGAATGATAAGGGCGATCCATTCCCTGCAAAATGAATTTATTATAAATAAACAATATACCTTGTGCTATGTAATTGAATTTCCTGTCATGAGATGCTTCCTCTCCAGTACGGAGCTGCCAATTTTCAGGTAGTGCAGGGGGAAGGGGAGGGGAGGGTTTGGGGGTTCATCAGAGGGGGAGGAGTGAATTAAATGATCAGTTAAATTAAGTAGTCAATGGAACAGTTAGAATGAAAGAGGACTATTCGAATCACCGAGGTCTGAAAGTGTATCAGTATCAATGAGGGAGAGGGGGAGGGTTGCAGGTTTGCTGAGGTGCTGGGAGGAGGAGGGGAAAGGGGAGAGGTGGGGCAACAATGGGTTAAGGATCTGTCATTCAAAAGAAAGCATTATCACCAGCGAGTCATAATCCTCTCAGCAGACCAATAGGTTAAGGACTTGTCAGTAGAAAGAGAACAATAGGTTTTCCCCTGAATGTAGGGAACCCACAATAACAAACTGTCATGATGTCGTTGTTGCCCTACTACTCTGGGGTTCTCAAAGGTGTGTTCTTCCTCATCTGCCCTACAGCACAGATGTCGCACCTTCCCATTTCCATCTGTTTGGCCCAATGAAGGATGCACTTCACGAGACATAGTTCATGGATGCAAGACATTGGCTCCTACATCGACCAGTAGAGTGGTACCATGTGAGCATGAAGCCCCTCCCTTCCTGGTAAGGTGGTGTAAGCTGGTACCATTGAATGAGGATTATCTGAAGAACATGTGGCCAAATGAGTGGGGAATAACATGATGTATTGGAATCCTGAATAAAACTACCTGCTTTCAGAAAAAATGCAAAACTAACTGAATGTCCCTCGTAAAACTCACGTTACTCTCATCACGTGGAACAAGTGTGGAGCTAGTATCACTGTACACCAAGATGTAAGTCACACTTCACAGCTTAACTAGCGGAGTGCCTTCAAGAGTGTGCTCCAGAGTTCCAACGAGATTTTCAGTGAAAGCCCATACCAGCTCTAGTTCTGCTTCGGGTCACAGCAGTCACAACGGCTCCACTGATCACAGTTCATCTGTCTGAGGAGGACAATGCCTACTCCTCAAAGAGTATTGTATTGTGCTCCAGTCTGACTTAGCTTCAATGCAGGACTACCAGGCCAGGAATATAGTACGTAGATCTCTCGAGTTTTTGTATGTCATTCAATAAATGCAGGATTTTGGAAACAAAGCTGTGGCAATTTCAGTAGTTGTGATTATTGGTATCCACACTCAATGTTTGATTAGGAGCAGCGCTCCTGTTTACACTAAAATGAGCTACACCTATGTGTTTGTTGTCAGGATCCTACGTCGGTGACGAAGTGTAGCCATAACAGTATTTTACGACAATCCTAGTTTACCGTCCTTCAGAAGCTATTAGTTTCGTGTATTTGCATTCTCAATACATGAGCTTTTCTAGGCTGTAATGGCAAGTGGTTGTCAAACAACACTGTTGTCTTCTGTTGTCAATCAGCTGCAGAAATATAGTCTCTGTTACACACAGATACATAACTTCACTAACCATTAAATCAATGGAGTTTTTCGGATATACATACTAAATCACTTATGAAATCAGGTGCCTCATTCGCACTTTGATACTACTTACGTAGCAAGCAAGTATCAAATACAGCTCTGACAATCATATGCTGGAATAGTACTTCTTATTGTTGATAAACATTGTTCAGTGCATGATATTTGGTAAAATAAAATACTGGATAGATTATGAACATAATTCTAAGTTTTAGTTAAAAGATGACAGACAATGTGTTTATGCACTTGTTATGCACCCGTCAGATTTTGTTACAAACAGTCACTCTCTGTTTTGTGAAAATGTAATGGGAAAACTATATTAAACAGAAATTGAACGTTACATTTCCGGTTTCACAGGACAGAGCGGATCAGGTTGTGGAAAGGGGCCAAGGTCAATTACTGTTAGTTATACAAGAACACACACAACTTTATTCCTCAAACCTGTGCACAGCTTTCTCTTTAAAAAACAAAGATCAATTCACGGCTGAAGGCCTTACTTAAGTAAAATTGCAATATCTTCTCGGCTAAAGGCCGAATTAATATTTCAGATCAGCTAGGGAAATTCTTTAAAAACCTAGGATTTACAAATTCCGGCCAAAGGTCATATTAAGGAAAGTTCAAGAGAGACTTTAAAGATAAGCCTTTACACAGTACAACAGAGAAACATCTTAAGAAACCTTGAAGTATCCTGTCGGCTGGAGGCCCAAGCAATTACTTAAGAATAATTGAAGACAACCTTAAGATAAATACACCCAGAACATGGCTGAAGACCGTTTAAAGAATTCAAGATAATTAAAGTGAAACCTTACAGACAAGGATTTACATATTAAAGCGACAGATTCTGAAACAAATGCGGCTAAAGGCCTAGACACAGAACAAACAAGAAATTTAAATAAAACACGGCTGAAGGGCTAATTTCAATCATTAAAACAGCATTAATACATTAGAGAAGGCCAAGCACAGTACCTAGAAAATTACAAAAGGCGAAAACACAAATTAAAACAATAACAAGTGGTGTTCAGAAAATGCTCCAGGATCGGCCTGAGAAGGTTTCTTACGGGTGTAGGGAAGTGAGTCAGGCAGCCAAGGCTTAAGATCAGGTAAGAGAAGGCAGCACAACCTAGGGACGGTTCACGACCGACCGACTATCTGAGCGATTTCCAACCGTCAGATAAAATTGCACAAATAATAGAAAATATCGGCCGATGACAAGTAAATCAAAACACCTATACTTCGGACACGGCCTCAGTAAGATCAAGGCATCACACACCACTCAAGACAAGTTTAAAATAATACAGAAAACACAAGTCACAACTGTCAAATCGCTACCGAAGAAGGCTGCGGGTTCTAGGCAACAACATACATCACTTGTTATCACACGCGTCAACGGCTGAGGTAAGAACAATCCACCAAAACGAAGAAATAGTAACAGTCGAGTTTCAAGAACCGGCAACTAATTACTCAACTTGAGGATCCTGCTTCGGAGGAAAGCGAAATGTCGCTCACATAGCTAGCGCCTCCAAATGCAACAGCGCATGCCCGCTGCCTAAAAGCCCCGGCCTGGCTTCGCGCTGTAGAAACTACTTCGCTGCTCAGTTCCAACGAACCAACAAGGTCCAACCTCATCCCGACTCGGAAAATGGTGCTCGTCCTGAGGATCCAAGACGTCGTCGAGAGAGACGACCGGTCGAGCAAACGACCAACGGCACCCCACTTTCGCCAACAGCGGTCCCGGCGAATACTGACACCATTCGAAGCCGACTGCTGCTGGCTGCCAACTCTTCCCGACTGATACTGGTGTCAGTGCTCAGCAGACCACATGTCGCCATCCGACGACCAGCCGACAGACCGACCAACGGTTTTCCATCTGCGTCGACCACGGTCCCGGCGCGTACTTGCACATTGCGGACCTGCCTGCTACTGACTGCCAACTCGTCCAACAGCCGAGTAACGACGGACCCGACTCAGTTCACAACCGAAAAGCGACTGAGACGCAGAGCCGACGGACTAAAATGCGACTGTCTGCCTTCCGAGTGACTCTGCCGACTCACTACACCGACTCACTGCACCGACTCGTTCCTGTCAGAGCAGAACCCGGAAATACTCGCGGTCGCTCCACAGATAGTAACACGAACCTACTATCGATAGCGCTGGTGCTATATATACAGGGTGAGTCACCTAACATTACCGCTGGATATATTTCGTAAACCACATCAAATACTGACGAATCGATTCCACAGACCGAACGTGAGGAGAGGGGCTAGTGTAATTGGTTAATACAAACCATAAAAAAATGCACGGAAGTATGTTTTTTAACACAAACATACGTTTTTTTAAATGGAACCACATGTTAGCACATCTGAACATATAAACAAATACGTAATCAGTGCCGTTTGTTGCATTGTAAAATGTTAATTACATCCGGAGATATTGTAACCTAAAGTTGACGCTTGAGTACCAGTCCTCCGCTGTTCGATCGTGCGTATCGGAGAGCACCGAATTACGTAGGGATCCAAAGGAAACGGTGATTGGACCTTAAGGTACAGAAGAGACTGGAACAGCACATTACGTCCACATGCTAATACCTTCTTATTGGTCTTTTTCACTGACGCACATGTACATTACCATGAGGGGTGAGGTACACGTACACACGTGGTTTCCGTTTTCAATTACGGAGTGGAATAGATTGTGTCCCGACATGTCAGGCCAATAGATGTTCAATGTGGTGGCCATCATTTGCTGCACACAATTGCAATCTCTGGCGTAATGAATGTCGTACACGCCGCAGTACATCTGGTGAAATGTCGCCGCAGGCTGCCACAATACGTTGTTTCATATCCTCTGGGGTTGTAGGCACATCACGGTACACATTCTCCTTTAACGTACCCCACAGAAAGAAGTCCAGAGGTGTAAGATCAGGAGAACGGGCTGGCCAATTTATGCGTCCTCCACGTCCTATGAAACGCCCGTCGAACATCCTGTCAAGGGTCAGCCTAGTGTTAATTGCGGAATGTGCAGGTGCACCATCATGCTGATACCACATACATCGACGCGTTTCCAGTGGGACATTTTCGAGCAACGTTGGCAGATCATTCTGTAGAAACGCGATGTATGTTGCAGCTGTTTGGGCCCCTGCAATGAAGTGAGGACCAATGAGGTGGTCGCCAATGATTCCGCACCATACATTTACAGTCCACGGTCGCTGTCGCTCTACCTGTCTGAGCCAGCGAGAATTGTCCACGGACCAGTAATGCATGTTCCGTAGATTCACTGCCCCGTGTTTTGTGAAACCTGCTTCATCGGTAAACAGGTAGAACTGCAACGCATTCTCTGTCAATGTCCATTGACAGAATTGCACTCGATGATTAAAGTCATCACCATGTAATTGCTGATGTAGCGACACATGAAACGGGTGAAAGCGGTGACGATGCAGTATGCGCATGACACTACTTCGACTCAGTCCACCGGCTCTCGCAGTGTCCCGTGTACTCATGTGTGGGTTCATGGCAACAGCAGCTAACACACCAACTGCTCTCGCTTCTCCTGTGACGGGCCTTTTACGGGCCCGTTTGCGTGCTACGACCATACCTGTTGCATACAGCTGGCGGTAGATGTTTTGCAATGTGCGGCACGTTGGATGCTCTCTGTCCGGGTACCGTTCTGCATACACCCTGCAGGCTTCAGCTGCATTTCGTCGACACTCGCCATAGATGAGTATCATCTCCACCTTTTCAGAGTTCGAATACACCATGGTCACAGTTCTTACACCATTACCCTATCATAGACGTCTGGTAACACGGTGTACTACGGTTGGTGTGCGTGCGGAGACGAATGCAGAATAACAATAGCAGCAAGCGCTACATGCGGACTCTGCGACAGCTAGACCAAACCACAACAGTGCACTACAGCCACACTCGTAAACACGGTCGTCATCGTAAACATGTCCCTGCAGATGCTGCTCGCCGACCGTGGCCCGTGTTTGTTACAACACGCAACTGAACGTCGGAGGTTTCAAGCGTCAACTTTAGGTTACAATATCTCCGGATGTAATTAACATTTCACAATGCAACAAACGGCACTGATTACGTATTTGTTTATATGTTCAGATGTGCTAACATGTGGTTCCATTTAAAAAAACGTAGGTTTGTGTTAAAAAACATACTTCCGTGCATTTTTGTATGGTTTGTATTAAACAATTACACTAGCCCCTCTCCTCACGTTCGGTCTGTGGAATCGGTTCGTCAGTATTTGATGTGGTTTACGAAGTATATCCAGCGGCAACGTTAGGTGACTCACGCTGTATATATATAGCTTTTTGAGGCGGCTTGGTGAGATGCATTGAAGACAATCACGTGCAGACATTATGGAATTGCTAGCAACACTAGACTAACATGATATCCCCCATGCTCATCGTTGTTATGGCTTGTCATACTTGTAGTATCAACACAGGCAATGTCTTTGCATCTAATGAGCTCCACATTCTAGATCTGCGGGCTTCTTACAGAAATAGAAGTCGCTCTTTCCTGTTATTATATCTGGGGTGTAAAGTAATCTATAGAAAATAATTAAAACTATTTTTATAGTGTTGTCTGAAGAGCGAGGTCCTAAAGCAGGGTTGATATCTCGAGACGGAACTACAAGTAAGCATAGTCGCCGCCACACGCAACGACGAATAAGAGACGTGGGCGTAAAAAAAGCCAACACAGTTTCCATACGCCGCCGCTGCTGCTGAGGACTGACTTACGTAAGAGCGGAACGCCGTTCAGCCCCACTCTGCAATCTTCGCCGAAGATTACAGCGTCGTCTCTCTAACGAGCCAGCAAAGCGACAGTCGTATTAGAGAGAACTATGTAGCAAAATTTACAGTCGATTGTACTTCGAGAGAAGAGACTATTATTTTGTACTTTATCAAGCGACACGTTACTGTTCAGTAACAGTAACAGTAATACATACACATACACATGCTTGCTTACACAGTTAAATATTGCATCTTGTTCATGTTATAAGAGAGTGGTTTAATATTTTGTAAGTTATACAGTATCAACTCTGCCTCCTCCAGAAGTAATCCAAGAACCCGTCAAAGTGCCGACGTCTGTTATTTCGTCCAGCTCGACAGCTTTTATTTCTTAAAATCACCTCATCAGCGCCTCATCTTACGTCTGTTGGGCAGTCTGTACAGTGTTTCACATACGATGTGAGTTCTGTTGATATTTAGACGTAAAATTAGCTCAAGCCCACCTCATAAAACCGATTCTCTCTTCACATATGAATATTTATTTGAACTCATTCATGTTAAATTGGTACTATTGATGTAATGACGGGCAGTTGACATGGTGACTACCATTACACTGCTCATATTTATTACTATTACCCCGAATGCATGCATCAGTTTATACTTAAGGAGTTCATTTCTAATTTTTTGACATCAGTAATGACGTGTGTGAAATTGATTTTATGAACCACATGCCCTTAAGGTTCTCTTTATACACTGCAGGACTGGAAGTAAAGAAAGAGTGAAGCGTAAAAGATAATAGAACAATGAAATTTACTGGTGAGGCAGAATTTCAGGTAGAGCATTTGCTGCATTTTTGATAAATAATATAATTATTTCAGCCGCGAAAATACAGAAAGGGTAAAGTTGTGGGCTAAGACTGGAGGAGAGCAAAGGATGTGTGCTTTGACTTAGAAGCTCTCTTATTGGCCAAGCGGAGCTACTTAAGGCGCAGTTGAAACAATATAATTGGTCGCTAAAATACTGGTCTGTGACTGGGAAATCTAACTAGGTATCTGTATTCATAAAAGCTCTGTAGTTGGCCAATGAAGGGTCGATTAAGAACACGTATCTAAAATGTGATTGGCCTCGAAATCACTGGGGTGTGACTGGCAGATTTAATCATATGTGTGTTGATTTAAAAGCTCTCTGATTGGTCTATTTACATTATGGGTACAGTACGCATTTATATACCGTACGTGCATAGGTCCTGAATGTGCGGCAAATAGTAGGTAGCTGTAGTACTGCTTTGTCGTGTTTCTTTTCTCGTTTAATTCTTGAATCACTGCAGAAACGACTAATATGACTGATAAAGGTGTCAGTAGATGTACCGTTGAGAAAAAGCTTAAATCGAGTAATACTGAGCTATTGATTGGCGACTGCATGGAGTTCTGTGTGCACAACGACCATATACGTTAAATTAAAAGGAAGGTCAGCGTAATATTGATGTTTTATTGATAGCAGAATCGATTTTCGATCACATAGTGATCATCTTCAGTGCTGTGGTGTACAAATTAAATTCAGACACCAATGAGTTTAATTTGTACACCACAGCACTGAAGATGATCAATATGTGATCGACAATCGATTCTGCTATCAATAAAACATCAATATTACGCTGACCTTCCTTTTAATTTATTACTGAACGAGTTACCAGGGCTCGATGGAGTCCTTATCAGAATCTGTACGGCTTAGTTGGTCCCGATGACAACCAGTATGAAGTACAAAAAGCAACGGTCATGCCATTCCCACATGGTATCCTGGAAGCCCTGGATCAAAGTAAATAGGCGGATTCAGCATTTGTCGACATCCAAAAAACTTTTAGCTTAGTACAGAATTAATGCTTGTCTTAGAAAGTAAGATCGCACTCCTAAGATCATATCTGTTTTAAAGCCCCCTGGAGCAGATCAGGTGCCCTCGAAACTTCTTGACAAATGATGTTTTATATTTCAGCACATTTACAATAAATTCTCAATCTGTGCACCACTTTATATCGTATTAATTTCTGGCTAGATACTCGTTCATGGTTTTAGCAGATAATACTCGTTATAAATCAGAGCAACGTTTGTCAAAAACTTGAGGCTACTGTTCATGTGGCCCATTTCGAAATTACTTATACATATGCCTCATTATGACTGAGACGAGAACGTCATCTAAGACTGCTTCACATGGTTGCGTCCTTTTAATAAACTAGCCAACGAGCGGAAAGAAACTGTGCTAAATGTGTATGAACCTACACTTGAGTTAAGAGAAACGATTACGTAAAATGATATCACTGACAGAATTTGTAGAATACGCAACTCTAGCTCACAGTCGTCGATTTTCTGTTAAGAGTTATCTGTGACCTTCGCAGAGTTCCGAAAAAATTCAAAAATATACCTTCAGTCAAGTAAATATACACTTACGAGAAATAAAACCGAGTGAATCGATTGTTACAGAGTGGATGCTGTTACCAAAACATATAGAAAGCACAACTGTAGCTTACAACTGACGATACATTCAGTAATGAGGATTATCGTTTCCGCGCTGCACTTCAGCTTTCAAAACTGTGAATAATTCAAAACGTATCATGACGCACACAAGTTGTGAAACAATCAGTGAAAAACAATAAGGAAAAGACACTAACACTATTATTTTGTACGTAAAATGTTAAGACTCTAACATTCCTAAGCGAATTTATATTGTTCTTAAACGAAAACTAGGAAGTCTGCTTGAATATAAAAATAATCATGCAAAATACTCGCATTTTTCACTTCACTGATTTCATGAGAGCTTCTACACTATCGTCCTATAGAAGAACACCAAAACGAAAAGCTAGGAGTATTATCACAGCACATTTTCCACTTTGGGTAAGAATGTAAAACAGTTTTAATATTAAGTACACAACATTCTGTGGATATAATAAAGAGTGACATTTTAAGAGAAAGGCAGCTGGGAAGAGCTAGAGAGGAGCTAACAGATGAAAGCCTTATGGAAACGAGTCTGAGCGGTGATGGGAGGTCGGGAGAGAACCAAAGTCGGTCTGCTGTTGCTGGGAGAGTAGTGGCTGATGCAGGCAGTCGCTCGAGGCCACGGAATTACCCGAGGCCCCCCTGGCCCGCTAATGGGCTGTCTCTGAACGGAAAGGCCACGCAAATTATGACGCCGAGTTCCCCACAGCAAAGTCTACGGAACCGTCTGTTTCGTACAGGCCTCACCCTTTACTCTTACTAAAGCAATGTCCTGCTGCAGGAAACAGGACAGACTAGAACAGAACGATGTCATTTCCGTAAGCGTATAGTAATCGCTTTTACGCCTATCTGCTCGTAAACTTACACTTGTTAACTGTATGTCATACTCTTCTCGCTTGTAGAAATGAAAGTTACGTGACCGAAACGCTATTCATTCGTGAAACTAATGTCAGATTTTATTTAAGATGCTTAGATTGTGTACACTGATACCGCAACACTAACTTACGTGATACCAACAAGGATCATAATATTACGATGTGAACACGAGAACTGAAGTACCGAGATTTAATATTAGTTGTAACAGGAGGCCAATGACCCTTATATAGTTCGAAAGGTGCTTTGCCACAGATGTGCACGCAGAAAAAATAACGTGTGTATGTAGACGTTAAGAGCGGTAAAAGGAAGCAGGAGCTTTCACATTCATAACACTGATGTTTCATTGTCTATCATACATTACAATCTCCATCGTCGAAAATTGAGGAGATACCACCCTCTGCCCTGCGCACCTATCAAATGCTGTGGTAGTTACTCTATGAACACGAAAATAACAAATCGCATTCTATATGTTTACATGGTTCATTTGCAGTAAAACGTACATACCGGGCAGCTACACTACGCCAACTGCAACGTCGATGACGTCAGCAGTGAAAATAAACATATCGTAGCAACAAAGTCTGCAAAAGGCGTTCTATATTGGCGTCGTTATTTCTCTTACTTTTCTGTAAGAATAACTGTGTGGTCATTTGCTGCCATCACCAAAAAATTTGAAGTCAATTCCTAATTATCAATGTCTTCTTTTTCAATAACTAAGACTTTCGAGTTCCCTTATTATGTGGAAACCATATTAGTTTTAGGGTATGCCTAGAAGGAGAATGCAGATGGGTCAGTTAGTGATAGACGCAGACGTAGACACAATTTTCACGTAGAGAAAATAATACCAGTGTGGACATTCATAATGATAATGCATCTGTTTAATTTAACTGTCATAATATTAATACATGAGCATCGAAAATTGAATTTTTAAAATTAATTACACAAGGAGGCCAATGAAACTTACATAGTTCAAAAGGAACTTTGCCGTAGATGTCCACAAAAGAAAAAAAATTCATGTGCGTACGTTGGCATTCGGAGAGATAAAAGAATGTAGACACACAAATGTGAAAAGTTTTCCTTTGTCTCTGATGTTGCTACCAATTTCTACCACGGGTAAAGATCAGGTGCTATGGCGGAAACGACAAACGGAAGTAACAACGTTTCGTGAGGTTGCAGCCTAGGGACGGTCATGTTGCAGATAGTTCATTTGCACTAAGACATGCATACCGGACAGCTACAATGCCGCAACTGCTACATCGTTGATGTTCTCAACAGTGGAAAACGAAACATAGAATGGAAGCCGTCGGGAACAACAAACGTTGTTTATTAGCGTAGTTTTTTCACTTATTTTGGCCTAAGAGTAAACGGAGCTAACTCTGTGTTCGTTTGCCGGCAGTCACCACCATATCTTCGTTTCGAGTAGCTACAGCGTCTCGCATTATAAGAAAACTATATTCGTTTTAGGCTATACCTCGAAGAGGAGCATTAACAGGTCGGACTGATAGACGAAGAGAGACATAAATTTTGCCCAGAGCAAGTAACAGAAAGAATTCTGAAAGATACACTGTGTGATGTATCCGGGCACCTGGATGAAAATGACTTACAAATTCGTGGCGCCCTCCATCGGTAGTGCTCGAAATCAATATGGTGTTGGTCCACCCTTAGCCTTGATGACAGCTTTTATTCTCGCAGGCATACGTTCAGTCAGGTGCTGGAAGGTTTCTTGGGGAATGGCAGCCCATTCTTCACGTAGTGCTGCACTGAGGAGAGGTATCGATGTCGGTTGGTGAGGCCTGCCACGAAATCGGCGTTCGAAAACATACCAAAGGTGTTCTGTAGGATTCACGGCAGGACGCTATGCAGGCCAGTCCGTTACAGGCGTGTTACTGTCGTTTAACCACGCCGCCGCAGGCCGTGCATTATAAACAGGTGCTCGATCGTGTTGAAAGATGCAATCGCCATCCCCGAATCGCTCTTCAACAATGGGAAGCAAGAAGGTGCTTGAAACATCAATGTAGGCCTGTGCTATGATACTGCAAGGCAAAACAACAAGGGGTGCAAGCCCCCTCCATGAAAAACTCGACCACGCCGTAACACAACCGGCGCCGAATTTTTCTGTTGGCACTACACAAGCTGCCAGATAACGTTCACCGGGCATTCGCCAGACCCACACCCTGCCATCAGATCGCCACGTTGTGTACCGTGATTCGTCACTCCACAAGCATTTTCCCATTGTTGAATCGTCCAATGTTTTCCCTCCTTTCACCAAGCGAGGCGTCGTTTGCCATTTACCGGCGTGATGTGTGGCTTATGAGCAGCCGCTCGACCATGAAATCCAAGTTTTGTCAACTCCCGCCTAACTGTCATAGTACTTGCAGTGGATCCTGATGCAGTTTGGAATTCCTGTATGACGGTCTGGTAGATGTCTGCCTATTACACATTACGAACCTCTTCAACTGTCGGCGGTCTCTGTCAGTCAATAGACGAGGTCCGCCTGTACGCTTTTTTCCATTTCACTATCACAGTGGGCCTAGGGATGTCTAGGAGTGTGGACATCTCGCGTACAGACGTATGACGCAAGTCACACCCAAACACCTGACCACGTTTGAAGTCCGTGAGTTCCGCGGAGAGCCCCATTCTGCTCTCCCACGATGTCTAATGACTATTGAGGTCGCTGATTTGGAGTACTTGCCAACAGGTGCAGCACAATGCATCTAATATGAAAAACGTATGTTTTTCTGGGTGCCCGGATACTTTTGATCACATAGTGTACTTTTAAATGTGCGCTGAACAGAATTACAAGTAATTTTGAGAACTGCAATTGCGGCTTGAGGAATTTACGCTGCAGGATTTGTAAAGCAAACCATTTCGCGTCTGAGGTATCTTGATGCGATACAACGGCATTCACATCGTGTTGTCATAGGGGTAAAGTTGATTTGCTGCCACTAATATAAAATTTATTTTTCAACGCTGTGTATAAAAGTCTCCCTTCAAATAATCGAACAATAAAAAAGAAAACAAAGAATTATTTCAAGAATACAATGTAGTATTTGCCACGGATCAATTTTGCGACTAACATTTCAGACACTTTAAGACACATGATAATTGCCACCACATATCAGGTTCACTGTCGCGGTTGGTCGGATTTCGATCACAGGCGATACTAATATGTTTAAAACGGTCATTAGTATCAATACATTGCAGACAAGACCAGACAGCGATATTTACACTACGAGTACATCTTTTGGTCAAACGTGCGTAGCTTTCTTCATTTTCAGTGGGCTCTGACAAGACTCCAACAAATCACAGCTTTTCAGAAACAAGATAAAGACGTTTCTCTAGGACTCGTCAGTTCTTTAGTATCCCTCTTCCTCCACCGCTGATTTCTCCTGAGGATTCTCTCAAACTTCTGTGTACTTTAGCCTACTCTTTGTGGTAACTAAATTTTGATCTCCTCCTGGTTATGCCTTAGAAACCAAAACCTGATTTCATATTCTCTGTCTTATCATAATCGAGCTAGTATCCTTCAGTGTTCTCAGTCTACCTCCGCCTCTTACGATTCGTGTACATATACTTCATATTGCTAGCTGAAATTTACTGCAGAAGTCAACGAACCTTTATGCTCTCTCATTCCCACAACCAAGACCATATTCTCGCGTAACCCTGTTTTCTGTTCTTTCCCCACAACATGGTCCCATTACGCCGTGTTTATTAAATTTTCGTCCCCAGTTACACATTGAGTTAGTCGTTCGATGTCCTTATATACACACCCTATCAACTAATCTTTTGATTATGACATCGCCATATAAACCTGAACTATTGTTGTTGCCGTTGGACTGGCTTCTATTCTGTTGAGAATAATCCTCAGTAGCGGACTCCAATCTACCTTCAAGTTTGTAACGAATCGTACCTCTGCTATACCATTTTCTGATGGTATTGAAATCCCTTTACATTTGCCTGACGAGATAACTGTACCGACATCTTGACAGCAGGCAACGCAGTTTGGTGAGCAGAACTAGAACACACGCAAAAGCATAGGAAAAGTAATTGACTATCCGTCAGGTAGCGATCAGTTTGGTAACGACACCAGCAACGTCCAACATCAGAAAACTCAAAAACTCAAGACGCTTTCATGTGGTTTGTTGACATAGAAACAGAGTTCGACAGTATAATGTGGCAGAAAAAACCCACAGAAAAATAGGTATACACTACAGGCAAATAGATATTATACACACTGTAGGAGAGAACAATAAGATTGAAAGACAAAGAGGGTTCTTTTAAAATGTGTGTAAGGCAAAGGTACAGTCCTACTCCTTTACTGCGCAACCTGTACATTGAAGAAACAATGAAGGATTCAATGAGATCAAGATTCCGGGGGAAAGGATATGAACAAAAAGTATCGATGATATTGCAATCCTCGGCGGAAGTGAGGAAAATTCATGAATCGTCGTCGAAATGAACAGTCTAATGAGCACTGAATAGGGGTTGAGAGTAAACGATATAGAGACGAAAATGTTGAAGAAAAACTGGAACGATACTGAGGAGAATTTTAACATGCAATTTGGGGGCGACGCAGTAAATGACGAGAAGGAATTCTGATACCTTCGAATCAAAATACATTGCTGGCGCAGCAAGACTGAGATAAATAGCAATCTAACAATGGAAAACATGGAATTCTTTCCCAAATTAGTTTCATAGTATCATACATACCTTAATTTGAGAGAGAAATATCTGAGAATGTACGTCTGGATACAGTATTGTGATTTTCTCTGCCTCGTGATGACTGGGTGTTGTGTGCTGTCCTTAGGTTAGTTAGGTTTAAGTAGTTCTAAGTTCTAGGGGACTGATGACCATAGATGTTAAGTCCCATAGTGCTCAGAGCCATTTGAACCATTTTGAACAGTATTGCGTGGGAGATAATCATAGACTGCGGGCAAACAGGAATAGCAGAGAATCAAAGCGTTTGAGAAGTGATGTAACGATACTAAAAATTAAGACAAGAAATTAAGAGTTCTCCGCATAGGCTGTGAAAAAAAGGAATATGTGGAGAACCGTTAGTATAAGAAGCGACAATAAAATTGAATTGCGCCAAACATCGGCAAAATTAGTAAGGGAAGTCAGATGCAAGGCAAGTAATTGTGGACGTCAGATGTAAATGCTGCTCTGAGGTGAGATTAACACAGTGTTGGAAATCGTGGCAGGCCGTATCAACCAGTTAGAAGGCTAATAACGAGTTGTGCCCCCCCTCCCCCCCCCCCCCTCCCTCCCACCACCACCACCACAAAAACCAGAAGCAGGAGTTGAGTAAGCCACACAAATTACAAATTATAAAAATGTATGTACGTATCTATATATACACGTATGTACTACATCTCATCCTAAACCACTAAACTGATTTTAGCCAAATTGGTACACATATAAATTACTGTCTACGGAGAATGAGTGTGGGATAAGAACCACCCATATCTCAAGGGTTGGGGTGTGGGTGAAAACACAATGTAGCTCACGACACGAGAATACTCATACTTCAGTCATTTAATATTTGAGAATGAGAGCACTTAGCGACTTGCAACAAACTTTACACACAGTTTCAAACCTGCACGAAACTGTCTCTCACTGACAACCCCAACAAAATGTTGAGAGGAAAAAAGTTTATCAGTTACTACATTTACTCTGTTCATATAGTACAACTGCCACATGAAGCACGACGTTTTAATGTTTTACTTCTATACTGCCCACTGTATTCGTGACATATTTTTGAGACAGTATCCACTTTTACCGTTTAATGTACCAGAAAAATTTCATCGCTGTACACGTAGTTCAGGAGATATGGCATTATAAATACTGGATGCGTGAAAAACTGCCGCATTATGGAAGACGTTTAAATTTAGTATTTCGTTGCTACTAATTCTATTCGCAACACGTTTCGCAGTATTCCTACAAAAATATATCATTGTACGACACATAGTTAAAGAGATGCGATGTCAGATACTGACCCTATTCATAAAACATTTCGTAGACAGTACGCACATTTACCACTGGATATAATTGAAAAATTACATTGCATAGCAGATAGCTCAGGAGATATGACGCCATTAACACTCAGCTGCATGAAAATGGAAGTGTAGGGCGAAATTCGCTAGACATACAGGTGAAATATGCGTCCAAATACGCATGAAATATGATAACTATGTTTGAAATATATTTGACAAGTGCATATGCGTACAAAGCCCCGGGTAAAAAGTTTATTCTAAGCCCCAGGAACGATTTTCTTACGTGCAAATTTTAGTTATCATCTGTAAAGAAATGCTTTAGGAGTAAGAACCAGCATCTTCCTAGTGGAGTGAGTGTGACAACGTGGAAAGAGAAACGAGGACGAGGAGATGGACAGACAGCAAGGGGTAAGGAGGAGATAGGCTAAGGCAGGAAGAGGAGGAGATGGATAGAGGGAAGGGGAAATAGGCAGAAAGGAAAGTGAAGGAGATGGACAAAGACAGGGGGAGCGAGACGTAGGCAGAGAGATGTGTGAGGAGGAGATTAGCAGACAGAGAGGGGGGAGAGGAAATGGACAGAGAAAGAGAAGAGGTGCAGATGGACAGAGATAGGGGAGAGGTGAAAACGGACACTGAAAGTCCTTGAACAGGGAGAGAGGAAAGGTGAAGATATAGGGAGAGGAAATGATAGAGAGGGGTGAGAGGATGGAGAGAAGGAGAGGGGGAAGTGGAGACTGACAAAGAGAGGGGAAGGAGGGATGGATGCAAGGAGCAGATTGACAGGGAGGGAAGGGTGAAGGAGATGAACAGGGGAGCTGGACAGAGAGAGGGGGAAGGAGGATCTGGACTAGTAAATACGTACCCTCACAATGCCGGATACTCAGCTAGTACAATGTGGAATGTTTCATCTAGACTTTATAACTGATCTCTGTTTCATAAAATCCACATCCCACCTCAGATGCGACGGCTTGCAGTTGGTTGCTGAGCCCCTTCAGTGATTCATAAATGATATAACCAGCGACGACAAATTGCCACCCTACGCTAACGTCATCAGTCTGTTCAAAATACTGATTAAGAAATAGATAGTAATCCTAAGTTAGCGCTTGCTTCTATAAGGAAACTATGTCTGACCCAAATATACTGCCAAACAGTGCCAAGAAACATGGTTGTCGTATCGTATCGCAGTAAATAAAGAGAAATATGTAAACGTTTTTTACATTACCGATAATAGTCTCAAACTTTGTCAGCTATTGTATTACTTATTTACGAGGGTCACTCCAAAAGAAATGCACGATATTTTTTTTTAATCCATCTTTTATTCTACATGTTTGAAAGTTTTACAGTGTGTAGATACATCCTTTGGGAACAATATTTTCATTTCTCCACATAATTTCCATCCCTCTCAACTGTCTTACGCCATCTTGGAACCAGTGCCTGTATACCCGCATGGTAAAATTCTGGACCAACCTGTTGGAGCCACTGTTTGGCAGCGTGCACAAGGGAGTCATCATCTTCAAACCTTATTCCACGAAGAGAGTGGCAGTCTCCTTGTGATGCGCTGAAGTGTTTCCACAACGAGACTGCCATGCCAGAAGAACAAAGTGAGTGACCATTACAAAACAGTTTCATGCAAACATCATTCTAGCTTCCAAATTGGCATTGCCTCTTACTAAGTTTTCTCTTCTTCCACAGGATAAACACAGCATTTCTGAAAGACTATATAACGTCAGTAGGACCTTATTGTAAAATTGTTTTTGTAATGCCATTTAGCCTGAAGGTGAGGTAGTCCCTCGAAACATGTCGCTAAATAAATAAGTAATACAATAGTTGACAAAGTTTGTGACTGGTAGCGGTAATTTAAAAAACCTTTATTGAGACAGTCGCGGTTGAAAAATAGTCAAAATGGCTCAAATAAAGAGAAATTTTGAAACTATCAAATAGTATTTTCATTCTACTGAATAAAGTTGAATCTCTGATGTGATGCACGTACTTACAACAGAAAATATTAATAATATACCCAAATAATAAGCATGTGTACCTTTCTTCTTTAGTGCTGATTTCATATTGGTCACAGATGTGGCGTTTCATTTTCAGTCTAGCAAAGCTAAGTAAACTGAGAGGCGCTGTGCCACAAGGCTTAAATCTCTTAACGGGATTTACTGATAGATTATGGATGACTTATGGCGCCTTTATTTGCAGCAAGGGCCATATCTGTGGAACATTCCGCCGATCGCGAAAAGGAATTCCCTCATAGAATAAAGTTTTCTAAACCAACAAAAAGATTCAGGTCTGATTGCTTTAGAGTTTTCAACGGCGCTTGTGATGGACGCTAAGAGTCCTAGTTAGGTCGTAGGAGAAAATTTAGTCTCTTTTTTGTCCAAACTGCCAACGTCGCGCGGTCTGGTTGACTACACAGTAAATTAATAAAGGAACGCTGCAATGAGCTCTTTCGCCTTGGCTAGGTACCGACGTAACTGAACTTCGTCAATTTCCTTGCCGCAGAGACTTTGTCGAGCTGCTGAGCTCTAAGTTATAAAAATGGTTCAAATGGCTCTGAGCACTATGCGACTTAACTTCTGAGGTCATCAGTCGCCTAGAACTTAGAACTAATTAAACCTAACTAACCTAAGGACATCACACACATCCATGCCCGAGGCAGGATTCGAACCTGCGACCGCAGCGGTCACGCGGTTCTAGACTGAAGCGCCTTTAATCGCACGGCCACACCGGCCGGCTCTAAGTTATAACAGCGATTCATTTGCAGTAAACAGGCGGAAATGGAGCAGCAATCTTGAGATGTAAATGAACTTGTCTCAGGCAGAATTCAGTTAAGGCGAGTGCATCGAGTTCTCCCTTTAAACAGTATCAGGCAACGCTTGCGTGAGATCTTACGGCAGTTATCTTAATGAAAATGTAATAAGACTGTTGTATTTGTCACCTTTCTAGAAAGCTTAAAGCGCTTACAGCGACATGCAGAAACTAGCAAAGGAAGCATATGACAAGCAATAAACTGAGCAAAAGTGGCAGTTCATTGGCCGCAAAGGAGCTCAGGCTCACCTCCCTGGTTAAAAGTGACCTCATCGCCTACAAGCAGCCTGCTTGTAAGGCACCAGATAAATCTAAATTCAGACGGAACAGATAAGTGGGGACTAATTCCAGAAGACGAATTACAATGGACACATCTTTACGTGAAGCAGTGTTGTACTGTAGTTGCGGAGGACTGTACACTAGATGCAGATGTCGGTAAGGATTCTGTTGATTTATTAGAAAAGGAGAAATAAAAAAAATGTACTTATTCGGAGGGCCGATTAACTCCGAATTACTCGCATACGGCCATTCACAATTTAAGCAGAGATTACTAACAATTCACAGGTACCATAACTCGCTTTATCTACACTCCTGGAAATTGAAATAAGAACACCGTGAATTCATTGTCCCAGGAAGGGGAAACTTTATTGACACATTCCTGGGGTCAGATACATCACATGATCACACTGACAGAACCACAGGCACATAGACACAGGCAACAGAGCATGCACAATGTCGGCACTAGTACAGTGTATATCTACCTTTCGCAGCAATGCAGGCTGCTATTCTCCCATGGAGACGATCGTAGAGATGCTGGATGTAGTCCTGTGGAACGGCTTGCCATGCCATTTCCACCTGGCGCCTCAGTTGGACCAGCGTTCGTGCTGGACGTGCAGACCGCGTGAGACGACGCTTCATCCAGTCCCAAACATGCTCAATGGGGGACAGATCCGGAGATCTTGCTGGACAGGGTAGTTGACTTACACCTTCTAGAGCACGTTGGGTGGCACGGGATACATGCGGACGTGCATTGTCCTGTTGGAACAGCATGTTCCCTTGCCGGTCTAGGAATGGTAGAACGATGGGTTCGATGACGGTTTGGATGTACCGTGCACTATTCAGTGTCCCCTCGATGATCACCAGTGGTGTACGGCCAGTGTAGGAGATCGCTCCCCACACCATGATGCCGGGTGTTGGCCCTGTGTGCCTCGGTCGTATGCAGTCCTGATTGTGGCGCTCACCAGCACGGCGCCAAACACGCATACGACCATCATTGGCACCAAGGCAGAAGCGACTCTCATCGCTGAAGACGACACGTCTCCATTCGTCCCTCCATTCACGCCTGTCGCGACACCACTGGAGGCGGGCTGCACGATGTTGGGGCGTGAGCGGAAGACGGCCTAACGGTGTGCGGGACCGTAGCCCAGCTTCATGGAGACGGTTGCGAATGGTCCTCGCCGATACCCCAGGAGCAACAGTGTCCCTAATTTGCTGGGAAGTGGCGGTGCGGTCCCCTACGGCACTGCGTAGGATCCTACGGTCTTGGCGTGCATCCCTGCGTCGCTGCGGTCCGGTCCCAGGTCGACGGGCACGTGCACCTTCCGCCGACCACTGGCGACAACATCGATGTACTGTGGAGACCTCACGCCCCACGTGTTGAGCAATTCGGCGGTACGTCCACCCGGCCTCCCGCATGCCCACTATACGCCCTCGCTCAAAGTCCGTCAACTGCACATACGGTTCACGTCCACGCTGTCGCGGCATGCTACCAGTGTTAAAGACTGCGATGGAGCTCCGTATGCCACGGCAAACTGGCTGACACTGACGGCGGCGGTGCACAAATGCTGCGCAGCTAGCGCCATTCGACGGCCAACACCGCGGTTCCTGGTGTGTCCGCTGTGCCGTGCGTGTGATCATTGCTTGTACAGCCCTCTCGCAGTGTCCGGAGCAAGTATGGTGGGTCTGACACACCGGTGTCAATGTGTTCTTTTTTCCATTTCCAGGAGTGTAGTTATCTCGAATTGATAACTGTAACTGCAATTTCCCAGAAAGTTGGCAAAAGGCTTGTCAAATTTACAAAGAAATTTGTATCTAAAAACTATATCAGACGATATTTTCCAAAATACTGAAACGACGCTAAAAGAAATTACACAAACGAAGTCCAGATAAGAGTAAACTAGATTTAGCCTGGGAGGATCACGTGTGAGCGAATTCTCAGCTTCCCCCCCCCCCCCCCCCCCCCTATTAATGAATCATTAAAATCCCTGCCGAGCATATACTTCGGCATCGCAGATTCATGGAAAAGTCTAGAGTATGTTTCTACTGAGCAATGGACATGAAACGGATATTACTGTGGCTGCTGTTGATTATGATGAAGTCATTTAAAGAGGAACTTACAGAGAAATAAAAACTTGTTCTCAAAGACTTTACCTGTAAAATTTCTTTAAGTCATCACCATCATCATCGATAGCGATCTGACTTCCACGGCTGGGTACAGTCCTCCCTAGATGCTCCAGTGAACTGCGTTTTCCTGTTGTACGCATCAACCCAGGTCGTCCTTGTGCTCTTTTCGGATCTCCGGGAATCCAGCGAATAACTTCTTTGCTTCCATCCTTTCACCTAATTCCACGTCTCGCCCATCACCATTTCATTTCCATTAAGACCCTAAGTACGTCTATCGTCTGCGGTCTGTTTCCCAATCAGTTAGTTTCTTTTCCAGTCTGTCCTAGTGATTCTCCATTGATCGATGAGTGAGTCGTTATTTTAATGCCTCTCGCATTTGCAGCCAATAGCTCACTGTCATAACTCCAAAGCAGTATTACAAGTTTGTAAAGTTTCCTTTTCAGGAAAATGGGAAGCTTATTTTTGAAAACATGTTTGCTTTACCGAAAGCTCTCTATAGCTATGATGCTGACTATCGCTTATACAACAAGTTTTCAAATGGCTCAAATGGCTCTGAGCACTATGGGACTTAACTGCTGGGGTCATTAGTCCCCTAGAACTTAGAACTACTTAAACCTAACTAACCTAAGGACTTCATACACATCCTTGCCCGAGGCAGGATTCTAACCTGCGACCGTAGCGGTCGCGCGATTCCAGACTGTAGCACCTAGAACCGCTCGGCCACTCCGGTCAGCACAACAAGTTTTCGGTTACACCTGTTCTTCTCGTTTCCAGTGTAACGTGACTCTTAAAACCGTTCAGAATAACCAGTTCCTGAAATAAACGATTTTTGGTTTTTTATTGTTATTACTTCCAGAAGAACAGAAATTGAAAAGTTCTCACGAAGGCGAAGGAGTAGATGATCACGATCGATACGGGGTTGAGACTGCAGAATAAATCTGTCTCACTGCATCCACCAAAGATTGCGAAGTTCAAGTAGACGGCCGTGGCGACAGCGAGAGCGAAAGGTCACAAGTTGACGACCTCTCTGCACCGTCGCGTTTGGGTGTTGTCAGGTTTCCACCCTGAAGCAACCACAACATTAAGGGTTCATTTATTAATCAAAATTACCTTATCTTCCAAGGAACACTGGCGGTGTTTTCCCCTTATATGATATCAAAAGTTTGTTGTGCCTCCTTCAGTTTTTAATCTTTTAACGCAAATGGAGCACTGTAGTTCACTGTTTCCGCACTTCGTAAAATACTTGCAAATCAGTCATGGTGCCATGCTGCAGTGCTCCCGATGTCCGGGGACGACAAGGAGAAACTACCGTATAGACGGGTGGCTGCAAGTCTCGCAAACTTCACGTACACGCGTAGTGCATAATAGGCCACGTCACATGGCGACAGGTACAATATTGTCTCTGGAATCTTTACACCTATTCTTATGTAATGTGTTTGTTGTTAGTTTATAACTGAAGGCGTTACTTTTTTAAAAATAGATTCTATAATAATTCAATATTTCAAAGGTATGCTAATTTTACAAATAAATATTACTCATTTAAAAAAAAAAGTTTTATTTAAAAGCCAAAACTTGTAAGACTGCTTCTGCAGTAAATTGATATCTCAATTATTTTCCCGGTTATTGACAAAAAATAAATAAAAATTGTCATTGAGACGAAACAGATAACGAAAAATACCGGCTATTCAGTACTAAAATACCGGTATCGGCTTTAACTGGTCGGTATTTTTCTTTCCTACTCTATAGAATTTTTTCCCTGTGCTTTTTCTTTGCCGTCCTTACAGGCGTTGTCTTTCAACCGCTCTAAATGCGTAAACCACACTGCTTCTAAGACTTCATTTTAAATGTGTACTAATCTGTAGGTTATTAATTATTTTAGTCCTATTTTCATTGATTTTCAGGCTAGCTTTCGAACGTGTAATGCTCACGTCTTTCATTAGTTGCTGAAGTTTATCTGTTCTTGACTCAGTTTTTGTAATCACTAGAAAAACGAAAATGCTTTACACATTTTCCATTTTATTTTTCATAGTTTAAGTGTCGGAAAACTTCCACTGTAACTACTGAGAACAGTTTTTGTGATAAGCAGTCTCCTTGTCTGAAACCTTCCTAATTTCAAAGCTTCAATATACTAACATAAGATGAATCAATGTCTGATTTCTACAGAGCTGTAAGTCCAGATTCAGTACAACTTGAGGCAATAGCCTTCTCAAACGTTTGGAAACCAGGCTACGCTGTGATTCGCGCTCGCTGCTCTTTTCTGTAATTCAATCGTAGCTTGCTAAATCCAGCTTGTTCGTTTACCTGGTTAAATTATGCGCAGTTGGTGGTAACTCCTGTACATTACGTAGGTGTTGTTGATGCGCCTCTAGTTCACTCTGTCTTGTCTCTCTCTCCTCTTGTGAAGTAGAAATTACAATCGTGTCACAATTTTGCACAATTATCTTCATCCGATGATATTTCGTAAACAAATTTCAAATTCATTTTGTCTAATTTTTCCGTCAGCTTTAATGTTTTCTGTTGAAACATCATCCCCATCCTTTCTTCCACTTCAAATGATTTTATACATTTCATCTCGTTTTGCTTCTGGCACGTAATTATTTTCACTACCGTTGACCTTCCAACGACAGAAAATATACTGAGATGCATCTCGCGAACTATGCTCGAATTTAAAGAATATTTGGTCAGTTTTCTACCTGTTTTTCGAATGGACTTCGTTTCCTCCGTTTGCCGTCTACCGTCTTAAATGATACCAAGTAGTGTGTACCAGATGCAACACCCTGTTTCATTTTCTTCATACTATTATTGTTTTCAATTATTTCGGTTATTAAATTTTCTTTGCTTCGTATATATTCTTCAGAAGCATTTCCAAATAGTTTTATTTAATCCAGTTATCCAATAGATTTCATTTTGTTACAATTGTTTTTTTCAACTCTCACCTTATATTTAACGTCTGATCTTTGCGTTCGGTATTTCATTATTATTATTATTACGATTATAATTATTACTTTCGACCCTCTAATGAGAACCTAGAGCCACTCGTTAGCTTTAGTCTTGTTATCATCCCATAACATCTTTACCTAGTTACTTTTCGTGTATCTTCTTTCTAACATTGTTGGCCTTTTTAGTTCCCTTGTCAGTTGTGTGGGGTGAGCTTATGAGAGTGGACGTTGCGCCTGTGTGTCGTCTGTGTAGCTGCCACTTGTCAACAGTGACTTCCTTCTGATTTCTGCCTGGTGTCGTACGTTGGTTTTCCGGCTCCCGTTTATGATACTGATAATTTTCTTGGTTCATCATGCCTCATCTATTCGTGCTATATGACAATAATATTTCAGACGTCTTTTTCGTGCTATGAAAATAATCGTTCAGGGTACACATTATATTAGAACTTTTGAGCAAGCTGATACCGTCTTGTTTCTTGGGTCCCAATATTTTCCGCAGAATCTGTCGTTCCATTTTCTCGATAACGATTTATGAAGATGTCTCAACTACTCCTACTGAGAGAACGATTCTTTGGCACTGGCGTAGTTTAGCTTTGATGGGTTGGGATGCCATGCTATACATTGTTCAGATCATTAGGTGGGCTCTAGCAATTATTCTGCAAGTGTTTCATGGCTTTGCCATTGTCAGTGGTCCTGACAATTTCATCAAGTTACTGAAGTAATACTGATGCCATATCTCGGTTCGCGTGTTTTTAGTCCACATACGGTGTCCTCTAATAAGGGATTTGGAGGCTAGTATTGATGACGATCTCATTAAGCTTTCTCATATCATCTGCAGCAGTCCGGGTTACCACTTCTAGGTAGTCACCAAAGGTAATACTGATTATTTTACTTTTTGGTCTCATATTTATTCCTAAGTGTATATTTCCGTTATATTTTGTAACCTATCTACTAAACGTCTAGAGATACCATCACCATACCTTATGCCGGATTTATATAAAAAGATTTGGATAAATTATTCACAAGTTTTATTTTAGACGTTGTGTATGTTGGAGTCTGACTGGTTCAGTTAGTTTTTTTTCTATCCTTACGGCATTCGTGTACTAAATTATGTGATCAAAAGTATCCGAGCACCTGGTGAAACTGACTTAAAAGTTCGTGGCGCCCTCCATCGGTAATGCTGGAATTCAATATGCTGTTGGCCCACCCTTAGACTCGATGACAATTTCCACTCTCGCAGGAATATGTACAGTCAGCGATGTCGGTCGGTGAGGCCTGGCACGAAGTCAGCGTTCCGAAACATCTTAAAGGTGTCTATAGGATTCAGGTCAGGACTCTGTGCAGGCCGGTACATTACAGAGATGTTAATGTCGTGTAACCACTCCGCCACAGGCCGTGCATTATGAACAGATGCTCGATCTAGTGGAAAGAGGCAATCGCCATCACCGAATTGCTCTTCACTAGTGGGAAGCAAGAAGGTGCTTAAAACATCAATGTAGGCCTGTGCTGTGAAAGTGCCACGAAAAACAACAAGAGGTGCAAGCTCCCTCCATGAAAAACACGACCACACCATAATACCACCGCCTCCGAATTTTACAGTTGGCAGTGCACACGCTGGCAGATGGAGTTCACTGGGCATTCTCCATACACACACCCTGCCATCGGATCGCCACATTGGGTACCGTGATTCGTCACTCCACACGACGTTTTTCCACTGTTCAATCGTCCAATGTTTATGCTCCTTACACCAAGCGAGGCATCGCTTGGCATTTACCGGCGTGATGTGTGGCTTATGAGCAGCCGCTCGACCATGGAATCCCTGTTCTCTCGCCTCCAGCCTAACTGTCAGAGTACTTGCAGTGGACACTGATGCAGTTTGGAATTCCTGTGTGATGGTCTAGCTAGATGTCTGCCTATTACATACACTCCTGGAAATTGAAATAAGAACACCGTGAATTCATTGTCCTAGGAAGGGGAAACTTTATTGACACATTCCTGAGGTCAGATACATCACATGATCACACTGACAAGACCACAGGCACATAGACACAGGCAACAGAGCATGCACAATGTCGGCACTAGTACAGTGTATATCCACCTTTCGCAGCAATGCAGGCTGCTATTCTCCCATGGAGACGATCGTAGAGAAGCTGGATGTAGTCCTGTGGAACGGCTTGCCATGCCATTTCCACCTGGCGCCTCAGTTGGACCAGCGTTCGTGCTGGACGTGCAGACCGCGTGAGACGACGCTTCATCCAGTCCCAAACATGCTCAATGGGGGACAGATCCGGAGATCTTGCTGGCCAGGGTAGTTGACTTACACCTTCTAGAGCACGTTGGGTGGCACGGGATACATGCGGACGTGCATTGTCCTGTTGGAACAGCAAGTTCCCTTGCCGGTCTAGGAATGGTAGAACGATGGGTTCGATGACGGTTTGGATGTACCGTGCACTATTCAGTGTCCCCTCGACGATCACCAGTGGTGTACGGCCAGTGTAGGAGATCGCTCCCCACACCATGATGCCGGGTTTTGGCCCTGTGTGCCTCGGTCGTATGCAGTCCTGATTGTGGCGCTCACCAGCACGGCGCCAAACACGCATACGACCATCATTGGCACCAAGGCAGAAGCGACTCTCATCGCTGAAGACGACACGTCTCCATTCGTCCCTCCATTCACGCCTGTCGCGACACCACTGGAGGCGGGCTGCACGATGTTGGGGCGTGAGCGGAAGACGGCCTAACGGTGTGCGGGACCGTAGCCCAGCTTCATGGAGACGGTTGCGAATGGTCCTCGCCGATACCCCAGGAGCAACAGTGTCCCTAATTTGCTGGGAAGTGGCGGTGCGGTCCCCTACGGCACTGCGTAGGATCCTACGGTCTTGGCGTGCATCCGTGCGTCGCTGCGGTCGGATCCCAGGTCGACGGGCACGTGCACCTTCCGCCGACCACTGGCGACAACATCGATGTACTGTGGAGACCTCACGCCCCACGTGTTGAGCAATTCGGCGGTACGTCCACCCGGCCTCCCGCATGCCCACTATACGCCCTCGCTCAAAGTCCGTCAACTGCACATACGGTTCACGTCCACGCTGTCGCGGCATGCTACCAGTGTTAAAGACTGCGATGGAGCTCCGTATGCCACGGCAAACTGGCTGACACTGACGGCGGCGGTGCACAAATGCTGCGCAGCTAGCGCCATTCGACGGCCAACACCGCGGTTCCTGGTGTGTCCGCTGTGCCGTGCGTGTGATCATTGCTTGTACAGCCCTCTCGCAGTGTCCGGAGCAAGTATGGTGGGTCTGACACACCGGTATCAATGTGTTCTTTTTTCCATTTCCAGGAGTGTATTACGACTGTCTTCAACTGTCGGCGGTCTCGGTCAGTCAACAGACGAGGTCGGCCAGTACTTTGTGCTGTACGTGTCCTTTCACATTTCCACTTCACTATCACATCAGAAATAGTGGACCTAGTGATGTTTAGGACTGTGAAAATCTCGCGTGCAGACGTATGACGCATGTGACACGCAATCACCTGGCCACTTTCGAAGTCCGTGAGTTTCACGGAGCACCCCATTCTGCTTTTTCACGATGTCTAATGACTACTGAGCTCGCTAATCTGGAGTACCTGGTAGTAGGTGGCAGCACAATGCACCGAATATGAAAAACGTGTGTTTTTTGGGTGTCTGGATACTTTTGATCACATAGTGTATATTAAACAGCGTGAAGCTGTATCGAGTGATACACGCTGTCTTCCTTAAACTGCAAGCTTGAGGGCTGCAGGAAACGACTGGTGGTGCTGCAGCACAATTTTTAGATTTCGTATGTGTTCTGACGAGATCTGTTCAAATGGCTTTGAGCACTATGGGACTTAACATCTCAGGTCATCAGTCCCCTAGAGCTTGGAACTACTTAAACATAAGGACATCACACACATCCAAGCCCGAGACAAGATTTGAACCTGCGACCTTAGCGGTCACGTGGTTCCAGACTGAAGTGCTTAGAACCGCTCGGTCACAACGGCCGGCGATCGCCGCTGTCGAAAGTCCTCATGATATTGACCTACCTTTAATTTTGTCAGCTGATGTAATCTGGTAAGGAGGACACGAGAGAGTACTTTGTAGTCTCTGTAGTCTCTGGCAGGAGACAAATGCCTCATTAATTTTTTGGGTTCGTCTTGCCTTCCTTTTTGTGTAGATGATGAACAAAACTATCTTTCCTAACTGTAGGATAACTTTGCTTTTCCTTATATTCACTATGATGTCTTGTAATACGTCAGCCATTAGTTTGCCCCCGATTTTGAACATCTCAGCGGTTAAATTGTCTTCCACCATTCCTATGCTTTTTTTTCAGGCTTAATGTTTCGGTATTGTATCATGTGTCTGTGGAAATTGTACTTTTTCTGTAGCAGATTTGGAGTTGTGTAGTTCCTCGAAGTAATGCATCAGGTTGTCACAATTAGTCTTTCTGTTCATCTCGAGTGACGTGTCTGGGCAGCGGAATGTAGTACGTGGTGGTCTGTAGTTTGCTAGTTCTGTGATAAAAATTCTGTACAGATTTAGCACTTTATTCCGTCTTGCGTCATTATTAATTTCCTCCCATCTTCTAAACAGGTACGTGCGTTTAATTTGTCTGATTTTTGGATGCATTTACTATATTTTTAAGAAGTTGTGCCAGTTCTTCGAAATTTGGCGGCTATTCAAATTTTTACGGGCTTGGATATGGGATTCCACAGCTCCGTCACATTCTAGGTACCACCATTGGTATGTTGTGATGGTGTGTTGAGTTTCCTTGCTGATTCCTGAATGGTCTCTAGATGGTCATCCCATGTTTGTATACTTATCCACAGTGACTGCATGAATTCCTGTGCCTGTTATTTTACACACTCTGGATCGATATATGATTCTTTCATTCCTTTTACTTTCTTCGCACTTGCAAGGTCTTTCAATATGTGCCTAATAACCATTCCCAAAAACACTGATGAGCTAAAAATTGCGACCACCTGCTTAATAGCGTTAGTGGTTTGGCAGGGAGCATTCTGGCGTACGTGGCATAGGAAACGCAATCTGCAGTATATGATTTATGGCTCACGGTTAACACTGGTAACGAGTTTATTTCAGACGCATCCCAGTCCCCACACCTTCAAAATGCCCTCCACTTGCCTCACCCTCTTTCTTCTAGGCCAATTGAATAGGCGTTAAATAGAGGGCAATTCAAAAGTAGGGGATGGTTCACTATCCTATTGCCTAACAGAATCACCATAGCATGCATGTTTGCCATATTTATACAAGATGGCAGATGTTCTTTGAGAGCATACTCAAACACCGCCAATCCAAGATAACAGAAGATCAAAGGGTCCCCAAGATGCAGTGAATTGCAATGTGAGTTCGCCTGTACGACATGAAAGTGTAAAAATAGCAGGAAATTAAAAATATCCAGCATTTATGACATGTATATTCTAATATCACGTTAGAAAACAATGCTAAAGGCATCCCAAATGCTAAATGAAAAATAGCCCACTGCTTTTATGTTTTTAAACAATGAGCTACTAAGTTTTACAACTACCACCGCAAGACAAGAAGCATGATTTTTTTTATTTACACTTAATAGTAGTCTGAGGTTGTACTGTTGTTAAAGTGAGTGTTTAGTGATAACTGACATACTCAGTTAACATAATTTATGATCCGAAAATTGGGTGGTAAATTAAAAAAATGCGTGATAGTTCACTTGTTAAAACTACTGCTGTTGCATTAGTGTCACAGTGAACATAGGTGAGTGCCAAAATGGATGGGATTGCATTACAGCACAGCATATGCACCAACCCAGCATAACATGTCAAATAAAGGTAGCACTTACGATGTGGAGGTATTTAAACAACGCAGGCTTTTGCCACAGAACAATTACAATGTGGAGATGCCAGAAAAATTACACTGATATCTGCCAGTTTCATGTTTAACAACTACTGTAGGCATTTTCTTATATTGTCAAAATGTACCACCCAGAGTGGTATGAAGGGATGTAACAGTTTCATCTGTATTCAAACGAACATGCTACAAGTGTGAAGTTTGACAGAAAAGTACATTGCATGCCATAGTGATCAGCAATGCACCACCTCAATGGGCCTGGTGGCCAGAGGACATGAACCGTGGCAGCATCAACGGCCTCCCACACCACACAGCCGCAGCCAGGACTACAATGCAGTCATACACAAGATGTTGTGTTTCCGTTTGCTTCCAACATCTCACACGTGTTGGAGCCCCGAATTCTCAGCGCAGAGGGAGAGAGACTGTTTCTCGTCGAAAATTGCTTCTAAAGATTCATCAAATGTATTCTCTACCATTTAGAGCACACCCCCTTGTCTATATTGCACCCCTTAATAACTTCCACTGTTTAAGTTAGTACTAATTATGCAGTGCTTAGTATATATTGTGTGCTGAATAACACTTATCAGGGAGTACTTCAATCAAATCTGACCACTGCATTTGCACGACTGTCATGATAATGTTATTAATGTTTGATATTTGACTCGTGAATGGCTAAACCTCAAGACAGATATAGTTACACACCGCTGAGTATACATCAGCAGACTAGCATTACTTAGTGTAACAACATCTTCACATAAAGTAGCAACATACAATGCAAAGCTACTTTAAGAGTACAGAAACACTGAGGTGTTTTCTAATGTGTCAGGCAAATCCAACACCTTCCATGAAAATCCTGACATGATAGCAAATCCGGCAGTATGTCACATAGCTCCAAATAAATCCTGACATTAAATTAACCAAAGTAATACGATCAAATGCAATTCCACAGACTAACACAAGAACGCCTAAATGCACGTCATACCTTCCCACTGTGAAACAGACGCAGTTCTGAGGGGAGAAACGAGAACACAAGCCGAGAGCAGAGCCGTGTAGGCTAGAAGGCCCTATGATAAAGGACACACACATCGCCAGCCGATCGCTGGGAGGTCCACCTTCCAGCCCACGTTAAAAGATAGAGCCCTCCAGAAGAACAGTATAGATATTACGATAACACTAAAAGGGCCACACAAGTTGCAAGTTTTAACGTGAGACTATATGCGTCTCTGTTATGTAGCAAACATTAAAAACATTGCCCCACCATGAAAAGTATAACGTTTCTCATTGTATAGACAGAATTTTTGCAGGCGGAGCTTAAGGTCAAGTTGAAAACACAGCCAGATACCTTTTTCTTAAACCAATTTAGGTAAACAGTAGTAAGGAGAAGTTCGAGAGAGTTGTTACACTCAGAACTGCAGAAGTCTCATCTGTTACGTCCCTTTTTACGTAATACTAGTGTCGATCGTCAATTAAACTTCGTGGTATTCACATTTGCTACTTGAAATTAAAATCTGAAATGCGATGGTTTCTCTGTTATATAATTATTGAGAAGCCACATCAGCCACTGTAGTTTACGACAAGTTAAATAAATAATTAAAGATAATTGAGGGTCACTGTAGACCATTTTTGATAGTTTTCTCTTTTATGAAACTCAATTTAAAACTAGATTATAGATGTTATATGGCATAGGTCATCCTTCGATCCATTATAGAACTTGGAAACCCCTTCAGGGGATATTCGTTCACATTTTTGTTGAACGCAGTTGGTTTTTATCATCCTATATTAAAATATTTCCTTTCATCAATAGCGCAATTTATAAACAATGTTTTGTGAGTAGAACAAAAATTCCAATGGTAAACTTAACTGCTTTTTCGCCGTTATTTTACCAGCTAACTAAAAATAGGAATGCCTTGAACCTCTCCCACTAAATTTAGTTAGTATTAAGATTCTTCTACAGGGAGTGCCATGGAGCTGACGCTGAAATCTTTAAGTATTTGATTATATCATCGATAGTCTCATAGAACAAACAGACACCATGGAGAATGTTAGAGAATGGCCAGGATTATAAAATACCATGAATGAAGGTCGACCACATGCCTAACTAGGTCAGAAAAATATCTTGTTGAAAAATTTTGCTAACGAATAATTGTTCTGAAAGGTACAAATAGTCGAAAACAAATAGCTGCAACGGATTTGATGGGCCCCCTCCCACGCACGAAAAATGGATATATTTTCATATTTGTGGTTTTGGAACTTACTTCTAAATATGTTACCTTTACACCATTAAAATGGGCAAAGGTCATACTATAAGTAAAGCATTTAGACAAAATTTTCTCAGACAGGTAGGTCGAGTGAAACGAATAATTTCGGATAATGGCCCACAATTCAAATCAATGCAATGGCAGAACACATTAAAACAACACAAAATAAAACCCATCTACATATCTAAATACAAACCGAGTGCAAATCCAGCAGTACGATCTATGAAAGACATAGGCACTTTATGCCTATTAATGCAGGCAAAAGACACAACACGTGGGATATATATCATATATCATAACTATTATGACAGCGAACCGATTGTTCTGTACTGACAAGTTACTCTGTAACAGCAATATATGATCTGAAGATGGACAGCTAGCCTGAAACCGGTCATTGAAATTAAAAATAGCGATTAAAGACTGAAATGCCATATTTTTAATTCAATAAATGTTACAAAGCGTTAAAACCCGTATAGTCATTTTGAAACACTCTGTACTAATCGATTTTGACAAAAAAATCGTTTCTTTCAGTATATATTCACTGATTTCGAGTCCATCCCACCGTGAAAGATTTTCTTGAATCTTGCTGTTATTTTAGGATTGTAAGGTACCACTTATTTGCAGAGAAGAGTGCATTTCACTTCATTTCCAGTTTTGCTTTTTCACATACGTGAAGTGAATTTATCAGTGCTGCGGTACGTACGAAGTAAGGAGAGAGAGGTAGGTTCCCACGATGGCTAACAGAGGCGGTTGGCCATCTGGCGCTTTCAGAGACAGCGGGATGAGGTGCCGATGACGAAATCACTCGTGACGTCAGCAAAGAGATACGTAGGGAAAGTACATTAATTCTGGAGCGAATCAAATAATTGTTATTAATAAATATCTGCTAGCGAATGTTGCCTTTTGGCACTCAGACATTAGGAGTAGTCTATGGCTCATAAATAATACCTTTCAGTAATTTTACAATGCCAGGAAACGTTGATATTAATAAATAAATGAATAACTTTTGCATAACCAAAGATGTACAATCTTATATGAATTATACCGATTGTACGCTCAGGTTACAGACTGTGAGCCATAGTAGACAGTCGTCGATTGGATGGGTTTCGATCTAGTCATGCGGTATACCATGCTACTGAACCGTTAATAGTTAGCTTAAATCGGTGTGATCAAGTTCATTGCACAGTGTTTCTTAAATAAATGTACCATAATGGCATCCTGTGAAACAATTATTTGCAAAGAAAAACATCTTCCCGCTTCTTTACTTAAAGAATAGACAGTAGTGACGGACTTTCAGAATCCGACGGCACTGCAACGACTCCGCAAAAGGACAGGATACTAAGAGAGCATCTCCACATAACACGTAGGAAGAGTTCCCACGCGGCAGCTCACTAAGTCAGTTCAAGGACGGTCTGGCTTAACTATCGCAAAAGTCGGGTGAGAAACGGTGGCCAGTTATTCTGTACGCCCCTTATACCACCATCTACGGACTCACAGGCTAAACTGAGACATTTCTGGAGGTTTAGTACGAGTGCGGGGTCCTTGGAGTCAATACGACCCGAAAAGGAATTTGTTATTCTATAACCTTTAATATTTAAAGTGTATTGCTCTAAACTTGATGATTTTGTTTCTCCAATCATTCTAAATACTTTAAAGCTCAAATGTAAAAGAAAATTGCTTGCCTCCCCCTTAGTAAAGTCTAATTTCTTACACTTTTGTTCCTCGTATTAGTATGACCGAGGGGGCTTAAAAATTCACAGGATGTACAAATATCATAGCCAAGCTTTATTTCTACATGCCTGCCGTTTATCTATAACGGGGTTTTATGACGAAGTAAATATCTGGTTTCTTATTATTGAAATGTGTGATGGTTATGTAACAATGCAAGATGTTGATTGCGTTCAGATTATTACAGCACATTATCGCTAACAGCTGCATTTTATCAACTGTTTTGTGCAGACGTAATTCCCGTATCTATCATAGTAATTTCTTTGTGTCTATAATGACAAAACGAGCTCTTCCCGATTAGCAATTTTAAGCATTAACAAATCCATCTGACTTCTTGGGGATTATTTCTGAAGAAGAAAATCACACCAGCGATGACAACATTCATTCTTCATCCGACTCAGAAGACATTTCACATGCCGATACCCAAAATGACAATGTGCAAGCTGTTCAACCTGTTCCGTCTAAAGACATAGAAATCACATGGAACTTAGAACCTTTTAAGCAAACTCGAAGAGCATCTAGTGCAAACACTATAAAAACGGACTCCTGGCCCGAGAAGATACACTATCGCCAAAGTATGGCATATAAAATTTTTTCAAGTTGTGATGAACGATAATATTCAGAATATTTTGGTGGAAATGACTAATTTTGAGGGTCGAAGAGTTCATGGGGATAGCTGGGAAGCATTAGAGGAAATTACACTTGAATCCTATATTGGCTTGTTATTACTGGCTGATGTGTATAAATCATATGGTGAATCATCAAAGAGTCTGTGGGGACCAGAAACAGACTGAGCCGTTTTTCCACCCGAAATGTCGCTGAATCGGTTCTGCTGCATCTCACGTGTGTTACTTTTAAGTGACAACTCTGATCGAGGAGCACGAAGAGTAAATGACAAATCTGCACCTAAGAGAATTCTGTGGGATAAGTGGGTAGAAATACTGACAATGTAACCGTTGATGACCAACTGATGGCTTTCCGAGGATGTTGTCCATCCAAACACTATACACCAAGTAAACCTTCGAAATATGGGGTAAGGACATGGACATATTGTGATAGTGGTACTTCTGACGTTTTTAAGGCAGAAATTTGTACAGAAAAACCATCTCGACAAGCACCTGAGAAAAATCAAGAATTGTCATTGATTTGACATACGAGCTAAAAGGACAAAATGTCACATGTGACAATTTCTTAACATCATATGCATTAGGCATAGGACTTCTCAAAAGACACCTTACAATGCTGGGGGTGGGGAGTGGTTAGGAAAAGTAAGCCTGAACTCCCTAATTACATATCAAGTGCAGAAGATGTTCACATGTCAAAGTTGTCTTTTACGAAGGATATCATTGCCGTATCTAATGCTCCGAGGAAGAATGAACAGCTTGTCCTGTTGAGCATAATGCAGAACAGTGAGGAAATAAGCATCAGATACACCTACACATTCAAGACGATAACAGATTGCTGCCAACAATCATCTCACACAATTTTATTGATACTTCTACCTTCAATGCATTTGTGCTGTGGAGAGAAATAATCCAGGGTAGAAAGAAACTCTACAAAAGAAGACTATTTCGCAACGAACTGGGAAGACTCCTAGTTACTCTTTACACTAAAGCTAGAAAAATGCTACCACGAAGTGAAAAGTCAACTGCCATTGTTAGAAGAACACAAACAGGAAGTCCATCAACACCAAGCCCCATGGGTGGCAACCAAAAGCAAATATGCCAGATGCAAATTCTGTCCGTCTAAGTTAACTGACGACAAGACATCAATGAGCGCTACCTGCCACAGCTAACAGTACTGACAATACAGGTTGGCTTACCTTATTTTCATTAAACCATAATGTCTGTGTAGAGAGTTGTCGGACAACTAGTCCATAAAATTGCTGTTTTGCCCAGGCGATTATAGTAATCACCATCAGAGCACAGTTGAAACGATATCAGTAACCAGTACCAGCTGCATCCGCACACACTTTCGTACACTGATGACTGCTGTTCTGGATCACACGCCTGTGTTCCAGAAACTACGATGCTGAGGGCTAGCCACGATCAGTCGAGCATGAATATGTCAAGGCGCAATAGTCAACCCTCTCTGAACTATCAAGGATGAGAAGGTGGCCCATCTGTTGGCCTGTGCCTTGCCTGCCCCAGTGTAGCGACATGCCCCTACTGCAGAGTTTCATGAGACAATTGTGTCAGACTATTCTGCGTACCCTTCCCGAGTTCTTTGTGCATTAAGTGACCCCCAAGAGACACATATGTCAGAGAACCATCACGAATGTAACATTTAACAAATATTTTTTCTAAAAGGTAGATCAGGCTCATTCTTAATTGACTATTTGTAAATGAGTATTTTGTTCATTGACCTTGTTGTGTTATGAATTCCATGTCTCATGTATATTTTGTTAATGTCTTGTGTTGAATGTGGCAAATTTGACATGTTAGGTCATAAGAGTGCGACCAAAAGTTATGTCGATGTTGTTGTGTAGATATTAAGTGTACACTACAGTTAGGATGGAGTACATTCAATACTCATAGAATTATGTAACTATTCCTGAAACATGGGTAGTCATAGCAAATTTCTCTGATAATTTATTAATAATGTTCAATGTTTAAAACGCCTAAAGCCCACATGCTCAGTTTTGGATTTCGTTGTTTCGTGTTTGGTCAGCACCAAGAGTAATTCAATATCATATGAGGATGCAAATGTACAAACTTTCATTATGGGTGTTCTCAATGTCAGTCCAGGAATTACACTTTATATATTACACATTCTTAGACAAATCCGTCTCCAGCCATCCTGATTTAGGTTTTCCATGATTTCCCTAAATCGTTTCAGGCAAATGCCGGGATGGTTCCTTTGAAAGGGCACGGCCGATTTCCTTCCCCATCCTTCACTAACCCGAGCTTGCGCTCCGTCTCTAATGACCTCGTTGTCGACGGGACGTTAAAACAACACTAACCTAACCTTAGACAAATACCAATGACCTTAAGTCAGTTACCTCGTAATCTGAATGTTCTACGACAGAACTTAAATGTCAGGCAGAGTAAGTTTTAAGAATATGCTGTTGAATGTAATATTAACTATGACCTGTGAGTTTAGATTTGTTCTTTATTTGTTTGCTGGATCATTTGTCCTTATTGGTTAAGATAGCATCATGTCTAAGGATTTGCCTTCTGCTCATAATCCAGCACTAAGTAATGAGGTTAGGGTATTCTCCATGGATTTGAATCTGGTGGAGTCAATGTGGTACTAATAATCAGATGACGCACTAAGGATTGCGGTGTCTCTTGACGTTTGATAATCTGGACTGACCTTGAGGCACGCCAAAGGCTGAACAAACTAATCGAGGTGTTGGAGACAAAATTTTGCTTGTAGCTGCACCACTACCTAGCTAAAGAGGGTGCCTTCAGAACAATATTTTAAATAGATTAGCGGTGTTATGAAACACGGTAGTCAATTCTGCATGCCACTTAACTCAAAACTCGAATGTGATTTTGCGATTCAGTAACTGACAACAGGGTAAGTCAGAATGAGAGCTACTGATGAAATGGGTGCCCTCTCTGATTTCCATTTCTTTCCTTTACTGACATGATGATGGTCTCACTGGTTTGTGGAAATTTGCAGTACGCATGTGAATGTACACTGGGTTAGATGTGGGTCGGGCGAGCGAGGAACAGACTGGAGAAATGGGAGCGATCGGGTGACGGGCTCTCTGAGCGGAGACCGGAACGGCCGTCCTCAGCGTCCTGCCGCACAGCCTGGTGTCTTTCGGATGAGTAGTGCAGCGCCGTGTTTTTGAGGACCTCCTTTGACCATAAACATCCGCCGCTTGTAGGAAGCGAGGGCTAAGAGTATCAAAGTCTTGCCTCATAGCAGCTATTTTCAAAAATGGTTCTGAGCACTATGGGACTTAACATCTGTGATCATCAGTCCCCTAGAACTTAGAACTACTTAAACCTAACTAACCTAAGGACATCACACACATCCATGCGCGAGGCAGGATTCTAACCTGCGACCATAGCGGTCGCGCGGTTCCAGACTGTAGCGCCCAGAACCGCTCGGCCACTCTGGCCGGCGCAGCTATTTTCTTTCATTTTTTTTATTTCTCAAGTCCTCAATCGCAAGGCCAAACGCGCAGTTGGCGTTATAGCTTGTGACTTCAAAAGCGTAATGCTGAAGTCGATTTTTTTGTAGTAGGGGCGATGTTAATGCTGTAATTAGCATCTGAACGAGGAGCACTATGGTGGCGAGATTCTCTAGTTGGAGGGAGTCTTCGCGATTGGGCGGCAGTGCTACTTAATTTTGCAACTGGCAACTAGCAACGTCTGGTGGGAAGGAATTTGGAGGGCGTAAGTGAATGTCACAATGGTTTAGTCACGGGAGTGTCAACATTAGCTTCCGGTTCGATCGCAGAGGTGTCCACACCAGCTTGCAATTCGGTGGAGGAGGTGTCCGGATTGAACCAGGAACAGAAGCAATGGAGGGTGGATCGAGTTGGCGTTACACTTTGGCTGAGCCTTCAACATCTTCGAGTTGCAACACGGTGGTGACAACTTCGTCTTCACGAAGGGCCTCGCGCTTGTCCAACGTGTAGCTTGACGCAACTTCGTCATCTTTTGAATGAGGATCTCTCGCAGGTCTGCTAGAGTAGCTCAGCTAGATTTCACGCTTTTCGAATCCAGGATGATCGACGGTCTCCGGTTCATCGCACTTGTACTGAATGTGTGATGTCTGGGGACCGTCATCAACTTCCAGTCAGTCTTTCCGCCCGGAATTTGCAGGATATATAGATTGCAAATGAAGTGAAATATCGTGTGTCCAGGACCTCCTATTAGGGAGACTGGTCACCTGGCGCAAGTCTTTTTAGCTGACGCCGTTGTGGCGATGTGCGTGTTGATGAGAATCATATGATGATTAAGACAACACAACACCCATTCCCCGAGCGGAGAAAGTGTCTGACCCAGCCAGGAATCGAACGCAGACCCCTCCCATGACACCCTGCTGGGCTGACCAGTCAGCTATGAGGCACACGTAAGAACGCAGTTGTACTTCACTAGAGTGTAATTCTCAAGTGGGCCTATAGTAAATTCATAGATGGGCAAGTAACACTGCTATCAACTATAACTCATATTTAAATTTAGAAACACAGTTGTCACTGTTTTTATAGCGGAATTTATATGTTGCTTAGTAGATGTGTTTCTGAATAGATTTAAGTGTTTAATTAATCAGTATTTCTGTTTGGTACCTTCACTGTAGTAAGTTAGATGCAATCAACCAGTGTTCAGGGAAATACTTTCAATCACAGTAAATCATATGGTGGTGATGATGAGATCCCATACTCCGAGGAGCGTAGGGGACGATGCGGGAGACCCGCACCGCTGCACGAGGCAAGGTCCTAGCGGAGGTGGTTTGCCATTGCCTTCCTCCGACCTTATCGTGAATGAATGATGACGATGAAGACGACACAACTACACCCAGTCATCTCGAGGCAGGAAAAATCCCTGACCCCGCCGGGAATCGAACCCGGGACCCCGGGCGCGGGAAGCGAGAACGCTACCGCAAGAGCAAGAGCTGCGGACAGTAAATCATATAGAAATAAATATTGTTCCAGTCAGGGCTTTAAGGAGTATGCCGAGGGCGGTAATTCCGCGTTATCCACTTAACTTTGTGGCCAATTGAAATTCTACAGTGTCAGTAAAAATGTTAAAATGTTATTTAGTAAAAAGTGAATTATTAGTTGAAAATACTCGATGTAGCTGCTACAGAGGTCATGGAAAAGAACGAGGAGTGACTGAATGAATATTTCACTCTGCAACAGGCTGTGCTCTGTTTTGAAAGATCCAAGCAGATCAAAACTGTGTGGCGGGGCTGGGTCTCGAACACCAGATCTTGCGTTTCACAGGCAATGCTCTCGCCAACTAAGCAGTTTAAGCACGTGCCTGTACAGCTGAGCTGGTATGAGAGGCAAGCTTCTGGGTCAGAGTCCCTGCTGGCGCACAGTTCTGATCTGGCAGGAAGCGGCAGTGAGAGGCTGGTCGCCGTCGTGCACTCACCTCGCGCGTACATGCTGGCGTCGCGCAGGTACTGCTCCAGCACCTCCTCCTGCTCCTCGTTGCCGTCCAGCTCGCGCACGAACTTCAGCACGCCCTCCTGCTTCAGGCCCAGCTCCAGGTTCTTGCCTGAGTGTGTGACATTATTGTTCATATTTTTAAAAAAAAATTGTAAATATTTTATTGAAACTGTTAAAGCAGAAATAGAGACATTTTGTTTGAAGCGAAATCGATACTGAAACTCTTTGATAAGATTAAAATGAGTGTACATATTAAGAAAAAGGGTGTAATATTTACTGTTAAATATTGTAAAGATATCTATTTGTTATAATTATTAAATGTAAAAAGGTGCTATAATGTAATTATGTGTGTAATAGTTACTGGCACTCACTTAGGGCTGTATGAGATATGTATAGTATAAAAAGATGGAGTAGTCCCGTCAGGAACGGAAAGCTGTGTAAGCGTAGGAAAAGGTGGGAGCGGAAACGACTGGCGCGCTTTGGCGGGCGGGAACAAGGTCAGTCGGTGGCCAGTGATCTTAGAGGCAGTACGTACAGCGCCAGGCCAGCATAGTGTGGAGTGCGCCATATTGCTACATCTTGCCTCGTTTGGAAACTGCAGTTTATCACGGCCTGGTATGGGGAGAAAAACGGGCTGTTGATTATGAGATGGATCATCGCTATGAAGAGGAAATAAGTCCGACATGCACAACTGCTCTTGGCCGTTCTGATATTAATGCAGTTGTTGCCACCAACGCCACCGTCGCTGATCGCAGCTTACAGGGTACGACATTTGGGCTGTGTTTTATAGTGCGTGCCAGGAAGTTGAAATTTGCTTTAAGAATAATAACCATCATCCAGATTAACAATTGTGTCCACCTGATAATTTATTCCGCTCATAAACCAAGCAGGATCCCAACCTGGTGCATGATAATTCCGAGTGATCGCAGCTTACAGGGTACGACATTTGGGCTGTGTTTTATAGTGTGTGCCAGGAAGTTGAAATTTGCTTTAAGAATAATAACCATCATCCAGATTAACAATTGTGTCTACCTGATAATTTATTCCGCTCATAAACCAAGCAGGATCCCAACCTGGTGCATGATAATTCCGAGTGATCGCAGCTTACAGGGTACGACATTTGGGCTGTGTTTTATAGTGTGTGCCAGGAAGTTGAAATTTGCTTTAAGAATAATAACTATCATCCAAATTAACAATTGTGTCCACCTGATAATTTATCCCGCTCATAAACCAAGCAGGATCCCAACCTGGTGCATGATAATTCCGAGTGATCGCAGCTTACAGGGTACGACATTTGGGCTGTGTATTATAGTGTGTGTCAGGAAGTTAAAATTTGCTTTAAGAATAATAACTATCATCCAAATTAACAATTGTGTCCACCTGATAATTTATCCCGCTCATAAACGAAGCAGGATCCCAACCTGGTACATGATAATTTCGAGTGACCTGTATTCAGCCAAGACTGTGAAATATTTAACATATTGTTGACAAATCAGTGATTAATCAGTGAAATAATTGATGGAAGGAATAACTGAGAATTTCATAATTGACATTGCTATTATTTTCCGTGTTAAAATGATTACGTAAGGTTATACCACATACGTATTAATGAAACGAAACACTAAGTTGATGATTAATGGTGATAAATAGTAACGTTAAACAGATTATAGTGAATCAATGAAATGTTGAGTACCAAATATGTTGAAGTAGAACCCCCCCCCCCCTGTCCAAATTTACTTTTGTTTTCATGAAATCAGTCTGTTTGATTAAGCAATTGGATACTGTAGTTTTGTTTCCAGCGGCTAAACTTTTCTTGTATTGCTGAACCATATTTGATCTAAATCTAAAGTGAAGTCTGTTAGGTAATTAGGGAGTTGCAATATTTTCTGGTGACCTACTCAGCTCCATTACGTGTGACTAATTAGACTGACAAATAATAGTGTACCACCAACCACACATATTGTTATCGATGCAGAATAGTGGTCTAACTACTGTTATTTGCCATACCTCTGAACTAATGACTTATTTGAAGAAACAAGTTAAAGTCTGATGCTTATTCCTTAGGTTAACACACACTGTTATTACACTTGTTTTTGTGGTTTTGCTGTCCGGATAGATAACTGTATTTCTGTTTGTTACATTGCTTATTATTAACAGTATAGTATATGAATATTACAGTTGGCTTTGCATGGCAGTATGTTTTGTAAACCAATTCAGAGAATACAAAAATACACGCAAGTACTACATCTGGTTTTACATATCAGGACAGCAAATAACACACACAAGTCAAAATTAGGAATATTACAAGTGCACACGCAGCAAACACCACTCGCTGCTCACTTGGCCTGCAAGAGGCCACAGGCTTCCTCTGGATGCACATTCATTATGTGCATTTGTTTATTTATTCATGAATGGAAATTTGTCACGTTTGTTGACATGAGTGCATAGTCACAGGCATGAAAACTGATATTTAGCGTTGATATTGTACTAAAAACTGAAAATTTGTTCCTGACAGGAAGTGGAAACTAAATTTCCTGTTTTCCTTAATATTATCACTTCATTTCCTCAATACAATTTAATCCTAAAGAGAAAAAAAATTCGCATGATTACCACTGAAACGTAATTAAATAAATCAAAATAAAAGTTCTCTTCTTTCCAACTATGAAGAAATGCAAGGGATCTACAGTATAAGAAATGTGACCTTACTTAATTACTGTACCAAAGCTTTATTCTTCCAGAATGAGATCTGTACATTTTGAAAACTTCCGTTGCTAAACTTCTCTTCCTCTTTGAAAACGAAACTGGTACTTCAAGCGTATTGCTTACTGAAGTCCATCTGCGTACATTTTTTTATAGTCCAGTGAAACTGTCAGAAAAAAAGCCTGTACCTTGCAAAAGGTGGGGTAGAAGATTTTATGTTTTTAACTCGTTCATATTGTTGGAAAGGTTAGAAAACCAAGTTTTGCCAACAAAATTTCTCTTGGGAAAACTTTCTGCAGCCAAAAAACTTCGAAAATTTCGGACTTTTTTCAGTTTTTTCAAAATATCTCAGTTTGATTTGCTCCTATTGCTTTGACGTCTATTTTCCTTTTTAAAGAGCACAAAATTCTCTACAAATTTGATTTGTACAATATTTTTCTACTCCCAATATCTAAGGCGCTACAGCGCGTAAAAAAATACCAATTTTTCAAATTTCGAGCAAAGTGGCAAATTACCTAATTTTTGAACACTGTTATTTCACTTTCTATCTGTGTGGTATAAACATATTACTCATCATGTTATTCATTGGAATTTACCATCTCACTCTGCTGCTGGGCCAGGACAAACAGCATCATATTCAGTAACTACGAACACATTCACGTCGGATTGCGTGAAGTTTATTTGTGTTACAATATGTAATACGATTGCATGCACGTGCCGTACATTTTCTACAGTTGACTCACGTTAATGATCAGTTATAAGGAAAAGTATGTAGGAATTGTTCTTTAGCGGACAAAAGCGTATTTATTCTTTGGCGGGCGGAAGGCAATTATCTCTAGCGATTGTTCACAGCGCGCTGACAGCTATTAGCACACAACAATAAGGGTCCTGCAGTTTGGAGTCGCCTCCATTCAGTATATGTTGTGGTGCTGAAAATGAGTATGTCTGACAGGAATTTGTGTTTCATTTGCGAAAAAACTGTGGTGAGTGGTGGATGCAATGTGAAAAAGAAAGGACTGAGCACACTTATCGATTGTAGTGCTAAACGCAGGGAGTCTGCTCACACCCGTGTTTTGAAAACGCTCAGTGAAGTGATTGTGCATGAAGCATGCTACAAGTAGTACATTAATGAGAGAATGATAGCAGCTAGCCTTCGACATTCTCAGGAACCAACAGGCGTGCTACGTCGGTCGCAGGAAAAAGGTCAGTTCTAGTTCAAAGAGAAATGCTTCTTATGTGCAAAAGGGAATTCTGATGACTTTTTAACCAAGCAGGTAAGACTGCCATATGCCAAACGAAATTTTGATGGAGGGTACCTTATCCACAAAGTGACTTGGACTCGAAATGTTTGCTTCAAGTCAATAGCCCAATGCTATGTTTCTTACCTGCAACGTCAATTTGTATCTCAATTTGCTATTGTATTTGATGGGTATCAATGTGAGGGAGACAAATGTAGCACAAAGAATGCTGAGAGGATTCCTAGGTCCAAAAAACATTCTTCGGTTGACGTTGTGGTTGAATCAGAGATGGTGAACCAAGTCCCTCAGGACAAGTTCTTGTGCAACGAATGAAACAAGATGCGTTTGATCACACTTCTTAAAAAGGAATTTCTGGAGTGTAGCGTTGAAGTGCACCAGGCACAAGAAGATGCTGACGTTATTATTCTAACATGTGTCATTTCAAGAACCAAAGATTTTGGAAGTGTTGTTATTGTAGGAGAAGATGTTGACCTGCTTGTGCTCATGACCGGTTTGGGGCAAGGCATTGAAAACTTATTTTTCTTAAAGCCAGGAAGAGGAAATGCAGAAGACAAGTGGTTTTCCCCTGCATCTTACAAGTTTTACAGTGAATATATTCTGTTCACTCACGTCTCTAGCGGATGTGATACAACATCCGCTTTTTTTGGTCAAGGAAAAATTAAGTGCTGCAATGTTGTTGCGAAAAATGAACACCTAACCTCAGCGCTTTGCACGTTCAATAAACCACATGCTACCCGTGAAGAAATAATAACAACAACAAAACAGATTACTATCGCATTGTATAGTGGAGGTGTCAGCAGTTCCCACACACTAGACACTTTGCGGTACCAGCTATTCGCCAAGTCCTGCCACAAAAAGCAAACTGAATTTTGCACGGTTGCCACCTACACTAGATGCTGCACAACATCATTCGTTGCGGACTTACCAACAAGTCCAAAGTTGGATGGGAAACTTGAAACCTCCTGAGAAATGGGACTGGAATCACAGTGACCGCGGTCCAATACCCGTTATAACGAGCCAAGATCCAGCACCTGAAACACTTCTTCACATTGTTTCATGCTCATGCAAGCTGAACTGTGGCGGAGCGTGCTCATGCAGAAAAGCGGGTTTGGAATGTTCTTCAATTTTCAAGAAATGTGTTGGGGTCAACTGTGAAAACGTGCCAAAATTTTTATATGAAGACAGTGAAGAAGATGTGATGGAGGGTGTTGAGGAAACCGCTGACGAAATCAACGAACTTGCTGACGCTGACTCGCTGTTTAAAGAAGAGGTCAATCCGGGATCAACTCTAGGTACAGACCCCGAATCCGTAACTCAAGGTATTTCTGGTGACACTGAGGAACCTGGCCCATCAAAACGTTGGAAGTGATGCTCATATCTGTCTCAAGTGGGCTAATGTGCGATATTACAAGTATTACACACCCAGAACTGTCAACATTTTTTAGTAACTGACAATGCATTTTAATTGTAATAAAGCTACTTATTTTTAATGTCAATTGTGTGGCTTTTATACACAAGAATAATTACCTACCTAATCAGGTTGCCTATTGCAGCTAATAATAGTTCAGTTTCCTGAGGCAATTTATTTTGTGTGCATGTGTGTGTGTGTGTGTGTGTGTGTGTGTGTGTGTGTGTGCGTGTGTGTGTCTACGTCTCTTAATGATGTATTTTTATATTTATAGTTTTACAAATACCAAGGCTGAGGTGGCCCATAGTGAACTTCAGGTAGTGATGTAAGAATCACAATAGTTGAGTGCCCAGCAATCCTCATGTTGCACGCAGAGAAATTGAATACTTGAAAGTGAGATGGTAAATTCCAACATATAACATGATGTATAATGTATTTATACTACACAAACAGAAACTAAAAAAATAGTGTTCAAAAATAAGGTATCTTGCCACTATGCTCAAAATTTGAAAAATTGGTATTTTTTGAGGCGCTGTAGCGCCTTAGATATTGGGAGTAGAAAAAAATGGCAAGAATCGAATTTGTAGAGAATTTTGTGCTCTTTAAAAAAGTAAATAGACGTTAAAGCCATAGGAGCAAATGAAACTGAGATATATTGGAAAAACGGAAAAAGGCCGAAATTTTCCACGTTTTTTGACTGCAGAAAGTTTTCCCAAGCGAGATTTTGTTGGCAAAACTCGGTTTTCTAATATTTCCAACCACATGAACGAGTTGAAAAAATAAACTCTTCTACCCCACCTTTTGCAAGGTATATCTGCAATTTGACTGGACTATTATCAGAGCCCCAATAAATGAAGTTCGTCATCTTATAAGGCTATGAGCAGGAAATGCAGATATTTTTCTAAGGATTTTTGTGGCCTTTCGTTATGAAAATTCCGAAGTTTCGCAATGTGAAATTCCTGTAGTTAGTGATAAAATGTCCTGCCCGCGAAGAGTACGCATTATGACACTGGAAATAAGTATCATGCGAGTTGAAGTATCTCTTGGACGGTAGTGTAGCTAAATTCAGTTTTATTGATAAGGGTCATCTTCTTCATAGTCCATTACCGAATTACCTTTCATACTGACTAAAATATAGACTAATGAATCTAAGATGTTGCAGTGTGTGCAGAAAGGTTTCGGAAGTAAGACAATTTTGCTGAGCTTCTCGTCGCTTGGTACTACGTATTTGTCTCACTACGTCATATCTCGTGGATCTAACCTGCGTACTGAGGAGTAAATTTTTGTTTCTCCAAATGTTTCCCCAAACATTAGGCTCTGAGTGCGCTACCAGGTATAATTGTTAATTTTTATCCTTCTTAACGAAATACTTCTCTGCAGCCGAGTCCCTAACACGCAGTTGCGCTGTGGTGCTCGACTCAGATGTAGCTCGTTCGAATTCCAGCTGTTGACATCACTGGTTTTTGGCCTGAAAATGTAGGAGGGTTGGTTGGCGTACAGTTCCTGATCATGTGTCAGAGTCAAGCTGAAAATCTCTCCGCATTGTTGGCGGCAATCCGTCCGTCGACTGGGGACGTTAAGATCGACACAACCCTTGCTGTTATCTGAGAGTTGTAGGTTACAGGGTGACAATTACTGAACTACATGAAAAAAATGTAAATTAGTTACAAATTACGGCATGTGCACACTTTATTCAAGATTTAAATATCCTTATAGATATGCGGATTTAAGTTATGAAATGTTCGATACGCCATCCATCATTGGCGATAATGTGGAGCAGATGAATAGCGAAATTCTGCATGACCCGCTGATGTGTCGGAACACCGATGATGACCTCCTCAAAGGCTGTGTTCAGCTCAGCAGTGGTTTTGGGGTTATTGCTGTGCACCTTGTCTTTAATACGGCCCCACAAAAAAGAGTGGCATGTGTCCAGATCCGGAGAATATGGCGGCCAGTCAAGGCCCATGACAGTCGCCTGTGGGTACCTCAGAGCCAGAATGCGGTTCCCAAAGTGCTCCTCCAGGATATCAGACGCTCTCTAACTTCGATGGGGTCGAGCTCCGTCTTGCACGAACCACATCTTGTCGAACTCAGGGTCACTTTGGATAATAGAGATGAAATCATCTTCCAAAACCTTCACGGATCGTTTGGTAGTCACCACGCCATCACGGACTATCGCTCCGATTATTCCGTGATTGGACATTGGATACCACACAGTCACCCTTTGAGGGTGAAAAGACTTCTTGATCGCGAAATGCGGATTGTCAGTCCCGCACGTGCGCTAATTTTGCTTATTGATGAATCATCCAAATGAAAGTGGGCTTCGTCGCTAAACCAAATCACACAGCGCTTATTAATTCTCATCACGTCCCGCGACCAAACGTCCAGTTTGAACCTCCTAATGCAAACTGTTCAGAAGCTATGACGATTTTATTTCATATACTTCAATAATCGCCACCCTGTACATGCCGACACCAGGTTCCAAACTATCCCTTCCATTCGTCCTCAAACACAACAAAACGTTCCAAAGCCCGGATGAATTAATTTGGCATGTACACAGAAGCGCAGTCTCGTTCTCGGCGCCAGCCGTGTGGCCGAGCGTTTCTAGGCGCTACAGTCTGGAACCGCGCGACCGCTACGGTCACAGGTTCGAATCCTGCCTCGGGCATGAATGTGTGTGATGTCCTTAAGTTAGTTAGGTTTAAGTAGTTCTAAATTCTAGAGGACTATTGACCTCAGAAGTTAAGTCCCATAGTGCTTAGAGCCGTTTGAACAATTTCGTTCTCGGCGCTAGGTAAATCCACTCCTGTGTTGCGCAGGGGTGACCGTTCTAGTCTTCTCTCAGCTGTAGAGTTTGCATTAGAAGAGACCATCTCAGTGCTTCATGAGCTGGGTTTCATTCTCAGAGGCCACTGACTTGTCGAATCATTGGTATTACTGAGGTAAACTGAAAATACGATCGCTTGCAGACTCGGTAGCTCTAGCTTAGAGACTTGCCAGTGAGTAAGTCTATGCTGTTGAATTTTGACTCTCCTGCTGCCGGTTGGCCGTTCGCAGCGGAACTCTTATCACTGCAGTTGTCCCCTCTTCAATTACAAAGCCTGTGTGGGTACGGTATAATTTATTTTGTGCGCTTTCTGCAAGTACTCATCAGTCATCACCATCATCCGCAAGAGACAGATACGCTCTTGACACTTCACAATGTAGCGAGGAAGGCAACCGTAAACGTGCCCCCCCCCCCCCCCCTCTCCGCCAACCCCCTTCCGCCCTTCCCACCGCTGCGACCTTGCTCAGGACGTTAAAGCGAGATTCCCATGTGTATACTCCGTTCATCATACGAATAAACCTGATGTAAACAAACACAAACGCGATGTTTGGTCAGAAGCCGTAGCACACGTACAGTCGTGGACAAAACGAGCGAGACCCCTCGCCTTTTCCTTATGCTGATCCGCACAGCTTCAAAGTCTGCTACACAGCATAACAGGCAAGGCGACGAAGTGCTACCAACATACTATGCACAGGCGTGAAATTGAAAAACTATCCGAACTTTGTCAGACTGTTTTCATCATGTGTAAGACTATATTAATGCTGATTATTGTGTTAAACACAACTCGCAAATACAAAAAATAAATGAAAGAAGAAACTTTAATTAGTATGAACTGTACTAATAAAAATGAATTTCGGCTTATAGAGGTAAGATAACTGTTTTAGTAAGACAAAGTACCCCAAATAGTTACGAATTAGCAAAATATCATGGGCATTCGGCCGCGAAACGGTCTGTGTCAACGTTCAGAGCAGTCATACTGGATTAGTGTTGCTGACCTACCATGAAAGTGTGCAAAATTTGGCAATCCGTGAAGATTCATAACAAAATTCGGTTAAAAATCATTCAGTGCCACACGTAAGTCAGTTCAATTGCTGACAGAAGTGGAAAAAGTAGGCAGTAACAAGTATGTTTTTGACTCCAAAAAGCTCTATGCAACAGAACGTGCAGATCATTTTGCCATTTTCATTGAGAATTGCCGACTTATTCATGTCTGGGGTAATAATAAGAGGGCTGTTTGCCTGGGTTGTCTGCTAGAGTAGTGAAATGTGTTTGCTACTGCAAGGGAGGTCTGGTTTGTTTTCGGTTCTAATCTCGATGGAGGCAGGTAGACTACCAGCAAAGCAATTTTAAAAAATTCGCGCGCCCCCAATTCGTTTTATTGCTACCTTTATTCTGTATCAGCGTCCTGTGGATGTAAATATGAAGATCTTGTAGAATTTCATACTTGTTACTGCCTACTTTTTCCGCTTCTGACAACAATTGAATTGAATTACGTGTGGCGCTGAATGATTTTTAATTGAATTTCGTTATGAATCTCCACGCATTGCTAAATTTGCACACTTTTATGGTAGGTCAGGAAAGGTAATCCACTATGGGTGGTCTTAACATTGACACAGACCATGTTGCAGCCCAATGCGCATAATATTTTGCTAATTCGTAACGATCTTGGGTATTTTCTCTTACCAAAACAATTATGTCACCTCGATAAGCTGAAATTCATTTTTATTAGTACAGTTCATACTAATTAGCGTTTCTTTTTTCATTTATATCTTATATTCACGTGTCGTGTTTAACACAATAATCAGCATTAATATAGTCTTAGACATGATTGAAAACAGTCTGATAAAGTTCGGATAAATTGTCAATTTCACGCCTGTGCATAGTATGTTGATAGCACTTCGTCACCTTGCCTGTTATGCTGTGTAGCAGACTTTGAAGCTGTGCGGATCAGCATTAGGAAAAGGCGAGGGGTCTCGCTCGTTTTGACCACGACTGTGCGCTGGTGTTGTTGCACTCTTGGTAGTAATAATGTATCTAATATATAAGTAGGACCTACTAAGTTACATGAAATGAAACCTTAAGATATTCAGATGTATTAGCAGCCATTAACGTTTTTCTTAATCACGCTTTAGTTATTCAATTTTTGTTTCAAAAATTGTGTATAGTCACAGCCTCTGCACTGTTGTGCTGTGATTGTCGTGCTGCTAACACGCAGTATTAAAATGGAGGCCGCTTCCTGTTCTGCAGTGAAACACGTGTGTGGAACACGGTTAAAAAGATTGCTCTTAATGTTTGTCAGAAACTTACACAGATGAACGGCTTTGAAGTTTTCCGAGGGACTGTATTACCTACAGTTGAACCTCAAGGCCACATTTGTATAGGCCTATAGCGGAATCAATAGTGTATTATTATGTCAACTCTATGCAATAAATGGTTAGGTGGCTCGAGTCAATTCCTTTTCTCGTTTAATTTGAGTTACCTACATCTCGTAATTGTAAAATTAATCACCATTTTTTTGATACATAATGCACGTCTCCTTGTTTTTAATTACGTATAGAACGCGAAATTTGTCTTTTCACTTCAAATATACGTTCTCAATTATCGATATTTTATGAAAGACGCCTAATAAACGTTGCTTACATTAAGAAAACATAAGAATTTGATTTTTAATACAAAAACGAAAAACTAAATAATCTCTATTTGGACTATGTCCATCGTTTTATACCACAGATGTAGATATTTGTCGTAGAGACATGAAAAACAGTCATTTTCACAGCATCGAGCACACCGTACAAATGCTGCATTTTTACATTTGCCACTGTACCATTACAATATGACACCAACAGAACTGATCTGGAGCCAAGTTAACGGATTTGGCCCGTGAAATAACAATACTTTTAAGCTGCCAGACGTACTGGAACTAACGCACGCAGGTTTTTCACATCGCGAAAGTTGACGGGATATAAAATGGCAAGTCATAAAAGAAGAGGACAGAACGCGGCGCTTGGGTGGCTTAGTGGATTCTGTCGTCGATCGACTCGTCATCAACGTAGCTGGTGACAGTTGCAGTACTGAAATGTGTTTCTCGGATTCGGATAAGGAAGAAGCTAAGAGCGTACCAGACGACTGACTGTAATTAATACGTTCAAAATGGTTCAAAGGGCTCTAAGCACTATGGGACTTAACACCTGAGGTCATCAGTCCCCTAGACTTAGAACTCCTTAAACCTAACTAACCTAAGGACATCACTTACATCCATGACCGAGACAGGATTCGAACCAGCGACCGTAGCAAATTAATACCTTCAGTGGCTTCAAGTACTCAACGGTAAGGTGAAATCCCTGCACTATGCTTTTGCATCACACTTCAGAAAAATTACTGTGTGTTTAAGCTAGGAATTTTCATCACATTTGATTGTAATTAGAATACTGTGTCAAGTGAGGACGAGAGCATTTTATGCTTTCCGTCTGGTCACCTAATAAGCGCGCGGTAATGCTACAGTTTTGCCGAATATTACTTCATTTCCTTAAAAAATTAAATGACATTCGAAGCTATATTGTTTCTCTGCCCGTCTCTTTTTACGTCTGAACTGCAGCTGCTCACATCATTGCAGGCTTGTTGTACAACTGGTTGGCCAGTGCCCCCCAAGTTAAACGCACCAGTAAAGCGGTTGTCCCGTATATTATCGGGCAGTCTATGTGCGTGTGTAACACAGCATAAAACGTACCCTTATAATCGTACTTGACTGCACAGGTCGCAACTTGGCTTTCGCTGCACGTGAAACGATATCCAACGAGATTCAAGCAAGGGCGAAAGAATACGTGGCGTACTGTTTGGATCAGGTTTATTCTTATGATGAACAGAGTATAGTTCAGACACCCATTCTCTCCATATGTTACCGACTTCTTTAAATTCTTCCTTCTATTATTTCTGAACAGAACAGTTAGACATTCTCCCATGAGATGCGTGAGAATAACATCGCTGTGGGAAAAGACTTGATGATGGAGCGTGCCCCAACATACAGCAGGAATACGAGCCAAGTGATTTAAATTCACCAACATGATATGAGTAGAGGGAATATGGGTGAGATCACTGCCACAAGTCATAAATGACATCAATGGAAACCGATAAGAAATAAAAATTTTTAAGGCTTTAGTGACCACTAGTTGACAAACTGCATGTTGGCTTCTGTCTAGACTCCTTCGGCCATCGTTCATTTGATGATATATTCTGACATTTCTGCAGCACAAGTGGCTGAGCTCGACTCCTCAACCAAAAATAGAGGATCAAGCTTCGACAATGCCAGCCACTCACGCTCGCTAAAAGTCAGAAAAATCATCAAAGAATAATTGGCGGAGACCGACACAGAAGCCAATAAGCAGTTTGTCGATAAGAAATACCCCACCTCCAGTGTAAATGTAATGTATATGTTGCGACAAGTCGAAATGTGTGGTAGACTGTCACTGGAATCCGTATTTCCTGCTTATCGACAGCAATCACCTGAACTATTATGTTATCTGACCACGCTTTTCATTTTAAGGCGTTGGGTCTTCAGTAATATCATTCCCAATGATTCCATTCATTTCGTTCCAGAGAAAGTAATGCAATTAAAGTATATAGATGAACGCCGAAGGCTGCCACAAGACTTTCTCCGTATTCACCATCATTAAATGTCTAGTGGTCATGTGGATTCTTGTTGTATGACATAGGGTGTTTGGCTACCATTTCCACCTGATCCAAGTTCTTTGACAGACGGACATCCATTGGGCGCTTTGGTGCTGACAATGGACGTTTCGGATTGGAATAACTTGCGTTTTCTAGCCAGTCAATTGGTTGATGGTGTATAGTGGAGACATTCAGAATTCTGAGGAGTGCCATTATCCAGAATATTAATAAACATAAAATGTGAAATTGATATAAACGGTAAGGAAGCCGGGGAAACTTGAGGAGAGAAAGAATACTAACCAGCGATGTCCGGCTTATCTATGTGAACTGAAATGAATAATAAACAGGCTGTGTTAAAATCCATTGGGAAATTGGCATAGGTACTACGCACGTAGTAATGGTCAGTAACCTTAACAGCGTTCATCCATTTGTGAGTTCTCCCCTCCCCTCACCTCGCAACAGCAAATAAAGAATTTCCACACTTGGTTTTAAATAAATTTATGACGGGGGAGAGGGTGTGTGCGCATGGCAGCTTACATGCGAACACCATAGTAGACATGACGTCCGTTGTTGTCCAGAATTTTCTACTACGCAGACTTGAGGGAAGGCCTAATGGACATGCAGAGTGACATCTATAAAATTATAAAATTGGTAGCATTCATCTTGAGCTTTAGCCATATGAAATCTGCAGCTGGATAGACGGATAGATGCTTTCTCTATACTGTTTTCTAATTGGATTTTAACCAGAACGCCATACAAATATCCTCTAGACTTTTAGTCCTCACCTGTATGAGCACAAACTGCTCATGCTTGTTCTCTAATGTCTTGCTACCTTCTCTTACTTCGTCGTCTTGTACTGTCCTTACGTCTTGGAACCCAACAAAGAATTTTATCTATTGTGTTTCTGTACCATCTGCATTCGCGCCATCTCCATTTTATTTTTGTGTATGTTCACAATTACGTCTTCACTTCACTTAACATAAATTTCATTTTCAGGCCTGCTTTTAGATATGCATTGTTAACTTGTTCCATTCATTGTTGAAATTTAGCTACAATAAAGAGAAACATCGCAACGACATCATCAGCGAAACGATGGCGGTTCAGTTACGGGGTTTGGACAAAAATGTGCTAACACAGCGCTGTACACACACAGGAACATAAACCAAGCTTTCAGGTGGCGCTGTTGTGCTTAACCACGAATAGAACTTGCCGAATGCTGGCAGTACGTTGCAAACGTCAGTAGTGGTCATAACAGTGTTCTGTGTAGTTCTGTGAGTGAAGCATGTCGGAGCGAAGAGAGTACGAACGTGGGCAAATTGGTGTTGCTCTTACAGTCGGAGCTTCCATAACCAAGGTAGTCGAAATGTCTGGTGTGTTTCAAGAGCGGCCGTAACGAAGATTTATACCTCCTAAAAAGTCATTCGCTAATTCACAACGCGGACGAAAGTGTGTGTTGAGTGATCGTGAGATGCGATCACTGATGAGGATTGTGACAAAAAATAGGTGGACGAGAACCGGAAAAGTCACTGTAGAACTGGTATTGCACTCGCCAATGCTTTTGCTACCAAAATAACACGAAAGGAGCTCCATAAGCGGAGAATTGCTGGGCGAGTTGGAATTCTAAAATCACACATCAATAATGCAAATGCCTGTAACAGAAAAACGTAGTGCAGAAGCCATAAAGCGTTGACTGTGGATCAATGGAAGAAAGTAATTTGGTCGGATGAGCCTCGTTTCACACTGTTCCAAATTTCTGACCGAACTTATGGCTCACATATGCTGTCTCAAGTATACAATGCAGACTGATTGCTGCCAAGAACGAGTGGGGTGTGGTTGAGTGGGGTAAAGCGGGGGTTGGGGTTTCGGTGACGTTTAGAGTAGCCATATCGTGGTATCCTAAGGGCCCTAACTTTACTCTGCAAGTTCGTTTTATTGCCAAAGTTGGTGTTATCTTTTTGGCTGCTCAGGTCAAGCCCAAGGTACAACATCTGTTTCCCAATGGTGGTGATGTGTTCCAAGACGACAGGGCCCCTCTTTGCACATCTCGCACCATCCAGATGCAGTTGGGTGAGGATGAATTGCCGCATCTCCCCTGGCCACCATAATCAACATATCTCAATATTATTGAGCCTTTGTGATCTATTTTGGAGAGAAGGGCGCGAGGTCGTTAGCCACCTCCATCAATGTTACCTTGCCGCCTTGCCACCATCGTGCAGGGAAAATGGTATATGGCTCCATTGAAAACAATAGAGGACCTGTATTTATCCATTCCGAGATGACTGGACGCTGTTTTGAATGCCAGTTGTTTTCCTACACCATATTAGTTATGGTAGTGTGTTGTGTTGTTCGCGGTCCCCTATTTTTGTAAACACCTGTAAGTGCCACTGTCACAAATTCCTACTTCGTATTTTAAGTTAGCAAGACATGTTCTAAAATTTTCCTGAAAATCAAATATAATAATTAAAAAGTAAAGTCTGTGGCGCAAACCCATGAGCTTACAGTCGGCCTGACTGCAGACAGAGTTCAGACTTTCTATGCTCTGTGGCACTAGGAGGGGGAAGTGTTGCGGGTCCTTCGCCCTGGCCGCCTTTTATCCATGGGTAAGATCCCCCAGTACCAATTCTGACAGCATTCCGAGTTGACCTGGAAACATCCTGGAGGGACTGGCACGACGAAAAATCCTTGTTCCTACCTGGGATCTTCAGAGGTGGAGTCTTGTGCTCTACCTACTAGGCCAGCACAATCACCAAATATCATAGAGGAGAATAAATACAAGGTTTTGTAGCTGGATGCAGAACGTTACACAGCAGTGGCAACAGGCTGGTCCACTAAGCAACCAATCAGCTGGGGACACAGCGGGATAGCATGGCCCAATGGGTTGTGCTCAGCTGTGCAGTCCAGCAATCCAGCTATGCCAGCCCTGGGTGGGGCAGGTCAGGTCAGGCTGCCAGAGATGGGCTGAGTAGACTGCCACATGCACTGTGCATCACTCTAGCCATGATAACACGTAATACACAATTCACAGTCATTTTTAAACCTTTTCTTTCTTCACCCCTAAAGCTAAGAGGGCTTTCAGCTTATTGCAAATGAGACCCAAGGCTCTCGCCTCTCTCTTCTCCATCATATGCTCTACACTGATAAAATGCCTAAGCCTTCTCCACCTATTCACTTCCTGCAATACACTATACTCCATTCTACACTCCATCAATCCCAACAACCTTCACAATGCCACCTTAGTCAGTTTAACTGCTCATGTAACCAATGGTTCCTCAAGACAATCAAAATCCAGCCAATAATTATAAAATGGACCACTTGCCCTGCCTGTCCCCATGACTTCCTCTTAAGCATTTATGACTGTCCTACTCTGCTAACCAACACATTAAAATACCTCACACTAATGTTCAATCGGCAGTTCACATGTAAATCCAATTAACCGATCAACGAGCAAAAAGCCCATAGCACAGTAACACAGGCAAAACTACTGTCTGGTAAAACGCAGGGTTTGAAACTGGCTGCTGTCTTGCACACCTACAAAACCTGGATCCCACCTATCCTCTCTTGTGCCAATACTGTCTCGATAGACTTTGTAACCATGGACTCTGTCTCGCTTTCCACATGTCTACCTCTGCCCCCTTGGCTCTTTTATCTTCTGGTCAAATATCCACATCTCCTCATTCCTACTGAATACTTCTACATATATTACATATCAGTAACCCCATTGTACTGCCCGACCACCCACATTTTTTTTCTAAATGTTGTATGCTGTCATGCCTATATCAACACATATCACCATTACCATACCTACGCACACTACATCCTCTCTCTTAATGAAGATTCAACCTAGTTGCTCACAGGCGACGAAACTTGCTTATATATTTATTTATCCAATAAATTGTCTGTCCACCTTTCCACATGTTTTCCTTTCCATATTGTGATCTGAACCACAACCTAATCTGTAATTCCCTTTCTGTTTCCTATCATGCGCCCTCAGATCCAGAGCTACAATGCAGCGAACCCACGCCCTTCGACCCTCAAGAACACCTAATTTTCCTTCACATATGTATCCTTTCACTGTGTAGGTCTCTCAGCTTTTCAGTAATATGCAGTGCTTCACTTTAAACTCTTCACTTTTCAGTACCATCTTTATATATGATTTGTCATTTTTAATTAAAAAAGAATAAAGCTAATGATTAAATATTTTAATACAATCAACAAAAATTTCCTTATAAATAACTAAAAACACGCAAATAATCCTCTTTATTTTATTGCTTCAACTTTCTATATTTTATACTTGTCTGCAGAGTGGAATATTTGTACCACTTACAGCCAACAGACTCCTGCACCCTCATCCTCTATCCTCTACCCAATATCAGATGAAGGAGATGTAACAACAATTAAGAAAAGAAGTACATGAAGAAATCTCCTCCAGAGAATTCCCAATTGACATTCCTCCCACCACACTCCCAATCCCTGTTGAGATATTTGGCTGAAAATAAGGAAGTTCTACAGTAGCCCATCGTCCTCTCATGAGCTGGAAGTAATATGTATGTGTAGCGATAGCAAGCCATTAAGGGTTATTATCCTCTGGGCAGCACGTTAGACGTTGAAGTGTGGAAATTTTGAAATTATGTGAGGTATTTGTAGGAAGACCGTTATGTGCAGAGAAAAATCAACTAACTGAAGTGGGTACACTTTAAGGTATCAGTGATTACAATATCTGAACTTACACCCCTAACAACCAGCCTGTATGTATATATTCAAGTGACATTTCAGTACAGGGCTACAATAGAGGCAAATTCCATCTGAAAACTCTTCTAATACTTAATTTTACATTCCATGTTAACAATTTCCTTTTTTAAGAAATGCTTTTGTTGCTGTTGCCAGTATACATTTTACATCCTATGTAGTTTTGCCATCATGTGTTACTTTGCTCCCCAGACAGCAAAACCCATCTACTACTTCTTTCCTAATCCAATTCTCTCACGATCAACTACTTCAATTAGACTACCCACAGGTAATACAGCAAACTACCCCTTAATGCAGCTTTCGCCTAAATGACATGCCTAAGGCAAATGCATGACATCACAAGCCACACAACCATGCCATCACCATCATCAACATGTGACAAGCGAGACCGATCTAATCTATGAGACCACTCACAATTCATGAAGATATACCGCATGAATCTATGAAACCACAAACAATTCATGAAGATATACCACATCTCAAGGAACAATGCTGGCCATTAAAGCAAAATTGCTAGTTACATTTACAGTAATTTAAAGGAAATTAAAACAACTGCCAATCATGTAGGCACTGAGCAGCCTTTATGATGCCATGCTCGAAAGTATCTGAACAAAGTGAAATTTGCATTGCAGTCCAGTAGACTACTGGCCATTAAAATTGCTACACCAAGAAGAAATGCAAATGATAAACGGGTATTCATTGGACAAATATATTATACTAGAACTGACATGTGATTACATTTTCACGTGATTTGGCTGCATAGATCCTGAGAAATCAGTACACAGAACAACCACCTCTGACCGTAATAACGGCCTTGATACGCCTGGGCATTGAGTCAAACAGAGCTTGGATGACGTCTACCGGTACAGCTGCACATGCAGCTTCAACACGATACCACAGTTCATCAGGAGCAGTGACTGGCGTATTGTGAGCAGCCACCATTGACCAGACGTTTTCAATTGATGAGAGATCTGAAGAATGTGCTGGCCAGGGCAGCAGCCAAACATTTTCTGTATCCAGAAAGGCCCAAGAGGACCTGCAACATGCCGTCGAGCATTATCCTGCTGAAATGTAGGGTTTTGCAGGGATCGAATGAAGGGTAGAACCACGGGTCGTAACACATCTGAAATGTAACGTCCACTGTTCAAAGTGCCGTCAATGCGAACAAGAGGTGACCGAGACGTGTAATCAGTGGCACCCCATACCATCACGCTGGGTGATTCGCCAGTATGGCGATGACGAATACACGCTTCCAATGTGCGTTCACCGCGATGACGCCAGACACGGATGTGACCATCATGATGCTGTAAACAGAACCTAGATTCATCCGGAAAAATTGACGTTTGGCCATTCGTGCACCGAGGTTCGTCGTTGAGTACACCATCGCAGGCGCTCCTGTCTGTGATGCAGCGTCAAGGGTAACCGCAGCCATGGTCTGCGAGTTGATAGTCCATGCTGCTGCAAACGTCGTGGAACTGTTCGTGCAGATGGTTGTTGTCCTGCAAACGTCCCCATTTGTTAGATCAGGGATCGAGACGTGGCTGCATGCTCCGTTACAGCCATGCGGATAAGATGCCTGTCATTCGACTGCTGGTGATACGAGGCCGTTGGGATGCAGCACGGCGTTCCGTATTATCCTCCTGAACCCACCGATTCCATATTCTGCTAACAGTCACTGGATCTCGACCAACGCGAGCAGCAACGTCGCAATACGATAAACCGCAATCGCGATAGGCTACAATCTGACCTTTATCAAAGTGGGAAACGTGATGGTACACATTTATCCTCCTTACACGAGGCATCACAAGGTTTCACCGGGCAACGCCGGTCAACTGCTGTTTGTGTATGAGAAATGGCTTGGAAACTTTCTTGATGTTAGCACGTTGTAGGTGTCGCCACCGGCGCCAACCTTGTGTGAATGCTCTGAAAAGTTAATCATTTGTATATCACAGCTTCGTCTTCCTGTCGGTTAAATTTCTCTTATGTAACACGTCATCTTCGTTGTGTAGCAATTTTAATGGCCAGTAGTGTAGTACAGCGTACATGTTTTTAACTTTCCATAACGCTAATGGACGAATGGGAATCGAATTTCCGCTTTTTTCTAGTTACAAACTTTCCAAAATCAGAAACTATCAGGGCAGCACACAGCATGAAAATAATGAACGGCAACACTTGCACTAAATGCAACTACAAGTAAGAACTGCACTGAATGACAGAGCAACAACTGAACTCTAGCTGAACCAACGGTGTACAATAGTTAGTCGTGATTGAAGAAGGGGTAGGAGACAGCATATCGATAGCTTAATTCTATCAATGGACATGACTATCGATAATGCGTATCGCTTTTTCATCTTATGGGTAAAAATCAGAATACGTATAAAGGGCGATAAAAAAGTTTCCGTTCGAAGGCCGCACATTCCAGAATTGGTATGCCAGTAACCAGAAACACCGCGGGCACTGAGACTGTGATCCCACCGACGCACCAGGCTGAGCATACTCGTTTGGTAGAACGCGGTCTCCTGCAGCGTGAAGAGGTCCGGAGCTGCCTGCGGGCGCTCGAGTGTCTCCCATTTGAGTGTGAGTAACTTCTGCGTTACGACGTTTGCGATATGGCGACGTGCACTGTTTTAAAGGAGCACCCCTTATCACATTATGCCACAACAGCACTCTTCGACAGATAAGCTGTTCTCCGATGGATATCTCACCTGTGTTTCCTCGTTGCATGTATGCAACAACGTCTTCAAGTGAAAACTTTTGATAGCCTCTTATATATTTCAGTTTCACTACACGGCAACTAGGTCGCGCGTAATTTTATCTAGGCGATAGAGGGGAGGGGGTGTTCCGGAACACCTGGATCCCACCCCCCATGCCCCCCTCCCCGCCCATTTGGGCACATCCTTGCATACAGCAGTTGACACAGTCATTCCCAATCATCATGCCATCGACAGGCTTATCAACTGACTGCTTTTCGTAGCTTAGGGCGCAGAGCAGGCAATGTGCCTCACTGGCATGTTGACATCATCAGCAACGGCTACGGGTCATATATTGTTAATAAACTGCTGCAGAAAGATAAGAACAGAAGGAGTAAATTAAACGAAGGCAAAGTGGAAGTGATCACTATGCCGTACTCAAACATTCTCGTAAAAATTCGCTAACGTTTGTAAACTTCACGGACTTCACGATGTGTAAATAGCGCTCCAAACAAATAATCTGGTGAGATACAGCCTGTAGCATGATAACGGTAAAAATAAAAATAAGGCTGACAAATCGCGGGTTTATAAAATACACTGTGCTACCTGTGAAGCAAGAAAAGACAGGAAGAACCGAGATCCAGTCTATAAATCAGAAAAAAGTCTGTTAAACTCTCGTAATCTTGTTGATTTATCAAAACGCAGCTGCTAATAATATTGTAGTAATGATTTTGCTGTTCTGCCTGTTTGAAACTGTATAAATGCAGCTTCTGATTTTCCATACTTTTTTTTTTTTTTTTTACTTGAAGCATCTTCAGTGGCCTCGTACATCTAGGTTGTCACTTAGCGCAGCACGTTTAACTTACGTAAAACGTACATGAACAACGGATTGCTAGAACTGGCCAAAGACATAATCATATGGTTGTAACGTGCATAAACAGTAATTGTCTTGGGCTCACAAGAGTCAATGGTGGTGGAGGCAGGTGGCCAGAAAAGCAAGCATACATGCAGTGCAACACACAGAAACAAGTAATCTAACATACACACTACAAAATGTAGCAGTGTCAGAACTGTATAACACCTACAACTACAATACCAAAATATGGAACTGAAAAGTGACACATGAAAGTGGAAATCTGTGTATATTTAAGGCCACAGAGGACACTGCAGTTAATTTGAAGACTTAAACAACATTTATTCAGCCACAAAGAGAAGTAACCTCCAAGGTTATTTGTGTAATTTCTTCAATCTCTTTAGTAGTATCTTCTACCAAGGACAGTTCAGAAGATCCATATGGTCCGATGGGACCACGGATTTTTAAAGGTAAATTTATAAGGGACAAACAAAGTGAGGACGTTCCTCTTTTCAGTTACTGAATGAAATATGCTCGCATGTGTTGGCAGTCCGTGGTTAACATTATATAACATTAACACTTCAGTCATCATAAACTCTCTGTAGTGGACGCGCTGGTACAAAGGAATATGCATTCCTTTTCTCAGTCCGTAGAATTTAAGCGATGGGCACCGTGGAAACATTTTCCAATATAAATAACGTAAGAATCTTTTCAACGGCAACGGGAGAGCCGTAAAACATTCAGAGCATTTCAGGAGGAGGAGTGATTTACGAGGCTTTAAGGGAACGATATCCAAGGAAATTAAGAGAGCTCTAACGCACTCTCTGTTTACTTCGCGAAAAAAGTTCGATGTAACTTCTACAGGTAGGCTTCAAACTTTTACGTCCCGGACCTCGTAAAATTCCGGCCTAATCTTACGGAAAAGCCCAGATATAAACAGTTATAAATAGGCGCCTTCCGTCAAGAAACTGAGAAGTTGTTTGAAAATATAAGGGGATTACGAAAAGAAAATTATGTTAAAAGCATCAGCTGCATAGAGAATGAGAAGTACAATCAATTTAGCACATACCCAGACTGAATCTCTCTTTATGTTTGCTGCAACGGGACCCGTCAGTAATCCATCGATAGACTTTGCTACTTCAGTTTAAGTGCTGTGTATATGAAGCTGAGACTCGTTTCCGACTTGAGTACGCCATAACGCGAAACCACAATGCACATCAGTGCATCTTCAGTAACAGAAACTAGTACGTTGTGCTAAGTTTTTACGTTTTGTAATGTACACAGTTCTACTTTTGTTAACATTTAAACGAAGTTGCCAATTTTTGCACCACTTTGAGATCCTATCGCGATCTGACTATATATCTGTGCAGCTTTTTTCAGACAGTACTTCATTATAGATAACTGCATCATTTGCGAAAAGTCTGAGGTTACTGCTCGTGTTAATATTGCCTGCAAGGTCATTAATGCACAACGTCAGCGGGAAGAGTCCCAACACACTTCCTTGAAGTTACTTCTACATTTGTCGATGACTTTCCATCCCAAATAACATGGGAGTCACCCCGTATGATCGTACTTCCGATAATATGCATATGTGTGGTACTGAGTCAAATGCCTTTCAGAATTCAAGAATCAGTAATGTACTTGAGTGCCTTGATTCACGGCTTTCATGTCGTGTAAGAATAGCACGAGCTGGGTTGCACACGAAGTCGACTACATTAGTCATTCGCTGTAAGGCCTCGAATAACTATTAAATACTGTCTTATGGTTACTCAATAATGTTAGAACTCACGCTTTATGGGTTCAAATAATCAAGACAGCACACAGGCACGGCGTCTTCTGAACGGCGTTGTAACTGAAAGAGATAGTACTGTTTTCGCAGAGGATTTCAGCCAACGCCACCCAGCCGACCCACTCATTACTCATAGTGCGGTGGTGAAATCTCTCGTCAGATTGCATAAAAATGGTTCTGTCACAAACAAACATCAACATCAACATCAACCTCTTCTCAGATATTGATGTCAGCCGCACGTGAATAATATTCAGTTTTCCTAGTGATACATACATTGTATGATCAAAAGTATCGCTCCCCCCCCCCCCCCCCTGTATATAAAGCGAAACTGGCCACTAGATGTCACGAGAGGCTTAACCACCAGCAGTGCAAGAGGCGGAGGGGTGGAGTACCACTGTGTGTTGTCAGTGGAGGAGCAGCAGCGGCGGAGTGGATCGGTCGGGAGAGCTCACTGACTTCTAATGTGGGGCAGTAAATGGATGTCACCTGAGTAACAGATCCGTCACTGACTTATAAGCCCTTCTAAGGCTGTCTGAGTCGACTATTGGTGATGTGATTGGAAGTGGAGTTGCGAATAAACAACCGCAGCTAAACCGAGATCAGGTATATCTCATGTATTGACAGGTAGGGACCATCAGGCACTGCGAAGGGTGGTTGTCAAAAATTGCGTGAAATCAGAGGAAGGAATGACTCCTGAGTTCTCCACTTAGCGCATTGATCAGTGCGTAAGGAGTTAAAAGGAATGTGGTACACTGGTTAACCAGTTCCTCACAAGTTACACACTTGTCTAGTCAGCGCTGAGCGACGCATGGGATGGTGCACAGGCCGGTGCCACTGCAGGGTGGGCGGCTGGAGGCTAGTGGTTCAGAGCGATGAATCGCGCTACCCCTTCTAGCAATCCAATTGGATACGTTAAGGTTTGCCGAATCCCTGGAGTGCGTTGATTAACGGTCGTTACACGGGGGACCAATAATGGGGTGCGTATGTGGTGTTTTAGTAGTGGGATGACTTCCCGTTTTCTTTTTTTTTTTTTTTTTTTGCATCTTTCATTCTCTCTCATGAGAGAGAGCGGGCTGGTGTTAGAGCTTTGCTCTTTTCAGCCGTGGGATATTTGTGCTGTTGGGGCTCCATTTATTTGTAATTTGGGAGAAGATGATGATCGATTCATTTGATTCATACTTCCTTATGTTATATGTACTTTATATATGCTCTTTCTTTCTGTCTCTATGAGGGGGTGGTTTTATAATCCCGGCATTTGCCTTACAGGTAAGGGAAACCCCTCTAAAACCTCACCTGGGATTGTTGGTTTCAGTTTAGATTGTCTTCTGGATCTCTTCCTTAATTCTAATTTAGTCTTCTTCTAGTAAGTGTCCAATATTATCTTCTGGTCCCGTCTGTAAGTTAAGTTCGTCAAAATCTTCTTGTGTGTGTCTAATGCATTGTATTATGGTGTGTGTCGGATATTTATATTGATATTTGGGGAAGTCGAAAGTGATGATGTTTTCTTGTAGCAGCTCAGTTGTCAATGTGCTGGAGTGTGGTCTGTTCAGGCCAATCTTGCTTGCCAGTTTGATAAGTCGACTTTTTAGTGTTGTGATTTTTGCTGTGTCATAGACTTCACTGTTTCTTGTATAGGCGCCAGATCTTGTGGCTAGTCTTAGGATGCGCCTCTCTGTACTTAGTATACTATCGCTTTGGTATGCGTTTGCTATCCATACTGGTGCTGCGTATTCTAGTACTGGTCTGATGAGTGACTTATATGTATATACTAGTGTGTCGTTTGGGGCTCCGTTGAATCTGCCTTTAATCAACTTAAGCAGTCCTTCTCTCCTCCTGGCTTTTGTAATCACCTTATCAATGTGTGGTTTCCATGAGAGGGTGGAGTCCATAATGAGGCCTAAATAGTTTGCGTTTTTTGTTGCTTTTATTTCTTGTCCCCATAACTGTAGTCTGACATCTTCTGGTTTTTGTAGCCGGTTTTGAGTGTAATTTCGGTGTCTGAAAACCACCAGCTGGCTTTTAAGGGCATTTGGTTTAATTAGCCATTGGCTGAGCCATTCTTCTAGCCTTTTTAGGTATGTGGTGTTTGTGAGTTGCAGTTCTTCCGTTGTTCTCTCATGACACCAATATACTGTGTCATCAGCATATAGTGCAAGGCCTTCATTCCAATGGTTAGGGCGAGGTATGTCTGCTGTGTATATGCTGTATAGCAGCGGCGATATTATGGCCCCCTGTGGTACACCGGCTTCTGGTGAGAAAGTAATTGAAAATTTGCCTTCTACTGAAACTGCTGATGGTCTATTGTTTAGGATGGTCTTGATAAGCTGGACTAGTTGTCTGGGTACGCCAAAGTCTATTAGCTTGTGGAATAGGCCATTATGCCACACTATATTGAATGCCCTTTCGATGTCAAGATAGAGGGCTAATGCACAGTCTAATCTATTGAGGCTTTTGTTACGTGGTTGACTAGCCTCAGGATTGGATCTATCGTAGAGTGTTTTTTTCCTAAAGCCAGCTTGAGTGTTCGGTATTATATTTTGTTTCTCCGTATGGCGTTGTAGGCGGTTTTGTAGGATGCTTTCGAAGCATTTTCCTATTACGGGCAATAAGGTGATTGGCCTGTAGGATGTCGGTTTGTTGACTGGTTTCCCCGGTTTAGGGATCATAATTATTTTTGCTGTTTTCCATTGTGTCGGAATTTGTCTAAGATTTAGTGCAGCATTGAAAAGACAGTGGAGTGATGTGGGTAGGGCTTTCTTTGGTGCCAGTCTTAAGTGTTGTCTGGTTATCCCGTCCAGGCCGGGGGCGGAGTTTTTGCCTTTATTTAACGCTAGTTCTATTTCTTCGTCTGTTATTTCCTGAAGGAGTGAGGTCTGTTCTTTATCGAGTACCTCTGGGGCCGCTATTATGTTTTCTATTTGTTTGTCGACTTCATTTTTGTGAGAGAAGTTGAAGAGTGGGTCTTCTGGTATTTGATGTGTGTCCATAAGGACTTTTCTGAAAATTTCCGCTTTTTCCTGACTGTCCGTGATTATATTTCCTTCGTTATCAAGTGATGGGTCGTTTCTTGTTTTAGCGCCAGTAATTCGTTTGAAGGTGTTCCAGAATCTTGTTGATTGTTTATGGTCTAAGAATTGGCACGTTCTTTCCCATTTTTTGGCTCTGATTTCCACCAGCTGCCTCTTGACTAGATTGTTAAGCCTGTTCCATTCTATTCTATGTTCGTCTCCTTGAGTTCGTTTCATTTGTCTGTATGTTCTTCTCTTTAATTTGATGGTGGCTAGTATATGTTCTGGGATTCTGCTGAGGCCTGGTTTAATCCTTTTTGTAGGTGCAGTGTCTCTTTCTGCTTGTGTTATTGCGGCTATTACGATTTTGTTATATTCGTTTAGTTCATCTGCTGTGATAATGGGTTCAGTTCCTGGTAAGTTTGTTTCTAGGCTTTGCTGGTATTTTTTGACATCCACTCTTTTGATGTTACTTGTTTCAAAGAGTTTTTCCAATGTTCTGCCATTTATGTTGGTATCTGTATCCCCGAACATGGTTGAACGTGCGTTAAAATCGCCCATGATAATGTTTGTGCCTAGGATTGCGTAGTATCTGATGAAATCTTCTCTGATGTTTGCTTTTGGTGGGGTGTACATTGTTGTTATATAGACCGTTTTCCTGGTTTTTGTTTGGGTTCTGAGTATAACAGCCTGTATGTTTTCAAATGTTTCTGGGATATCTATCAGAGTGGCTGGGAAATCTTTGTTGTGTAGAACAGCTACTCCTCCATTCCTGTGTCTTCCAGTTTGCGGGTTGTCAAACCTGTGGCAGGTGAAGTTTTTGATGTCTATTGGGATGTCAGTTGCCTTCGTTTCTGCTATTCCTAGCATACTGATGTTTTCACTTTCAATTAGGTGTTCAATGAGGTTCTTTTTCGTTCTTATCCCATTTGAGTTAACGAAGGCAATGACGGAGCCTTCGGTAGTGTCTTCTCTATCCTTGGTAGCCATTTTGTCCCTGGTGAAACTGTGGGGTCTTTTTTTTGGGGGGGGGGGGGACACTGTGTTGCCTTTCTACTGTTTTCCGCCTGTTTGGGCGACTGCTGGTGCTGCACTTTCGTCTAATTGCGCAGGGGGTATCTTCAGAGTCGTTTCACGAGGTTGCGACTGGGCGTCTCTTTAGGGCGTTAACTTTGGTGGCGCGATTGAGGAATGATATTCTGTAGGCATGTCACTTATATGTACTTGCAAAGAGCTCCAGCTTTGTGTGACTGCAATTTTTCTGTTGAAGAATTTCTTGGCTATGTCGTTTATGGCTGTTTCAACTTTGCCCTTTCGCTCAGGTAGTATGTTGATGAGAGCAGTGGTGACAGCTCTAAGGAGGTCGTTAATCTGTACGTATTTCTCGTCGTCGGAATTTGCCTCTTTTTCAGCTGGGGTGTTGATGCAGCGGACTGGGGCGGTGGTTTCAAATGATGCAGGTTCCTTTGGTCTCAGCGGACATCTAACGTCGTTTGCAATGTGTTCTCCTCCGCAGCCTTGACATTTGGGTGTGGAGTCTTTTGCGGTGCAGTTGCTGCTAAAATGCTGACCGGCGCATTTACTGCAGACAGGTGGTTTTTTGCAGTTGCTGGTTAGGTGTTCATAACTGTGGCACTTGGCGCATTGCGCTGGTTGGAGAGGGGAGAGATTTGATGTCTCTACCTCGTGGACCTTGCAGTGCATTTTGAGGTTGTTTGCTAGAAGCGAATCCACCGTTGCCTGGTTGCGGGTGATCACTCGCATTTTTGCGATTGGGTTTCCTGTCGCCCTGGAACGGATTCTGACCACTCATTCGAATTTTAGATTTATTTCTCTGAGCGCCTCTTCTACGTCGCCTTCTGTCACATCGAAGTCAACTTTAGTGATTACGACACTTAGGCTTGGTGAGAAAGACTTTGGTGTTGTTGATTCTTGGTTTATTTCGGACTGTATTCTCATTTCGGGCCTACAGTGTGTTTTGAGCTTTTTGATTCTGAGTTCTTCGAGATTTGGATTTCGGCTTACTAGGACAGCGCTCCCGTTTCTGTTAAGTTTGATGTCCAAGATTTCCGCGGCGAGATTGACTTGCTTTAGTTTTGTGTACAGAGACTTTGTAGTTTCCTCTTTCTCAAGGTTTTTCAGTCTCACTGCGTATTTCTGGGCATGGGTGATTGGCGGTTCTTTCTCATCCGACGAGGTGTCGCTCGTATGACTTTTCCTTCTCGATTTTACTTTTGTGAAGAACCCGTCGTGTTCATTGCCTTTTATAATTACGCTAATGAGGGGTTGACTGGGGTCCAGCGTTTCCTCAGTAAGAGGGGGCTGGTGCGGCTCTTCCGCAATTTGGTTTGTGTGCTGGTATGGTTCCCCTGTGGTATCATTTGTGTGCGGGTGTTGGTCTTCGGTGTTTTCGTTCGTGTGATTTTCCGGCTGTTGAGTCATGAGGTTTGGTGGTTCCGTGTCCTTTTGTTTGTTTTGCTTCCGTTTCTGTCTTGGCCTTTCAGCTTGCTTCGACACGTTGGGTTTTTGTGTGGCCTTTCTGTCTTGTGTTTATAATCCTACTCGCGGGTTCTATCTCTTGCCCTGATTCTATGCCTTTCCTCAGTAAGAGGGGGCTGGTGCGGCTCTTCCGCAATTTGGTTTGTGTGCTGGTATGGTTCCCCTGTGGTATCATTTGTGTGCGGGTGTTGGTCTTCGGTGTTTTCGTTCGTGTGATTTTCCGGCTGTTGAGTCATGAGGTTTGGTGGTTCCGTGTCCTTTTGTTTGTTTTGCTTCCGTTTCTGTCTTGGCCTTTCAGCTTGCTTCGACACGTTGGGTTTTTGTGTGGCCTTTCTGTCTTGTGTTTATAATCCTACTCGCGGGTTCTATCTCTTGCCCTGATTCTATGCCTTTGCCTCAGTAAGCGCGGGCTGGCCGACGTGAGCGGGGCCCTGACTTACTATTTTCCCTAACTATCAGTCCTTATTCCGGCTGTCCGGAAGACTCGCCCAGCACTACACAGAAAATAACATTCACAATTTGCTTAGCTTGCTTCCATACATGCATCAAACAGACTAGGAGCGACGAGTGATATTGTGGCGAACAGCATATACCGACTGCGAGAATCAGACGTTCCCCGCATCTCTATGTTTTATCGAGCCAAAGATTTTGTTGTATGGATTCTTTGTGAAGGAAATGGAGCTATCGGACGTGTGAGAGGATGAGAAAGATTGTATTATTATGAGACGCCATTACGGTGCATAGTAAATGTTCAAATAGTTTTTTGCACAAAATAAAATCCAATAACTAACATCAAGTATTCAAGTTGTGTATATCTCCATACCGAAATTAGTTAATTGTCACGGTACAGATATTACGAGACATAGATCGCTCGGAGGTGAAGTTTGGAACGACAGTGCGAACCTGCATTTTCCACGGTCAGAATTCGTAGAGATTATCTCCGAATTAATAAACTTTAAGTTGCTAAATTGTTAGACCTATCATCATCACTCATCAAACAACATACCACACAGTTGTACCCAACGATCTGCGTAGCGAGTAAAGGTTTTAGAGATTTCAGGCAGAGCATATAACGACGAGGAGTTTCCACAAGATCGGCGCTGCGGAATACATCTCTTGCTCTTATGTGGTATTTAAAACGAAATATTTATATTTTCCAGGTTTGCAGGAGAGTAAAGATAAAAGGAAATAGGAACTAAGCTAAACCAACTAAAATCAATAACTAAACCAATAATTAAAATAAAAGCACACATAAAGAATACTTATTTATAACAATAAATAAACAATATTTTAAATTAACTAACCACTAATAATATATTACACAGCGCACCCTGTCACAGAGTAGCCTATCTGAAGCGATGCTTTGTGGACAAAAACATTCCTGCCTAGAGTCCCGACCTGAAACCAATGAAACACCTTTGGGGGTGAATTAGAGCGTCAGCTTCGCTCCAAATCTCACTGCCCAGCATCACTAGCTTCTCTGCTTTCGGCTCTTTGGGAAGAATGGGCTGCCATCCATCTGCGGACATTAGGCACCTCATTGAGAGCGTCCCCAGCGGAATTCGTCATAAAAGTATGGATGGGTACACCCCGTATTAATGTCCACTAACAGATGTCTGGATACTTCTGACAGGTAGTGTAGAACGTACAGACTCGATGATGTGGTCGACTCGTTATTCGAATGTAAGTACATTAATTTAGATTGTGTAGACATGTGAAAGCTTTTCTATCAGCGGTGAAATTGGAAACCTTGCACACCTCAGGCAAAGGATTGTTGATGTATGCACTCGCGTTCCGACTCATGTTTTGCCTGAAGCCTATGACACGAACAATGGGCGAAGTGGATAACAATAGCCTTATAACATGCGTGACTACATCTCTTGTACATACGGTATCATTTATGGGTTATCAATATCATTTGCCTTGTTCTGTACAAAATGCGACATAAGTCGGTAGTGGATAAATCTATGCTCCAATGGTTTTTTCCTTATATTTTTCTATGTACTTGATATATCACATGATAATTGATAAGTCACATGATCTCATTTCCACTTCAGAAATAAGAGTTACATCCAGGACGGCGGCTTTCAGACGGGTGGCCAAGTTGGTATCACAGTCTCCCAAGCGTAACTCCCCTACCACCTCATACTACTCGACTATAAATTTCAGTATATCCGTCTGTTTTCGTTGAAGAAAGGTGGTTCTACACCTTCGAACCACCCCATAGAAATTTCGGAACTGCATTCAGAGCTGTGTAACATTGATACCTTGAAAGCAAAATGAGACATGATCGAAGCAAGAAGGACAGAAAAAAGAGACTAGCAGAGACGAAGAGCATTCCTGGCCAAGACAAGGCTAGTGGTGTCAAATTAATTTTAGGAAGAAATTTCAGATAATATACGCTTTGAGTAGAGTGTTTCATTTTCAATGAATTATGGACTGTGAGAAAACTGGAAAGTAAGGGAATCAAAGAATTTGAAATTTGAGATGTGGTGCTACAAGAAAATGTTGAAAATTAGGTGAACTTGTAAGGTAAAGAATGAGGAGAACCTCCTTAGAATCGATGTGAAAAGAAGCATATGGAGAACACTGGCAAGAAGAAGAAATATGATTATACTATGTCTGTTAAGACATCAGGGAATAACTCCCATGATATTAGAGGGAGCTGTACAGTGTGAAAATAATATAGGAGGACACAGATTGGTATACATTTAGCAAATAATTGGGAACGTATTTTGCAAGTGCTGTCTGAGATGAAGAAGTTGGCACAGGAGAGGAATTCGTGGCTAGTCGCATCAAATCAGTCAGAAGACTACCTTATCAGTTAACCTAATTTTCAACATTCTTCTGTAGTACCACATCTCAAATTTCAAATTCTTTGATTCCCTTATTTCCCTATTTTCTCACAGTCAATGATTCATTACCAAGAAATATTGTACTCAAAGCGTATGTTATCCGAATTTCTTCCTTCCTGGCCTTGTGTTGGCCAGGAATGCTCTTTGTCTCTGCTAGTGTCCTTTTTCTGTCCTTGCTCTGTAGATCATTTCTCATTTTGCTTTCAAGTTATCAGAATACCTTCACCTACTACGTCATCACCAATTTTATGTTACATTTATTACTAATTTCATTTCAGCTACTCCTTATTGCTTTCACTTTACTCTCAGTCCATATTGTGTACTCATTAGACAGATCATTCCATTCAACAGCTGCTGTAAATCATCTTCATTTTATAAGGAAACTTGTCAGTGGCAGACATCCATGTTTAGTATAAAACTCGATACATTTAATAAAGTCAAAATGCGATGTAATAAAACTTTCGAAAACACGTAAATTTTTTTTGGATTTCTCCTCTGCAGATACGAAATACCTTTCTAGATACCCTATGCCAATGAAAAATTTCGAGAAAATCCCAAGGAAGAAACAAAGATAAGCCATTAAACAATTTTTGGGTAACCATAGCTGACTACTGTTTCTCAGTATACAGAAAATTATTTACGCAGGCGACAGTAACATTCGCCATTGAGGTTTGCCGAACACTTTTAAATATCACGTTTACACTGTTGTAAAAGAGATGGTTACAACTTTCACTGAGAGTAGAAACACAAGGTCTGTTCAAACATTCTGGAACTTTGTCGACAGAATTTTTCTACGCTTACCTTTTACTGATGGTGCACGGTCTCCTTCGAAATCTTCTCCTCCACAATTGATACACCACGTCCAATGCCGTTTCCACTTCCTGAAGCAGTCTTGGTATCCCTCTTGCTGGATTCCGTGAAGCGGCGCATGAGAATTTTCTTTTATGCCGTCTATCGTTGCGTCTGCAGGGGCAAGGTCAAAAGAGTATAGAGGGTGTGGCAGCACAGTGGTTTCATTTTTTGTGCAGTAGTCACGCACCAACTGGGATGAATGTTAGGGAGTGTTATCGTTATGCAAGAGCCATGACTTATCACATTTCAGCCTGTTTCCTTCTCATATTTTTCGTAGGCGTCGCAACACGTCCCGACAATACCATCGATTTACAGTTTGTCCCTGTGACTCTAATTCATGATGAACTAATCCTTCAAAGTTAAAGAAAATTATCAGCATGGCTTTGACATTTGATCTGACCTGACGAGCTTTTTTTGGTCTTGGAGAAACTTTCCCGACCAACTATGAAGACTGAACCTCAGTCTCAACTTCGTAACTGCAGACCCACGTCTCTTCACCAGTTACGATTATCTTAACAAACATATCGTTCTCGTTTGCGCGATCTTAAAGCTCCTCATAAATTTCGAGGCGAAAGTCTTTCTGGTCTTGACTCATGAGCTGTGAGACGAACTTGGCGGAAAGACGATGCATTCCAAGATGCTGTGTCAGGAATTCATGACATAATCTGACTGAAATGTTACATTCTTCGGTAACCTGACATGAGCGTCGTCCGTAGACGTCGAAGGACGTCCTGAAGGACTTCTGCCCGCCCATTTTTAAATTGTGTGAACCATTCGTAACGCCGAGTACGGCTCAAGTATTCATCACTGTAGGCTTACTGCATCATCTGACGTGCTCTGTAAGGGTTTTCTTAAGTTTCACGCAAAATTTTGTGCCGACGTGTTGCTCTTCTCACTCTGCTACCTCAAAACTCGCATACTGAGCGATACAACGCTCTACTCAGTACATCACTGAACATTAAATAACAAACATACAACAATGAAACTTCCGACAGTTACACATTAAACAAAGGCGTGTGCAAGGATGCCAACCACATATCGCTCCAACATACCATTGGCGCGAAATTACGAATGTTCTGGAATTTTTTGAAATGACCTCGTATTTGAGCGAATCTTATCAATGGCATTATTTCATTCTTGAACCTTTCTTTTATTTCCGTCATCGCTTCTTCGATGTATAGACTGTACAATAATGGAGAAATATTGTGTACCTGCTCCCCTTTTTGATCGGAGCACTTGGTTATTGGTCTCCCATTCTCACTGCTCCCTCTTGGTTGTTGCACATACTGCGTATTACCCACCTCTACCTTAACCCTATTTTTCTCAGAATTTTCAACATTTTGAATCGTTTTAAGTCAGCGAATGATTTTTCTAGGTTAATAAAGGCTATGATCCTGTCATGAGTTTTCTTATGTCTTGGTTCTATTACGAATGAACGTCATAAGTGCCCTTCTGATGCCTTTACCTTTCCGAAAGCGGAACTGATCGTCCTCTTCAGTTTTCTTTCCCATTCTTCTGTGTATTCTGCCTCTTAGCAAGTGGGATACGTGACCTCATATGCTGATTGTGTGATAGTTCTAGCACTTAACGGTCCTTGCTGTCTTCGGGATCTCGTAGATGTAATGCTTCTCGAAAATTTGATGGTACGTCTCCAGTCTCATCGATTCTACACACCAAACTGAATAGTCGTTTGTTTGCCACCGCCCCAAATTATTTTAGAAGCTCCAAAGGGATTTTATTTAGCCCTTTCACCTTATTTGGTCGAAAGTCTCCCCAATCCGTCGCAGGTCTTCCCAGTCTATGTTAAATTGATCAGACATTTCCCCCTCCTCGTAGAATCCTTCGATGTACCCTTCCACCTATATGCTCTTCCTCTGTGTTTGCAGCTGGACTGCCATTACGCTCTTAATGTTGTCACTCTTGCTTTTAATTTCACCGAAGGTTGTTTTGGTTTTGCTATATGCTGAATGATTCCTTCAGATGACCATATCTTTTTCAATTTGTTCTCATTCTTCTTACAACCATTTCACCTTGGAATCCCTTCACACCCTGTTTGTTTAATTTCTAAGTGACTGAAAATTCACACAACATTTTATATTTCCTTCTTTCGTCCATCGGTTGAAGTGTCTTTTCTGTTCTGTTACTCAAGTTATCTCCACGGTTATCTACCTTGTATCTATGTTCGTCCAACTTCTGTGAAAGCTATTTTTAGATATGTCCATTGTTCTTGAACTGAACTGCGTACTGAAGTATTCATTATCGCTGTATCCACAGCCTCAGAGATCAAATGCATCTCATGATTCCTCAGTACTTCAGCATCCCATTTCTTTACACACTGATTCTTCTGGACGATTACCTTCAGCTTCAGTCTACTCATCATCATTACTAAATTACTGTGATACGAGTCAGCATCTGTGGAACTAGCAACGCTTATTCAGGATATCAAGCGGTGATCACATTCTACTGTTCGAAATACTGAAGATAAATTTTTATTTATCTATCTCACGTTGGACACAAATAAATACATACAACTTCTGTGGACAAATGTGCACAGTGACAACTCGCACAGTCATAATTTCCAGATCTAGCAGACTGACTCATTCGATAGCAACATCCGATGAGTTGTGAATGTACATTATCATTCCTTTGTACTCTCGAAGAAGACAGTCAGTGACGATATGTTGAATTGACTGTAAGGACCTACCATAGACACAATTCGCAGAACGAACCCATCCCTACATCTGCCTTGCTCGCTATGATCGGGTTCATGATCATTCACTGATAACTAGGGAGATCGAATCCTTGTGTTCGGATAGAAAGGTTCGCAATTAGATGTTTATTGACTACTGATGACTGGTCGCACTGTATGTTGTAAGAATAGTTGACACTGAAAGAATCACTACAGTGTCTTTGATTATAAGTACCTTGAAATGAAGGGGATTTTGAATATCTCCATCATGTGGGGAGATATCGTGAGAGATACACGCTGTTACGACTAACAGTTGAAGGTAACAATAGTTATGAAATGTAGAGGAGGAATAATAATAATAATATCGGATTTTAAACAAAGGAAGAAATCAGTTTCCAGCTTCATTCAATGATTATTCTCGAACGATGATGGACCGCCTACATCCGATAACGCATCGGCATTATTCTTCACTTCATCGTATCGCGTGGGGTGTACGTGGGATTTGTCCACAGCGTCCAGCTGAACGGGATCATGCAATGCCGTTAGTGATCGTCTCTAGGATGAGGATGTTAGGCTGGAAGGTCCACCTTAAGATATTCCAGAAGTTGAGGCTGTGCGAGGGAACCCTTGCCCTCCCTATATTGTCATCAAATGCAAAACATAAATATTACTCTCTCACGCTCTCGTCGTAGAACTCTATACTTCGCAATAACAACACACGTACTTCAAGAAGGAATGGTACCAATTTGCACCAACAAAAATGTTTTCCAATTAAACTTGTGAACATCTCGAAGTACTGCCCAGACAGCATAGATGTGCTACCACCCTGAACGAAATTTTCGTTAGTTTGACGCATCACTGATCTTGCCGAAGTTGCTGTCTTCAGTTCGAAATTGGTTTCATGCAGTTCTCAGATTAGTCTAGCCTATGTAAACGGATTCGTCCCTGCAAAATAAAAAAATAAAAATTACTGTAACCTATAGCCACTGGAACCTGCTTACTGTGGTCACTCCTTCATCTCCTAATATTCTGGCCCCACACCTTCTTCAATAGCAAAACTCACTATCCTTTGCTGCCTCAGAATGTATCCTATTAACTAAATTTATTAGTCAAATTGTGCAATATATTTCTTTTCTTCCTAATTCGAATCAACACCTCTACATCAGATATCCAGTCTACTTACTACAATATTTCTCTTTTGCAGGAAACGGTGTTCTTGGTATTGCCAGACTGTATTTTACATCTTCTCTACTTCGGCCACCTTCTCTTATTTTACAGCTAAACAGCTAAAGTCATTACATTTAGTGTCTCATTCCCTTGCTAATTCCCTTAGTGTCACCTGATTTAATTCTACTACACTCCGTTATCATTGTACAGAGATCAAAAAAGGTTTTTCATCACCCCAGTTCCCAGAACTCCTGAAGGAAGACGTTGACTGTGGATATTGTATCACAGACACATCCCCTTTGACTGTTCAGAGACGCCACTTGACTCGCCCAAAGATGTAAACAACCGTGCATGAGCAGCGCCTATTAGACGAGGGGTCCGACAGCGAATTCCACCAGGAAGGAGGTACACGGCTCGTGTTGCCTGTAGTTCAGCCACGCCCAGACGGTCAATACCGTGGTTCGATCGCGTCCGCATTGTTACTTTGTGCCAGGAAGGGCTCTCAAAAAGGGATGTGTCCAGGCGTCTCGGAGTGAACCAAAGCGATGTTGTTCAGACATGGAGGAGGTGCAGGGAGACAGGAACTGTCGATGACATGCTTCACTCAGGCCGCCCAAGGGCTACTACTGCAGTACGTGACCGCTACCTACTGATTATGGCTCGGAGGAACTGTGACAGCAACGCCACCGTGTTGAATAATGCTTTTTGTGCAGCCACAGGACGTCGTATTACGAGTCAATCTGTATGCAATGATGTGCAACTTCACTCCCGACGTCCATGGCGAGGTCCATTTTTGCAACCACGACATCATGCAGCGCGGTACAGATGAGCCCAACAATACGCGCTGTGGACCACTCAGGAGTAGCATCACGTTCTCTTCACCGATGAGTGTCGCATATGCCTTCAACCAGAAAATCTTCGGAGACGTGTTTGGAGGGAACCCCATTAGGTTGAACGCCTTAGACACACTGTCCAGTGAGTCAGTAAGATGGAGGTTACCTGCTGTTTTGGCGTGGCATTATGTGAAGCCGACGTACGCTGCTAGTGGTCATGGAAGGCGCCTTAACGGCTGTACGATAAGTGAATGCCGTCCTCCGACCGATAGTGCAACCATATCGGCAGCATAAATGCCGTCCTCCGACCGATAGTGGAACCGTATCGGCAGCATATTGACGAGGCATTCTACATGGACGACAATTCGTGCCTCCATCGTGCACGTCTTGTGAATGAGTTCCTTCAGGATAACGACATCGCTCGACTAGAGTGGCCAGCATCTTCTCCAGACATGAACCCTATCGAACATGCCTGGGATACATTAAAAAGGGGTGTTGATGGACGACGTTACCCACCAACCACTCTGAGGGATCTACGGCGAATTGCCGTTGAGAAGTGGGACAATCTAGACGGCGAATTGCCGTTGAGAAGTGGGACAATCTAGACCAACAGTGCCTTGATGAACTTGTGGATAGTATGCCACGACGAATGCAGGTATGAATCAATGCAAGAGGACGTGATGCTGGGTATTAGAGGTATCGGTGTGTACAGCAATCGGAACCATCACGTCTTAAGGCCTCACGGTATGGTGGTACAACATGCAATGTGTGGTTTTCATGAGCAATAAAAGGTCGGAATTTCAATTTTCTGTACAGGTTCCGGAACTCTCGGAAAGGGTGACGCTAAACTTTTTCTGGTGTGTATTACTTTCGCTGATGTTCTTCCTATGACTTCCTTTTAATGCGTATCCATTCCGTTGAAGTTATCTTCAGAATTCTTTGCCGCCACTGACAGAATTTCGAAGTCATTTCGTTTCTTCTTCTGGAATTGGAATACGCTTTTTAAATTTCTCTTCAGTTTCCTTTACAACTTGGTTTACATACAGAATGAATGACACTTTACTATTACCCTGTCTCACTCACTTACCAATTACTCCCTCGATTTCATGTCCTTCTACTTTTATATCTAGAGTAAAAGTATTAGATGACATTTCGCTCCCTGTAGTTAACCCCTGGCGATTTTATCACAAGTGATACTGACAAAAACTTGCCAAATGAATGAATGAAATTCCTTTAGCCTTGTTACGTCTTGTTGATATCTGGTATGAATGTAAAACATGACAAAACAAGCAGCAACTGTAACTGTTTTAATCAACATTAATTTATCGATGAAATGGAAGGTGTATTGAGAGAGAATTGATTCATTGGCACTTAAACGGGGCTAGACAGAATAAGACGCTTACCCACGGTGAGCGAGAAGAGGTCGGATCTGTCGAGCAGCAGGGCGACGTGGCGCCAGCCGAACTGGCGGAAGATGCTGGCGAACACCAGCTTGAGCCGGCACTGGCAGTACGACATGCGCGTCAGCGTCGAGTACTGCGTCTTCTCCCGGAAGATGCCCTGCAAACACCCAGCGCCGACGCGTCACTTACACACACTGCCTGCTGCTCCGTGCTGGATCGGGCGCTCAAAAAACAAAGAATACACTGTGCAAAAAAGCAAGTATTACATATGAAAGGCGTGGTATTTGTTACTGCAGCAACTGGTCACTGGCGGCGTGCACCTCTAGCCGTGGAAACCCCTTCATCTCCTCCTGACCTCAGCAATGTGCGTTTCCTTCGCCCCGATTTATAAGGCTTGGAAATACTCTACCAATACAACACAAAAATCTCATTGCTGACAATTTTGGGTATTAGCCAGTTTCATGAACCTAGTAATCTGGAATCTCTAACGCTCTTAGGATAGCTCCAAACTCTGGTACTTTCTTGCGACTGCCTCGGCAGCTGATCATTGAAATTTTATGAGTGCCACCAAGGAAAAAGCATACTGTTATTTGTTTCGATCTTACACTTCCTCCTCCCTTTCCATAATGTCAACGAATTATTATAAGACCAAGTAGGTGTTTCGTGAAACTATCACGTTATCCTGGAAAACCTTCATCTCAAATGGCGAAATTAAGTATTTGCTGAACTTGCATTTCGAGCTGCACGTTACGAGTAACCATCAGGTGCATGGTAAAGTGTACTTTTCAAGCTGTGCAGGGTATCTCAAATTTGTGTGGTAAAAACTGCACAGATAGTAGTGCATTCTAGAAAGAGAACCTGGAGAAGTGTTTTTTCATAAAACTTCCTTTTATTTCTATCATTGCTTCTTCGATGTACAGATTAAACAGTAGGAACGAAAGAGACCACGTCGCTGTCTTCCACATTTTGTGGGCTCATATTACCGGTCTCTCCCTATAGCTTAACCCCATTTTCCTGAGTTACGAACATTTTGAGTTTTCCAGGTTGACAAATCCTATGAACGTGTTTTTATTTTCCTTTAGTCTTGGTTCCATTATCAACCGCAACGTCAGAACTACTTCTCTGGTGCCTTTGCTTTTCCGGAAGCCGAACTGATCGTCATCCCAACGCATCGACCATTTTCTTTTCCGTTTTCTCTATCTTGTTATTGTTAACAACTTGGTGTATGAGGTTTCAAGCTGATTGTGCGATAATTCTCTATCGCCAGTCTCATACAGTCCACACAGTAACGTGAATTGTCGTTTTGTTGCCACTTAACCGAAAGATCGCAGAAATTCTGTTGGTATGTTATCTATGCCTTCCGCCTTTTTTGACCTTAAGTCTTCCAAAACTCTTTTGAATTCTGATTGTTATACTGGATACCGTACCTCCTCTATATCGACCCCTGTTTCTTCTTGTATCACGTCATCAGGCAGGTCTTCCCCTTCACAAGGGCCTTCAATGTATTCATTCCACCTGTCCGCTCTCTCCTCTGCATTTAACAGCGGAATTCCCATTGTAGTCTTATATTACCACCCTCGCTTTTAATTTCACCGAAGATTGTTTTGACCTTTCTCTATCCCAAGTCAGTTCCTTTTCGATTTCCTCACATTTTTCATGTAGTCATTTCGCCTTAACTTTCCTGCACTTCCGATTTATTTCATTCCTAAGTGATTTGTATTTTTGTATTCCTGAATTTCCTTGAACCTTTTTGTACGTCCTTCTTTGATCGATCAACTGAAGTATTTCTTCTGTTATTCTTGGTTTCTTCGCAGTTGCCTTCCTTGTACCTCTGGTTTTCTTCCAAAATTCTGTGAGTGCCACTTTTAGAATACAATAGCAGAATGTATAAAAGACAGTTCTGCTATTTCTTCGATACCAGTTTGGGAAGTGGAAAGATATAGGCGATATAATATGCGTTACACAAGATATGGATATCTCAATATTCGGATTTCCTGCAAAATGGTGGTATGCGAGCGTCGTTCATGTTCCAGTGCTGCACCCGGAGAGACTTCTAATCCGAAGGCGCGATTTTCAGTGGGCAACGATCAGTGACAACCCTCAAAGATGTATACCGACCCACAAAACGTGCCCAAGAAAGGACAGCGTCCTCAAAGCCGCGTAGTTTGAGAAATTTGCGTTTGTTCTCATTTCCTCGCACACCTGCAAAACGACAAAAACAGTCAACCACCACTTGTAACGAGGGGCCTCCCTCGCTTCGACGAAGGAAGACCATCTGTCCCTTTTGGAGAGACAATACACCAATTCCAACGTACCCTCTACGATTCACTTTGAATCTCCTGCACTGTATGAAATATTTCCCCCTTCAAGTTTAGCTACATTTTGGGGAAAAGGGAGAACTCACACGGAGGTAAGTCTGCTGAGTGCTACGAAAGGGAAACATGTGTCATATTTAATTCTTCATGCTTTCCCGGCGATCTCTTGACATCTTGGATATTCGGGAATCCAGACGGATGTTCGCCTCGTTCTCGCACGATATTTCAACAGCGTGCCTCGGGCGCGGACGGTAGTCGGAACATCCGCGACTGGAGGTGTCCGTTGAAGCCGAGCCTGGCGGGCGCGGACCACAGACGGAACACTCGACTCGGCGCTGACCGATTAGGGAACGCCCAGCTCCTTCCAGGCATAAATACTGGACTCGATCGACCCAAGGACCAAGTCTCGCGGCACGTCGCTGAGATGTTCAGCCGCGAGAAGGACGTACCTGCGCTTGCTAGCGACGCGAAGGGTGTGGCAGATCGCCGTCCGGCCGCGCTTGCGCCGTCGGCGGCCCCATCTGGCCCCCGCTTACGACGACACTATGGATTTGATGGACACAGCTACGGAAACCTTGAAGACAGCCCCGTCTGCTCCGCTCCCCGATTCTGAAGATGAGAGCTCCACCGCGCCTCAGCCACGCGGACGAAGCGGGAAAAAGAAGAGGAGGGCAACAGCCGTGACGTCCGCTGTTCGCAGCTCGCCGATCGAGAAGAGGGCCGAGCAAGATTTCGCCCCTGACGCCGGCCCGGCGGACTGCCAGACGCATGCAGTCATCGACGACGCTTCCAACTGCCGTCGCCGACTCATTCGACGCGCTCGCTGACGGGCCGGAACAGCTGCCGCGCGATCCTGTACCGAAGAAAGACTCCCATCTTCCGCCGGTGGTCCTCCAGTTTCGGCCACCATATGGGGAACTGCAGAAGTTGTTGCGCAGCTGGACAACGGCCGTGTACACCGTGAAGCCTGCCGGGCGTGACCTGTACGGGGTCACACTCCGCACTGCTGGCGATTATCGCCGGTTCACTCAGGAGGCGTCTGAGCGTGGTATTCCATTCTATACCCACGCTTCCGCAACTGACAAGGTCTCGGAGATTGTAATCCGCGACCTCCCGTTCAACATGGAAGCCGATCACCTGCATCGTGAACTCACTGAGCTGGGCTTCTACATCCGGGCAGTCGTGAAGATGAAGTCGCCTAAATCACGCGATGATATGCCGCTCTTCCTGGTCGTCTGATCCGACACCGTGGAGAACCGCAAGCTCTACCAATTGACGCGGGTCGCCAGTTCGGACCGAAGATCTTCGCTCCCGGAGAGGCCCAGTGCAGTGCTTTCGCTGCGGGGGGATAAATCACGTCGCGCGCCACTGCTCTATGCCGGCGCCCACGCAGGACGTGCGTGCCCCCGTCCGCCCACCGAGAAGCCGACGTGCGCGCTCTGTGGCGCTGCTCACGTGGCCAGTTACCGTGGGTGTGAGGTGTGGAAGCGTGCCGTCGCTCGCCACCGTGGCCAAACACCAGCGCCACGTCCGAAGACGCCAGCAACGAGGCGACCCGGCGTCTCTTTCGCGGCGGCAGCGTCAGGGGCGCCCTCCGTCCTCCCGACAGCGTCGGCCGCTCCCGCCGCATCCGAGGCCGCGCCGACGCCTGAGGCTCCTGCGCCTCCTCCACAGCTGCTAGTGGTGGACCCGGGAGCTGCCTCTCCCGGCGCGTCGGCCGGACCGCGCCCCGCCAACCGCCGGCGCGGGGGTCGACGCCCCGTGGGTACCCAGCGCTCAGCACCGTCAGTCGAGCAGCCCCAAGTGGAGTCTCACAGCGAAGCAGCCACGCCTCCCCCTTCCAGCGACGGGGCCGCGCCGGCTGCCTCCACCGCTGACCTGGCCAACCTCGTCGCGCAGCTCACTGCCCTGGTGACCAATGCCACGAAGTTGATCGAAGTCCTGTCGCAGCAACTCACCGCTGCAGTGCCGATGGCCGCCCTGGCCCCGACCGCTGTCGACACTCAATCACCAGCTGCACCGTGGGCAGCGTTAGAGGGCACACTGTCGTCGCGTGGAATGCCAACGGTGTCCGCACTCGAGCCGGCGAACTTCGCCAATTTCTTTGAGACGAAGCTCTCGACGTCTGCCTTATCGACGAAACCCACCTGAAGCCTGGGGTCGACGTCAGGGCGGCAAACTACTCCAGCTATCGCACCGACCGACTGACGGCGGGTGGTGGGACAGCCGTTTACGTCCGCAATGGCATTCGTCATCGTGTGATACAACTTCCACCACTGGCAACGCTGGAGGCCACTGGTGTCGTCGTTCACACCTCGGCGGGCGCCATCACGGTCGTCGCTGCCTATCGACCGCCGTCTCGTCCACTGGACCCTGCTGACATCGATGCTCTGCTCTCCTTGAGGGAGACTTCAATAGTAAACATGTCTCATGGAACTCCAGGATCACCAATGCCGCTGGACGCTGCCTGCTTCGGGTAGCTTGTGGTGGGGCCGTACGACCCGAATATCTTCCCTGCCCGTGGCCTCCCGGATATCATCGACATCTCGGTCGTCAAGGGCATCACTCATCAGATAACTGCCACGAAGAGGACGGCACTTTCTTCTGATCATGTCCCAGTGGTTTTTGATATAGACCTAGACGCCCTACAACAGCCCAGGAGAGGCATCTCACTTGCTGGCATCGACTGGGACACGTTTCAAGCAGCCGTGACGGACTCACTCGCCACCGCGCCGCCCCCTGCGGAAGCTGGAGCTGACGCAGCACTTTTGCACTTCGCGGCAACCACGATCGACGCCGCCAACGTAGCAACGCCGCCCCGACCACGCACTCCGCCTGAGTACTCCCGACAGCTGCCGCCGGACATCCTTGCGGCCATCACTGAGAAGAACCGGGTCTACCGGCAGTGGCAGAGGACAAGAAATGCCGACACCAAGCGCCTCCTCAATAGGATGCGTCGGGACATCCGGGCCGCCATTGACAACCATCGCCATCGCGACTGGAATAACAAGGTCGCCACCCTCTGCCTTGACGACGGCACGGCCTGGCGGACGACGAAGCGTTTCCTACGCCGCACGCAACGTATCCCTCCGCTGATGGTCCACGGTCACGCTGTCTGCGAACCAGCTGATGCCCTCGCAGATGTCTTTGAGACTGCGTTTACGCCGATAGAAGACCAGACCGACGCTGTCTACGACCACCTGGTTGCTGACCGGCTCCCACGCTACTTGGAGGCACGCGACGACGATGACGTCAGACGAGACGACGGCGGAAGAGGTGTCGTCCATCCTGCGTGCCCTGAACCCCAGGAAAGCTGCGGGCCCAGACGAAGTTTCCAACTCCCTTCTCCAGAAATTGCCGCCGGTGGCTGTCACTCATCTCGCCGACGTCTTTAATGTAATCCTCCGGTTCTGCAGTTTTCCTCAGTCCTGGAAGCGTGCAGAGATCGTAGCGATTCCGAAGATGGGGAAGGATCTGCGCCAGCCCGCGAACTACAGGCCTATTTGTTTACTACCGACCGTCTCCAAGGTCTTTGAAAGGGTGTACATCAGGCGGCTGCAACGCCACGTTGACGAGGAAGGCCTCCTGCCCGAAGAGCAGTTCGGCTTTCGCAGGGGCCACTCGGCATTTCACCAACTCCTTCGGCTAGTGAAAGATGCGTTCGTCGCCCTCGAGCAGCGCGAGCTCTTCGGCTCGGTGTTCCTGGACGTGTCGCGTGCTTTCGACAGTGTGTGTGTGGCACCGCGGCCTCTTATTCAAACTTTTTGAATTTGGGGTACCGACGTCGCACGTCCGTCTCATCCGTTCCTATCTTGCCGATAGGACCTTCCATGTGCGGGCCGCGCACGGCTTGTCCTCCGTCCGCCGCATCAACGCCGGTGTGCCGCAGGGCTCGGTCTTGGGGCCACTCCTGTACTCGCTGTACACTTCTGATGCGCCGAAGATCGACCGTGTGCGGCTCGCCCTGTACGCGGATGACACGGCTCTATATACGAGGAGCCTCAATGCCGCCGTCATGCGCCGCCGTCTGCAGCTCGCCGTTGACACCCTAGCATCCTGGGCAGTGAAGTGGCGTCTAGAATTCAATGGGGCCAAGACGCACTTCCTGATCGTCACCAGGCGACTCGTTCCTGCAGGTCTGAGACCGCTCACCGTCGGTGGCAGCCCTGTCCCGTGGCGTCCGACGGCGCATTACCTCGGCGTCACCATCGACGGCCGACTCACGTGGGTTCCGCAGATCCGCGAAGTGAAGAACAAAGTGCGGAACATGCTCCGCATACTCTACCCGGTGCTGAACCCCGGTTCCCAACTACCACCACGGCTGGGCATCACTCTGTACAGGGCGCTGCTCCGCCCTGTACTCCAATACGCCGCCGTCGTCTGGAGGAACGCCGCCGACACGAACCTGAAGAAGCTGGAGACACTGCAGAATCGCATCCTTCGGCTGGCCTTACACCTGCCTTACGATTTCCCCACCGCTCATCTTCACGACGTCCCTCTGCTCCGTGACCTCTTCCAGACGGCCGCCCGCACCTTTTACGAACGTGCTGGCCGGTCACACGACGCCAAAATCCGGACGCTGGGCCGAAAACTGCCGCCCAGCGTCACCACCCGCTGGCCACACCTGCTCGCTGCATAGCTAGCACTGCAGAACTGTGCTAAGGAGACACCCAAGAAGACAACCTACACATGAAGACGCATTACATCGGCATGCATGGGAGGCAAAGCAATAACTGCTGCGAACTCCATCACACGTCGGAGGACAAGTTATCTCCGTGCAGATCCACGCGAGACCCAAGGACCAGTCTCAGGTAGCACCTGAAGAAGACAACAAGGCACGCTGTTGAAATATCGTGCGAGAACGACTTGAACATCCGGTTGGATCCCCGAATATCCAAGATGTCATGTGTCGCATTGTTTTCAGTCAAAATTCCATAAGTAATATAGGTCGTATGCTGCTGTGCACTGTTATGATGTCAAGTGGTTCGCACATCACTTCTGTGAATATTTTATGTTCATGCCTCGTATCCACTCTCTTAGAATAGCTCGATCGTTTATCGATGATCTAACCAGAAGGGAAGTTTATATAAACAACTGTGTCAGAATCGAGAAACAGATTAAACAAGGGCTTAATGTTAGTCTTTAGTTGCGGAACTTTTATGGCCGAGGTGAAGAAGCACTCTTCCGTTGACACGATTGCTACTTACTTAGAGGATCGTAGCTATAAACTCAACTATTTTCACCGATGACAACCTTTGAAGGAAATTTGAATCGTCTTGAAATAGTTGTTTACGTTCCTTAGAGTTTCGATAAGACGTTGCTTATGATCGTCTTGAAGCAGTCACAGCATAGACTCGCCCTAATACTTTTAAACGTGCCAGTGATTTTTCCCAGGGTGTAGCAACTATCTTGAATCATTTGCCTGCTATGTTCCAGAATTAGATCCCTTACTTTATTGTCTGGTTTGATTCAAGTCGCTAGCTGATCCGAACGATTGTCATCATCTGTCGATGTTAGCATGTCTTTCAAACGCTTATACTGAACGTAAGACCCTATGTGACATAAAGTCTTGTCTCCAAAAGTTGCTTTAATATTTGATCGTAACTGCAACGGTTTTCTCAAGTTTAAAATAAAGCAGACACGCTAGTCTCTTAGGTCAACCATTTCAATACCGCAAACTCATGGAAATGATGAACTCGCCACCGACCAACTTAATTACGCAGCTCGCACCCACTTCACACCGTGGTTCAAGAAAGATGGAGATATGTAGCGGCATAAACCATATATGTTCAAAATTAAGCTTTCGGAAACTTCTGAATACCTCTTCGTCTCATACACTGAGTGGGGAGGGGGCATTTTCCACAAGGCCACCGGGATCTACAACCCAACAGTACTACATGACTCTACTGACGAACACACGAGCGTGCAGTATAATGGCGGCCTGGCCATTCAAACTGGACTCATCCGACGAGACAGTGGTCCTGTGAATGGAAGCGGGTTTATGTTGTCTGGAGTGACGCAGCCGTGCCCCCAGGGGACAGCTCTGTGGCACAGTACTGTGCTCCGTGGCCGGGCTGGGAGCAGAGCAGGCGCCAGATGAAAGGGCCGGCTCGCCCGCCGCCGCCTCCCGTGTCCCAGCTCCCTGCGGCCACTCCTGTAATTGCCACTGCCGGCGTCCGGCAGTTCTGGCGCCCAGACCACCCAATCACCCATCCACCCACCCACACACACACACTCACACACACACACACACACACACACACACACACACACACGCACGCAACACTGCCGCGGCCAGCGTTCCAGAAGCTGCACGGCCGATTACGCCATATAAATGAATTAACCGTGGGTGCCGGATCACTAAAGTAATGCGTCCATTTAGCGTAACGGAGAAGGGCAACCGCTCTCGCAGAGGCAATTAGTAGCTCAACCGCGGCCGCTCTCAATTACCAGATAGCGCCGCCACCTCATGGATTCGATTAAAGTGGTATCAGGTACCCAACGGAAGTCCAAGTTGTTGTTGTTGTTGTTATCTCCATCGCAACTGCAAGTTATTGGAACAATAACTGCCTGACCTAACTAGCAGTACAATTCATTCACAAAGTGACCTATCCTCTTTTTGAAGAGTAAACACGTCCAGTGTTGTCGCCTGTGTGATCCGGCAAATGTGCGACTTAACGCGATTCCTGCCACCCTCGGTAAAGTAAACGTCTTACTGGCGGACCCAAATCGACACCCTATTGTTCTATGCTTGTGAAAGTCCATTTTAAATATATCTAGCCACATTGTTACCACAACATGAAGCTGCTAAATCGCAAGTTCAGTTCTGTTGTTACCAGACTCTGCTCAGAAAATTACGTGCAGTAGAGGACTCGTTCCACGACTTGCACGTTCCCTCGATCTCTGACTTTGCTTAATGTCTGTGAGATCACTCAAATCAGTAGATCTATGTAACAGACACTCCTAATGCAGCGACCTTCATCTGCGACTAATGGAAACCTGCGAAGCTATTCTACACCACCCTAGAGTGAAAGGACGCGGTGGGTGCAAGAGTCAGCACAGGCAAACAGAGCGTATTTTGAAAATTCGGAATTTCACTAGATACTCAAAAAATTTCGGATGCATGTTTACATGGAATTATTTCTTGTTTTGCTGTGAAGAACCTCATTCCCTCCGCAATATCCCAAAAAAATTCCTAAAAGTATGTAATACACCTGCCACATAAACGTTACACGTCTTTCGCCTAAGCTGATGCACTCGTCTTCCAGATGGGAAGCAGTGAAGAAGGATGACCTTCACTTTGTGTCCCATAGAACGCTGGCCCTAACACTGAATGGTAGTCAGCGTTCATCTCCGCGGAGGAAATCCAAAAAAAGCACCATTCTGTTAGGCAATGTCTTCGTTACCGATTAACTGATTTTTGCGTCAGTAAGTGATATTCTAATCGGTTCTGCCTTATCCATCTCTCTGCTTATAGAATATCCCTTCAATGTTATTCTCATATTAATGTGAAGAAACGTCTCCACAAATGTTATGAAATCACTCTGACATTCAGGTCGCACAGAAATTCGTGAAAGAGATTCTGTAAATACTGGTAACGCATGTGGGTTAGGGAAATCTATTTCTCCGCGAACAGTATACTTACAATTAAGTTTCATATTCGTGTGTACAATCGTAGGCATCTGGAGGACGAGATATGAAGACGATATGACGAGTTGTAACTGTGATAGTGAAGCTATGCACTTGCACGTGACACTAACGGTCCCCAATGAGCTGGCACAACGGCACAGAGCAGCTGCAAGTCTGACATTGTGTGCCTCACATTTGGCTGGTGCCTGGTGCACTAAGAAGACTGTACGCATCCACTCCGGTGCGAAATGCGTAAAAGAGTCCTAACTACTCCACCTTCTCACTGATTAACAGCCACGTCTGATTCCAGATAGGTTAAGTTTATCGAATCTGTATTAGTGTTTGACGTGCTCTGCAAGAGCTCCGGTTGTAATTAACAAGTGCGAGGAAAACTAGCGTCCTCCTCATACATAACATATATTTTATACTGTACTGCAGTAAATATGTAATGTCTCACGTCGTTACACAACGTGGACACAACACCGCTTCCTCACTAGATATGTCTTCAGGAGCCACACTCTTCTGTCAAATTGAACTTAATGTCGAAATCTTCCAATCTGAACCAATGGACGTACGAAAATATCTGACGACTAACATTTACTCTTACACCCTACGGAAATAATCAGTGTGACACACCCACAAAACAATGAGTATAACGAAATACATAAACAGATAAAAACACCAAAAAAATATTATAGGTGCTGCTTTAATGATAAAAAGTAGATACGCAAGTATACGGAAAGTAGATGTGTGTTCGTGTTTCTCAAATAGGTTTACCGGAATAGTTACGCACGGTGTAAGTAAACAGAATAGGTTTGGTGACGTGTTTTAACAGATCAGTGTAGCAAAAGTTCAGAACGACCATAGCGACAGAATGTTGAAATTAAATGAGCGTTTGGCGTCATTGGCCGGGAGGCCCCTCACGGGGCAGGTCCGGCCGCCTTGGTGCAGGTCTTATTACATTTGACGCCACATTGGGCGGCCTGCGCGATGGATGGGGATGAAATGATGATGAAGACATCACAACACCAAGTTCCTGAGCGGAGAAAATCCCCGACCCAGCCGGCAATCGGACCCGGACCCCTTAGGACGGCAGTCCGTCACGCTGACCATTGAGCTATCGGGGCGGCCAGAATGTTGATTATTGTGTAATAACTTCAGTGTTAGTGACGGAAATACATTCACGATACAATAGAGCAGTACCAGTCGAATCTTCAGGCGCCGCATTGAAAGAGATCTGAAACCTGTGGAGAGAAAAGGTGGTAAACAATACTTTCTCCGCTAGAAACATAAATAAACTGTCGAAGAGCAGCGAGACGAAACTCAATTCAACGTGACTAACATTCAAAGTAACAAAAGTGTTTACCTGGGTCATATACCAATGTGGGACAAAAGTGAAGCCCATCTACGCCATCAATCGCTTCAAGAGTGCACAGAAGAGTCCGCGGAATTGGATCTATTCCCACGCCTTGCAGAACACTTACGCCGTGATTTCTTGTGCGAGACAACCCCATCTGGTAGGACACGCTGTGTACGCTGGCGGTGTGACAGAATCACTTCGGCAGCAGGAACAGCAGGGTGTTCAAACAAAATACCTGAATCTGCCCACGCTGGAGGAGGAAAAGTAACCCCTGCAGCGGCATCATTCGGCACGACAGACGGGACAGAACAACGGGCTCAGCAGGCGACGAGACTGGAACAACGTAGGGCGACTCTTGCAGTACGAGACTCAGTACGGGAAGCTCCTGAGGCTGCGCACGTGCCTTCGACAGCGATCGACGCAGAGACAGGGTCGCGCGTTGCTGTTCGTCAGACTGCGATATCTTGTGAGGGAGGGGCGCTGGCGGCGACGGATCAGACGCGCCCTACCCTTGACGCGGCTCCATAAGATCGACGCCCAAGGCAGAAGGAATCCACCACCGTCTCAGCCTCCACAGGAGGATGGGAGGCAATTTCGCAATTTGTATCACCACAATTATTGCTAATTACCCCTCCCATAAATCTCATGATTCGGTGGGCTTCCAGAAAGAATTTTATTTACATTTTTGGCGTCTCCTGGGCTTTACTTTTACTTCCATTGTAAACGACATATTGCGGGACAAAGTGGTCCCTTCGAGCTTGGGGAAAGCTACTCTCATTCCAAAGCTTCAGGGCCGTTTAACAGCAGCTGATTTTCGTCCCCATATACTGCACAATTTTGAATGGGAAATCATTTCACGGGCTGTGAACAACAGACTGTCCTTGTTGCTTGGTTGTGTGATTGATAAACATCAGTGGTCGCACAGTTTTATGTCAGATGGTAGAATATAGATATGTGGTTTCGGTGGCGGCTGTTACATCTATTCATTGTGCTTTTGCGTTCTTACATTTTTCTGAGGCATTTAATGACGTTAGTCAAGCGTATATCGCTGGATATGGTTGGCTTTAACGATCCTGCAGGTGTCCTGCAGGTGTCTAACTTGTACCAGAACATTGCAGCGTCTGTTGTGGTCAATGGACGGCTGACGCCGCCGGTTGTTCCTGTACGGGAGTGCCTCAGGGCCGTCCGCTCTCTCTGCGTCTTTGTTTGTCCTTCCTCTTGAATCGTTGTCGAGTCAAAGCCTTGCAGACAAACAAAAATTACGCGAAGCGAAATGTAGTGTGAGGAGGGCTATGCGAGAGGCGTTCAATGAATTCGAAAGTAAAGTTCTATGTACTGACTTGGCAGAAAATCCTAAGAAATTTTGGTCTTATGTCAAAGCGGTAGGTGGGTCAAAACAAAATGTCCAGACACTCTGTGACCAAAATGGTACTGAAACAGAGGATGACAGACTAAAGGCCGAAATACTAAACGTCTTTTTCCAAAGTTGTTTCACAGAGGAAGATTGCACTGTAGTTCCTTCTCTAGATTGTCGCACAGATGACAAAATGGTAGATATCGAAATAGACGACAGAGGGATAGAGAAACAATTAAAATCGCTCAAAAGAGGAAAGGCCTCTGGACCTGATGGGATACCAGTTCAATTTTACAGAGAGTACGCGAAGGAACTTGCCCCCCTTCTTGCAGCGGTGTACCGTAGGTCTCTAGAAGAGCGTAGCGTTCCAAAGGATTGGAAAAGGGCACAGGTCATCCCCGTTTTCAAGAAGGGACGTCGAGCAGATGTGCAGAACTATAGACCTATATCTCTAACGTCGATCAGTTGTAGAATTTTGGAACACGTATTGTGTTCGAGTATAATGACTTTTCTGGAGACAAGAAATCTACTCTGTAGGAATCAGCATGGGTTTCGAAAAAGACGGTCATGTGAAACCCAGCTCGCGCTATTCGTCCACGAGACTCAGAGGGCCATAGACACGGGTTCACAGGTAGATGCCGTGTTTCTTGACTTCCGCAAGGCGTTCGATACAGTTCCCCACAGTCGTTTAATGAACAAAGTAAGAGCATATGGACTATCAGACCAATTGTGTGATTGGATTGAGGAGTTCCTAGATAACAGGACGCAGCATGTCATTCTCAATGGAGAGAAGTCTTCCGAAGTAAGAGTCATTTCAGGTGTGCCGCAGGGGAGTGTCATAGGACCGTTGCTATTCACAATATACATAAATGACCTTGTGGATGACATCGGAAGTTCACTGAGGCTTTTTGCGGATGATGCTGTGGTGTATCGAGAGGTTGTAACAATGGAAAATTGTACTGAAATGCAGGAGGATCTGCAGCGAATTGACGCATGGTGCAGGGAATGGCAACTGAATCTCAATGTAGACAAGTGTAATGCGCTGCGAATACACAGAAAGATAGATCCTTTATCATTTAGCTACAAAATAGCAGGTCAGCAACTGGAAGCAGTTAATACCATAAATTATCTGGGAGTACACATTAGGAGTGATTTAAAATGGAATGATCATATAATGTTGATCGTCGGTAAAGCGGATGCCAGACTGAGATTCATTGGAAGAATCCTAAGGAAATGCAATCCGAAAACAAAGGAAGTAGGTTACAGTACGCTTGTTCGCCCACTGCTTGAATACTGCTTAGCAGTGTGGGATCCGTACTAGATAGGGTCGACAGAAGATACAGAAAAGATCCAACGGAGAGCAGCGCGCTTCGTTACAGGATCATTTAGTAATCGCGAAAGCGTTACGGAGATGATAGATAAACTCCAGTGGAAGACTCTGCAGGAGAGACGCTCAGTAGCTCGGTACGGGCTTTTGTCAAAGTTTCGAGAACATACCTTCACCGAAGACTCAAGCAGTATATTGCTCCCTGCTACGTATATCTCGCGAAGAGACCATGAGGATAAAATCAGAGAGATTAGAGCCCACACAGAAGCATACCGACAATCCTTCTTTCCACGAACAATACGAGACTGGAATAGAAGGGAGAACCGATAGAGGTACTCAAGGTACCCTCCGCCACACACCGTCAGGTGGCTTGCGGAGTATGGATGTAGATGTAGATGTAGATGATTGGCTGTCAGCTTTAAAATTCTCAGGTTGGAGCCTTACAGTCAGAGTGTATGCCGACATAAGTGAGAAAAAAATTGTTTTAATACATGCTTCTGAATATGACGTTGTGTTTCTCTTGAGTGCAGGTTACTGTAATGGGTATGAGTATGTGTATAGCTTGGTATCACATTTGTGTTGTAGAGAAGTAGAGGCTGAAGCCCAGTGCTGGAACACAGCCTACTTCTGTAAAATACCACTCTAGGGACTACCGCGCTTAACGTCTCCGTCTGATGGACAGATGGCGATGAACAATGTCAAAAGTGTTCGCTTCATGAGAGCCCGTGGAGAGATTTGGTATTCAATCCAAGACATTGGTTCAATGTTTTGAGAAACTTTACGCTGCAACTTCTCCTGCTCTTGAAGACTAATTACTGGTGGCGGAATCGACTGTCCCCGCACTCGTCATTGCCAGCGACCGCGGCTACGGAAGTGGGTTCTCCAGCAGTAAACTATCAGGGAGTCGCCATACATGACCCAGGTCTACATTTATATCATTACTAACGTTTTTGAAAAATACAACTCCTAGATATATGTAAACGACAGAATATCTGACGATAAACAAATGATTTAAAAAACTAACCGAAACATTAAATGGCTCGGTAGATTAGTGGGTGAAAGCAATAAATGAAAATTATTAACGAATAAATTCCTGAATCTTATCTGCAGGCATTGCGAATGTTTATGAAAAATATCATCTATATTTCTCCTTTAATTAAAATAAATGTATCATGAAGATGAGAAGTATTATATATAAACTACTAGCTAATAAAAATAAAAAAAATCACCCACCAGAAAATCGAACTTATGAAACAGATTAGTTCCACTTGTAATAAGAACCATGCCGAAGCGGTACATCAACTGCCTACTCGACTCAGATATTTACAGAAACAAAAGTTGAACCCAGAGTTGGCGCTAGTTCGGAATTCGTTGCCTGTACCTTCTTACAAAAAACGACAGAGAGGTTTCAAAATTGGAAATGCGACGCGAACTGTTAATGTTTTAACCGCCAACTCGAAAAACAAATTTACGTAATCAATTTTCTTTTCCATATTCATCTTTACAGTCCTCGTAGATATTGAGATCTGTGCGCTTAAGGCCCTAGCGTGCCATTAGAGAAGCCAGAATAATTACGCAGGCCATCATTAAAGTGCAACGTCTTGCGGCAATTCGTTTTCTTGATCTGAAGGACAAACACGCTGCAAGAATTCATGCTGAGTTGGTGTAATTATGCAGTAGCAATGCACGACACAGTTGTTGGGCGGTTCAGGCGGCTCCAGTATGTTCCAACGAAGAACGGAAGGGCCGAGCATCTCTTTTTGAAGAACAGGGAATAGCAAGACAACTGGAGGCTCTGGTTCTCGAAGAGTGGAGTACCACAGTCTAGGCGTAGTGGAAAAAGTAAAAATCAGTAATCGATCAGTCCCCAACATCTTGGAGGACACGCACCGTTGCACGAAGAGTAGTTTTGATGAGGTGCCAACAGATCATGCTCGTAAGAATCACACTGTCATAGGAGCATGGTAGCGAACACTCCTGATGGGGTTGCGGGGGCCTGTAGACGCGGAACCCAGCGGGAAGCTGTCCCAGACCGTGTTTCTACTGCACGACAACGCCCCAGCTCCTGCTGCGCACAACACAGCTGATCCTATGGGCTGCCACACTTTGCTTTACCCTACCCTGTGACGTGGTACCCAGTGACTTCTCCCTGTTCCTCCGGTTGAAGAAACTACTGCGTGAAAGTCATTTACCGAATTACGAAGAGGTGATTTTAAGAGTGAAACTTTCTTGAACAAATTTCAATAAACAAATTTCTTCGCGAAGTCATCCATCGCTGACAATAATAAGTCGAACTGAAGGATGAATAATTTGTAGAGAAAGATAAGTAACACCAATTTTCATGGTCGTAGCTTAATTATTTCAAAGTGATAATACAAACTTTACGAACACGCTTTCTACTATAAGTAAAATTACAAAAAAATTCGATACATATAATTTCACAGTTATAAACTGAGGTTACCAAGTGGCACGAATGAACATATCCTAAAAAATACTAAATTAAGTAGACTTGTAAGATATATTTATAGAACGGGTATAATCATTATTTGCAGCTACATTAAGATGAAGTCTTCATGTATTTATTGCAGGTATTTGAAAGCCTAAATTTATGAGTGAGTATGTGTCCTATAGATATCATGTTGTGTAATTTGTTTGAAAGGGGTGGGGTCGTGTTAATGTTCATGGCATCCGCTGTATTCTCGATGAAGCCACACGAGGCCGCCCGGCACAGACCTGGCAAACACGGCTCTCCTGAGCTGCAGTGAGTTGAGCACCACCGGTGCTGCGGTGCTGTGTGACGCACAGCTGTCGAGGCGGAACAGTCAGTAGCGGACATCCTCTGAGGAACCGCCGCGCCTCAGCTGTACGAGTATATGGCTTATGTAAGCAAGCGGGATTACATCTGGGTAGACATCTCTTTCCCTGCCTGCTCGAGGGACGTCCTTAAACCCTACATTCAATCCAAACACTTCCTGCAGTTGGGGTGGTCCGTTGGGCAGTATTAACCCTCAAACCCCACAGAGACCCCAAGTAGCTAATTGACCTGAGATGTCTGTCAGTACAAAGGAAGCATTAACAATAAACATGTTGAACGTTCTTCGAAAAACTATCTACGGGAATGAAGGTCTTCAGGGGGTGGGCAACGTATGTATAGTATAACAGTGTACTTCTGGTCAATACGACCCAAGCTTCTCAAGTAAACAAGGTCCTACATTCTCATTCGCTTGAAAAGATGCCATTAACAGCGTCCTACACACTGGGCTGCATTGCTGTAAAGAAGATTTTACTTGATACGATATCATGGATATGAACGCCACCAGGAAAGTGAAGGTGTAATTAGGCTCAGGAATTTTATGAACAGATTTAATTGTGAGCTCGCGAAGACAACAACTTTTATTTTGTCTTCACACTCCCCGAAGTTCCCGCGCGTTTCAGCAGGATTCATCTGCCTTGAAGTTAGGTTTACGTACCTAACGTTCCTATGCGCTGCTTTAAATGTCAGCGCTTTCGTCACACCCCCCGGTATACAAAATTCATGCTACAAATACTGGTTTCAGCAGCCCAAGATCAAGGCACCCAATGTATTGCCAAAGCAATAGGTATCGATTGCTCGCCAAAAACTTCCACTTTGGAACCAAGAAAGGGTTGCATCCCAGGAAAAAATATCAGGAATTATAAGTTACACACCACATCTGCAACTCCGAGGCGAAGATGGCATTTAAGGCCACATAGCCACCTACGTTCGTGAAGTCATCCGCCACAGCATTGAAACAGGCTGTACCAGAGACTAGTGTTGGCAGCCGGACAGTGAAGGCTGATAAGAGTACAATGACCTGCATCTGTGAATGTAGATGCAAATATGCGCCACTGGCTACACCAACAGGTTTTGCTCCAACTACAACAATGATGGCAGCAAAATATACGGTTGGGAAAAAGGTACACTCTCATGGGAGACGGAGAAAGAAAAATAGCAACATTCGTGTTAAAAAAGCCTTACCAGCGCCCCCAAAATCTAATCTGGCGACGAAAAACAACAGCCCGAAAAGATCTAGCCCAAAACCATCAAATCATTCGATTCGACCTTCGTCCTGTCTGATGAATCACACGATGATCATACGATCGATAGTATGGACGTCAGTGTGACTGATGGAACCAGCGAGCTCCGTTGTAACTCATCACCACAGAGGAAACGACACGGGAAAGTCCGAGTGAAATTTCGCCGCTAGTATGGCTGCCATATGTTAGCTCAGAGGTATGTGTACATACTTGCTGGAGAGATGTTTTACTACATCGTCAACAAAGAGGACACCTTATTGGAGTAAGAGCTAAAAGGAGATGTCCATTTTTGTAAAAAGCACCTACACTTCTGTCTTTCAAACAACTAGACTACAAGCAGTCGCTATGTCAGTGTAAGGGAGTCATAGGTTGAGAACATGTTTACTCCACCTACATTACATGACGAAGGGAAGAGGCTCTCAGTGAACTGTTTGCTCAATACCCATAAACTATTCTTCCAGAGTGGAGATTTTAACGCACGCAACGTGCTGCGAGGTTCTGCAACTGCCTACCCACGAGGAAGAGCATTTGAGAACCTTCTCATGCCATCACATGTGTCTGTTGAACATGGGACAGAATATGCACTTTGGCAATGCAACAGGGTCATTCAGTCAGTGTTATCGATGCTCTCCAGTTCTCGTATATTGTATTTCGTGGATCGATGATTGTGCTCAAGATATCGCTTTCCGATCTGGATTCACCTGCCGGACAGAGCAGTTCCTGGAAGAAAGCCACGATGGATGCTCTGTAGCAGAGAAAATTTTCTATGTTTTATCAGCATGACAATATCCAGGAATGGGTCGTTTATATCACCGACACGACCCACCACGCCGCTGGCGAACGCCGCTCCGCAATCAGGGCCAGATGGACGGCTCTGCTTAGGTTCAAGTGCCGATCGACTGCAGAGTATCTCGCATGATTGCAGGTAGCGACGGCGAAACGTCGGGGAGTTATTGGAGAGAGCAAGAGAAGATCATGGTATCAGCTTCTGAACACCATAAACCCAGTACTAACACAACTGTATGGGAGCCCATCAGGAGATGTTCTGAGAAAGGTGGGAGAAGCACAGTGGCTGCTGTAACGAGGAACGGAAGTCTCCAGACCAATTTGCGAGACAGTAACGAAACGGTGGCGGAATATTTTGCGAGAAGTATCGACACTGCCAGCCACGACCGTGCTTTTATAGAATGGCAGCTGAGAAGGGCACTTGCTACTACAGTTTCACCGGTGATGGGAAGAATGCAACTGTCACTTTTTCTTTGGATACTGCCGTGACTGTGGCTCATGACACATCTCCTGCTGACGGTATATTCCATTATAGTATAGTCAAAGCAAGGAAATGCTACTCTTCATTTTTAACTTTATTTTGACGTCACGACACTTTCACAACTCGTAGAAGAACGCTATTTTAATTCCAATTCTACAAACTTCAGTGTTGTTTGAGGAAGCATCTACACAACAGGCACTCCAGCAGATGCATCGCTTAAAAGGCATATTTTTGACATCGAGAAGGTCTACGCTAGTATCTGAAGTCACAAAATCCTTGGAAAGTTCCAGAATGGGGCTTTCGAGACATCTTCGCATTTTTATATGGTGCTTCCTCCAGCTACGCTGACAAAGAGAAAGGTGGCCCATTAAGGCGTTTTAAGTGTCACTGTCTTGGCCATAGCTATTTACAGCGTAACGTCGGCAGGTAAATCTCCCACCCAGAGTTGTCTGAGGGTGACTTCTTTTGTTCCTTCTCCAGCCTTGGAACAACAATTCCTTATTTGTATTTGAGTATTCCATGGTTGGAGGAATGGGCAGAGAAGAGAGGTTATAATTCCTCAACCTAGAAGTCTTAGAGCGTTCCTTTTTAACATGACATTTTAGATAGGCATCACGGGTTTAAAGCGGACTACACTGCTGGTTCAAAACTAGGGAACGCCTTTGGTTACCCTGTTGTGTTCCCCGCACCTACTTCTAAGACATGCTATCCCCGTGAATAGACAGTAATTACGAAGAGCTCCATGCGATCCCGAAAACAATGGAGCAGTTGAGACGTCCTCTGGGCAAAAAGTTCTCATCTCCTCCGATTCCCTTAGTGCTTGCAATCACTGCAGCAGAAGTATGTATCAGAGTAAATAATCCAGTTAATACAGGACAAACTGTTCTCTCTCCAACAACAGGGGAAGAGGCATCATTCCTCTTGGATATCAGGGGAAACGAGTGAACGGAGTGACCAGCCTAGGAACGCCATGTGACACACAATTCCATTCCCCTGCAGGCTGTTACTTCGCTGTTGAATCAGAGAACCATGAAACTGTGGGGAGAACCGGCTGACAGTGAGTGGGAATAAGCCGTGGCCAGTGAAAACAACTCCGACGTCCGTCACGCTGCGCCGGTCACACTAGCGTGCCGAAGTGGGCCTGGCCGACCTGCTGCGGCGGCACTGCACCTCCTCACATGCCTTCATGCTCGACGATTCTCCGTCTTTGATGCCTGTGGTGTGTAAACTACTACACACCTCATTTTAAACGAAGGTAGAAGCAAATTCAAGTGAGGATGTGCTCTGTTTTAGTGAAACGAGAGTGGTAAGGGTTTTAACATTTTGTTAACTTAGGCTTCTACAGCCGTTGTCACACTTCATAAAATTTTTCTGGGTTTGGGGACCGCAATGTCAACTATAAAATCCCAACGTTTCGGCGATAATTGCAAGAAACCTTCCTCAGGGTGTACTGCTAACTGCTGAATGGACGCTAGTTCGGTTACTTATATACTATGGAGGAGTGGAGTGACTGGATATGAGGGTGAGGCGGTGCCATTGGCGGAAATAGGCGTTTTCCATTCGAGTTTCCTTTATTGGTTGCCATTGGTGGAAATGGGCGAATAGGAAAATGATCGGCTACTGCTGCGTAGTGCAATTTACGAACTGCCTAGTATCGACTAGGCCGCGTCAGCGCTCTGTGTTGCCTCCGCTGCTGTGGCCTAGCGCGCACCTGTTGCTTTGCGAGAGCTGTCCTTCCGCAAAGCTGTCACTGCCGACAGCCTAGACACTGGGGGTCGGTACGCGACTTCTCTATCCACATTGACACTTCACTTGGCTATTTTCAAAGCCTCTCCGATCTTCCTCCTAAAGCTAAACGGCTGTTTCAACAGTACGCGGGCCTCTCGAAATTCAGTATTCATCCTGCACTGTTCCTGGTGTTCTGCCACCGCTGATTTGTTTTATTGTTTGAGACGGATGTATCTCTCACTGCAGATAACCTTTTGCTTATTGGACGCCAGTCTCGCCTCACATACACCTGTCGACATTCACACCCGATTCCATAAACTCTGTCTATTGTATCTTTCGTCGAGCTCAGAACGTCTTTTACTTTGATGTTGCTACGAAAATTCGGCTTAATACCTGCCCGACGGAAAATTTTGCCCAGACGTTCAGTCACTCTTTGTACGTATGGTAGCAGGACGGCGGTCTGTGCTTCGTACTGCAATTCCCTATCGCCCTCCACCTTCAGACCCATAGTTTTTTGTATCATCCTCACGTTGTAGCCTTTGGCTCCAAAAACGGACCTGAGGTTCTGTAGTACAGCTTTGAGATTGTGTTCATCGCTGATCCTGTAGGGTTTCTTAGTTAAAGTTTGCAGGGCTGATTTCTTTTCGGTAGGATGGTGGTAGGAGGATGCTTGGTGGGTTTTCTATAAACTCTGTGTCCAAGCATCCCATCAGGCTTATGGCAAACTTCACGTCGAGATAAGACAATATCCCGTTCTTTTCTGTCTTCATAGTAAAGGGAATTTTGCTGTGCTGTTGATTCAGATGTTGGTGAAAGTTCTGAATCTCTTCTTCTCCGTGTGGCCAGATGACGAAGGTGTCGTAAACGTATCGTAGCCAGCATTCTGGGCGTAAGGGAGCGGAATGGAGTGCTGTTTCTTCGAACGCTTGCATAAAAATGTCTGCTGCGACAGGCAATAAAGGGGAACCCGTAGCTACACCGTCCATTTGCTCATAGAAATCCCCTCTCCACTTGAAGGAAGTGGTCTTGAAACAGTGGCGCACTAGGTCGCCGATATCAGGTGTCATGCGTTTCTCTAAGATCTTAATGGTGTCCGTCATGGGTATAGTCGTGAATAAGGACTTCACGTCGAAGCTGACCATCAGATCCGTACCCGAGACAAGCTTTTCTTCCAAAACTGCTACAAAGTGGGTGGAGTCCTTGACATAAGAACCTATGTGGCTTACTAAATGCCTATGCTTCGGAGCCACTTCTTTAGCTACTTTGTAGGTCGGTGAGTTAATACTTTTCACTGTCGGTCGCAGGGGAAAAGCTTCTTTGTGGACCTTTGGTACACCATATATTCTTGGTGCCTGAGGAACTTGTGGAATGAGTCTTCGAGAGAACAAAAAACTTTGACAAAGTAATTTGTGGTTACTTATGTCTGTTTGTTTTAAAACTGTGTTCAAATAATTATAAATTTAAAGATATTTTGAATCTTTTGAATGGATATTTTTGAAAATAAGCTGCAGCCCATTGGGCGTATGAGTAATGGTCAAATAAATATAGTAAACAATTTCATATGCAATTACATAACAGTTTTAAAGCAACTAAAGGTTATATTTATTTTAAAGGTAGAAGGATAGTAGATATAAAAGATTCAATAAATGTTTATTATTTAGTTACAAAACAGTAGTTAGAAAGTAAATTAAACACTCAAGCTAAAAAGCCTGAGTACACAAATATTCTAATACAAGTCAGTAAATATATGACAACTACATGACAACTTATTGAAAAATTAATCAGCTTATTAAAAATGATCTAATAAATTACTTTACAAAAGAGAAAATGGGAAAACCTTTTCCAAGTTATATCTCAAAGGCAGATTTAACACCAAACTCAAGTCAGTTAGCTAGTCTTCAGAAAAGAATGTGACAAATAAAAACTGGAATTTCATGTTGTTAGATATGATGAAATATTCAAATATACATTTGAATATGATGTAAAAATAAGGAGAATTATGTTATTTGGGTCCAATATATATAGCGATTTGTCAGCTACTGATTTTAAAATAGAGATATAGAGATATAATATCGGTGAAAATAAAATTTTACATCCAACTGAGTTCAGTAATCCACTACTTGAAGTGAACGTGAAAGATAAAAAATTTATAACTCTAAATGAATTAGTTGAAACAGTACCTGTTTCAGGTGATTTACTCATGTTTGGTAAAATCATTTTAGAATCAAATGATAATGTTAGAATGGAGTAATAATTTAAGTTTTATAAATTTTTCATCTATACAAATGGAGAATCACACTTACTGTTTGAAATGTAAAAAATCTACTGAAACACATTATCCTCATTGAATAACAACTAAAACTAGAGGACAAGAATGGAAGATTTTTGTACAGTATTTAAAACTGAAGAGAGTAAGTTTGTTAAAAATGCTTCTAAATGTACATGATGAAAATCTAAACACCATCTCCAATACGCCTTAAAAAGCACTGGGGAAAGTGCTAAATTGAACAAATCGTTCATCCATGAAGAAATAAATATTGAATTACATAAATTGATGGGAAAAAGTTTAAAAGAAGAAATGTAATTCTCTTGGTTTATGTTATTTACGGTAAGCTGGTTTAGTTGAAATGGAATCAGGTAAATTACAAGGAATTCCAAAAATAAATGAAGGATATAAATATTTATTAATTGTTATTGTTGTTTTTCCAAAATTTGTTTGCACTATTCCAGTTAAAGATAAAAGAGATAAGAATGTAATTGATACTTCTGAAAAAATAGAGATAGAAATCAAAATATTTACAAACAGATAATGGCAAAAGGCTTTTATAGTAAAAGTTTTCAAGAAATGATGAAAAACACAACATTAATCATTATTAAACTTTTACTGAATTCAAACCATCTGTTGTTGAAAGATTTAATAGAACACATAAAGAAATGATGTCGAAAAAATTGGACTTACAAGATATTAGAAATGGACTGATCTACTCTCAAAATTAGTTGATGAATACAGTAACACAAAACATTCAACAGAAATGAAACATACAAAAATTAAAGGAAATAATTATAAACCAACTCAAGCTGTATCTAATGAAAAAGTGAAATTTAAAAAAGGAGATGAAGTTAGAGTCAATAAACTTAAAGTAATTTTGAAAAATGATATACTGGTAATTGGTCAACAGAAAGTTTTGAAATGGAATCTGTTATTGATTCTAATCCAATAACATATAAATAAAAGGGTTTAAGTAGTGAAGAAGTAAAAGGAAATTTTGGTGAGAATCAGCAACAGAAAACAAAATTTCCTGTTATATTCCTTGTTAAATAAGTTTGAGAAAGAAAGTAGATAAAGTATATGTTAAATGGTTATGATTTGATAATTCACATGATGAAACTTCCTGGCAGATTGAAACTGTGTGCTGGATTGAGACTCGAACTCGGGACCTTTCTGGAATTCACATAAGAGTTGTGTGAATAAAAGTAATTTAATTTTATAAAATATCAATCTCATGAAGATTTATTATATCATTAATCAATTGTTCTTCTGTATAGTCATCCACAATCCTAGAATAGCTCAGATGGTAGACAATCCTCAAATTTTCTTCCTTTCTTTGGTATAAACTTATGGTGTTAGTATCATACTCAATTATTTACAATTCTTCACAGTTTGGATGTGTATCTACAATTCCAAATAACTAAGTAAATTTCTTCCTTGTACTTACAATCATCAACAAATAAATTTAGGAGAAAAAAGATATATCTTAAATAAGTATTATTATTTAGTAGAACCACATGTGGCTATATTACTCTAATTATTTCATCTTCCTCATTAATTCATTGGCATAAGTTTTGAATTTCTTCTCTTCTTTTCTTCAGAACACATATAGCCATTTCTTTATCGATATGTAATTCTTCAATTTGTTCTTATAAATTTTCATTTGTTGATTGTAGTTTGTGTACACCATATTTTCTCATTGATGGTAAAACTTCATAATAAACTCAATCTTGAAATTGTTCAGGTTCTCTCATTTTTGACTTCTTGATTAATGAATATAAACCTGCTTCATTAGTAAATGCAGTATGTTGTTCCAAGTTTGATGCATATAACTGTTGGCTAGACCATAGTTCTTTGTATTTTTCTTATGTATATTTACTTTTCACATTAGCCTTCAGGGCATCTCTTGCATTAACATATTGCATTATATCACATAAATATTAAGCTTTAAACTAAAGATTATTCTACTTATCAATTATCACAAGAACTTCTTTAATGTTATATAAAATCCTGTTGTTGTACTGAATTACATTCATTAATGGTGTAATAGCTGAAGTAGATGTGCTTGGAACAGGTCCCATTAATTAAAAACAATTTTTGTTGAATTTTCTGTTTTATATTCAAAAATATAATCAAGGTTCATTAAGGTTGTGATTGTTGTATGTGAATAAGTACTGAAAATTATCAGTTTATAAAAATAAGCTGTGATCATATTTTTGATAAAGAGTGTGTTGACAAATGCTTAACACAATGGAAACTTGTCCACATTGTAGAAATGTTGTTAAAGAAATATTACCTCAATTTTGATGAAGTGTCATTTAATCATTAATCATTTTTTAGTGTAATCATTTAAAATATAGGAAAAATTATGCCAACAAAGTCTTAAAGATTCTTTCACTTGTTGACATAAAGTTACTGAATTAGTGTTGTAATAAAGTCATAACTCTTCTTCACAATTTGGATGTCTGTCTTCAATTCTATACAGTTGCATTCCAATTACATAAGAGTATATTTATAAACATTGACAAACAACTTTAAAAGAATAAAAGTTTGTCTTAAAGTTTCATTAACTGCTTGAGGACTAGCATGAGATAATAACATATTTATTTCCTCATTTCTTTCATTAAACGTTCTGTAGCTCTATCAACTTCTCTAAATTCTAAATGTGATCATCTCACTGCTGATATCACGATGTATTACCACAGAGTCCATGCCGACTTCTCTCCGAGAGACTATTGCTGCTCTCAGCAGCTGTCTCGTCATTGGGTGGTTTGCTAGGCTAGTGCATACGACACGAGGACTGTGTCGGACTCATGCTGCTAGTGTTCATCTATGATAAATGCCCTGTTATGGTCACCACATGTAAAATCTCATGGGAGTACAGTAGCATGTACTGGATGCACCACTGCCCATTTACTGCAACAATCGAACCCTCACACTGATGATGTGGCACAGAAACTGCAACACAATATAAGACTACAGGCTCCATGGTGACTTCTCTTCAAGAACTAATGCCGCCCTTAGGACTTGTCTCGCCATTAGGTGGGTGCTGGGCTATTGAATAAGCGTTGAGGACATAGGTGTGAGTCATTCTGCTAGTGTAAATCTATAATACTGTAGCGGCTATGATCACAGCATGGAACATCTCTTGGGAGTGTCTGATGCACAACTGTCCATTTCCTGCAACCCTTGCACCCTCAGATTGACAATGCGTCACAGAAATTGACTCATGATTGAATACTACAGGCTGCATGCCGATCTCTCTCAAAGAGACTAATGCCGCACTGAGAAGTGGACTCGCTAGTAGGAGGGTGCTGGGCTATTGCATAAGTCTCGAGGACTGTCAGAGTAATCCCACTAGTGTACATCTGTGATGCTGGTGTGGCTACATTCACCACATGGAACCTCCCCTGGGTGTCCGGTAGCTTGTATCTGACGCACCAATGCCCGTTTACTATAACACTCACACCTTCACATTGACTATGCGTCATAGAAAGTCAATCACAATGGAATACTACAGGCTGCATGCCAACTTCTATCCAAGAGACCATTGACGCCATCAGCAACTATCCTGCCATTAGGCGGGTGCTGAGCTGTTGCATAAGCCTCGAGGATATCATCTGAATCATGCAGATACTGTACCTCTATGATACCGGTGCACCTACAGTCACCACATGTGAGCTCTCATGGGAGCCCGTAGCTAGTATCTGATGCACCATTGCCCGCTTCCTATAAATCTCGCCCCTCATGTTTAAGATGGGACACAAAAATTGCATCGCGAATGAATACTACAGGTCCATTCCGACTACTCTCCAAGAGACTAATGCCACCCTCAAGAATGGTCTCGTCATTAGGCGGGTACAGAGCTATTGCATAAGCCTTGAGGACATTGTTGAAGTCATTCTGCTAGTGTAGATTGCAAGGTGCGGTTTTGCTTACTCTCGAATTGAGAACAACTGTGTAAGTTGAAATGACAAGTTTAACGTCGCAATTTTATACAGAACAATGTTAAATATTAACTCTCTGAAAGAAAATTAATCCTAGACACAATATTATGAATTTGTAATTGGAAGTTTCTTTAGAAAATTGTTCCTTCACATACGTATGATGTTAGTCATTACTACGAAAATCGTAGTAATTCCAGTTGAAAGTTCGGTACAATTTAGGATGACAATCAAGTCTAAGGTGGATGGTTAGTTAAGTGACAAATTTGAGCGCAAGATTACCCAAGGACGCTCAAGTTTACAGTGGACGCAAGGTGGTGAACCAACAAAGTTTATGCCGCTGCACGCAGTATTTACCTTAAGCTGCGACGTGCTACTGACTGCAAGGACGCTCTCTCCCACTGAAATTCCTGCAAAACTAATCTGGCCTTTGCTAAACTTTGCAACAAAAACTTTGCCTACGTTTCTCTGTATGCGAGAAAACATGTACTCAGCTCTAGTCTTCTTATGTAGCAGTATACACGTCCATTGTTGAAGCAGCGTGCATATTATAGTGCCCTCTCACTTCTCACAAGAACAGTTAACTAATTTGGCTTATTCGTTTCTCCACAGTTGGAGCTAAACGTTGCTACAGCTAATTTCTAGCTGAAGTGCAGCTGCTGTGAACGCAGTGTCTACACAAATTTCTTCTCTGCATTGTACAGAGCATTAAGCGTTCCGTTCTGCACTTGACGCCAGTTTAGAGAAGAGTCCCGTGAAAATTTCTCTCTTGTCCTACTCGTGGCAGAACTACCTCCCTACACTTGGGTTCCTTCTTCACGTCATGGATTTTTTCGACCAATAGGAGCGTTCCTCTTATGTTGTAGAAACTCTCTCTACCAGTCACAATGTCCCTTCTATCAAAATGCCTCGACACTTCAGTATCTTTCTCTTTCCTAGTGCTTTTCTGCTAATTGGACGTTTAGTGCCCGTTCTAGACACCTAAAGTGCATTGACATTTCCGTGTGTCGCACTCGCTGGTCGAAATGCGTCACTGGCTTTTGTTCATATCCCACTGGTATTCCGAAATGCAGCTTTCTAAATCTTTTTCTCTGTCCCTTGTGCAGATGTGCCGCTACACGCGGTTCTCTGGCCTGAATCATCTGGCCCAGGGTCGCTGACCTTCCTCTCGCCACCCCATTAAGTGGTTTCCGTCGTAACCCCCGTAGTGTGCCTTCACTACACCATTGTACGGCTGGCTTTTCAAAACTAAAAGCGCCTTGCGTTGCCTGTTCCACCTTCCACTCAAAGACCGGCACTATATAGGAACGGTGTATTAATTACTGTCGATTGGCTGTCATCCCTTTTTGCATTCCATACTGATAGGCAAATGTTCTCATAACCGCCGAATTACGTTAGGTATCTTCACCTTCTCGTTGTGATGTATAAAGGTCTCATGTAAGGTGGGAATCTGTTCATTTATTCTCCCACCTTACAACATATATGATATTGGCATGGCTATGGTCACTGCATGGAACCTCATCTGGGATTCCAGTAACTTGTATCCAATACACAACCTCCCATTTACTATAACCCTCGCTGCATTACACTGACATTGCGCCACAGAAATTAAATTGGGATTGCTTGTGTGCATCCATGATACTGGTGCAGATACGGTCACCGCATGGTACCTCTCCTAGGACTCCAATAGCTTGCAACCAATGCACCAATGCCTGAATACTGTAACACTCGCCCTATCACATTGATGATGTGACACAGAAATTGAATCGCGGTTGTATTCTGTTGACTCTATGCCGACTTCTCTTCATGAGGCTAATGCAAACCTTAGGAGTTGATTCACCATTAGGCGGGTGCTGTGCTATTGCAGAAGCTTCGAGGACACTGTCAGACTAATTCTCCTAGTTCACATCTGTGATACTGGCTTGGCTACAATCACCAGATGGCACCTTTCCTGGCAGTCTAGTAGCTTGTATCCAGTGCACCATGTCTGCTTACTGTAACACTCGCATCATCACATTAATGATGCAACACAGAAACTAAATTGCGGTTGAATTCTATAGACTCTACACCGACTTCTCTCCAAGAGAAGGAGTGGACTCGGCATTAAGCAGGTGCTGGGCTATTGCATAAGCCTCAACGACACTGTCAGAGTTGTTCTGCAAGCGCACATCTATGATACGGGCTCGGCTGCGGTCACTGCATGGAACCTCTAATGGGAGTCTAGAAGATTGCATCCAATGCACCACCAACTGTTTACAGTAACCCCGCATCCTCACATTGACGATGAGCACAGAAATTAAATTGTGATTGAATACTACAGCATCCATCCTAACTTCTCTCCAAAAGGCTAATATCGCCCACAGGAGTTGTCTTGCAATCAGGTTAGTGCTGGGCTATAGCATAAGCCTCGAGATCATTGTCAGAGTTATTCTATATATGATACTGTAGCAGCTACGGTCTGCATATGGAATCTCTCCTGGGAATCCAGTAGCTTGTATCCGATGCGCCACTGCTCATTTACTTTGACCCTCGCACCATCACACTGGCGATGCGACACAGAAACTTCATCGCGATTGAATACTATGGACTCCATACCAACTTCTCTCCAAGAGAATAATGCCGCTCCCACATGTTGTCTCGCTAATAGGCAGGCGCTGGGCTGTTGCATAGGCTTTGAAGACATTGTGGCAGTCGTTCTGCTAGTGTACATGTATGGTACTGACATAACTACGGACTCTGTATGGAACCTCACCTGGAAGTCCAGTACCTTGTATGTGATGCACCACTGCTTGTTTACTGTAACCCGCACATCTTCACATTGACGATGCATCACAGAAATTGCATCGTGATTGAATACTACAAGCTCCATGCCGACTTCTCTCCAAGGTACTATTGCCGCCATCAGGAGTTACCCAACCATTAGATGGGTGCTGAACTGTTGCATAAGCCTCTAGGACAATGCCAGTAGATTTTATCCAACGCACCACTGCGGGTTTACGGTAACATTCGCACTCTCATATTGACCATGCAACACAGAAATTGCGTCACGATTGAGTGTTACAGGCTGCATGCTGATATCTCTCCAAAAGACTAATGCCGCCCTGAGGAGTTGTCTCGTCAGTGGGCAGGTGCACAGCTATTGCATAAGCCTTGAGGACTATGTCAGAGTCATCCTGCAAGTGTACATCTATGTGACTGGCGCTACTATGGACACTGAATTTGAACATCTCCCGCAAGTCCAGTAGCTTGTATCCGATAGACCACTGATCATTACCTGTAACTCTCACCCCATCACACTGACACAGAAATTGCATCATGATTGAATAGTACAGGCTCCGTGCAGAGTTCTCTCTGAGAAACTGCTGCTGCCCTCAGGAGATGTCTTGCCGTTAGGCAGATACTGGGCCATTACCAAGCGTCAAGGCAGTTCTCGCAGTCATTATGCTGTACAGCTATAACACTGGCGCGACTGTGGTCAGCGCATGGAACCTCTCTAGGAAGTCCAGTAGCTAGTATTCGATGCAAAACTGCCCATTTACTATGACCATCGGAACTACACATTGACGATGCGACACAGAAATTGCATTGCAATTGAAGACTACTGGCTCTATGTTGACTTCTCTCTGAGAGACTAATGCCACCCATATTAGTCGTCTCAGCATTAGTTGGGTGCTGGGCTATTGCATGGGCCTTGAGGATATTGTCAGAGTCATACAGCTAGTGTACATCTATGATACTGGCGCAGCTATGGTCACTGCATAGAGCCTCGCCTGGGAGACCAGTAGCTTGTATCCGATGCACCACTGCCAGTTTACTGTAACCCTTGCATCCTCACATTGACGATACCACACAGAAATTGCATCGCGATTGAATAGCACAGGCTCCATGCTGACTTATCTCATAGTGACTAATGCCCCTGAGGAGTGAACTCGCCATTAGGCAGGCGCTGGGCTATTGCATAAGCCTTGAAAACATCGTCAGAGTCATTCTGCTAGTGTACATCTATGATACTGGCGTGCTAAAGTCGCTGAACGGAACCTCTTTTGGAGTCCATAGCTAGTATGCGATACACCACTGCCCGTTTACTGTAGACCTCACACAATCACACCGATGATGCACCACAGAAGTTGCATCACGACTGAATAGTACAGGCCCCATGCCGAATTCTCTCACGAGACTAATGCCCTCCTCAGGAGTTGTCTCACCACTAGGCGGATACTGGGCAATTGTCGAAGTCATTATGCTAGTGTACATATGTGATACTGGCTCGCCTACGGTCAGTGCATGGAACCTCTTCTTGGAGTCCAGTAAATAGTATCTGATGCACCACTGCCCGTTTACTGTAAACCTCGCAACCTCACAATGTCGATGCGACACAGAAATTGATTCGCCCGACAATGCACTTGAGGATTGTGCAATAGCCCAGCACCTCCCTAATGGCTAGACAATTCCTGGAGCTGGCATTAGTCTCTTGGAGAGAATTCGAAATGTAAACTGTTGTATTCAGTCGCGTGCATTTCTGTGCTGCATGATTAATTTACGGGGATGAGTGTAACAGTAAATGGGCAGTGGTGCATCGGATACAAGATACTTCAAGTATAGATTCCATGTGGTGACCGTAGCCGCACCAGTTCACAGATGTACACTAGGAGAATGACTCGAACAGTACCCTTGAGGCTTATGATACAGCCCTGCACCTGCTTAATGGCGAGACCTATGCTAAGCATCTCTTGGAGGAAAGTCGGCATGGAGTCTGTATTATTCAACTACGATGCAATTATTGAATTGCATCTTCAATGTGAGGGTGCAAGGGTTACAGGAAAAGGGCAGTGGTGCATCGGATGCAGGTTAATGGACTTCCAGGAGTGGTTCCATCCGCTGACTTTAGCCGCACCAGTATAATAGATGTACACTACCAAAATGACACAGACAATGTCCTCGAGGCATGATAACAGCCCAGCACCTGCCCAATATCGAGACAACTCCAGTGCACGGCTTTAGTCTCTTGGAGAGAAGTGGGCACGGAGCCTGCAGTATTCAGTCGTGACCCAATTTCTGTGATGCATCGCCAACGCGAGGGTGCATGTGTAACAGACCAGAAGCCGCCCAATGACGAACAACTGAGGGCGGCTAGAGTCTCTTCTAGAGTAGTAGGTATGGAGTCTGCAGTATTCAGTCATTATCCAATTTCTGTGACGCATCGTGAATGTGAGCTTGTGGGTGCTAGAGTAAACGAGCATTGGTGCAACGGATACAATCTGCTGGACCCCCAGGAGTGATTCATGCATAGATCGAACCCGAGCAGTAACATAGACGTACACTAGCAGAATAACCCTGACAATGTCTTCGAGGATTATGACTTTTCGAGAGAAGTGGGCATGTAGCCTGTACTATTTAATTGGATCCAATTTCTGTGTTGCATCGCCAATGTCAGGATGCGAGCGTTATAGAAAACGGGCCGTCGTGCATCAGATACAAGCTAATGCACTACCAGGTTAGGTTCCATTAGAAGATCGTAGCTACGACAGTATAATAAATGTACACTAACATAATGACAATGACAAAGTTTTGGAGGCTTATGCAGTAGCCCAACCTAATGGCAAGTGAACTCCTAAACGCAGCATTAAACCCTTGGAGAGAAGTTGGCATCGAGCCTGTCGTATTATATCACGATGCAATTTCTGTGTCGCATGGTCAATGTGAGAGAGCGTGGGATACAGAAAACGGACAGTGGTGCATCAGATACAAGCTAATGGACGCTCAGGAGAGGTTCCTTGTGCTGACCATAGCCGCGCCAATATCAGAGATGTACACTACCAGAATTACTCCGACGATGTCCTCTAAGCTTATGCAATAGCGCAGGACCTGCCTACTGGCGAGACCACTCGTGAGAGCGGAATTAGTCCCTTCGAGAGATGTGGGCATGTATCCTGTACTATTTAAGTGCCATGCAAATACTGTGTCGCAGCGCCAACGTAGGGGTGCAAGGGTTACACTATACGGGCAGTGGTGCATCGGATACTAGCTCCTGGATTCCCAGAGAGGATCCATGCCATGACCATAGCCGCACCAGTATCATAAATGTACACTAGCAAAATGATTGCGACACTGTCCTCGAGGGTTATGCAGTAGCCCAGCCTCCGCATAATGGCGAACCACGACTGAGAGCGCCAGTAGTCTCTTCGAGAGAAGTCGGCATGTGGCCTGTATAATTTAATTGCGATGCAATTTCACTGTCGCATCGTCAACTTGAGGGTGCGTGGGTTACAGAGAACGGGCATTGCTGGGGTGTTGAACAGGCATCGAGGACTTTGTCAGAGTCATACAGCCAGTGTACATCCATGATACTGGTGTAGTTACGGTCGAAATATGTGAACTATCCTGGGAGTCAAGTAGATTTTATCTGATGCACCATTGCAGGTTTACTGTAATCCTTGCACCCTCACATTGACGATGCGAAACCGAAATTGCATCACGATTGAGTATTACCTGCTTCATGCTTCTCTCCAAGAGATTAATGCCGACTAGAGGAGTAGTCTCAACATTAGGCGGGCGCTGGGCTATTGCATAAGCCTCGCGGGCATTTTCACAGTCATTGTCCCGATGTACATCTATGATACTGGCGCGGCTACGGTCACCGCATTACCCGCTCCTTCGATTCCAAAAGCTTGTATTTGATGCACCACTGCCTGTTTACTGTAACCCTCCTACCCTCACATTGACGATGCGACAGAGAAGTAGTATTCCGACTGAATACTACATTCTCCATTCCGACGTCTCTGCAAGAGACCTATGACGCCCTTAGGAGTTGTCTCGCTAGTACGCATGTGCTGGGCTATTGCATAAGCCTCCAGAATATTGTCGGGGTCATTCTGTAAACGTACATCTATGATACTGGCGCGGCTATGGTCAGCACATGGAACATTTCCTGGAAATCCATTAGCTTGTATGGAATTCCCCGCTGCCCGTTTACTATAACCCTCGCACCCTCACATTGACCATGTCATAGAGATATTGCATCGCGACTGAATACTATAGGCTCCTTGAAGACTTCTCTCCAAGATACTACTGCCGCCCTCGGGAGTGTCACCATTAGGCAGGTGCTGAGCTATTGCATAAGCCTGGAGGTCATTGTCGGGGTCATTCCACTGGCATGGCTATGATCAGCGCGTAGAACTTCTCCTGGGAGTTCATTAGTTTGTATGTGATGCACCACTGCCCGTGTTCTGTAACTCACGCAAACTAACATTGACGATACGACACAGAATTTGCATCGCATTTGAATACAAGTGTCCATGCCGACTTCTCTCCAAGAGACTAAAAGGGCTCTTGGCAACTGTCTCACAATTTGGTGAGTACTGGGCTATTGCATAAGCCTCGAGGTCATGCTGCCAGTGTAAATCTATGATACCGGCGAGCCTACCATCTCCACGTGGAACGTCCCCTAGGATGCCAGTAGCTTGTATCCGATGCACCACTGCTCGTTTACTGTAAATCTCGCACCCTTGCATTGGTGATGCGTCACAGAAATTGTATCACGACTGAATACTGCAGGCTTCATCCCGACTTCTCTCCAAGAGACTAATGCCGCCCTCAATAGTTGTCTCGCCATTAGGCGGGTGCTGGACCCTTTCCATACGCCTCTAGGACACTATCACAGTCATTCTGCTTGTGTACATGTAAGGTAATGGCGCGGCTACTTTCACCGCAAGGAAACTCTTCTGGGAGCCTAGTAACTTGTATACGATGCACCACTGCCCGTTTCCCGTGACCCTCCCCGTCACATTGAAGATGCGACACAGAAATCGCATCGCAGTTAAATACTCAAGATCCCATGCCGACTTTTCTCCAAGACACACTCAGCATAGATCTCGCCATTCGGCGGGTGCTGTGCTATTGCATAAGCCTCGAGGGTATTGTTGGAGTCATGCTGCTCGTGTAAATCTATGATACTGGCGCGGCTACGGTCACTGAATGGAACCTCTGCTGGGAGGCCAATAGCTTGTATCAAATGCACCACTACACGATTACTGTAACACTCGCACCCTCACATTGACGGTGCGACACAGAAATTACATCGTGTTAGACTACTACAGGCTCGTTGCTAAATTCTCTCGAATAGACTAATACCGCCTACTGGAGTTGTCTCGCCATTACTCGGATGTTTGGCTATTGCATAAGGACATTATGGGGGTCATTCTGCTAGTGTACATCTACGATAGTGGCGCTGCTAAGTCACCACATTGAAACTCTCCTGGGAGTCTAGTAGCTTGTATCCGATGCACCACTGCATGGTTACTGTAACCCTCGCGCCCTCACATTGTCGATGCGACGCTGAAATTGCATTGCGATTGAATACTACAGGCTCCATGCCGACATTTCTCCACGAGACTAATGCCGCCCTGAAGTGTTGTCTCGCCATTAGTCGGGTGCTGGGCCATTGCTGAAGCCTCGAGGACATTGTCTCACTCCAAAACGAGTTCACGTTTTACTGACAGTAGCCCAGAGTGAAAGTCCTTTCGTAGTCTGGTTACTGGAATGTCCGTTCACTAAAATTATATTATTGCTTAATGATTAGATTGGACTAGTAAAAAAAATTGTGCTTGATGACAAAATAATACACTTGGTCATCATGGGTAGCACCTTTTGAAGAGTTCTGCGTTAGTCAAAACATATTAGTTTCGTTCTCTGGCATTGGAGGAGAACATTTGCTCAAACAAGTTCTTGTTGTTAGGGAAAATGTTGCGTTTTGGTGGTACTATAAAATCTCGATCAAGAAACTCTTCCCTGCCGTAATGTTATTCTAGACGGCACTGAAGCCTGAAAAGCGGCTCACAGACTAGAAGACATCGCTGTGAGATAGTGGTAAGACTATGGAATCTGATATGACCGTCTATGTTGAGGTATTCCGTGGTATCCTTAACTCGTCTGATGAGAATGTTGCAGTGATACCTTTGAGGGCCCACAGCCTGTTCCCTTCCCCATTCTTCCTAATTAACAGCTCGTGTTCCATCTCTGTCGACCTCGTCAAGTGACGCGACGTTAAACAGCAGTCTTTCCTCCTTCAACCACTGAGAATATCACGGACGCTAATCGGTATCCCGATCAGTGGCGGCAGAACGCTGAATGCCTTTCCGAATCTGGTGGGCAAAGGCGAATCATTTAACAGAGAGGCCATTAAAATTGCGTCATGCAAAAAAAGACTCAGATAGACATAGAAGGTACTACATGTTTGGATATGATTATAACTTCAGAGCAACCACACACAGCAGGTACGAACAATGAGATCTGCTTTCTGTATATAGTAGGAAATGTTACACAACAGGTTTCTCATTAAGAAGTCGTGTTTGGCTATTAGTTGCTTTTGAGCAGATCATGTTACACCTCTTGAAAGCAGGAGAAAGGACTAGCAGAGCCCGTTGGAATTTAACAGTAGCAGGTTTGTGGCCTACTGAAACAATATGTTTATCCTCCCACGATGCTTGTGTCTGCATTGGTTGGGATGCCACGAATGTCATGCAGATATGAATTCGGTGGGTTCAGGAGGGCAGTACTCAACGCTACGCTTTACCTCAACCACCACAAACAACTAGCGCCAGAGAGGACACGCACTATTCGCTCAGCAGTGCAAAATCGCACAGCTGTTTCTTATGCCATGATTCAAGGATGTGCTTGTTTGCCGCAACATAAGTGCGGCATTGTCTGGAGCACTACGGACTGCAGCCGTTGAATCATCTTCCCTTGTTTGTGTGAAACACCGCCATAAACATACTATAATTGACCACTAGCACCTCATTGAACCTACTTGACGTTATTATCCACCTAGGAAGAGAGAAGTGAAAACTTTTATAGAGCCTCACAAAAGTTGTTCGACTATTTCACTTCGTTAAGTAGATACACTTCTCATTCTAAAGTTTCTGTGGGAGTATCAACAAGTGGTAAACTCGCACCTTTACTGCCAGAACAAATCTACGAACTTTTCTAGGATTAAATTTTATTTTTGTGTCGGTTCACGGCCTCGATTTATTTTGGGAATGAAAATATGGTCCAAGTAGGCTGTATTATGTGTATGATCCGTGCAAGTGGATAATTTCAACTGCGGGTCATTTTCAAATTTAAAATACGCTCTTGAAGATGACCGTAGCATAGAATTGGCCAATTGTACGGATAACAAGTAGCACACAGCCTAGCTGGACCGTGGTTTCATTTTGAAAAATTTTGAGGATAGCCTCAAATCATGTATTTAGAGCTGACCGTCAACTCAGCTGTAGCACTGTAATATTAATGCTTGGAAAGGTCTAGAGGAGGCCTTTATCCAACATTGATGATAATGAAGCAAGGTAGTTTCAGAGAACAATCGATATCATTCCTCAGAGATATCTGTTTGGGAATATCGAGAATTTTGTATCGGCTGATGAATTTTAAGTTGTTTCTTGAAGAGACTAACATATTCTCTAAAGAATTCACATCTCGCTGGCTGGTGTAAGCGCTGGATATCTTCACTTGCGAAAAAATACACCCAAAAAGGAGATACAGACAGAAGAGGAAAGGTCAGGACCAAATGTACCGATGATAAATAAGAAACGACGTTTCCATGCGTCGTGTCCGTGCCTCAGAACACTTTTCCTCCGATCGTCAAAAACAGATACGGAGGCTGTCGAATCTCTCCCACAACCAACAGAACTGGTCCCTATTCTCCCTGTTCTTGTACCGGCTGCAGTATCCCTTCAGATAAACTCAGTCAGCAAGGTGCTAGTGGATTCATATGTGAAGACCTCATGCCTATATTTATTCAGGGTCCAATGCTGTCTCCACTCAGCTCTGCAATAAACGGACACAGCCATGAACAGAGAAATGGCTCTGAGCACTATGGGACTTAACATCTGAGGACATCAGTCCCCTAGAACTTAGAACTATTTAAACCTATCTAATATAAGGATATCACACACATCCATGCCCGAGACAGATTCGAACCTGCGACCGTAGCAGTCGCGTGGTTCCGGATTGAAGCGCCTAGAACAGCTCGGTCACAGCGGCCGGCTCACGAACAGAGAAAGCACTATCAGGCGCCTCGCACGCGTGCTGACCACACTGGGTCTCCGACAAGCAAGACGCTGCTCTCGAGGTAACCGCGACGATTGCACACAATTGTCTCGCAGACGTGCGTTAATTCCGACCAACTCGTAAAGCACCGTATTGGTCCTATTGCAGAATTGGTGGGGTACACCTAGTTTTTCCTCTGTTTAGGAACTTCCGTCTAATATTTGAACTAATATTTGACGGTCTCAGTTACATTGTAAGTTTAACTGTACATATCTGACAGGGATTAAGGCGTAAGTATATTATTAATATATACTATTAAAATATATATTAATAAAATTTAAAAATTTACATAAATTGAAAATATATATTATTAAAAATATTACTGAAGCAAGAAACTGCAAAAAGCTACATTTTTTCCAAGAATGATTGATTACACCGTAATTAGTAGCTTATAGCCAGAGAGCAGAGAGGAATTATCGGAAAAATCTCTATTAGTACACAGTTAACCTGATATACTGTTCATAGCGCACAATCCTAGTTGCAGGTTGATTAACGGCTTCCCGAGGCACCAAAAATTTGATTTCCAGTATTTCATAAAATTATTGACAGAAATCAAAGTACTATGATAAGCTGCTTATTAAGAGATATGTTAAAAGTTTGACTCATTTAGGGCATCATTATATTTAGAAACAGTGTACATGTCTTGAGGCAGACGATATTCATCCAATATATGAGAATGAGGGCACTTATTGAGTTGCAAAAAAAACCTTTACCAAACATTTTCTCACTGACACCCCTCACAAAATCATGACAGGAATAATGTTTATTGGTTACTACATTTGCGCTGTCCATACCGTAAAACTGCAGCATCAGGCGTGGCGTTCTGATTTATTACTTCATTAGTACTAACTCTATTTGTAACATGTATTGTAGACACAATCCAAATACACCACTGAATGTACCTGGAAAATTATCTTATTGTATAACATCTAGTTCAAGCGATACGACGTCATAAACATAGAGATGAGTAAAAAAATCTAGCTTTAGCTTAAAATTGAGCGCAAATTACCGAGATCAGAAGTCTGAAACTGTCTGTTGCACTGCTGTTTGATTTTTTAAAGGGTCGGAGGTGGGGGCTCACTGGTTGTGCAATAACTGCTCGCTGCCGTCTGACGTAGAATCCAGGCCTGATATGAACCGTCCATTCAAAACGTGTGGCTGGTTGCAGGTTTTCCTTTAGTGATATTTATGAAATCAGCCTCAGCGTTGTCGAATCGTTGTGGATAAAATAAGAGTCCAACGACAGCGTTACGGCAAAATTCAACAGGAATGTACACTCTACTCGCAATCAATGTGCACAGTTTAATGAGTAGTTAAAAGTATAATGAACTACTTTTCATTACCTTCGAATCACTCCCCTATTGTCCGCAGCTCGTGGTCGTGCGGTAGCATTCTCGTTTCCCACGCCTGGGTTCCCGGGTTCGATTCCCGGCGGGGTCAGGGATTTTCTCTGCCTCGTGATGACTGGGTGTTGTGTGATGTCCTTAGGTTAGTTAGGTTTAAGTCGTTCTAAGTTCTATGGGACTGATGACCATAGATGTTAAGTTCCATAGTGCTCAGAGCCATTTGAACCATTTTTCACTCCCCTATTCTAATCAGAGAGCACTGCTCCTCGAAACAAACAGCACAATTTCAATGTGGAGGCAAGTATTGCCCGTCATTAGCTGGGAAACTCCCTCCGTTTATGCTTCACTGAAGAACTCTTTTGTACTTTACAGTTGCTTGTATCTTGGACGTACCTCTAATCACGTGTCACGTCGCACCAACACCCGTCCGCCCTTGCTATTCGTCTTCCTACTCCCAAGCGACGCATTTACTTCCAGTCCACAAAACGTGCAGAAGGATTAGCAAGTCAGATGTGTATTCATCTCTCTGGTACTTCTCCACTAGAAACTCTGGGTGTCCTTTACCTGCATTAAAAGAGCTGTCATAAAAACTGCACGGCTGTTAGCGACAGCTCTAAATGTGTTACGAGGCAACGATTTCAAAGGTCATCAACACGACTGTCAACAACCGTTTGCCATCCAGTGCTGGTTCAAGGTCATCCCTAGGCTTTAGTGCGCTTAGTGATCTTCACGGCAACTACACTGCAGTTGAATGTTTTGTAATGTTGTCTTACCCCTTATCATTGGGTCATCGCCTTAGTCTTACCCTTTCTCTGGGAATTTTCTAAGGAAGTCCCTTGGCCCATACACTTTGCTTCCGGTTGGCTGCATATCCCCTCCAGATCCATTTCGTTTTATTGACACTTGTAATCACGTGTTCCCCTCCACTGTGGTCTTATGCCCATTACTTTTCCTTTCTCTTATAGTAATTTCCAACATGCAAACCTCCATCGCTTGCTAAGCAATCCTCAGCTTTTGAGTGGTTTTGTGATGTTGTACTGCCATAACTCGAAACTGGTACTCCACACACAACGTAAACTATCTGCTTCATGCACTTCAGAATTTAGTTTTAAAAATTCTATTTGGTTTACAAGAAGAACTGCAGTCCCTTGTTAACCTTCTATTTGTTTCTGTAGCTGACCATGGAATCATCGTTTTTAACTGCCCTAAATGCAAAAATCCATAAGCCGGTTCTACAACTTCATTGTTAAATTGTACTATTTTCTTGTAAGTATGTTGGATTTACTTTATTTTTTTCTATTCCTTGATGAGGTTTATCACTGTTAAAGGGTGGCAGCTCAGTGTTATCGTCAATACGAAAGTGATAATTGCAAGGTTCCGCCTTCTTGCAAGAAGACAATTTCGTTTTACTACCCAAACCTCATGAAATTTGTAGAAATATTTTTGGGCAATAAAACAAAACTGTGCTGTTACAAGGAGGCGAACCGTTAAATTTTATTATTATCTTCTGAAAGTACGTGATAATAGCTTAAATTCCATTATTACAGATAAAACTGAAGTGCTTCATATTTTTTTCTTTTAATTTCGGTGCGGAATTAATTCCTTGTCAGTGTGTTACGTTACACTCTCGTTTGTCCGCGGTTTTAGCTATGAAGGTGAGTCAGAGAGGAAGAAAGGAAGGAAGGAAGGTGCGGTTTAAGTTCCAGTCGACGACAAGGGCATTACAAACTAAACTCATGCTCAGAAAGACAAGACTGGAAAATAATTTGGCCCTATTCTTTTCGTAAACACAATCGCACCAATGGCATTAAACACTTTAGGGAAAGTATGTAAAGCCTAAATACGGACGGCTTTTCGTTCGTCTGAAAGACAGTCCTCTTGAATGTGTTGGAAGTCCTCTTGAATGTGTTGGAAGCTAGCTTGCTCGGTTAGTTGGTCCGGAGTATAGTTCCAGCTCTTGCGGGGGCATAGAGTGGTTACCAGAAAACTAGATCACGACTGGTGAATTCCACGCTGAAGCCCAGATCCCACGCACTGTCAACCAACTTCCGTGTTGTGTTCTGCCGGATTTGTCGTTGGACGAGACTGCAGAAGAACACACCTGTCTCCTGGCGGTTAGTACCAGCCTTTTAACCGCAGCGGCAACTCGCTTATCAGTATTCACTATAGCCGACATATTCGTCTCATGAGAATCAGACAACTCTATTGATATTCAAGACAATTCTCATTTAATATTCAGCCTCAGTTGCACATTTTTAATTAGATTACACGTTTCGATCACTCAGGATCGTCTTCGCATCTAGGTAGTTGCGTCAGCAATCCCTCTCGTTCATTCAGAACCACATATCACAGTACTCTGATATGTTCTTCCGAAAAGACAAGACGGGTTGCTGATACACCTACTCAGAACTGGAGAACACACTGAATGATCTAAATAATTAATCTAATTAAAATATGCAATTGAGACTGAAAAATACATGAGATTTATGATAAATAGGCTTCAGTTATCACTTCTGCTGTACTCACTGGGCTGAACGGTGGCGCCTAAAATGCTTCTGCCAAGAAAAAGCCGTTAGCATTACCAAGAATCGAAAGCGTGTCTGACGCTTTGCAGTTCAGCTGTAAAGCAGCTCAAGTCGAACGGCTCAAACGGAATAAAACTAATTTTACCATACACTTAAAACTGTGCGTTTATTCACAACCGATGTTTGAAAGTTAAGAAATCGTAATTCTACAGAGACGGAAGTCGCTGATAAAGCGAAGTCGTGTGACTCTCAGTAATGACCAGTAGATCGACCCTGGGCATAACAGAAGTACTATGTTACCAAAAGGTAAACTTCTGCTTCAAACAAGATGTGTTAAAACATTCAGTACTTGCAGGGTTACATTTCCCAGGATATAAGTGCACACATCAAAAAAAGTTTTGCATCACCCCAGTTAAAAGAACTCCTGAAGATAGACCTTGACTGTGGATATTGTATCACAGACACAGTCCCTTTGCTGTTCACAGATTTTACTAAATCGGCCCAAAGATCTAAACGACCATGCATGAGCAACACATATTAGACGGAGGATTCCGACAGCCGATCAGTTCCAGTCATTCCACGAGGAAAGAGGTATACGGCTTGTGTTCTCTGCAGTTCAACCATGCCTAGACAGTAAATACCGCGGTTCGATCGCGTCCGCATTGTTACTTTGTGCCAGGAAGGGTTCTCAACAAGGGAAGTGTCCAGGCGTCTGGAAGTGAACCAAAGCGACGTTGTCCGGACATGCAGACGATACAGAAAAACTGTCGATGAAATGCCTCGCTCAGGCCGCCCAGGGGCTACAACTGCAGTGGATGACCGCCACCTACGGATTATGACTCGGAGGAACCCTGACAGCAACGCCACCATCTTGAATAATGCTTTCCGTACAGCCACAGGACGTCGTGCTACGACTCAAACTGTACGCAGTAGGCTGCGTGATGCGCAACTTCACTCCCGACGCCCATGGCGAGGTCCACCTTTGCAGCCACGACACCATGCAGCGCGGTACAGATGGGCCCAACAACATGCCTAATGGACCGCTCAAGATTGGCATCACGTTGTCTTGGCCGATGAGTGTCCCATATGCCTTCAATCAGACAATCGTCGGAGACGTGTTTGGAGGCAACCCGGTCAGGCTGAACGCCTTACACACCCTCCGGTGGGTGCAGCAAGGAGGAGGTTTCCTGCTGTTTTGGGGTGGCAATATGTGGGGCCGACGTACGCCGCTGGTGGTCATGGAAGGCGTCGTAACGGCAGTACGATACATGAATGCCGTCCACCGACCGATAGTGCAACCATATCGGCAGCACAAAGGCAAGGCATTCGTCTTCATGGAGGACAATTCTCGCCCCCAACGTGCACATCTTGTGGATGACTTCCTTCAGGATATCGACATGGCTCGACTAGAGTGGCCAACGTGTTCTCCAGACATGAACTCTATCGAACATGCCGTGGATAGATTGAAAAGGGCTGTTTATGGACGACGTGACCCACCAACCACTCTGAGGGATCTACGCCGAATCGCCGTTGAGGAGTGGGACAATGTGGGCCTACAGTGCCTTGATGAACTTGTGGATAGTATGCCACTACGAATACAGGCATGCATGAATGCAAGAGGATGTGCTACTGCGTATCACAGGTACCGGTGTGTACAGCAGTCTGGACAACCACGTCTGAAGGTCTCGCTGTATGATGGTATAACATGCAATGTGTGGTTTTCATGAACAATAAAAGGGGAGGAAATGATGTTTATGTTGGTCTCTGTCCCAGTTTTCTCTACAGGTTCCGGCGCTCTCGGACTCGAGGTGATGCAAAACTCAATTTGATGTGTGCAACTGTGCTGTTGTGAGTTGTTCTTCACTTATTCGTATCAAGTGTAAATGTTATGTGCAGTAATAATTAAAAAGCAGCAAAAGAACTTAATCGTCACGGCTGACAGTTTGCAGTGTTCGTGAAGACCACTTAGCTCCTCACTTTCAGAAGATACACGACGACATTGTTACTCTCGGTACAAACGTGCTTTCATTATAAAGTTTTTGGTCAGAGTAGTCAATAGGTTGAGACGACAAAAGTTCTGTTTCAGAAAGGACTGGCCGTAACACATGAAGCCGTTGCATATCAAGGTGGATCTTCGATTCAAGTCCAGTACGGTGTCTGTTTTGTGCTCATTTAACCGGCCACAGAACGATAATTACCATAACGTATGATATGACCATCTGTAGGAACGTATAATTGTGATTAGAAACTACAATTTGTTAAATACATATGAAAATGGCTAAATGTAAGTAAATGTGATTCAGTTTTTTTCCGGTTAGTGGCTCTTTCACAAAATCACCTTATGCGCCCCTCAATAAGCAAAAGGCATAAAAATCAGATTGAAATAAATCAGGAAGCTCTCATGCCACTTTTCGCAAGTTAATCAATTAGGCAGCTGCGATATTCTATACTGGTAAATGTGGCATAAAGTGAGCATAATCAAGAGCAGAAGACCGTAGTTACTACTTTTTTGGCTACTTAAGTATCTAAAACAGGCTCTGAAGACCTTGATTACTTCCCGATACTGTAAGAAGCTTGACACAATAGTAGCAGTTATGACCATGGACAACTGATTCTCTTTTACAAGAGAATTGTTGCGTAGCTTATCTGAAACGCCACGCTCAGCAGCTGAGCCGCAGAACTTCGCAGACCGCCAGCTCCTTTCAGCACTTCTCTCCCATTCACAGACGCGCCCCTGCATGCGCTGCATGTCTTCTAAAGAGCAGAGGACGTACCAGCTGTACTGTTCTTTGAGCCGAAATCGGGGCGTGTTTGGATAGCTTACTGTAGGAACGGTACTTGCAGAAGACTGCTTTTTATGGATCAAAACTTTCATAAGATTCTCGATAATGTGCCGTAGTTATCTTTCATTTTCGGAATAATAAGCCTCTGACGAAGAAATCGAACCGAGTGATTGGAAAAAAATACAGGTCAGTCTTATCTACAAAAAGGGTAACCGAAGTAATCTACAAAACTGTTGTCCACTGTCAGTGACGTCTCTGTGTTACAAAGGGTGTCACACCCATGAGTCGTCAGGCGCATATTATCTTGTGTTTCGGCAGACATTTGCAATTTAGTTTTTTGAATATACAGCTGGAGTCATCGCAAACAAATGCTGCTCACCACGGCTTCCATACGACGCCTGGCGCGTAGGAAAGCATTCGTTTCTCCGTTTACAAACGAAATGCCTTTAAAGTGGAATTTTACGTGCCAGTTCAACAGAGCGGTCAAAAATGAGTCTAGTGCGAACTGCGGCAGCGGCTGAGCAACACGCTTCTTCATGACGGAAGCAGTCAGCGCTGAACATGTCGGTGCAGTCATTGCTGAAGTACTGGCCGTGCTTCGTGTTTTTCTGTCCTGTTAATGATGCATATCGATAAAAGGAATATCGCACTAGACTAATTTGGGACTGCTCTGTTGGCACATCAAATTCCACTTTAAAAGGAAACAAACGACGCTTTCCTTTGCCCCTGGGCGTCGTATAAACGTGATGAGCAGGTTCCGTTTGGGCTGACGCCAGCTCTAAGTTGCAAAAAGGAAATTGCAAATACCTGCAGAAACACCAGAGAAACGGCGCCTGATGACTCACGGGACAGACATTAGGTATACCAGAACAAATTCTGAGTTCAAATATAATGAGCTGTTTCGACGGAATGACTTCATTCATGCTAACTAATAAGGATTTCGAAAGCGTCGATGTTTCGTAATCCAGCTCGTTGTCTTGGATGGAGGGCTCTCGACAGAAGTTACTTCAGGCTCGACACAGGGAAGCGTGTTGTCAGTATTATGCTAATGACTTGGTGGAAAATATTAACAGCAGCAGCAGACATTTCACGGATGGTGTCATTATCTGTAATGAAGTGGTATCTGACGAAGCCCCATAAATATTCAGTTTCATCTTGATAGGATTTCAAATTCGTGGGAAGCTTGACAACTTGTTTTAAATGTACAGAGATGTAAAACAATCCACTTCACACAAAAATTGGTATTACATTACTACAAAATCAATGATTCAAAATTAGAATCAGTCAGCTCATACAAAAACCTGGAGGTACCAATTTGTACAGATACGAACCGGAATCTTGACATAGGCTCAGTCGGTGGTAAGCTGGGTGCCATACTTCGGTTCATTCGCAAGATACCAGGAAAGTTCTGTCAGTCTGCAGAGGAAACTGCTTACAGCTCGCTTGTGCGTCCCAGCTTAGAATATTGCCCAACTGTATGGGACCCATATCAGACAGGAGTAACAAGTGGTATTTATTGTACACAAAGAAGGGCTGCACGAATGCTCACACGTTTGTTTGCCTCATGTGAGAGTGTCTCGAAGACTGTGAAACACTTCAACTGGCAGCCTTTTGAAGATACATGCAAAATATTCCTCGAAAGCGAACTTACGAAATTTCAAGAATCAGTAGTAAGTGAAGAATCCACAAATATTCTTCAACTTCCTACGCATTGCCCCCGAACAACGGTGAAGACAAATTTAGACCAATTACAGCACGCACCACATACGGGATTCGGTCATGTGGTACCACATTACTTAGCCTGTGCCATGCACTTCTGTGGATTGAAAAGTATGTAAGATTTGCAGAATTTACGTTACAGCCACTACCAAAACGAAACGACTTTTAGAAACGAAGGGGAATGAAGACTTAAATAAATACATTTATTTCGGTTTTTTAAAAACTAATGTGAAACATGGTTGTAACTCTCAATTGGAGCGAAAAAAGTCTCAAAGGAGTGCATGTTTTACGAAGAAGTAACTGGGATAATCCCGGAGATATGGACTACTGGATGAGATGGCCAGCTCGCAAGTTTCCAAGTAAACCTCTTGAACACGCCACCGGCGATCTTGTATCAACGTGGCGAACTGCTTCAATGTGAAAATTTTCTTTCCACCTCCAATAAACGTTCTCCACACCAGTGTCATGTTGCGTAGCCTCACTTGTGTCTAGTATTAGTTGAGTCACGTATCTTACCACCAAAAATATTTTTTTTTTCGGGCAACTGTCAACAGGACTGACATACTTGGAGAAATTCCAGGTATACTTCGTGCTCTCTTACAGTACCTTTATCTACTACCTGCCCGACCCTTAGCTGAGTTTTCTGCGCGTCTGACTGACAAGCAGCGGCCCCGGGTTCGATTCCCGGCCGAGCCGGAGATTTTCTCCGCTCGGGGACTGACTGTTGTGTGGTATTCATCATCACCTCGTCATCATCGACACGGAAGATACCCATTGTGGCGTCAACTGAAAAGACTTGCAACTCTGCGACCGAACTTCCCCAAGTGGGGACTCCCGGTCATCAATGCTATACAATCATTATCACTACTAGCTTAGATTATGGATCATCTTCGCAGTGTAACAATATCCATTGTGAGAACTCCAAAGGCATATATGCTGTTTAACTAGGAAAGTAACAATGACGTATAGTTTTCTGGTTAAATAGCATGTATGCCATGTGAAGTTCTCACAACAGATACCTTTTCCACTGTGAAGATGCTCCATGATCGAAACCGGTTGAGAATAAATGTATTGTAAGTCAGCACAGAGTGTATTATGCATTTCTCGGTTGGACGCTACAGCAACTGTAGCAGCTTTTCACTTCTAAGCGGGCATATCAAATATTATATAGGCTTTGTGCATATTCACTAGCAAGCTAAATGAGTTTTGTTAAATGAATTACTTCATCCTGATCAAGTGTTCAGCGGTGTAAATGTAAACAAGGCAAAACTCAAACATGTAGCCAGTAATTTCATACTAAACTCATTAGTGAAACAACTTCGCCCGCAAACAAGCTTCACGCGGAGGGTCTGAGGAATAGCAAGTGCGGAGACCCTGATAACACGGGGCTCCATCGATAACAATAAAAAGTGGACATTACAATGTTTTCCCTGTTCCAACAACAAACAAGTGAGATCTTCATCAGCAGAACTTAATCTTGTAAAAAATAAATCGGTAAGGGATAACTTCAACTATTTCTAAAACTACTACATATATCCAAATAAAGTTGTTAACAAAGTAGTAAGTAAAGATTCAAATCCATAACTGTGTGTATGACGGTTTTCGTGGGTAATCAAAACTATAAAATCTTCACTGTTTCTTGTCGCGAGAGAACGCAGCGTAAACGCGACCTCTTGGAAAGGCTGCTCTGTCTAATGAAGTGTTACCTGATATTGGCAATATCGTGGCAGTAATTTACATATAGACTGATTGTCGCATAAAGCAGTGATCTCTGCTGGCGTCTTGCAGTAATCACTTTGTTTAGTCAACGACTGTGCTGAGATGAGATTGAGTAGCTGTAAGACTGTTATTTTGTGCGGGTCGCATTCAAATCAGACGGAACGCAGTTCCGGTCGTTCGGGAACTTGACTGCGATAGTACATACTGCGCACAGCGCTGGAGTCAGGTACTGAGGGAATCCCAGAAGAGAACGAAGCCTTTGTGATGCAACACAAAGATACTGAAAATTATGTGGGCTGATAAGATTGAATCGGCGAAGAAAGCAACTGAGTGTAGGAAGGGGCAGGATAATAGCACAAGTGTTAAGACATCAGGGAGTAACTTCCAAGACTCTAAAGCTTGGTGTACAAGGCAAAAACTGTAGGGAAAGATAGAGACTGTAATATTTCCAAGAAATAACTGAGGACGTTGAGCAGAAGTGCTGTTCTGAGATGATGAGAACGGCGCACGAGAGGACGTCACGACAGACCCCATCAAATCAGTGAGCAGACAGCAGGGGAAAAAATATTTAAGCTTTTTGCTGGATACTCACCGAGGACTCGTTCTTCCATTTGTGCAGGCGACCCAGGATTCCGGAGGAGACCGACAGCTGGCCCTCGGACGGCGGCTGCGGCACACAGAAAGACACACATCAGCACCAGAACCAGAGCCGAGCACCACCAGCTGCTTCGCCCCGGCTGGGGCGGCGTGCTTCCCCTCTGCAAGCGCAGCGTTCCCCAGAAAGCAGATAGCACACAATTTTTTTCCATTCCATTGGCGCAAGGTGGTGCAGCCACCGGTTTTTAATTATTTCGGAATAAAAACAGTCTTGGTTGCAATCAAGACTGTTTCAATTCAGAAACACGTAGCGTACAATATGACGAAAACTGAAAAACGAATATACTAAGTCTACTAGTATGAAACATAGCCATTTACTTGAGGAAGAAGCTTTTGAGAAGCATTGTGTGGTAGTGAAACATGGACTGTGGGAAAACCAGAAGAAAATCGAAGCAGGCCGTACATTAAGAACGCGATGCGCTGCTACCAGTGTGATCGTTTGAACCACTCTCGAATGTCTTGTGGACAGCCAGCCAAATGTGTAGCCTGTGGTAGGGATGGGAACGAGGGCGATTGTCCGCCTCCTTCTCCCTGGCGGCCATGCCGCCTCCTCTCGGGACTGTCCCGTGTATCTTGATGAGCGGGCTGTCCAAGAGATGCGGATAAAGGAAGAAGTGCCTTATCCAGTAGCTCGCAAGTTATTGGCTAGTCGCGTTCTCCAGTCTGGTACTTATAGTTCTGTTCTTGCTACCTGTTGCTCCATGGAGGACATGGCAACGCAGGCGTGCGACGTCAAATTCAACACTGAGGTTGTGAAATCGCCCAGCATCAAGGTTGCATCGCCATCCCCCTGTGCAACAAGCCGTCAGACTCTTGCCTCAAGGAGCGAAGCCACCAGCTACACACCCAGTAGGCAGGAAAGGACAGGAGGAGTATTCCCGTGAAGAGTTCCTCCATCCCTACAGTCAAACAACACCCAAATCTTCCCGTATCCGGAAAGGCTCGGAGAAGTCCACTAAAGCGAAATGGTCTTCTCCTTCGCCACGTGATACTTTTGCCTTGCCGGCCTCCATGATGCCGGTGCGAACCATCAACCGTTTTTCTGCGGTGGACTCCACAGACCGACCGCACAAGCAAGCCGACGCTTCTGTGGGCCCCATGTAGCAGGATGCTCCGGCTTCTGTGCCATGTAGTAGCTGGCTGTTACTAGGCAGCCGCCGAGGTGACACCCCCACAGCTCTTCCTCATCATGACTCTCCTCCAATGGAATATTCGCGGCCTTCGATGCCACAAAGAGCATTTACGACTCCTTTTAGCATCGCAGCGTCCCCTTGTGCTCTGCCTTAAGGAAACGAAATTGCGCCCTCACGACCACTGTGAGCTTTGAACTTCCCCCTGTAGTCTGGATTCCATCTCATGGGGGCGTCATGCTGCTCATACGGGATGGCATTCATAGACAACCCATCTCCCTGACTACCCATTTTCAAGCTGTTGCAGTTCGCCTTCTCCTTCCCCACTTGACTTTTTCCCTCTGTACCATTTACGTCCCTTCATCATTCGATGTCATCAGGGCAGACTTCCTGCAGCTTATTGGGCAGCTAACTCCCCTATATTTGCTACTCGGTTACTTCAAGGCCGTGTCCTATGTGAGCGACAGAAGGGAACGACAGCGATCGACTTCTGGATACGCGACACTCCAGAGACAGGCAGCAACAGGCGAAAATCTTGGGTGTCCTGCGTACGAGCGACCATGTCGCGCTACAAGACGGCTGCTTAGAGGCAACCAGCTGTTTCTATAAAACGGCTTCCATAACCTGTAGAATACTGTAGCTCAAGAGTAAGGCTACAGATTTAGGTTTACTTAAAAAAAATAAACAGAAAAGGAATGCTGTTCACGAAATTTACGAACGTGGGAATTGTAAGCATGCTGTTTAGGTTTTTATGTTAGTAACGTCACCTTGCGCTCTGTATGAAAATCACTGGCTGTGCTGTGTGCAGTCTGTGGTTGGTTGCATTGTTGTTCGCCATTGTAGTGTTGGGCAGTACTTATGTCATAATTCCTGTAACACTGATGTATCTGTTTATTTCTATTCTTTTGTAAAGCTTGTACTATCACAAACGTTATCTGTCTTGTTATGTTCTTTAATGACTCCTTACACAGATGGGGTAAACTTCCTTTGGCCGCTTGCGACTGTGGCGCTGAGAGACAGACGGTCAAACACTTCCTGCAGGAATGCCCCACTAAGGGCATACGAGGGTGACCCACAGGATTTCCTAACGGCGACCCAAGAGGCAATCGACTATTTATTATCTAAGCTGGACGTCTGCTTGTGATTGTTCTTCTGTGAGTGTAAATTTACAATTGGCGGTGCTCTTATATACAAACTGTTATTTATTGCTCTGTTTATACATATGTAATTTTTCTTAAATCGTGTTGTTTCTGTAATTTTTACTGTGATGTTATGAGCCATACGCTAAATAAATAATAAATAAATGATGTATTTTGTACCTTTGTTATTGTATTCTTATGTTATAAAATTGTAATTGACACCAGTTCATCAAATTAAATAACTTGTAAGTTACATTTCACTGCACGCGTTTCTGTTGGTCATAGTATGTGGACAATATGTGAGAAGTCGGGACTGTTAGTGTTTGCACGTGTGTAGATAATTCAGCAAGGGACTGGTTAACAGCATTGATGATTCTAATGACAATTCCAAAAACTTTGTGAGTGCACAAGTGGTGGTTTATGGACTTGCTATATTGTCCGCAAGACTCGTCGATGGTGATTGTGCAGTTGCACAGTCGCAACAGATGGCTGCTGGCCGTCTCTACAAGGACTGCAGTGGGTCTGCATCTTTGATGGCCCACCAATACCATTATTTCTACAAGGACTGCAGTGGGTCTGCTCTGTGATGACCTACCTACCAATATTCTTCAAAACTTCGACTGACTCTGCTGTAGGTTTGCTCTGTTGTGGCCCATTACCTGTCTGCATGTCAAGAGTCAGCACTGTCTTTCTGTTGGAAGGACAACACTACTTCTTCAAGACTGCATGGAAATCCACTACTTCCGTGTGCATTTTCTTTTAATGCTCAGACTTTGTGCATAAAATTGTAATTAATATTGTGATGAATAACCAGGACTGTCTTTATGGACTGTGAGAAAATTCTAGCTTTTGACCAACATTGTATCAATAAGTGTGTGCATTTGATATCTTTGTTATTGTAATTGTGAAAAATTTTATCAAATCATTATTGGCCACTGCCCAAAACAATTTGTAAAATTTTTTGTGGGGAGCATGGGGGCTATGTAAGCAGGCTGTTTAGGTTTTTATGTTAGTAACGTCACCTAGTACTCTGTATGAAAATCACTGGCTGTGCTGTGTGCAGTCTGTGGTTGGTTGCATTGTTGTTCGCCATTGTAGTGTTGGGCAGTTCGATGTTAACAGCGTGTAGCGTTGCGCAGTTGGAGGTGAGCTGCAAGCAGTGGTGGATGTGGGGAGAGAGATGGCAGAATTTTGAGAGCGGATGATCTGGACAGAGACAATAAATTTGTAAGACTGGATGTCATGAACTGATATATATATATACACTCCTGGAAATGGAAAAAAGAACACATTGACACCGGTGTGTCAGACCCGCCATACTTGCTCCGGACACTGCGAGAGGGCTGTACAAGCAATGATCACACGCACGGCACAGCGGACACACCAGGAACCGCGGTGTTGGCCGTCGAATGGCGCTAGCTGCGCAGCATTTGTGCACCGCCGCCGTCAGTGTCAGCCAGTTTGCTGTGGCATACGGAGCTCCATCGCAGTCTTTAACACTGGTAGCATGCCGCGACAGCGTGGACGTGAACCGTATGTGCAGTTGACGGACTTTGAGCGAGGGCGTATAGTGGGCATGCGGGAGGCCGGGTGGACGTACCGCCGAATTGCTCAACACGTGGGGCGTGAGGTCTCCACAGCACATCGATGTTGTCGCCAGTGGTCGGCGGAAGGTGCACGTGCCCGTCGACCTGGGACCGGACCGCAGCGACGCAGGGATGCACGCCAAGACCGTAGGATCCTACGCAGTGCCGTAGGGGACCGCACCGCCACTTCCCAGCAAATTAGGGACACTGTTGCTCCTGGGGTATCGGCGAGGACCATTCGCAACCGTCTCCATGAAGCTGGGCTACGGTCCCGCACGCCGTTAGGCCGTCTTCCGCTCACGCCCCAACATCGTGCAGCCCGCCTCCAGTGGTGTCGCGACAGGCGTGAATGGAGGGACGAATGGAGACGTGTCGTCTTCAGCGATGAGAGTCGCTTCTGCCTTGGTGCCAATGATGGTCGTATGCGTGTTTGGCGCCGTGCAGGTGAGCGCCACAATCAGGACTGCATACGACCGAGGCACACAGGGCCAACACCCGGCATCATGGTGTGGGGAGCGATCTCCTACACTGGCCGTAGACCACTTGTGATCGTCGAGGGGACACTGAATAGTGCACGGTACATCCAAACCGTCATCGAACCCATCGTTCTACCATTCCTAGACCGGCAAGGGAACTTGCTGTTCCAACAGGACAATGCACGTCCGCAAGTATCCCGTGCCACCCAACGTGCTCTAGAAGGTGTAAGTCAACTACCCTGGCCAGCAAGATCTCCGGATCTGTCCCCCATTGAGCATGTTTGGGACTGGATGAAGCGTCGTCTCACGTGGTCTGCACGTCCAGCACGAACGCTAGTCCAACTGAGGCGCCAGGTGGAAATGGCATGGCAAGCCGTTCCACAGGACTACATCCAGCATCTCTACGACTGTCTCCATGGGAGAATAGCAGCCTGCATTGCTGCGAAAGGTGGATATACACTGTACTAGTGCCGACATTGTGCATGCTCTGTTGCTTGTGTGTATGTGCCTGTGGTTCTGTCAGTGTGATCATGTGATGTATCTGATCCCAGGTATGTGTCAATAAAGTTTCCCCTTCCTGGGACAATGAATTCACGGTGTTCTTATTTCAATTTCCAGGAGTGTATATATAATAACTTTTGAACACTATTAAGGTAAATACATTGTTTGTTCTCTATCAAAATCATTCATTTGCTAACTATGCCTATCTGTAGTTAGTGCCTTCAGTAGTTAGAATCTTTTATTTAGCTGGCAGTAGTGGCGCTCGCTGTGTTGCCGTAGTTCGAGTAACGAAGATTTTTGTGCGGTAAGTGATTTGTTAAAGGTATAGGTTAATGTTAGTCAGGGCCATTCTTTTGTAGGGATTATTGAAAGTCAGATTCCGTTGCGCTAAAAATATTGTGTGTCAGTTTAAGCACAGTCGTGTATAATTTTTCTAAGGGGACGTTTCAGAACCTCCATGGAGAATTTCGTAAATATCATCAACTACAAAGATCACCAGACAAATTCTTCGAAAAGACATGAATGAGCAGAGGAGCATTCCACTATCTCATCAATAAATTAAATACGAATGTTTTTTTACATGTTCAAGAACTTTTAATAGCCGATAAATGCGGAGGAATGTCTAACTATGCTAGATACAAACATAAGTACACAGACTGACTTCTATGCACAGAGGTTAGCTGTGGTTTATAGTTATCGTATACAGTTCGTGATAATGAAAAAGGAAAAGGTCCTGGGTTAGATTCCGGGCCTTTCTAGTACTTTTACTGGCTCAGTTACAATTCTGTATACTAAGTTTTATGTATACTGTTTACACTGCAACGCTAAGTATATTTTTAAGGTCTTGCCAAAGAACTTGATCTTCACACCTATCACAGTATATCACACATATTTAATTCCTAATAAATTACAGAGAACCATGAAATTTTACAGATATTTGATGTTGCGAACGGAATTCATCAGCAGTCAATGTTAAGGCCAAGCGTTTCTATTACTCTAAATAGTCTGTAGAAGTAAAGCTTACAAAATTTATGAAAAGAAACTCAAACGTTTTGTTTATAATGATTTGTCTAAAAGTATGAAATAAAAAATATTAGGGAATCGTTTGGTGCACCTCATTTTCTCTTCATGATTTCGAGCGTCATTCAAAGGTACGTATAACGTTTCTCTGATCTACTTATTTATTTTACAGAAATCATTTGATAAAATATTTGACTGATTTCTTTCATTTTTTAATTTCAAGTTTTATTCAGAAAGCATGATCTTACTGACTCCTCATTTGCCTTCCTAACATACTTGATTCGAAGGAAGACTTTTTAACATTTAAATACCGCACCAATGTATCTTATTATCTGCAAAATAGCTAGGTTTTGAAGAGATGAAACTTTCGACACTTCATTTACATGGCTTGGAAACAGCTATTCGTGAAATATTTCAACTTTTCATCAGCTTAGTAATTAAGTTTTCGTTAATTACCCTGATTGCTTTCAAGCAGTTAAATATTTTCATGCCAAACTAGACTTCATGCTGGTCACTTTGATACTCTGTTTACTTGTTTCTCTCCCTTTGTTTGGTTAGGAAAATTTCGACAAAACCTCATAGTGTAAGTTACAGGGAGTCTTGTTTTCGCTCTGCTCGCGCGTTAACAAAAACGTATCGAGTGTTAATCATATGACAAAATAGTCCTTTCTGCGTGCTGTCATTTCCTAAATTCGTCATTTCGACATCTTGAACCTTCATTCCCGAAACGCAGGAAAGGTTCAGACCACCACCATCTAGAGACAAGGACGCGGCGCGAAATTCATAGCAGGTCGTGACGTCACTCCAAGCGGGCCACCATGTTGTGTTTCGAAGCTTTCGTCTATCTACACGTTTGTTGGATCGAGTGCTATATTCGTGCTTTAAACTAGCGATTACAGAGTTTACGTGTAGTGAAGCTACTGTGAACATGGTTTACAAATGTTGTGTACCAAGGTGTCGTGGGAATTACGGAACTGGACCGAAAATAATGTTGTTTTCCTTTCCGAAAGATGCGAATCTGCGTTGGAAATGGTTTTCAGCGATTCATCGGGACAATTTCCAACCCACTGAGCACACGAAGGTATGTAAATACTAATACCTAGTACAATTATTATTATTTTTCTGGTGGAATATCTTGCATTTTGGATATATTTGACTAAAATTGTGAGCATAAGTTCGCAGTAAATAGGCCTAGTATTCGTTTTCAAGTGGCTTTATTTTGATTTTGAAAACGAAATATAAATTTGTGGCTCGTGTTACTTTTTATTCGTGTTTAAAATTCTCTGCAGTTCGTATTTTGTTACGCATTACCGACACGTTTTATTCTCTATTTGTGAGTGGGTGTTCTTTTTCACTCTCGCATTAGTTAGCATGAGTGCTAACGAATGTTGAAACTGCTGTTTTCGTGTTTAAAAAGCGATCTCTCTGTATGAAGCATATCTGTGTTGTTTTTCTGTGTGTTAGTTTTTCCCGTTAGACATTCGCCAACCCACGATCAAATAATTATCTTTCAACCTAACCTAACTTCAGGATACGATGCAGAATAGGTGTCTTCACAAACAGATTTCAATGGCGTTATGTATCACTTGAGCCGCCTCATATAACGACATTCTCGTTAATAACGCATCCAGTTACTTAATCTGTCCGGTATTTCAAATGTTTCAGATGGTTAATTGAAATGACAAGTGTCATTTAGTTCATACAGCACGGAATGTTTAGTTGATATCTTCTTAACATACTTCCAGTTGGATGGTCATGACCGTCTTACTGAGGTGTGTCATTTATGTTGGCATCTGTTCAACTTTATTTTGTGTTTGGCATGCGTTTGCTCTGGAGTTGTTGTTCTATCCAAACATGAAATTTGTGCTAGGCGTATATCAAGTCCCTCATTCAGTGTTACCTGCAATGACACAGTTTTAATATGTGCTGGCATAAAAACACCCACAGTGAAATAGTATTCTGCAGCTGTTGACATCTCTTATACCATGACAATGAAGAAACTGTAAAGTCAAAATTATAAAGTAATTGCTATGTTAACATGCAGAATCCAACAGATTACTGAAATTTGGTGCCACTTAATCCATAATAGGAACTTCACTCTTATAGTTTCATAAATATCACAGTACTGCTGTAACACAAGCAGTTCACAGGTATATTCATCATATACTGATGCCTGGTGAGGTATGCTCCTAGTGCTTATAGTACTAATTAGTAAAAGAATATTAAAATGGAATATGCATGTTGTTGTAGAGCATGGTATATTGCTGTTAGGCCTAAATAATTTGTGTACTTCCACTAAGGTGTGACCTGTCAAGCTGATATTGGTGGAAAATGAATGAGTATCCAGTGTTTTTTTACTTTCACATACAGACACACATCTCTAGACAATGCTGTATATTGTACTGACTCACACTACTTTGTTTTAGGTTTGTGAACTTCACTTCACCTTCTGACATCTGCCGGCATACGGAATGTTATGAGGAAGTGAAAGGCACAAAGCTTACAGTCAAGCTTTCAAGACCAAGGCATAGAGAGGGTGCTGTCCCATCAGTGTTACCACGCTGCCCAAGCTATTTGTCTACTCCATCCACCAGCTCTCGAGAAAGTGCAGAGGAAAGGAGAGCTAGATTGGACAATGAACGTCTTCTACAAGCAATTAAAGACAGTTTAGTAACCAAAACAGAGTATGATTCGAGGAAGTTATTTTCTACTTTTGAAGCATTTCTGCAGTGCCTAGAAAGAGAAACCATTCCCAGTGAATGGACCATTGTTAGGAGAAGTGACTGTGTCCTATTTCTATTGCTTACTGTATTGCCTGCTCCATCTGTGTCTGTATCTGTTGTAGTGACAAATGATTTGCAGTTGTCTGCCTATCGAAGTAACACTGAGATAAGAAAGATAGGCAGTAGAAAAATAGCACACAAACTTTCAAATATGAATGATTTGTTTACAGTATTAGACAAGGAGAAAGAATTAGTCAGTGCAAAAGAAAATTCATTAAAAAGTCAGTGCCTTCTTATACAGGACATTTTAAATGACATGTGCAGTTCTGTAGATGAAGAAAAACAGAAACAAATTCAATTCTTAATTGAGAAAGTTAAGTTGCTATGTAGCTGTGAGGAAAACTATAGGTTTAATCCTCACTTTTCTGTATTTTGTTGTATCCTGCATACTATCTCCCCTCATGCCTATAAATTTTTGTGGTCATCTGGCAATCTTATTCTTCCTCATCCAAGAACTTTACAGAAAATATGTTCCTCATATACTAATGGTTCTTATAATGAACAAAATGAAGGTGCTAAGCTCCTGTATATTAAGGAAAGATTTAAATCTCTGCAGGAAAGTGATTGTACCATTTCTTTAATCATCATCATCATCTTGGACAGTTTCCAGCCACTGGCTGGGTCTGTCGGGAACACAATCCTCTCCATCGTGTTCTGTCTTTCCACCATTCCCCCTCTTCCACCTTCGTCCAGTTCTCTCCTCTTCTCGTCACATATTCCTTCACTCCCTTCACCCATCTATCTCTTGGTCTTCCTCTGGGCCTCTTCCCCTCCAGTTGCAGATCAAACATCCTCTTTGGAATTCTTCCCTCATCCATTCTCTTCATGTGTCCATACCACTGCAGTCTTGATTTTTCTATCCTGTCCTGTACTGGTACCTCCTTTAGTCTTTCCCTCACATACACATTTCGCAATCTGTCTCGTCTTGTTACACTCAACCTGCTCCTCTGGAATTTCATTTCACTAGCCTGTATTCTACTTTTGTCGCTTTTGTGCATTACCCATGTCTCACTTCCGTATGTCAATATGGGGACAAAGTAGGTTCGGTATATAATTCCCTTGGATTTCTGTGGCACCTCCTTGCTCCAAATAAGCCCCCTAATGCATTTGTAGAACTGCCCTGCTTTTCTGCACCTTTCATTTATTTACATTGCGTTTCCCCCTTTACTTTCAATCATGCTTCCCAGGTACTTGAAGTTCTCTAACACTTGTATTTTTTCCCCTCCACAAGTTATATCCACATTTGGCCTATTCTTCTTCCTTGTTGTGACAATTATTTCACTTTTCTTTGCAGAGAAATGCATTCCATATTGTGCTGCCGTTGCCTCCCATACATCTAACTGCTCTTGCACCTCCTTCTCGCAATTTCCCCATAACATCAGGTCGTCGGCAAAAAGCACTACTTTCATTTTATGATCTCCAATTGCATCTGATACTTGCTGTAGGATTTAATCCATAACAATAATAAACAACAAAGGCGAGAGTGCACTTCTCTGTCGCAGCCCATTTTCCAGCTTGAACCATGCAGTACGTTCCCTCCCCACTTTCACACAACTCTCACTTCCCTCATACATTTTTCTGACTTTTCGTGTTATCTCTTCATCCATCCCTTTTGGGTTCAGCACATCCCAGAGCTTGTCCCTACAGATACTGTCATACGCCTTCTCAATATCTAAAAAGGCCATGATTAAGTCCTTCCCGTACTCATAGTGCCTTTCCTACAGTTGCCTTACCGCAAATATGAGGTCCGTTGTTGATCTTCCCGGTCTGAAACCGTACTTCTCCTCTTGCAGTCTACTTTCAATACTGCTTCTTATTCTCTTCTCCAGGATCTTTTCATAGATTTTTCCACAGTGGCATAGCAGGGTGATTCCTTTGTAGTTCTCACATCTCCTTTTATCCCCTTTCTTGAAGATCGGGACTATAATTCCTTTCTTCCAATCCTCAGGAATTCTGATCTCCTTCCACACCACCCTCAGCACTCTGTATAGCCACTGGGTTCCTACTTCTCCTGCTGCTCGTATCATATCCACTGTTACTTCGTCCCAACCTGGTGCCTTGCCCCCTTTCATCCTCTTTATGGCTTCTTCCACTTCACTCCAAGTTAGATCATCAATTTCCCCACTATTATAATCGTCTGCTGCCTTAGGCTCTCCATCGCTGTTAGTTACCCGCTTGGCGGTATTCAACAGATCTTCAAAGTACTCCTTCCAAATCTTTTTGAGCTCATGCATTTCCTCCACAACTCTTCCATTATTATCCATGATCCTCAGGCACTCGCTTCTGTCGTTCCTCTTATTTCTTATCATGGTGTAAAGTACTTTTTTGTTCCCTTCACTGTCCTCTTCTAACATTTTTGTGAATTTTTCCATCCACTTCTTCTTCTCCGCCCTTACTATGGTCTGTGCCGCTTTCTTGCTTTCCTTATATTTTACCCTATCTTCCTCTGTTCGGGTCTGAAACCATTCTCTGAAGGCTTTGTTCTTTCGAAGTACTGCCTCTTTACATATGTTGTTCCTCCATGGGGTTTCCTTACTTCTCCTCTTTGTGCTAGTTCTTCCGCACACAGTCTCAGCTGCCTCAACTAGAGCCCTCTTAAAATCTCCCCATTCTTCTTCCACTGTTCTCTGATCATCCTTTGGCAGCTTCTCCCTGATCAGTGTCTGGTACTGGGTCCTCCGTTCATCCTCTTTCAGCATCCATGTCTTCAACCTTTTCTCCTGTATACCTGTTGCCCTTCTATCTTTTTTCTCTCTCAGGGTGGCTACCAACAGCCGATGGCCACTGTCTAAGGCCTCAGATGGAATGACCTTAACATCTGTGAGGCTGCTCATCATCTGCCTATCCACTAGTACATAGTCTACTACTGAAGTTTGGGACCAGTCTCCACTGTACCAAGCTATTTTGTGGCTACTTCTCTTCTTGCACCAGGAATTTGCGATCGCCAGCCCATTCCTCTTGCAGAATTCCAGCAACAATTTTCCTTCTCTATTTCGGTTCCCCCAGCCCTCTGGTCCCATTATCTCCTCGAATCCTTTCCTGTCTGTGCCAACATGTGCATTGAGGTCCCCTATTACACTCTGATTTCCTCCATTTAGCTGCTTTTGCATGTCATCTTCAAATTCCTCCTTCTCCTTTTTTGTACACCCCACCTGTGGAGCATATGCTTGGATGATTTCAATGCTTTTTCCTTTCACTCGTACTCTGGCTTTTATCATTCGATCATTGATACCTTCCACCTCCTCCTGCAGACCCTCTCTGACCACTATTTCCACTCCATTTCTTCCCCTCTCATTCCCTATCCAGTACAGTTTACATCCTTTACTTAGTGGTTTTTCACCAACTCCTCTCCACCTAGTCTCAGCAAGTCCCAAGATGTCCAATTTCCTCCTTTCCATCATTTCTACAATTTCTTCTAACTTCCCAGTTAGAGTCCTTACGTTTAAGGTGCCCAGTCGTAAACCATCTCGTAATCCTTTTCCATTGCTTGGTCGGTTTCCTTTAAATCCGTTCCGTGATCCGAGGCATGTTACCTTTTTAAAAGCAGTTGATTTATCCACTACTTTCTTTAATGATGGATGAAATTCATATTAAACCTTATTTTGATTACAAAGGAGGAAACATTGTGGGGGCAGCATTTGATAGTGACAAGGCTGCTACTACAGCATATGTCTTTATGATACAATCATTGCTGTTTTCTTTTAAAGAGGTAGTGCATATCCTTCCAGTGAGAAACCTTGTAGCTGAACAGTTATTTTTGTATGTTAAGAAAATATTATGTGGCCTTTATGACATTGGTTTCAAAGTTATTTGTGTAGTTAGTGACAACAATGCTATAAATAGGAAATCTATGGCACTTTTTAGCTCACCTCCAAAACTCAGTATAGTTTACCCACATCCAGCTAATCCAACTCAGCCACTATTTTTTATAATTGATTCTGTCCACATCCTTAAGTGTATACATAATAATTGGGTTAATCAAAAGGACTCTCAAGTTTTGCTCAAATATCCACAATTTGATGGAAGCAGTGATGATTGTCAGGTGTTAATGGCATCTTTTGAAGCATTGAGGCAGCTTCGTAAGATTGAATGTAATGGTCTACTTAAGCACTCTTATGGTGTTTCTTTGAAGTCTTTTTATCCATCTTCACTTGCGAAACAGAATGTGAGACTTGTTTTGCAGGTATTCAATGAACATACAGCTGAAACCGTTTCAACTGTAGGAGAACAGAAAAACTTGTTACATTACCAGACCACTGCAGAATTTATTAAAATTATACTTACATGGTGGAAAATTGTAAATGTTAAGACAGTTCACAAAAGTGTTCGACTAAATGATCTCTTCCAGTGCCCTCTGTCTTTAAATAATAATGATGAAAAATTAGTTTTTTTGGAAAAGTTTCTTGTGTGGCTCGATAAGTGGAAGGACTTAGGCCTGAAAAATAATACCCTTTCAAAAGATACACATATAGCTCTGACACACACAACCTATGGTTTGATTGAGATGGCAAGGTACTGTACTAAAGAGCTCGGTTTCACTTATTTTTTGCCTCAAACTGATTCTCTGGAAGCAAGGTTTAGCAGTTACCGATCAATGGCTGGCTCTCAGTATCTCATATCTGTGAGACAGATTTTTGAAGTGGATGCGAAGATGAGGATGCAGAACATGTTACCACTCATGTTGAATTCAAGTACTTTTGGTAAACTGCCTGTTGCAGAAGGGTTCATATTTAATTGTAATGATGACACAAAAGAGACTATACAAACAGACTCTGAGTTTATGGTTGACATTATGTATTTGGAGGAAGATTTCAGGCAGGCAGAAACATACCTTCCAATATTAACATATTTAGCAGGGTATTGTGTTCGCAGTGTACTGAAGAAACAGCAGTGTGAGGTGTGCAGCAAATACCTTCTCTTAGACAAAGAAATGTGTCTACATGGTGAACAACATCTTAGTTTAATCAAAAATTTGGACAGGGGTGGTCTGCTTTTCCCTCAGCCTGATGTTGTGAATGTTGTTATTTATAATTACTTTACTGTACAGAAATTAATATCTGCCCTAATGAAAAAAATTTTTTGTCATCCAACAGTCAAAGGGTGCTTGTTTAAAATGTAACCATAAATGCTGTTCAGAATAAAAGTTTCTTCTTAACAGATTTTATTTGCAGTAATGGTCATTTGGCAGATAAAATACTGAAGTTGTTAGTCAAAGCATCCACCAACGCATTATTAAATAACTACATTACGAAAAATAATGACACCTTTACTGCTTCTTTTAAGAAATGGAAGCTTAGCACATTTTAATTTGCGTACAGTTTACATGTTAGGACATTTATCAGGTGTCACAGGAAATTTCTATTACGTCTCACACATTCAGTTACACTGTATTTGGTCCACTGAAAGCAGAGGCAGGTTCCATAATTCATATTGGTGTAGTACCTTCAACTGAATGCACGCTAATAGCCATTTGGTCCATATAGCATGTTAGGGAAAACCAAAAATGGATTTCTCCCATTTTCCAGAATCAGAATCAGGGTGTTTCCTAATGTAGTTACTTCTCATAACAGTCGTTCATCTAAACTTTGATACAAGCTGTCAGTATTGTTGCATATGGGTAACAATTAGTTATTGCTTTGCATATATTATTTTACTGAGACATAGTTACATTCTAGTAGTTGCTTATTCAACTCACAGTTTGGAATAGTTTAATATCAGACAGAGTAGTTGGTCTCCAGTCCCAAATTTGCATCTCATCCAGACTGTGACCCTTAATTTCTTACTAATCTTATTGTGTTTTTCTTTTAACTTATGAAACCCCTTGTTAGTGTGACACTGTGTGTCAGACTTGGACCGCACATGTGTTTAATATGCTAGAAAATTTCATAACAGCACACTTTGGTACTGAGTGAAAAGTGTCTTCTTGAGCTGTTTCTGCCAGTAGCTGTAAACTCATGTGTTACTGAAAATCACTTCACAGCATTAAAATACAGCTTCGGTGTTCCATACAGTCAGTTTAATTGAAACAGTTTATTCTAAAAGGAATAATGTGAAAGGTGGTGTTTATATAGTAATTAAGGAAAAGTTCTTCCCACCTATATAGAGAGTGAGTATCCTTACAAACATTAAGGAGTGTCATGTTGCTGCATTTTATTTGAATGTGTAGCACATTATATCCTACACCATTCAGTTTAATTTGGAATCAGTGTAAAATTGTTACAGTTTTGATTTATGTTGTACATCTTTAGTTAATCCCAGAGTTAGTTCCTCTGATTTATTTTGTTTAGACTTAAGTTCATTACAAAGAAATTGGCCTACTTCTAGCTTATGGCAGGGTTTTCAACAAATGTTGCATAGCTGTGCAGTAACAATATAAAAGGGTTCTTTCAGTTATGGATCAGGTATTCAACTCTAATTTGAGGTTGGTCTGATACGTTGTAGTACTCAGTATTACCATTACTTATTAGTTTCCAGCGACTAGTTACATTTTCACTTTGTTGAATGTCCTTCAGTAGTGCCTCATCCCAGTACACCTTTATATCATGGTGCATACATTCCAACAAATGTTTGTTGCTCTATTACTCTGTCTGAGTTAATACTTTTGTCAGCAACATAAGTCTTTGTTAGCCACAATTATTAAATTTTATAGACAGTAAGACTGGTAATGTAACCTGTTATACGGATCTGACATGTTTTGCAACTGTCATTTTTCACAAAATACAATATATCAAATGTGTACAACTAATCAATCATTCTGAAAGTAGAAAAGGCTTGCTGCCTTTTAAGATGGAAATCGTGTTCTATTTCTGTAATGGAACCATGTTGTGCCCTGGATTTTGTAACAGCATTTTCAGGAAGTAGATGTATATATGACTGACTTAAATAAATTATACCTCATTACTTCTAGTGTTTTATAATTCTACATTAACATAAACTATTAATAATTACATTCTTTTAAGCATGCTGAGTACTACCATTCTCATGTTACAGTAATCTGTCTACATATTACAAAGAATTTAACTTGCTGTAGTCACCAGCAGTGATTTCTGATCTATCCCTGGAGTTACTAAAGTGCAAATGTGAATTGTAGTGTCCCTTGTTCTGGAGTTTAATACAATTCTTAGTATTTTATACAGCATTCCCTTTTTTTTTTTAAAGGATAGCTTGATTCCCTCAATGAGTCACTGTCTCCTGCAGTCATGTAGGTAGACACTTAATGAAATTCTATTACGAAATACAGCTTCAAACAATGGAACAAATTAATCTAGAAGTAGGTTAAATTTATTATTGACATTTTTAGCGTGACACATTGTCTCATTCCAACTGCTGCAAATGTCTGCTGAAGGTTTGTAGATTTTTACTGTTGACTTATATAAAGGTCCTGTTGATAAAACTACTGTTGTTTGCAGGGCTTACAGCATGCGTTTTGAACAGCTGACCACTATGGTCAGGAATACATCTAAAATTTCACTTAAACATATGTTGCTAATTCTTTTATCTGCAGAGTATTGTCAATCAGGCTTGTAAAGTTCTTTGCAACTCTTGTGAGAAAGTGAACACCTGCACACGGCTCCTTACATGCTCAAAATCTGCCATATTTTTACAGGAAAGAAAATTTACATTACAATAACAATGCATAATTGTTTTTCTTTCTGAGAAAAGGTGAGTTAAAAGTGATTGTTTGCTTGGGGAATGTACTCAGCTTTCCTGAGGGCGCTCTATAAACAGTTACAGAATATTTATTTAGGATACTGAAGGCAGAGGAATTTAATATTATACACTGTATTAGTGCAGAATTTTTCAAGTGAGTGTAAATAATAGTCGTCTGGTCCAGAAAATCGCAGTGCATGTTTCACAAATGTACCTTTTTTATCATGTATATCGCAATATTATTTACATCCCGCACTCGTACGTTTTCACTGGCTATTGATAAGCCTTAAGTAATTACATTATCGGTAAAAAAGAATTATAAAGTATAGTTTCTGCTATATCGTGATTGATTAAGCATTGAAAGCAGATTGAAAAAGCAATAGAATGTATAATATGCATCAAACACAGATTAATAGCGCCCTCTATTTTTGATGGCAACGTTCTCAAATTTGATACTCATCTGTGAAATACCACAGTAGTTATGACCATTATCGAAATGATTGGCAGTTCATCATGAAGCTGCCATATAAAGCTAGAAGTATTTCAGAAATTAATTATTTTTTTACGGAACAGGTTCTGTAAAACCGTTTTACAAAGATATGCAGGCCGTGCGTCTCGAATCCCTAAGCGCAGCGCCAAGCCAACCCCGGCCCGCTTTGCGTGACGTCACAAGAGCGCGCCGCGGTCTTCTCTTTAGGTTGTGGTGTTCGGACGCGCCGCTAGCGACGCGTCCGCGGATATAACAACCAATATCTAAAGAATGAAAAGAGATACCATTCCGGTCTCAACTTTAAATACAATTTAGATATATTGGTTACATTTCATATGCAGTAATATATGGCCTTAAACGAACTATACGGAAGACTACACAATGTGATTTTACCTCCGCAAATTCTTAAAAATTCCTGCAGCACAGTAACTATGACGAACAACGAAAATAAATTCAGACCTTTATCGTTTAAAGATATCAAGCTATAGGTTGTTGAAGAATCAAATTTTTTCACCGAATAGTTTTCTTAAAATCGGATGTCAAGTAATTCATAGCTGCCGTCGCATCCGCTCCACTGCTTTGCCGAGAAGACACGTGCCTGTCGCTCTGACGCGCGTGCAGCAGCGACAAGATCCAAACACGTTTGAATTCAAACGTCGCCAGCTGCAGCGAGAAACAGGCAGCGACACAGAAGTCGCTCACGTAGGACACTTCCGTAACTACACTTGCGGTTGTGTTTTGTCGCCAGGGTGCCTATTCTGTATTTTTACGCCATTGTCCTGATCGTTTCATCAAAAGCAAGCGGCCGCAGATCCGCGCATGCGCACTGCATCGCGCACAGCGCCACGAACACAATGCGGCTAGCAGACGACACAAGCGCACTAATCTTCAAAGTACCAAAAACTGCGTTTACGTTGCCATAACGCATGACGCCGCATTCCATCGAGCTGACGTGCCCACCTCCATCGGTCTTGCCTACCCCTTAACAATATCAGGCGCAGGATATCCACTTCCATGATTCTCACCTGAAACATATAGAAATTTTTACAGTTTCCCTGACCGCATGTTTCCTTGCATGCATCATAACGAAAGCGTATTTGACTATATTCTGCAGATTGTTGTAAAAGCCGCATTATGGCATCTTATTCTCATTCACACTGACATCGTGTTTTGGATTTTACGTTTAGAAAAATGAGTTAGAAATAGCGTGTAGTACCACATTGTACTAATACATCTCTAAAAACACCCGAAAAATTGATTCTGAGAGTTTCAAAGAGTAGGAAGACCAACAGAATGTGGTTATAACTCGCTCCTAGAGATCCAAATGGTTAAGTAGCCCACTTCCATATATGATATGTGAATGATTTGGGTCTTAAAAACAAAATAGAAAAAAACGCATTTTCGAGAGCTCCTGCAGTTCGTCGTAGTTTATAACATGCATGTCATGAATGAAAATGTTTCGTATAAGGTGCTACAGTCTAAAAATAATACGGCAGATATCTTTTCATCTCTGTCTTCTGTTGTTGAGGATTCGATCGCAGATAAATACCTGTGACAAGCAGGATTATGAAGATGACTGCTGCTAGTTACATTCCTAGTAATTTAAGTTGTGCTCTTAGATTCCTGTCTAACCGCATACTCGGAAATCGCTACATATTCGGAAAAAATGGTGAATTAGTTCTGACAAGAAAAAATAAAAAGGTCACTGTCGGTTGTTTCATTAACTATTTCGTTTTCTAAACACACATGAATCACGAAATCATTACTGAGGAAGCGCACTGTTACATATAAGTAATAACAAATGTTGAAGAAAAAACTTACACGAATAACAATGTCTCAGAACGTGTTGCATATATGAACAGGGTAAAAAAAATTTGCATCCATCCGTGCGCGAACCCGTGTCCTTTCGAATCGCATTCCCGCGTGCTAAACACTTTTTTTTAAATCTTATTTTGTTCTATATTGTTCGTTGACTTTGTTCGTCGCGGACGTCTGATAACACTCGTTCAGGTTGTTCGTTGATCCGTTCACTCAGTTTTTTGTTACAGAGGGTAGATAAACCCTCTGACCGAACATACTGAGCTACCGTGCCGGCTGCCACTTGGCCACTTGGCCACGCCAAACAACAGAAACGTGGCGCTCAATTCTCATACTATTGCGTAGAGGAACGTAGGCTGAACTCCTTGCCAAACGGTGTTGCGTAAGTCATAAATGCGTGACAGTTTGGAAAGTTTCCGATATCAGGTTTCACATAATTGCTTTCGATTGTTACTTGATAATTGTAAACATGTTTCGATAATTACTAACTAAAACATTTGTGGGAAAAAGTACACAAAGTAACTAGTAACGTCGGTTTACACTCATTTAATATATGTAAGCAGAGCCGATGTCTTAATATTTAATGATATTTAAACTCTTATTTGCATTAAAGTAACACGGATTTTGAGGGAATATTGACCGAAAACGTTTTTTTATGTAATCATTCACAGCAACAACCCACCCTAACCTTATTTCTAACAAAGGAAAATAGCCTATTATGAATTCACTTTCCAACCGGATGCATTCTCTGGTGGTTCTTTAGTAAATCAATCACTAAATACGGAGCTAAAACCGCTAAATATGTTTAATATAACAAATTATAGGTGTACATAAACCACAGCTCACCTCACAAATCGACAGGGCCACACCGAAATCCAAAACCTCTCGGTAGAGTTGTCGTAAAATCGGTGGGAGGACGGTTCGATAACAGGTCTCAGAAGCTTACTGAATTGGATATTTCGATAAAGAACCGAAAATTACGTCACTACCAGCCTAACCCACTACACCGATCGGTATGAACGATACAGAACAGGACTCCTGAAGCAGTTGTCCACTGTCGCTCACGTAGGACACGGCCTAATGCGTATCATACCCTTAGGGCTTCAAATGGCTCTAAGCACTATGCCGGGCGCTGATAACCACGCAGTTGAGCGCCCCACAAACCAAACATCATCATCCCTAAGCACTATGTGACTTAACATCTGAGGTCATCAGTCCCCTAGACTAAGAACTACATAAACCTGACTAACCTAAGGACATAGCACACATCCATGCCCAAGGCAGGAATCGAACCTGCGACGATAGCAGCAGCACGGTTCCGGACTGAAGCGCCTAGAACAGCTCGGCCACAGTGCTTTGGGGTTCTCCCAGGACCTGTCAGAGAGGTGCCCTCTTGGCTGGCCTTCTTAATCAACTTAACCTTTTCTGCCTTAACACCGGAGCACCCACTTTCCTTTCGACTCCTCACACACCTATTCCCATTTGGACCTAACCATCTGCACTCCCCAGCTTGCCCATCGTCTTGAGTGGTCCGCTCTTTCTCACACCTACGTGAGCAACCATTTCCCATGTGCTATCCGTGTGCTGACTCCTGCCCCATCCACGTGCACGCCCAAATGGCAGCTTACTAAGGCTGACTCGCAGCTTTACTCCTCCCTGGCAACCTTCGAAGAACAGGATTTCCCAAGTTGTGATGACCAGGTGGAATATCTCACAAACGTTATCCTTACTGCTGCAGAACGTTCCATTCCTCACACTTCTTCTTTACCATGTCGTGTCCCAATCCCTTGGTGGACTGAGGCATGCCACGAAGCAATTCGCGCACGGAGACGTACTCTCCGCGTTTTTAACCAACATCCTACGATGGAAAACTGCATTCGTTATAAACGGATCCGTACACAGTGTCGTCGCGTTCTTCGGGATAGCAAAAGAGCTAGCTGGATTTCATTTTCTAGTTCTTTTAAAAATTCCACCCCTTCCTCTGTCGTGTGGACCAACCACCGACAGCTCTGTGGAACCAAGGACCATTCCCCAATTTCCAGCCTGACAGTAGCAGACGGTGTCATCGTGGACCCTATTGCTATCTTCAACACCCTTGGCCGTCATTTTGCGGAAGTTTCGAGCTCTTCCCACTATCAACCCGCCTTCCTCCACCGGAAACGAATGGAGGAGGGTCGGGGGATACCGTTCTCTTCTCCGAATCGTGAGTGCTACAACGTCGCCTTTACTATGAGGAAGTTAGATCACGCTCTCAGTTCATCCCGATCCCCCGCCCCAGGACCAGACGCTATCCACATTCAGACGTTCCAGCACCTTTCTCTTGCGGGCAAGCGCTTTCTGCTTAACACGAATAACCGCATCTGGGCAGAGGGCACATTTCCCGGACGCTGGCGTGAAGGCACCGTTGTACCCATATCTAAGCGTGGTAAGGACAAAAACCTTCCTTCTAGCTACCGCCCCATCTCTTTTACCAGCTGAGATTACAAGGTGATGGAATGTATGATTCATGCCCGGCTGGTATGGTGGCTCGAGTCTCGCAGTTTACTGACGAATGCACCGTGTGTATTTCGAGAGCGACGTTTTACAGTTGACCATATGGTTACTTTGTCCATCCATGTCATTGATTTGCTGCGGAAATCCCAGACTGTGGCCGTCCTTTTCGCCAATGGTCCTCCCTTCACAGGAACAAGCTCCAGCTTATTAAGGCTCTCCCAGTGATGTACGTTGCAAGCAGTACTCTGAGGCGAAGTGGCTGGCGCAGGAGAGGAATTCGTGGTGGGCTGCATGAGACCAGTGAAAAGAATGATGACTCAAAAATATTCTGCGAGAGAACTGGCTCACTCCACACTCACTCAACCTTTTCTTGAGTGTTGTTTGCCAACCTGGGAGAATAATCAGGCTGGACTAATTGAAGAGGTAGAGAAGATTCAACGAAAAGCGGTGCGTTTCGTGACGGAGTAGCTTACTAAGCGCCACAGCCTTATGGAGAAGTTCAGTAAGTGTTAGTGGCAGACGCTAGAAGAACTGCGTCGTCCATCGTGGGGAAGTTTGTTGTTGGAATTGCGAGACTGCAGGTTCCAAGAAGAGTCGGGGAGCAGGACTAGCGAAAGGACATCGGGAAAGTTCGAGACATTAGATCTCAGGCTTAGCGACAGCCTTCCTGCACGGAACAGGGAAGATCGGAAAGCGGGAGGGTTGTGAGGTTGGTTTCAGAAGTTCCGTCCGTCACTCATGGTTCACTGGCTTGTGGAGTGCACATGTAGATTTTAAGGGAGGGATGAGGGCGAGGAGAGAAGAGGGATTTTGTCGTGATGTGTTCTTCGAAGTAACCTCCCAGCTATTTGCCTCAGCTGACACGAGGGAACCACAGAAGTCCTGACTCAGGATAACCGGGCAGGAATTTGAACCCCATTGAACCTCGATGCGAGGCTAACGCCTTAACAACTGCGCAACTACTTTCGACGCAAAGTATATATATATATATATGCAGATCAATACAATAATTTAGTACAGTCTTCTCGGGGTATTCACTTTTAGTTTTCCACCAGCGTACTACGAAGTTTCATTACGCATGTATGTACTGAAGATGCTGCCATTAGTTTCAGTAAGCTTCACACTAGCTATACCAAGGCATTTTGCGCAACGCACATTGCCAAGGCGGGCTTACTTTATTCCTACCCTAATAAAAGTTTAAGAAAAAACAGAATTCGTTGATTTTTGTTGAGTTATATTAACAACATAATTACTAAAGAGGTCCTGATGCGTTACTAAGGTCCAGAACATGCAAATAACTTGTAGCACACTCTTACCAACATAAACGCACTTGCAATAACGTGTATTAGCAAGTGGAGGGTGGGGTTGTTGGTACTTTGTGCCCGCCCTAAAAAGAAGAGTTAAAATGCAAATTTCGTTAACTGTTGTTGACTTTTACTCACAACATCCTTTTTAAACAGGTACTAATATGTACTCAGCATCCTGAAGCTGAAAATACTGAATTGACAGTCAATGCTGAAAGTGACATCTGCTACTAACACTTAAAGTTTTGGATTAAGTTTCACTGAAAAGTTTAAAACATTTATGGAATCATGTAGAAGAGATTACTAAAAACAATAAATATCTTTATCAGAATTTCAAAATATAAGGTAATTGATTATACTGCAATATTTTCAGAAGATGGGCATAAAGTACCCTCCCTCTCCAACCCCCCCCCCCCCCCCCACACACACACACACCACCCCTCTTGGTATTATTTTTCTTGTTTGAAGGTTGATTAATTTTAGTCGCTATTGGCTGTTATGTGAGCTGATGAGTTAGGGTGCTATTATTAAGTCTACTAACATTATAATTATATTATAATTATATTAATTGACTAGACATACACAGTGTCTGAACAACAGAATTCTTTGTGTTGTCACTGATGACGTGTTTTGCAGTAGAACTATGTCATTAACTGAACATCTTACTTAGCGATGGTCAACAGCATTTACAAATTTTACAAAATGCGTAACACTGTACTGCCTGTGATATTGTTATTTATTCATCAATGGGAGAAAGATTATCACAGATATATCACATGTCGCACATGCTATGATATAAGTTACGGCTGCCGTTGCTGATCGTTTAGAACCGAAAGCGGTAGCATAATAAATAACAACATCACAGATCGAACAGTGCTATGCATTTTGTAAAATATGTCATAAGCAATGCAGTTTGCTTTCAGCAGCACCTAGATGATTCATGTGCAAGTCTGATACCACGGCACGAATTGAAAAGTTGTTCTTTCTTATTTGGAGCAGCTGAAGGCGACGCATGTATAGACTGGAAAGGAAAGAAACGGAAGAGTAAAAATGAGCAGGGCTCCTTTTTGTGCACTAGTCATTGTTTCCAAAAGAAAGATTCTGATGTGTCAGGGTTCCAATCTTCTACTGGTATTTACTACGCGTTTTAGCTATTACAATGATAAACGAATTTTATATTCTAAAACCATGCAAAATTGTTAGGTGTTAACTGGGGAAGACAGGAAGATCCATGAATGCACCTGTTAACAAACTGAATTACAAACACAAGTCCACTGGACAGGAAAGGTAAATAGGTGGTCGAGGAGAAAAGACTTTCTTTGCTGAATTCCGGCATATAAGAAGAGAGGGAGATGACAAACTAATTGATGCTGGGTAGATGACATCAGAAAACACGCACGAGGAATACGAATGAGTGCAGGCAGCTAAATAACGTAATGCTTGGGGAAGACTCGGAGATTCCTGCCCATTCAGCGGATTCAGACGCCAGCTGGTGGCGTTGATAACTGTCGTTTTCTCGTTACAAATAGGATCGGACGTCCAAGAAACAGTTGTAGCACTCCGATAAACGGGCGATGTGCAATTTCGTACACACTATACAACACAGTTGCGTGCGATGCTCGAGATAAGAATCGAACCAATGTCATAGCATACAGAATGACGTGTGTGTACTTGATTCGAAAGCTCAATATCTTTTCCAAGTTTTTTGGCGCACATTGCTGTTTGATAAGGCGCTGATTCAGGAATCTGTGGTGAGTACGGGTTTTATCGGCATTCCATTCAGGAACAAACACACGTGTAAATGATTCGTACTGAATGTGTACAAGGAACCTCTTTACGTTCACTTTAGATGGAGCTTCACCCCGAATCTGTTGCTTAAACTCATGGGAAGAAAGCAAGAAAATAAGGATTTAACGCGTCGTCGATGACAAACTCATGAGAGACGGCGTGACTTAGGTGGTAGGAAGGGGAAGGAACTTCGCTGTGCTCTTTCGAAGAAACACTTCCAGCATTCACCGTAAGCGGAAACCACGCAAAACCTAAATGTGAAAAGGGCTTTAATCATCTTTCACCCGAATAAAAAGTAGCATACCGTAACTGCGACGAGTAAATGCCTTCTTTATCGTGAGAGGCCATCTAAATACACGGCTCAAAACAGTTAGGGGAACATGACTTTGGCCGTCCTGGTGCTCCACTGAGCAGTAAGTGAGGACTCGGTATGCTACCAAATTAAATGGGCAGCAAAACATCATTTCATCCTCCATCGTTTGCTTAAAAATAACGGAAATGTTCGACTGGAGTCCGAAACAGAGTGGAAACAATCATTCATCCCGTAATTCTGGGTGATTTTCATTGGATTTTGAGAGCTTTAATAACGCGTATTCCCTCTGTAATCGTTTATCACTGCCTGGCCTATGTGGCATACTCCGTACAGAAGTCAGCCTGTGGTATCCGTTTCCATTCTTGAATGAGAGTCGATGAGACTTTTTGGAGAGTCTGTGGTGGAACAGGACGACCACGAACACTTCCGTCAAGAATGTCCCACATATGCACCGTGGGATGTGGGTTGGAACTCACCGCTGCCCATTCCATTACTTCAATGTCCAGGTTTCGCAAGACATTCCTAGTCGCACCCCGCACATACACCATGGCCTGACAAGGAAATCAGGGCCACCACCGTATGCAACAGCCATCCTATGGTCCAACGGGATCGGTTAGATGTACTGCCTCGCGGTAAGGCGACCATGGACAACGACAAGATCCGTATGGGAGTCAGCATCACAGAACCTTGAAAACCTGACGATTTCCTGATCAAAATTTGTCAAGTACCACTCACGACAGGTCTCCACACACGTACACTAAGTGATCAAAAGTATCCGGATACCAGGCTGAAAATGACTTACAAGTTCGTGGCGCCCTCCATCTTAGGCATGGCACTAAGTCAGCGTTCCTTAACATCCCAAAGTTGTTCTATAGGGTTCAGGTCAGAACTCTCTGCCGGCCAGTTCATTACAGGGATGTTATTGTCGTATAACCACTCCGCCGTGCATTATCAACTGGTGGCCGATCGTGTTGAAAGATGCAATCGCCATTCCCGAATTGATCTTCAACAGTGGGAAGCAAGAAGGTATAGGCCTGCGCTGTGATAGTACCACGCAAAACAACAAGGAGTGCAAGCTCCCTCCATGGAAAACACCGTAACATCACCGCCTCCGTATTTTACTGTTTGGAATAGATACGTTGGCAGATGACGTTCACCGTGCATTCACCATACCCACACCCCGCCATCGGATCGCCACATTATGTACCGTGATTCGTCACTCCACACAACTTTTTTCCCTTTTTTCCACTGTTCAATTGTCTATTGTTTACGCTCCGTACACCAAGCGAGGCGTCATTCGGCATTTACTGGGGTGATGTATGGCTTATGAGCAGCCACTTGACGATGAAATCAAGGTTTTCTCACCTCCCGCCTAACTGTCATAGTATGATGATCTGGATAGATGTCTGCCTATTACACATTACGACCCTCTTCAGCTGTTTGCGGTCTCTGTCATTCAACAGACGAGGTCGGCCCGTACGCTTTTGTGCTGTATGTGTCCCTTCACGTTACCACTTCACTATCACATCAGAAACAATGGACCTAGGGATTTTTAGGAGCGTGGAAATCTCTCGTACAGACGTATGATACAGGTGACACCCAACCGCCTGACCACGTTCGAAGTCCGTGAGTTCCGCAAGCGCCCCATTCTGCTCTCTCGCAATTCCTAATGACTGCTGAGGTCACTGATAGGGAGTACCTGGCAGGAGGTGGCAGCACAATGCACCTAATATGAAAAACGTATGTTTAGGTCGGTGTCCGGATACTTTTGATCAAATAGTGTATATCACCTTGCCTCACACGATATCTGGAGTCGTCTGTCAATAACACTTTTCGACAGTGACGTGGTTGGCAACTGCCCGCATCTCGTGGTCGTGCGGTAGCGTTCTCGCTTCCCACGCCCGGGTTCCCGGGTTCGATTCCCGGCGGGGTCAGGGATTTTCTCTGCCTCGTGATGGCTGGGTGTTGTGTGCTGTCCTTAGGTTAGTTAGGTTTAAGTAGTTCTATGTTCTAGGGGACTTATGACCACAGCAGTTGAGTCCCATAGTGCTCAGAGCCATTTGAACCATTTTTTGTGGTTGGCAACTGATATGAGAATGACAGAAATGAGGAGAGCTGCAAAATGTTTTCGTGTCAAATGAAGTCATCTGGGTCGTTATTAAAGTCCTCTCTCGTGACCTGTTCCTCGTAGTGTTATCGTACACAGCGGCTCCAGTGGCCTTTCTGAGATCGCCGTGCAGTGCTCTGGAAGTATGCTTACGAGGCCGCATAGCACAACTGGTCAGATGTCGGTCTCCACGGGGGGCTTTATCGAGTCGGCGATCTTGTCCAAGTCGCCTTGGGTATTGACCTATCTCCCTGTAGTGTGTCCACAACCTATGAATGACACGTGGAGAGGTATTGGCATCTGCAGCGATATGACCGAAAGTCCATTCTTTTGGATCAAGCAGGCCGGGGTGGCCGAGCGGTTCTAGGTGCTACAGTCTGGAACCACGCGACCGCTACGGTCGCAGGTTCGTATCCTGCCTCGGGTATGGATGTGTGTGATGTTCTTACGTTAGTTAGGTTTATGTATTTCTAAGTTCTAGGAGACTGATGACCTCAGAAGTTATGTCCCATAGTGCTCAGAGCCATTTGAACCATTTTTTGGATCAAACAGACCGTCCTTGCAAGTTGCACTGCATTAAGATATAGCTTTGTTGAATACAACGTCCACTAGTGAGAAGTGATATCTGTGTATCTCAGCAGAAAATTCTGGGACACCGGTACTCACTTCCTTCTGAGAATTCACCTGATACTATAATGCATAAGAAGTCAATAGCTGGTGAATTATATTAAGTGTTACTTACTCAGAATGCAAAGATCTCAAGCCACGCAATAAGAGCAGAGGTACCGTCTGTATCGAAACAAATTATCATGTCGGACATGTTCGCCTTATTATTTTGATCGATGTACTTCGGTAAGGAAATGCGACAGCGACATGAATCACACAATACAATTAAAAGTGTAGGAGGAGGTTGTAAAAAATGAACCGGAAAAATTCAATGTATTAAAGCTACTGATTGCCGAAATCATATCAAACGCGGCATCGCGATGTAGACTACACATATACACTTAGAAAAGTTAACGACTCCACATTGAAAGGCCTCGGATACGTCGTAATACAGCTAGAATGTGACATCTGAAAACGAATTTTTTTAGGTAGAAAGAATTCTGCTGCGATCAGTCGGAGTAGGGGGGCGAAGCTTAAATCAAACACAAAAGCAAACATCTGTTGCGTACAGATACGAAGTAATTAAAACTGAATATTGACCGAAGCTCGAAACATTCGTGTATGGCGACGCCCTCGTTCTTTGTTACTTAAAAGAGTTTAATTACGTCTGGATAGCTTTTTCATGTTTTTAACAATATTGCAGAAAGCATCAACCTCAGAAACAGCCTTTTTTATAAAACGTGATGTTCCAAACGGCTCTGATTAATACTTCAAACGAGCATTGAATAAAAGCAAGAGACACTGTTTCCGGAACAAAATCCCCTGCGGAGGCAGTATAAAATGTAGCGCCATTGCACCAAAACGTGACCTCTGAACAGGAAGAATGGGCTTACACGATTTATACGCCTCAGAGGAATTTCAAAATGGCAAATACTTATTGTCAGTAAAACCACGAAACTGTTGAAGACATTCACTGGGACGGATGCGGAAGCTGGACGAGGCGCTTCTCGTAATGACATCAGAGCCAGCCAGGAGTGGCCTTCTGAGTGAAAATCGCAGTCTTGAAATGTATGCAACGGGTTTTTCACAAGCCGTTAGTGTGAGCAGCTGGGCACACACAGCCGCCTCAGACCGCAGCCGCAGGGGCAAACGGACGTCAGCGGCGGTCACTCGCCTGGCCAGGGTGCAGCCTGTCAGCGGATTATTAAGCTAGCGTCCGATTAGTGCGCCGCTTCTGGTCACCTAAAGTGCAGTCAGTAAGGGCGACGAACAAACTGATGGGGCGTTCGTTTCACAAAAGAGTGTCGACAGACGATGTCTACGTGTTCTAATATACAGTACTTTACATGTTACACAGAGAAGTAGTCAGGTTTGAGTTCTTACAGATTTGTGGGATAATGTTGCGTAAGTGCTTCGTCTGAGGATACTTTTCCATTTATTTAGGTATGTTAATGCGTGGACTGGGTATGTGCAGCGTTTAGAATGAGTGATGGACCAAAACTAAGCTTGATGTATCTCGTGTGGACTTGGCTACATGACGATCATTCCAAACGATGTCACAAAGATTATTAATATGTGGAACAGCGTAATCAGAAAGTCTTTATGTATGAAATAAGCAGAAGTATCCGAATGAATTGAATTGCGTTCCGCCCAATTACTATGCAACCCACGTAACGTAACTGTCTTGCAGTTCCTCTAATCTCTTTTGGATACAGTCAAAAATGGATCAAATTGCTCTGAGCACTATGGGACTTAACATCTATGGTCATCAGTCCCCTAGAACTTAGAACTACTTAAACCTAACTAACCTAAGGACATCACACACAGCCATGCCCGAGGCAGGATTCGAACCTGCGACCCTAGCAGTCGCGCGGTTCCAGACTCGATACAGTCACCTGACTACACAAACGCTTACTACAAGACACCAATAGTGGATATAGCTCAATGACGGTACCAATCTAAATGCAAAGTAATATCGCGATGACGCAAATATCGGGAAACACGACCCTAGAGATAACACAGTCTTCACCCCTTGTAAATTGAAATTGATTACAAGAAATGATGTTTCAAAAAGCTATTTTCAACATGAAATTTCATGACGAGAATTTTTGTACTGGATAGGGATCTGGGACTCCTAACCAGCAACTACTGTCACTGTTGACCAAGCAGAGGGAAGCCACAAATAATAAAGTGTGTGCATGTTTAAACTTGAAGTAACATGACGTAAAGTTTCTGTTGGACTGGCAATCCAATCCTGTACCTAATCAGTTTGATAACTAAGCACACTCGAATGCTTAATATCAAATTTTTTCACCAATGATGAGATGATGAACTGAAATTACGAGGCAAAGAATTCCGCCTTACCGGGACTCGAACGTAGTACCCATTGTCATCGTTATCTAGTTCCCACATACGTTAAATATCGCATTATTTCAGCAGTGCTGTGATGTGCGGATGTCTGAACTAGAGTAACGTGACTAGGAATCAAACCCCAGTCATCTGTTGACTATATATGAACAGATGTTAACAACGGAACTGAAGAAGGTAGGAGCGGCATGTTTTAACCTGCAAAATGTGGGGAACACGTGTGAAATGCTTCAGGAACTCGGGTAGGAGTCTCTAGAGGAAAGGAGGCGTTCTTTTCGTGAATCGCTACTGAGGAAATTTAGAGAACCAGCATTTGAGGCTGACTGCAGTACAATTTTACTGCCGCCAACTTACATTTCGTGGAAAGACCACAAAGATAAGAGAGATTAGGGCTCGTACAGAGGCATATAGGCAGTCATTTTTCCCTCGTTCTGTTTGGGAGTGGAACAGGGAGAGAAGATGCTAGTTGTGGTACGAGGTACCCTCCGCCACGCACCGTATGGTGGATTGCGGAGTATGTATGTAGATGTAGATGTAGAATGGGAGTTGAAACCGACACCAATCGTTATTGCTGACAACGATAGGAGAAATGTTGAAAGTCAATTATTTTTCACCTATTGTTTGGTGTACAGCTTAAAGTGACATGCTGAAATGCGTTGTGATCAGGATTCGAACCCAGGCATGCAGCTTTGTTGGAGACATTGAGGAATTTGAAATATTAGGGAAACAACGAAGCAATGGCACTACATCGTCTCGAAGGCGTCAAATTCCACTGAAGGGGAGATCTGAATTCGAATCCCAGTTCATCACCAATATTTTCAACATCACATGTTCAAATACAAGATGATCTGAATCACGATTGTTTCTTTAACAAAATAAAATTTTTGGTGTAAAAGAGCCTACTGGTGACAGAGTTTCTACATGCCACAACTTTCACCCTGTCATGACCCAGTGTATACCGACGTTGCTCCAGTCCGTAGCGAAGGGACATCGCGTGTAAGGTGCGCTTGGAACTACGTTGCAACCCTACGTTGTTCGATTGGAATTACCCGTGTGAAGACAGTCAGTTCGTGCTTGTTAAAAACTGTTGCCTGGAGTGAGAGTCAAATCCAGACTTTGAGCATACAAAGCTAGAATTATTTCAACAGACAGCCCAACTCCACATATGGCTGGCTTATGGTTTTGTTCTAACGAAGGGTGCTTCAGACTGTGTGAGGATTCTGATTACCTGGAGGTAGATTAAACCTGTTCAAAAATTTCATTTCCTGGTTCGTAGACATCGCCTATCTCCAGCTCCCTTCGATACTTAACGCTTACTTTCGACTTGATTTTGTTATCACTGAAATAAACTCACATAACGGTCGCACGTAACTCGATAGTGGACGGACGGAAATCTCTGTTGAAAGTGTTGCTTTCCACTGGGGCTGCAATGGTACTGTATGTATTTAAGATTTAATGGAGAGTTTAGCGCAGTGTAAACGCACAGCTGAGAAAACCACCACACTCTTCTCTTTAGTTTTTAAAACATATTCAGTCTCATACAATTGAGCAGGCAATGGCTTTGTGTCCTTTTGTCATGCATTATACGATGTGAATAATACTGAAATACGGAATCTACCCCTGTAGAGAAAACTTCCTTGAAACTTTATATAGGTGCATACGTTTGTAGTATTTTGTTCGGCTTATCGTCACGTGGTCTGTTATGAGTAAATTTGTTAATCGTAAGGGTTTTATTTGATGCTATAGAACTATACTTCCGGTGAATTATTGAATTTGGCGTTATTGAAGGTTGTTTAAGGTTTAGAAAACGGAGCGTGAAGCGGAAAAAAAGGTCTAACATTTGTGATATTTTGTTCTGTTCCGATTTACTAAAGGGTTGCAGGCAGCGGAGGCTGCTGACACATTTATACTGTGTACAGCGTAAGAACATCGAAGAAGTCAAGTCAAAAAGCGGTTTACTCGTTTCAATTAGGATCGTTTAGATGTGAATTATTTGGCAGTTTCAAAATCTAATACGCTTGCATGAAGGACGTTTTCATGGTTAACCACCACGGTCCACCCAACAATTCGCAAATGTGAAGAACTGCGACGATTTAATCCTCGTGACACACTTGCATTTAGTGGCCAATATTGGGAAAAAAAGAAAGAAAGGATGATTATGGATTAGAGAAGCTAGGATTGGGAAGGAAAGATCCCAGCATTTGTCTTAATCTATTTAAGGAATAAAGGAAGAAACAGAAAACTTAAATCAGGATGACCAACGAGGATGGGAACCACTATCTATTAACGTTATAAAAAGAAAATAATGGTTGGGAAAACAAATAAATAAAAATCTGAAACAAAGGCCAGTTTGAGGGCACAAAATGTAATGTTGTGCATCTGGTGTAAGGAAGAAGTTGTTTTGTGTTACAAAATGCATCCTAGGTGTACGTCCATTGCTGTTGGCATCTGTACGAAATTTGTATTTTTATGGCCTAGTCTTCCGTATAAAATGCCAATAGGCTGGTCTCTCTATCGTTGTCTTTATTCATTGATGACCTACGATACAATGTATCTGTTGCGTTTGGCACACCAGCAATTAATTTATTCTTCTTCTTGGTATAAAATGAAAAAATCAATGAAAGCAGTCTCGCTCGCGTTTTGACATTTTATATTTGTTGATAACCGGTTTCGGCCCTTTCCTAGGACCATCTTCAGGCTTACACCGCTCTAATACAGTAATAACGCGTATTCATCATAGACGTTGTTAGACTATTTTCCTCCCCCTATACTGAATACATACGATTACTGTATTATAGCGGTGTAATCCTGGAGATGGATCGAGGAAAGGAGCCAATCCGGTTGCCTACAAGTAAAAAATCTGAAAACGCAAACAAGACAGTTTTTGTTAATTTTTAATCTTCTTTAAATGTTTTATGAAGTCCGTACTTATTTCGTATATTACTTTCAATGGACTGAATAAAATATTTTATTGTATTTGTCTGTGTACCCATAAGCGGTCTCTGATCGCTGTTAACCTGGCATCCAACACGTCAAGGATGTCGAGCAGCCGACCCGAGCGGAACGCTGCTCTCTGCATCTGGCGTAGCTGCCCGCTGATAGCTCCTCGGAGTGGTCTCTAATAAGCTGCAACTGGCGTAGCTGCCAGTGACGCTCTTCTGAGCGGCACGAACCCGCGCAAGCCGCTTAACGCTTTCGGGCGCTAAGTGGCAAGAGCTTCGGCTCAACTTCCTGCAACTTCGGTTGCAAATCTCCCCAGCGGGACTCTCCCGTTCTTTGGTAGGGTAATCTCAGTGTCAGGGGCCCGTTCACGTCGGATAACCCCGTGCACTGTAGGCCGCTCTCTTCAACCCGCGCTCTCTTGCGCCGCGCATTGCACTCCGCGCAGATAGGTCGTAGGGACACCCCTCTTCTGTAGGAACACGATACACAGCGCTTTCGCTAAAAAGCAAATATTGTCGCTTCGTGGAAAGAGCAAAATTGTCGTGCAACCATCCTTCCCTATCCAAATAAATACTCCCGAAACAGCAAAGATGTCCGATCTTTCCTGTGCTTCCCCGCCACTCACCCGCAGCAAAGCTGCAGCGGTAATGCCGGCTACTCCCTCCATCATTTCCGTCCCACTGTCCACCTTCCAAGAGCAGGTTGCTTGAAGGACAAACAGACCGCGGAACAGCAGGAGCTGATCGCAGAGCTGATGGGCAGTGAAAACACACAGACAGAAACACCCACACCACACACACAGGCACCTGCTGAACAACAGAAGGACATGCCCCTATTTCACCTCTGGCGGCCCAGGCACCGACGGAACCGGATCCAGAGCCGACGGAGGACACAACAAACACAGACGAAGACGGGCCGTGGCAGCAGGTCGGCCCAAGGCGCAAACAGCAGCCAAATACGCAAACAAGTGAGCCCACAAACTCACGAGGCAACGGCCGAGCGCTGTTGCCAACACCATCTACATCGCGAACAAACAACAAAAACAACACAGGGACCAACACAAACAACCCTGCGACTGCAGCAACCACAAATATACAAGCAGCTACGCAGAACACAAACAACACCGCGACTGGCTTCCCACCGGTCATCATTCACAACTACGGAGACCTAAGTCTCCTAAACAAGGAATTTAACAATCAGCACCGCCCCACAACATACTACTCTAAGCTCACCGGGGAACACGCCGCACTGTACGTGGCGAACAAGACAGATTACACAAATCTACTGGACTTTCTCAAAGAAAGGAAGGTAGAACACTTCACGTACAGGACAGTCCTGGAAAAAACACAGCAGTACGTGATAAAGGGGACAGACTCACGAACCCCGACCGACACAGTACACAATGATCTCTCTGCTCTCGGGTGGGAGTGCATTCGGGTAAACCGAATGTCAGAGTTCGGCACAGAAAGACCGTCTCATAACTACATGGCGGAATTGGCCGACACAGCCAAGTCCCGCGACCTGCTGAAGTTAAAGCTATTTCTTCACATGGTCGTCAATGTAGATTTTGTGGCGGTGTTCGTAGCGACAAACAATTCGTTGTAGAAACGGCCTACGAAGTCACCGCCACACTTTTAATAGCGGGCCGACCGGTCCGCTGGAACAGTGAACAGAAAGATGAAAACCCAAACACTCTGATTAAATAAAAGTCGGTACTTATCTTTATTAACGAAGATACAGAAACAGTAGTGAACTTTGTGTCTACAGAAATCTGTCTAGTTCGAGTCGGAGCGGCTAGGTCAGCGTCGGCTGACGACAAACAACAACTCTGCTGCGATGAACACACAACTGACTAGCAAGTACACAATTCGGTGGCGAGTATACAACTGAGCGGCGAATACAGAACTGTCCTAGCGCTCGCGACTCCAGCGCTTAAGAACCCAGAAGCCAGCGGTGGCGCGCGCAGACTTGCGGCGATTTCCTGTCTCGCTGGCGCTGCTTATGCGGACGGCGTCCGGACTTTGATGCTGCCAACCTTTTGGCTGCGGGCTCGGGTGGCATTACTGGCTAGGATATAACAGTAGAGGTTTACAACATGCCGCGCACCCCCCAACAATGCCACAACTGCCAGCGCTTTGCGCACGAGGGTATCAGATGCGGTCTCGCACCCCGCTGCCGCATTTGCGCTGGCGGTCACACGACCCAACGCTGCAAACTCCCCCATACAGCACCTCGCAAGTGCGCCAACTGTGGTGCTGCCCATCCGGCAAACTACAGAGGGTGCATTGCTTACAAAGCAGCTCTGAGGCGCAATATCGCGAAACATGCGAAACCTACCGCCACCACAGTTCCAAAACCGCCTCCGCGCCCAGTAAGAAGCGGAATATCCTTCGCTGGAGTGGTCGCTGGCAGCCCCACCAGCGCGGGACGGTCAGTGGAGCCCCAGAGCTCAGAACACGCTCGGCAAACACCCCCAGCAACAGACACACAACAGACAAACACAACACCTGACACCAAACCCGCACCGGGCACACCACACGAAACCAGCAACAACACCACCCTACCCCCTGAGATCGCGAACTGCAGCCCACCACAGGCTACAGAAAACGCACCTACACAGGGACGACCGCAGCGCCAGAGGAGGAGGAGAAGGAGAAACAGCCGCAGCACGAGGAACACGACCACACCACAACAAGTACACGGACAACAGGACACTAACACTCACGAATACAACCCGGACACCAACTCAACAACCCACATAACACACCCACTCACCACAGAGAATACACAGGCGCCCACAACTGCCACACGAACAGCCGACTCTCAGGCCAGCCTTCACCAAACGCCAACACTGGAACAAGCGGCCGATAACACGACCAATAACTCGCAGGCCGACATGACCAACATTACGACAACATTCCAGAGAATAATGGAAACATTATTCCCCGGACGCACGACCACCGAAATAGTCACGAAGATTATGGGGTGTGTCTCACAACTCCTCATGCAGTTCATGTCGGGTACGCTCAACTGGACTAGCTTCCAAGCCACTATCACACCGCTTTTTACACTACTACATGGATAATACACCACACCAGCCCCGAAACGCAGACTTAAACACAATCTCACAGATCCTGTTTTGGAATGCCAACGGGATCGCAAGCAAAAAAGTCGAGATGGCCGCGTTCATGGAGCGAAAGGGTATCTGAATCGCTCTTGTGAACGAAACACTGCTTACGCCTCGCAAACAACTAAACTTCCCAGGGTATTGCGTCTATCGTACCGACCGAGCGGATGGCAGGAGGGGGGGGGGGGGGGAGGGGCGGCACGGCAATCATCATACACAGAGACATAGACCACACGAACATCGAGCTCCCAGCACTTGAAAGACTAGAGGCTACGGCCGTCAGGGTCAAGTTCAACGGAGCCAACACCACACTGGTATCGATATACAATCCTCCTAAAAACATAGTAACACGTGATATCAGCACAGTACTCAACATAGCACCGCGGGTGATCGCCGCTGGAGACCTCAACGCAAAACACCCTGATTGGAACTCACGAATACGAACCTCCAACGGCAAGAAACTGTACGAACACGCACTAGGCCGAAACTACATTATACTTGGGCCGAACGTTCCCACGTTCGTGCCTACACAGGCTCGACATAGGCCAGACGTGTTAGACATAGCCCTCATAAAGGGCATCACATGCACACTCAACCTAACGGTTGAAAACGATCTGGACTCGGACCACATGCCTGTAATACTGCATATGGAAGAGACACTGCAGGACATCGAACCACGCAGGATGCTTAACTACAAGCGTGCGAATTGGACACTGTTCAGGGAAACGCTTGATAGTCGCATTCCTGACACTCACGAAATTAACAACACACAGCAAATCGATAAGGCTGTGGAGGCTCTCACAACTGCCGTCCACGACGCAATGACTGACGCCATTCCATTTACAATACCAAGACAACACTCGACGGCCCTGCCCCAGGAAATCCTGGGCCTTATCTCAATGAGGAACCGCCTCAGGAGATACTGGCAGCGTACCAGGCGCCCGTTCTATAAACTGCACGTCAACAGACTCCAGGGCATAATACGGAATAAAATACAAACATTCAGAAACGAACAATGGGGACAGAAACTCGCTGGGCTGGATACCACACGTCCTGGCGTGTGGCAGCTGGCCAGACACTTCACCAGGGAGAAACATTACATTCCCACGTTACAAGGACCAGACGGCCCAGCCTACTCCGCGACGGAAAAGGCAGAGGTTATGGCCACAAAACTTGCAGCGTCCTTCATGCCGGATCTGGTTCCTTCAGACCCAGCATTCACACTTGAAACGGACCAGGAGGTTACACGACTTGTAGCCCAGCCCTCGCGCAACGAAATAAGACGTACTAGCACAAATGAAATCACATGGGCTATCAAGCACACCAACGCTAGAAAAGCCCCTGGGCCTGATGGCATTCAAAACCGTGTCCTCCAGCAGTTCACGGATAAAGCCGTAGAATACCTCACACACTTAACGAATACCATCCTGACACACCAACACTTCCCTGACTTTTGGAAGGTGGGCAAGGTCCTGATGTTCAGGAAGCCAGGGAAAGACCACTCCCTCCCACAAAATTACCGACCCATCAGTCTGCTGTGTTCGATCAGCAAGATTGTTGAGAAGGTAATACTGAAACGTATCACTAGGCATTGCATCGCCAACGACACCCTAAGACCGGAGCAATTCGGCTTTAGGAATCACCACTCGACAACACAAGAACTCCTCCGCGTAGTCGAACGTATAACACGCCGGCCGCGGTGGTCTAGCGGTTCAGGCGCTCAGTCCGGAACCGCGCGACTGCTACGGTCGCAGGTTCGAATCCTGCCTCGGGCATGGATGTGTGTGATGTCCTTAGGTTAGTTAGGTTTAAGTAGTTTTAAGTTCTAGGGGACTGACGACCACAGATGTTAAGTCCCATAGTGCTCAGAGGCATTTGAACCATTTTGAACATATAACACACGGCTTCAACATGAACAAAGCCACAGGGGCCGTGTTCCTAGACATCGAAAAGGCTTTCGATCGTCTCTGGCACAACGGACTCATACGCAAACTAAGCGAAGCTGGTTTCCCAGATGGACTCGTACGTCTCATACACTCATATCTCACGAACAGATGTTTCAACACTAACGTGCAGGATAAACAATCAACACAACACGGTATCCAAGCTGGAGTACCCCAAGGGAGCATCCTAGGGCCCATCTTGTTTAACCTGTACATTAATGACTTCCCAGCGACACAAAACACGACGTTAGCCGTCTACGCGGATGACACAGCCATCCTCGCGCAAGACTGGAAACCGTCGAACATCAATTCACGAATACAGACAGCACTCAGAACAGCTGAGCCTTGGTTGGAGCGATGGCGTATTAAAGTAAACGTCGACAAGTGCGAAGCAGTTCTGTTCACACGCAGACCGAAACTACTGCGCAAACACCAACACTGTAGACCAATAACACTACATACACGCCCAATATGTTTCCGAGAGAAAGTCAGGTACCTTGGTGTCTGGCTGGACCGGAAACTTACATGGGGGACCACATCGAATACGTTGCCAACCGAGCGCACGCGAGGCTCAAACAGCTCTACCGAATGCTCAACAGGGAAAGCACACTGAATAGGAGGGTGTCGAGGTCCTTATACATGACACTGATTAGACCTCTGATGACGTACGCAGCTCCCGTCTGGGGATATGCAGCTCCCACACGACTGCGCCGCCTGCAGATCATACAGAACAAGGTGCTACGAATCATTAACAATGCTCCACGCTACATACGCACCGTGGATCTTCACCATGAATACCGCCTTGATACCCTCAAGGAAGTATTCAAAAAACACGCCACACGACTATACAGGAACTCGAGACACTCGAACAATCCTTTCATCCTCACTCTGGGAAACTACGATCACAACCACAGGTGGAAACACAAGCGGCCAAAGACACTGCTAGCTAGGGCATAGCCACCTATGGTTAACTAACATACGCAAACAGTGACAAACGTCGGCAAGCCCCTGCATATCAGCAACACTGACTGGCAACTACCAGCTGCTATTAGTGCCGACCAACAGGCCACAGCAGGGACACCGACGAGCTCGCCCACAGACGCACAAACAATCTGCCAACATTCCCTCACACTGTGCCTCCGGTATATGACCTATCGGACACAAGATCGATAACAAACCTAACTCTTGCAGGTTGCTGACGCTGAACGAGGACTCTGTACCAGCACCCAGCGCCAGCCGCCGAGCAGCACAAACGCACAACGTCAAGGTATCGACATGCATGATACCCACTACTAACAAAGCCTATCCTTGCACAACCTATCGCAGGCAGCAAGACAACCGCTACTGCACTTACCGCCCGACCTAACTTTCGCAGAGGTTTTTTTCCCTTGGCTCTTGCCTTGGCACTTTTTTTCCTCTGCCCTACAAACCGCTACCCTTCGTCAGATTTCGACCAATCTATCTCCAGATGAGCGCGTATTAATGGTTAATCCTAACCAGACGTACGCAAACATCGTAGTACCCACATCCTGCGACACCTCACTTTAGTGAATACTAACCTTTATGCAGAGATGGCAGTAGACCTTTTGTGTTGGCCATCATGCCGGTGTGGGCGAGGAGGGGCTCCACCTCTTAAAAAAAAAAAAAAGTCAAGGAAGTAGCCTTCTATGTTGCTATCGACGGATCTGCAATGTTGGGATGTAGGTGTATCACTGACAATATCATAAAAGCGGTTGATAGTTGTCATGCTGCAGTACTTGGAGTACATTTACAAATCCGTGATACGTGACACGTGGTGTTGTAAATTATTTTATGCTGATTCAGTCCTAATGTAATTATGGAATATAACGCCTGGTTTTGTGTGTGTAATACACTAGAATCTGATAGTTACAATGTGTAATGCATGACATGACGCATGTAAGCTGAATTACTGCGCTGTAATGTGGTTTTGTTAACGCCAGTTGTGTAACTTTTTGTTTATACATGGCGACGTATGCGGACATTGTGATGTTTTTCCACGTTCGTTTATTGCAGATGCCTGAAAATGACTTATGGTAGAAATTAGCTAATCGTATGATTTAAAAGAAGAACGTTTACATTACAGCCTACAACGCTGCATTTTCTTTTACGATTTATTTAGAGGCTGTGGTCTTCACAGAAACGGAACATGACATTACATATAGACTGTGCGTGAAACGGCCGTCCTGGAATGAAATGAAAAATTTGGTAACACAACTGGAACATCTTAACTCAGAATCAGTTAATTTATAGCCAATAGCATGAAAAATCGAGTGAATTTACCAGGATCATTCTGAACCACACCAGGAAGCAAATCGCCCACCACGTAACTGCCAAATGTGTTCTTCAGTGTTACCAATTCTCCAATGCACGAGCGACAGGAATATACGTTGGCTGCGTTTATGTGTTTCTTGACCTGGCTAGCAATCAGGAAGTTTGTGCTTCGAAAATGGGGACGCGCTTGTGGCCACCACGTTGACTGGGACCCAAAATACCTATAGGCCAGTGAGTTTAATTTGCATTTCTGTGAATACGATTTGCGTCTGAAACATACACTCCTGGAAATTGAAATAAGAACACCGTGAATTCATTGTCCCAGGAAGGGGAAACTTTATTGACACATTCCTGGGGTCAGATACATCACATGACCACACTGACAGAACCACAGGCACATAGACACAGGCAACAGAGCATGCACAATGTCGGCACTAGTACAGTGTATATCCACCTTTCGCAGCAATGCAGGCTGCTATTCTCCCATGGAGACGATCGTAGAGATGCTGGATGTAGTCCTGTGGAACGGCTTGCCATGCCATTTCCACCTGGCGCCTCAGTTGGACCAGCGTTCGTGCTGGACGTGCAGACCGCGTGAGACGACGCTTCATCCAGTCCCAAACATGCTCAATGGGGGACAGATCCGGAGATCTTGCTGGCCAGGGTAGTTGACTTACACCTTCTAGAGCACGTTGGGTGGCACGGGATACATGCGGGCGTGCATTGTCCTGTTGGAACAGCAAGTTCCCTTGCCGGTCTAGGAATGGTAGAACGATGGGTTCGATGACGGTTTGGATGTACCGTGCACTATTCAGTGTCCCCTCGACGATCACCAGTGGTGTACGGCCAGTGTAGGAGATCGCTCCCCACACCATGATGCCGGGTGTTGGCCCTGCGTGCCTCGGTCGTATGCAGTCCTGATTGTGGCGCTCGCCTGCACAGCGCCAAACACGCATACGACCATCATTGGCACCAAGGCAGAAGCGACTCTCATCGCTGAAGACGACACGTCTCCATTCGTCCCTCCATTCACGCCTGTCGCGACACCACTGGAGGCGGGCTGCACGATGTTGGGGCGTGAGCGGAAGACGGCCTAACGGTGTGCGGGACCGTAGCCCAGCTTCATGGAGACGGTTGCGAATGGTCCTCGCCGATACCCCAGGAGCAACAGTGTCCCTAATTTGCTGGGAAGTGGCGGTGCGGTCCCCTACGGCACTGCGTAGGATCCTACGGTCTTGGCGTGCATCCGTGCGTCGCTGCGGTCCGGTCCCAGGTCGACGGGCACGTGCACCTTCCGCCGACCACTGGCGACAACATCGATGTACTGTGGAGACCTCACGCCCCACGTGTTGAGCAATTCGGCGGTACGTCCACCCGGCCTCCCGCATGCCCACTATACGCCCTCGCCCAAAGTCCGTCAACTGCACATACGGTTGACGTCCACGCTGTCGCGGCATGCTACCAGTGTTAAAGACTGCGATGGAGCTCCGTATGCCACGGCAAACTGGCTGACACTGACGGCGGCGGTGCACAAATGCTGCGCAGCTAGCGCCATTCAACGGCCAACACCGCGGTTCCTGGTGTGTCCGCTGTGCCGTGCGTGTGATCATTGCTTGTACAGCCCTCTCGCAGTGTCCGGAGCAAGTATGGTGGGTCTGACACACCGGTGTCAATGTGTTCTTTTTTCCATTTCCAGGAGTGTAGTTTAGAATACTATCCAGGTGTGCTGACTGCAACTAGAATATGATCAATAAAGATGAGGGTGAATTATTTGGGCAGTCCTCGCCTTCAGTAACTGTCATATCCATTTTTGTTTTTCTGTCTAATGCATACTGTGAACTAAAAGGCTTACTGGAGGTAAGTGAACGAATTTTTGAACTTCACCAGACACTATTAACTTAATGAGTAAATAACGGTCTTCCTGATATTATACACTTCAAAACAGTTTTCCTTAAGAAGGTTAATATCCGGACCCGGGAGTTCGCAGCCCAACTGCCGCCGAACTTCCCCCATCAGGTCTGACGAGATACTATAAAATTAATTCAAGTGCAAGACCTTGTGTCCTACCTGAAGGCGGCAGCTGGTGCAGGGCGTCTTCAATGTCAATGTCAGACCGTTGAACAGCCAGATAGGGTGAGTGGTAATAATCTGTGATGGCACGGGAGATGGCAGCGTGTATCTCCACACGATACCCATCCGCCACATTAACTGTCGTGATGAGTAGCCTCTTAAAATGTTTCCGTTTTCTGACGAAACGCGTCCCTCTGAGACGGAATCTTTCAGTCTCGCTCGAATCCATGTGCCTTCCAGTCTGGCGGTCATGATCTGCAGGAGGTGTGCTTGTATCTGGTGGACAGAACTCAGAAGTCGATCGTTGCCAAAGCCCCATGTCACGCCCACATACCATGAGCGTGTGGTGGATAGCTGGTTTGGCGCTGTGTGTCCACCATCGTATAGCGGAATCGTAGATAATAAGGCCGTCGTCCACATCTGTACCAGGTATCAGTGACGGCTAGACGACAAACCTCTTCCTGGAGAATGTTGACGCTAAGAGTCCATGGTGATCTACTATAGGTCGTCTGTTCTTGTGGCAGAGACACAGCACAGATGAAGACCAAATGGTTGTTGAATGCAGTGGGCGACAACTCGCTGCAGAATGTCACTGCCTGAAGAACTCGGGAGACATAAGCCCTGTCGATCCTGGCTGGTGAAGCACGTACATCCATTTCACTCACCATCCATGTATCGTGCAAAGCTAGTACCCTGACCATGAAGTGAAGGGCTGGACACGGGACATGGTGACAGATCTGATCCCCGCCCTCCACTATGTGCTCTGCACCTTGAAACAATGGAGCTACCTCACGAGAGTAACGGACTGTTCACTCTCGACGCTTTGTCACTCCAGGCGGACCGCATCCTTGGTGAGCGCAACGCCATGCTGATAGTAGTAGATCTTGAATCTCCATTACTTCCATGCCATTGGTATTAGTATGGTCATACCACCATCACCGTCTGCAGTTGGGTTGCCTTAACAAGTGTATTCATGAACATACATGCGCACATCAGTCCATGCCTCTTGATGAAGCACGACATCAATGTCCACTGCCAGAATCGTGTTCTTGATCAGCAGGATTTTGATCATGGAACTAATTCCATTGACATTGACCGTACCCTCAAATGAATGATGTGACTTCTGATACGATTTATGTCGTATGTAAGCATGTTTGCAGAACCGGGAATTCACATTTATCAAACTGCTTCATGAATTTGTCTTCATTTAAATAGTTTTTCAGTCATGTAAACTTATCTTTCTTTAAAATAATAATTTGTTGGGAGGTCAACTGTTTGCAGTATTCAGTCATCTCAAGGAACAAACAGAGAGAGAGAGAGAGAGAGAGAGAGAGAGAGAGAGAGAGAAGAGAGAGAGAGAGAGAGAGAAGGTATCGATTTATCAATTTCCCTACTACTATATTTGTTAAATGGAGTGAAGAGTTGATATCACTCATCTACAAAATACAATTTATTTTTGTACTCTTGCTGTAGATACAAATTTAGATTTAAGAGCCACAACCTTGTTTTCAAGTGTTGCAAAACGTAGGTGAGTAGGAAGGTTTGGTTGTTTTTATTTGTTTGTTTTATTTTATTTATTCATTTCTGTTGAGAGCATGTCCTCGATACGTATTATTCTATTATAGTTTAGTCGGTACCATAAGTTTTCAGGAGCCTATCCTGTAGGTTCAACTATCCTATATAACGTTTCGTCTTTGTTTTATTTTAATAATTACAGAGTGGCAATCTGCATTAGTGGGCTAAATGGACCTGGGCGCCTGACAATATTTAACAAATGAGATTCCTCTGATTCTCACAAAATGACGGATAATGTGTAAAGCGTGATCCAGTATTTTTTTTTTGTCAACGCCTTGAGATCCAAAAAACGACACGCCGCTAAATTCTACTTCCAGTAATTCAAAGCGATGAAGCGGGAAGCTGTATTTCCGTAATAACTTTCTAAAAGGATTTCATATGATGCATTTATTTAAAAAAAACCTTAAACGATAGTGTCGACACAATTAATTACGATTAACTGAAAACTAAGAATTTCCTGAGGGCACGGTCTTACAACAGAACTAGCCGTTCGTACATTTTCCTTAGCTTAAACACTATTCATTTATTTATTAGGACCATCAATTAAAGGCATTGTAATACTGTTGTAAGAAAGTGCTAATGACCTATAGCTTTTCCTAAGATCTATATTGAAACAGGCGACTTTCATTAGCAAATATTTATCAAGCAAGATTACCTACTTTACGTCAGAATAACTGGGCCTTCCCTACGTACCGTGCGTTCTTATGTCTAGCAACAATATATGACACCACCGTCCACTGGCAGTGCCATTTGACCAACAGATCCTTTAGTAGGGGTGGGAACTGCGTTTTGCATTATAGCTTTACTGACTGAATGCCGAATAATAGCTGCAGAGGCGATACAAAACTTTAAAACTGGAAAATAAAGAAACAATGTTACAACTGTAATATTGGCTGTTGCTATGTATATCATCTTCCTGTGTTCGTCCTGCACCGTTTGGAACTGAAACACTTTTTGAACTTCACCGAGACCATCTAACCTAAAAATACCTCCCAGTCCCATTCACAGTCCCCACTACTCGTGTAGCAGCTTCCTGTGTGTAGTGGGCCGCTGACCTATTTAGCGGAATACGGAAACCCACCACTCTACAGCGCAAGTCGAGGAATCTGCAACCTACCCGATTGCAGAACTGTCTGATCCTCTCATTCAGAGCCTCTTCTCGGCTCTGGACCAAAGACCACAGTCGGTTCTGTCGAGGACTTTACAGACAGCGAGTTCGACAACGTTCCAAGTTGCGTTACGTGTTCCCAGCCCTTGTAATACGTGAGTAGGTCCAGAATAAGTACAATGAAGCCGCACGGGGTAGCCGTGCGGTCTGGGGCGTCTTGTCACGGTTCGCTCAGCTGCCCCCGTCTGGTCCGAATCCTCTCTCGGGCATGGGTGTGTGTGTTGTCCTTAGCGTAAGTTAGTTTCAGTTAGATTACGTAAAGGCTAGGGACCGATGACCTCAGCAGTTTGGTTCCGTAAGACCTTACCACAAATTTCCAAAATTTCCAATACAATGAACTCGGTGTCATCCGAGAAGAGCACGCGACCCCTCTCGCCGTTGCTCCAGTCCCTGTGCTCCTGGCGCCACCGTGAACGGTGCCGCCCACCTGCAGGTGACAACGGGACACAAGGTACCAATCGCTGGGAAAACAGATCACCCCCAGACTGTCGCCCAGCGTGAGGTTGCGTGCTTTGAAGTCCCGTTAAATGCGTCGACCATCCTTTCTCCTATGAGCAGCAAGAACTTTGGCTCAGAACGCTCTCCGTGCACGTAAAAAAATGGCTTAGAGAATACCAAACTTCAGGGCTTCACTCACCACTCTTCGTCCTTCTTCCAGTTTCCCTATGATTCTTGCGTGTGTTAAGTCATCCAAGTGTTGTCTCCGGGCCATGCTGTAATGAAGAACACCACCACAGTGCACTGTAACTGCTCGCTGATTGACATTCACGTTTTTCCCATTCTTCCAACTCCCTCGTTTTGCCAGGGCAGCCCCAACTGGCGCGACCGTCACGCTGACCTCTCGCTATGTGACGTCCGGCTTCTTGCACAGGACTGGGGCCACTGGCAACATGCTCCCTCAGTTTTATTCGTCTCCACCGATTGTTGATACTTTACTTTATCTATCTCGTCTTTAAGTTTTGCACAGCACTGCATAACACGTTGAACTATGGACACAGGAGTGAAAACCCATGTAGAACAATAGATTTAAACAGTTACAGTGGTACTCGTACGTATTCAAGATACACTACATACTGTACCCAAATGCCAGAAACATGATACCAGGAAACAATACGGAATTTGGTATCGATCATGAAGTTAATTGCATAACCAGAACTCCTACCACAGCCATGCAGCTTTGTGTACCTTACGATGAACACAATCGTTTCATGCATTCACAGTGTGCTATACAATCTCTATTTTGCCTATTAAAACTGGGACAGGATAAGTCATAAGGACTTCGTCTCGTCTTTCTTTTCATGCTACTTATTTACAGCTCACCCTTCCAACACTGAAAATCATGTCACATCGCCATGTAATTTTCTGTTTCCTCTGTATGGTACACACGCCGAGAGATATAGCCCATGCGAATTTGTGATCACAATAAAAAAAATACGTTACATACAAAAATAGCTGTTCCTGCTTAACTTCGAAGTTCCTAGCACGATCTCACTTGTGATAGATCCGGCACTGGTCGACGCAAGTGACGCTTTCAGCCGAAGCTGCCGCTGTGAAGGCGGACAACGGGGCTCAGCTGGAATCAGGGTCTGTGACGCAGCAGGGGGATTACCCGCTCTGGGGGGTCGCGTTGCGAGCACAGGGTGATTTGCAGCTGCGTCGTTGGCGCGCCTGCCTGCCAACACCGCCTTTCATTTTCCCCGCTTCATTTGCGTCCAAGTTAGTGGCGTGGGGTAGAATGTGACATTCGATGTCCTTTATGATTAAAGTGGCACAGAGGACGCGTTGTGCAATTTCTTCTTATCAATAACAGAACATTAATGACCTTTACCATGTAGCGTCGTACTGTGATGAAAATTATCGTCCCAAATGTCAAATACTAGAATGATAAATATAACATACAACTGAATTTAAAATCAAACCAAGTAAGTCTCCTAATTTTAACGCTGTCTCTAAGATATTACGGAAAGCAGAAACACTGATCTCCACTGTCAAAAGTTTGTTCCGTGATTCCTTCTTTGTCCGTGCTAATTTCCTTTTATGTCCTGACTTCTTCCGTCATGTGCTACGTAGCTTCCAAGGTGCCAGAATTCTTTCACTTCATCTACTTCGTGGTCCTCAGTTTTATAACTAATCTCATTTCTGTTACCTCTCTTCACTTTCTTCTTTCTTCCGTTTGCTCTCGATCCATGCTCCGTGCTCAGTAAACTGTTCACCCCACTCAGTACATACTGCAGTTCTGCAGTTCTTCCTCGTTGTCAATGAGGAAAGCAATGCTATCACTGAATCTTACCGATATTCTTTCACACAAAATTTTTATCGCACTCATGAATTTAACTATACTTTCGTCATAGACTGAACAGTAGGAATGAACGACTGCAACCCTGACTGACACCATTTTTAATGTGAACACTTCATGCTTTGACAATCATTTTCATCATTTCTTCTCGGTTCATGTACGTACTGTATACTTTTACCCGCAGCTGTGCATATTATGTCACGTACATGGCACACATAATCGAATCTTTTCTGATTTACAGCCTGCGACTCCAGGGAGAACGTTAAATTTATCTTACGCTATCCAGCCATACTTCTTTGATCACGAAACACTTGATAAAAGTACTGGCTCGCTGCAGTGCTCATTCTTGCGAGCTGAGTGACACACAGCAAAAATAAGAGACGAACTGCACTTCATGCTTTTAAATTATTCCAGGTCAATTAGATACAGGACAGAAGCAGCAAAAGATGGTCTTACAACATTTTTACGTATCATCACCTTGTCATCTCCATCCCCATCCCTACGAGTGACGGGAGTATTGTACGACTAGGCTATTTTAACACAAACTATCAGTCACGTATGCACCAAATTCGTTTGAAATTTCTCCAGGCGACACTATCACCCCTTCTCACCACCCACCTAACTGTAGCGCTGCTGCAGGGTACTTACTGTCACAGAAATCATTTTACACGTTGCAAGTGATATGCATGCCAAGTTTGGTAGAAATTGCTTTAGGCATTACGCTGATACACCACTATCTTTGAACACTCTCAGCCCCTCACCCTCCCCCAAAGCGCACACCCACCTAGGCGTGAAACATCCTCTGGACCAATGAGCCTAGCGACCCAAAAAGCTATTGATTAGATACTAATGTTGATCAGAAAATATTCAATTTATCCCCTAATTCACTACTTTCTTCTTCTCCTTTGCATCTGCTTCATTAAACCCAGACGTTACTCCACCTCCCACCACACATCCTGTATCTCTTCCAGCTGCCTTATCATGCCCTCTCCCCCTTCTATCTCACATTTTCCTCCTCTTACACCTGCCCCCCCCCCCCCCCATCTTCCTCTTGCGCTGACTACCTCTCTTCACCTGTCTCCTAAATCTCCCTTTTCTCCCCTTTTCATCTCCTCCTCACCTCTCTATCATCACCCCTTCCTGTCTCCTCCTCCTCCTCTTCCTCCTCCTCTTCCACCTCCTCTTCCTCCTCCTCTTCCTCCTCCATTCAGCATTCAGTCCACATGCCCCTCCCCCTCCCTCTCCAACTCACCCTTCTCTGTCCATCTCCTCCTACCATCTCTCTCTGTACTTCTACACCTACCACCTGTTTCTATCTCCTCCTCACACCGTCTCCTCCTCCCACCTTTGTGTGTCAAATTGCTCCTCCTCTCTGTGTCCATCTCCTCATCCTCCCTTTGTCTATTCTTCTTTCATCTCTCTGTCTTCTCCTTCTCCCTCTCTCTGCCATCTCCCTCTCCCCCTCCCTTAGTGAATCTCATCCTTCGCCTATCACTATCTACCTCCCACTTACCACTCGCCAGCCATGCTTGGCAGCACTTATATCTGTTGGAACACATTCTGATTCTACCTGCACAACATCACCACCATGCAAGGCAACGTAGATGTCAGGCATTATAAACAATCTTCACCCCCAATCTCAACCCTTGAGATATAGGTTGTTCTTATCACCACAGTATGCAGTAAGTGTACCAAATTTGACATAAATCGATCTAGTGGTTTAGAAAATGATGTCGAAAATACGTGAATAGTAATGCATCTCTCTGTCCAACTCTTCCTCCCCTCCATCTCTTTGCTCATTTCCTCCCTTCCAACTCTCTGTTGATTTCCTACTTCCCCTCTCTCTGTCCATCTCCTCATACTCCCTCTGTCCATTTCCTCCTCACTCTTTCTCTATCCTTTTCCATCCTCCCCACACTAAATGTTCATCTCCTCCTCCCCCTCTCTGTCTGCCCATCACCTCCTTCCCCAATATCTGTGTGTATATCTCCTCCTCCCTCTTTCTCTACCCATTTCCTCCATCCCCACACTAAATATTCATTCCTCCTTCCTTCCTCTCTGTTCACCCCTTCCTCCACCTTTTCTCTGTCCATTTCATCCACTTCCTCTCATCATCTGTCTCCTTTCTTTCCTTCCCTCTGGTCAGCTGTGATTGCAAACATCCTTGGTATGGAGTCCCAAAGCATCGACTGCACACCGAACAGTGAAACATGGTGAACAGCACCAACAAGGCACTGTCCATTGCGGGCAGTGCCACACCTCAAGGCATACCGAGTTCAGTGCTCCCTGTCAATGCTAATTCTATCAGGCGCCCATAGCTGGTCTGCCCATTTCATCGCAGATTTTGAGAGCACCAGTAGTGAGAGTTAGGAAGATGATACTTAGCCTGCATTCTGCAAGGAGTAATAGTGAACTGCAATTACTCGTAGGAGACACAAGAAGCACTTCGAGTTAAGTTATATTTGTTTTCTTTTTAGGAATAAAGTGTTATATTAATCTTCAAGTTTTGTACAGACGATTTTCCGCTACCGGACAGTGAAAATTCTCTTCTTCCCGGTTTGTGTCGGTGTTGACTCTCACAGTAGCCAATACAACATCACAGCACGCCACTAATGTTTCTCTTTTCTTTCAGAGGCACATTGCTACTATTTGTGTTACTTGTTGCGGTTCTCCTCTCTTTAAAATTGCCTCGTACACTGCTTGCGCGTACAGCTCTGGCTGTTGCTGTGTTTGACGTAAGGAAGTTTATTCAGTTTCAGAACAACCACATGTCGCAGCAGCTTATTAATGCATAAGCCCCTGCTGCTTCATCTCGGACACAATAGCCAGCCACGTCCAAGGCACTGCCTCTCTGCATTCCACCGTTCTGAGCTTTTGATGCACAACAATAGGAATGGAACGAGTGGTACGCTTATTTCAACGCTCATTTGCTGCACATCAAGTGCAAGGTACTGTCAAACTTTCTTATTTCTTGTCAACGGCCGACACAGGAGTCTGCGCCTTGCTCAGAAGTTATTCGCGACTAATAGGCCAGAGTTGCTAGTTTTTGATGATTTAGTTTCCACCCTCATTAAGTATTACGAGAATTATGTACAGGTTGCTGCGACTCGTTACAAGTTCTTTCGATTGCAGAAAAAGCCAGAATAGATATATTCAGTGGATCATTGAAATTCAGGATTTAAAACGACAGTGTCGTTATCAATGGAACTGTAGACAGTACTAGAGTGATGCGATGATTCGCGATGCAGTTATGCACAATGTACCAGACAGTAGGATTCGTGAACAATTTCTTAAACATTCAGATCCTGTTTTAAAAGAAGCGTTACAGATTATTGAACGTCAGTACTCATATGACTGTGCTGTGGAAAACATTGAGATTGTTCCCATCTGCAGTGTAACCCAAAGTGACAAATGGGTATGCGACCAACCCCCGCGTACAAATAAGCCACCGTTGCGTGGCCAGCGTAAACAATTGTCAACGCGAATTTCTGCTGTGAAATAATATCCCCGCTGCTTTCCCACACATAAAAGACAACATTGCCATCCGTGGAACATGATTTGCTTAGCTTGTGGAAAGCCGGGTCATGTACAGTCCGTGTGCTTGCAACAGAATAAGAACTCTACGCTCGTTGGCTCTCGTTAAGTGCAGAGCACCTTCTCACTCCGTACACGTAGCTGTTCCTAAACTGGCTGCCGGTACTTGTTATGACCAAATTCTGGATGTGCCTTCACCTCATCCAAGTGCTGTACAGCTACAGCCAAACAAATTGCTTGTGAACTTAGTCATTGCCGGACGCTGTGTACGACTTCAGTTAGACACTGGCGCTTCCGTTACATTGCTTAAACGCGCCACTTATGAACTGTTGCGTTGTCCACAGTTGACAAAATCTTGTACGCAACGTACTGCACATAGAGATCAGGACATTCCAGTGCTTGGTACATAGTTTCCCTCGACATTCCACTCTCACACCAGAACAGTAACATTTATGAAGCATTTGAGATGTGGTGCTATAGACGAATGTTGAAAATTAGGTGGACTGATAAGGTAAGGAATGAGGAGGTTCTACGCAGAATCGGAGAGGAAAGGAATATGTGGAAAACACTGATAAGGGGAAGGGACAGGATGATAGGACATCTGCTAAGACGTGAGCGAATGACTTCCATGGTACCAGAGGGAGCTGTAGAGGGCAAAAACTGTGGAGGAAGACAGAGATTGGAATACGTCACGCAAATAATTGAGGACGTAGGTTGCAAGTGCTACTCTGAGATGAAGAGGTTAGCACAGGAAAGGAATTCGTGGCGGGCCGCATCAAACCAGTCAGTAGACTGATGACCAAAAAAAAAAAAAAAAAGACTGAGAAAATATTTTTGGTTAGATTCATTCCTCCCCCCATGAACCATAGACCTTGCCGTTGGTGGGGAGGCTTGCGTGCCTCAGCGATACAGATAGCCGTACCGTAGGTGCAACCACAACGGAGGGGTATCTGTTGAGAGGCCAGACAAACGTATGGTTCCTGAAGAGGGGCAGTAGCCTTTTCAGTAGTTGCAGAGGCAACAGTCTCGATGATTGACTGATCTGGCCTTGTAACACTAACCAAAACGGCCTTGCTGTGCTGGTACTGCGAACGGCTGAAAGCAAGGGGAACTACGGCCGTAGTTTTTCCCGAGAGCATGCAGTTTTATTGTATGGACAAATGATGATGGCGTCCTCTTGGGTAAAATATTCGGGAGGTAAAATAGTCCCCCATTCGGATCTCCGGGAGGGGACTACTCAGGAGGACGTCGTTATTAGGAGAAAGAAAACTGGCATTCTACGGATCGGAGCGTGGAATGTCAGATCCCTTAATCGGGCAGGTAGGTTAGACAATTTAAAAAGGGAAATGGATAGGTTAAAGTTGGATATAGTAGGAATTAGTAAAGTTCGGTGGCAGGAGGAACAAGACTTTTGGTCAGGTGAATACAGGGTATAAATACAAAATCAAATAAGGGTAACGCAGGAGAAGGTTTAATAATGAATAAAACAATAGTAATGCGGGTAAGCTACTACAAAAAGCACAGCGAACGCATTATTGTGGCCAAAATAGACAAGAAGCCCGCGCCTACGACAGTAGTACAACTCTATAGGCCAACTAGCTCTGCAGATGACGAAGAAATTGAAGAAATGTATGATGAAATAAAAGAAATTATTCAGATCGTGAAGGGAGACGAAAATTTAATAGTCAAGGGTGACTGGAATTCGGTAGTAGGAAAAGGGAGAGAAGGAAACGTAGTAGGTGAATATGGATTGGGGGTAAGAAATGAAAGAGGAAGCCGTCTGGTGGAATTTTGCACAGAGCATAACTTAATCATAGCTAACACTTGGTTTAAGAATCATGAAAGAAGGTTGTATACATGGAAGAAGCCTGGAGATACTAAAAGGTATCAGATAGATTATATAATGGTAAGACAGAGATTTAGGAACCAGTTTTTAAATTGTAAGACATTTCTGACCACAATCTATTGGTTATGAACTGTAGATCAAAACTGAAGAAACTGCAAAAAGGTGGGAATTTATGGAGATGGGATCTGGATAAACTGACTAAACCAAAGGTTGTAGAGAGTTTCAGGGACAGCTTAAGGGAACAATTGACAAGATTGGGGGAAAGAAATACAGTAGAAGAAGAATGGGTAGCTTTGAGGGATGAAGTAGTGACGGCAGCAGAGAATCAAGTAGGTAAAAAAACGAGGGCTAGTAGAAATCCTTGGGTAACAGAAGAAATATTGAATTTAATTGACGAAAGGAGAAAATATGAAAATGCAGTAAATGAAGCAGGCAAAAAGGAATACAAACGTCTCAAAAATGAGATCGACAGGAAGTGCAAAATGGCTAAGCAGGCATGGCTAGAGGACAAATGTAAGGCTGTAGAGGCTTATCTCACTAGGGGTAATATAGATACTGCCTACAGGAAATTTAAAGAGACCATTCGAGAAAAGAGAACGACTTGTATTAATATCAAGAACTCAGATGGGAACCCAGTTCTACGCAAAGAAGGGAAAGCAGAAAGGTGGAAGGAGTATATAGAGGGTCTATACAGGGGCAATGTACTTGAGGACAATGTTATTGAAATGGAAGAGGGTGTAGATAAAGATGAAATGGGAGATATGATACTGCGTGAAGAGTTTGACAGAGCACTGAAAGACCTAAGTCGCAACAAGGCCCCGGGAGTAGACAACATTCCATCAGAACTACTGACAGCCTCGGGAGAGCCAGCCCTGACAAAACTCTACGATCTGGTGAGCAAGACTTATGAGACAGGCGAAATACCCTCAGACTTCAAGAAGAATATAATAATTCCAATCCCAAAGAAAGCAGGTTTTGACAGATGTGAAAATTACCGAACTAACAGTTTAATAAGTCACGGCTGCAAAGTACCAACGCGAATTCTTTACAGACGAATGGAAAGACTGGTAGAAGCTGACGATGGGGAAGATCAGTTTGGATTCCGTAGAAATATGGGAACACGTGAGGCTATACTGATCCTACGACTTATTTTAGAAGCTAGATTAAGAAAAGGCAAATCTACGTTTCTAGCATTTGTAGACTTCGAGAAAGCTTTTGACAATGTCATCTCTTTCAAATTCTGAAGGTGGCAGGGGTAAAATACAGGAAGCGAAAGGCTATTTACAATTTGTACAGAAACCAGATGGTAGTTATGAGAGTCGAGGGACATGAAAGGGAGGCAGCTATTGGGAAGGGAGTGAGACAGGGTTGTAGCCTCTCCCCGATGTTGTTCAATCTGTATATTGAGCAAGCAGTAAAGGACACAAAAGAAAAATTCGGAGTAGGTATTAAAATTCATGGAGAAGAAATAAAAACTTTGAGGTTCGCCGATTACATTGTAATTCTGTCAGAGACAGAAAAGGACTTGGAAGAGTAGTTGAACGGAATGGACAGTGTCTTGAAAGGAGGGTTTAAGATGAACTACAACAAAAGCAAAACGAGGATAATGGAATGTAGTCGAATTAAGTCGGGTGATGCTGAGGGAACTAGGTTAGAAAATGAGGCACTTGAAGTAGTAAAGGAGTTTTGCTATTTGGGGAGCAAAATAACTGATGATGGTCGAAGTAGAGAGGATATAAAATGTAGACTGGCAATGGCTAGGAAAGCGTTTGTGAAGAAGAGAAATTTGTTAACGTCGAGTATAGATTTAAGTGTCAGGAAGTCGTTTCTGGAAGTATATGTATGGAGTGTAGCCATGTATGGTAGTGAAACATGGACGATAACTAGTTTGGTCAAGAAGAGAATAGAAGCTTTCGAAATGTGGTGCTACAGAAGAATGCTGAAGATTAGATGGGTAGATCACATAATTAATGAGGAGGTACTGAAAAGGATTGGGAAAGGAGGAGTTTGTCGCACAACTTGACTAGAAGATGGGATCGGTTGGTAGGACATGTTCGAGGCATCAAGGGATCACCAATTTGGTATTGGAGGGCAGCGTGGAGGGTAAAAATCGTAGAGGGAGACCAAGAGATGAATACACTAAGCAGATTCAGAAGGATGTAGGCTGCAGTACGTACTGGGAGATGAAGAAGCTTGCACAGGATAGCGTGGAGAGCTGCATCAAACCAGTCTCAGGACTGAAGACCAGAACAACAACAGAGATTCATTTGACTTGTTCGCTCCTATTTTCAGAACAATGAACTTTTGTTTCTGCTTTCAACCAAAATACAGTGTTATTTAGTTGACTTTCCTGATTTATTTTCTGAAGGACTTGACAGAGGAAATAATTCTGTGGTGCATGCTACAATGAAGGACACTGTGCAATCAAAGTTTCGGGCCGCGTCCCGTCTCCAATATTCTTGGAGGCAAAGATGCAAGTGAACGTAGAGAATGGCAAGATAATGGCGTTATTGCTTCCATCCAGGCTAGTGAATGGGCTTCTCCCTTAGTCATGTTAGTAAAGCGGAAGACTTTGTATTGACTTTAAATCCACTGTAATCCAAAAACAGTATCTGAAATTGACTGCAATCCAGAAACAATAGCCTGTTGCCTCGGGCTGAGAACTTAATGGACAGGCTTGGTGTAGGCAGCTATTTTTCAAAAATTGGCTTACGCCATGTATTTGCAAATTCCGTTAGATGAGGAGTCTCAGAAAGTGTGTGTGTGTGGTCAACACACATTTAGGGTTGTCCAAATTTTTGCGCTTACGATTTGGCCTACCGTATTCCGACGCTACTCAGAACATCTTACCGCAAAAGTTATAATCTATTCAAATTACTTGGGCAGTATTGTGGTGTCATGACGCACAACGGAGGAACGTATTAGTAGCCTTCGTACGCTTTTTCATGTGCTTTCAGCTGCAGGTCTGAAGCGTCGCCTGGACAAAAGGGCCTTTTTCAGACTGAAATTCAGTAATTACGCCATATTCTTAATAAGCAAGGTGCTCATTCCCTTCAGTCACTTTTGTTGGCCATCCGTGAACTCCCTGACCCGCAGAACGTGACGGAATTGCAGTCTCGGGAAGTTGACATATTATATCAGGCCGATACCCATCGCAGAGCAGATCGCGGCTCCGTTGCATCGTTTGCGCTGGAGGAACGTGCCTTTTGTGTGGACCACAGTTTATGGTTCAGGAATTTAAACAGTTTTGTACGGCCAATCGTATCACTCACTTTACCAGCGCTCTGTTTCATCGTCATTAGAATGGAGAGGCTGAACTACTTATGCTTACGTTCAAGCAGCAGATGACCAAACTGTCTCCTACACACGGGAACAGGCGTTGCTGTTCTCCTCACGAAGTACCGCTCCCAGCCCCGTGACGGTCCATCGCCGGCGGAGCTTCTAGATGGCTGGTGCAACTGTTCGCTGCTCCAGTTTCTGCAACCACTGCAGCGCAAGGCGCCTCCCATGTTCCGCAAAATATCGCTTTGTGCCTAAGGATTCTATCCTTTTCAGAGCTTTTGCTCGCACCAGGCACTGAGAGAGAGCAGCGATTCTTCGAAATTTGGGCGCTTGCATGTATTTAATCCTGCTGGGCTGCTACACCGCCATCAGAACCAGATTCGTGGTTGTCGCTTGCGAGATTCTTCCGCACATTTTCGGTCCCAGGTCCGCATCCTACCGGGATTTTGTGGCCAACACGACCGACCCTGGGTACCTCTTCGGCACTGCCTGCGGAACAGAGTTGAACACATGGCCTACGCCGTCGCAGCAGCTCAACTTCCCAGCGCTCGTCCAGGCGCCCGCCGTGGGCCCTACGCCGTCCCCAATGTCATCGCCGCCCTCTCCGTTTTCCGTCAGACCGGCTCAGGGGTTTCCCGGCCGATGTTACGTCCGGAGCTCAGAACGGAGGTCAGGGCGCAGCCGGGGGATCGACGCCGGTCCTAGTTGCGGCTGCCGGCTCCTGTCTCCCCCACCCACGTTGTCGTATGACGGCTCCCTACACGACAACGGTGCTGCATTTGGGGCGGGGAAGGAGGGGGGAGGAAGAACGTGGAGCCCTAAAACATCGATTGTACACCGACCAGGGCAGCGGCGCGCCGCGATACGGAGTCAAGAAGGCCCTAACCTGTGCGCCAATGGAAATGGTTCAAATGGCTCTGAGCACTATGGGACAAAACATCTGAGGTCATCAGTCCCCTAGAACTTAGAACTACTTAAACCTAACTAACCTAAGGACACCACACACATCCATGCCCGAGGCAGGATTCGAACCTGCGACCGTAGCAGTCGCGCGGTTCCGGACTGAAGCGTCTAGAACCGTTCGGCCACTCCGGCCGGCCCAATGGAAAAAGCGTGCAGCGCCACACTTCTAGGTAGACGCAGTTCAGCGCTCCCTGTAAACGCTAATTTAACCAGCCGCGCGTAGCTGGTCGGCCGAGTTCGGTTGCAGATGTCGAGAGCACCACCACTATTAGCAAGACGATACTTAGCCTGCGTTCTTGCCAGTAGTAATAGTTAACAGTAATTGCTTGTAGGAGGCACAAGCGGCAAGTCAATAAGTTTTTCATAATGTGGGGCCACAGGCATAATATATTTCTTTAAAGTCAGTACCACCATTTGACTGTTGTTTATTTACAGTGTTACATATACACATACACAATCATGATTTCGGCTTCAAAGTGCCATTATCAATTGTTTTAAGTGTTATAAATGGTATGCCATCTTAGGCAATTTATAACACTTAAAGCACTACTGTGTCAAAAATACACGAATCGCACGATGTGAACTCAGATATGGAATTTTCAACCACTAATGACGGTAAGCCATGTCGCCACTACGAAGGTTATTCTTACATAGTGAAGAGAACTAAAGAAGATGTCAGAGTGTCGCGAAAGCGCGGAAAACCAATCTGCTGCGCCACAGACATTCTCAGCTTGGCCTAAGATTGAATTCCTATGGCAACGAGTGCACATAGACTTTTCAGGACCTTTTTGGAACGCTTGTTGGCTCATAGTGGTAGGCTCATTCAAAAGGTTCCCATTTGTGGTGACTATGGCTTCTACCACATCACGTAGTACCATTCAAGTGTTGTCCTCCATACTTTGCGTTGAAGGTTTGCAAGAAGTACTTGTGCCAGACCACAGTTCGGTTCACGTGATTTTGAACAGTTATGTGAACAAAATGGCATTCGTCATCTAACAAGTGCTCCGTTTCACCCCCCCCCCCCCCACCCCCCCCCCACCCCATCCAACGGAGAAGCAGAACGCATCGTACGCACTTTTAAACAACAGATGGCCAAGATTGGCACCACTCACACACGGGAACAGGCGCTGCTACTCTTTCTGGCCTCCTATCACTCCCACCCACGACACGGACCGTCATTGGTGGAACTTCTGCATGGCCAACGCCATCGGACGCTGCTACACTTGCTGCACCCACCGCTGCGTCCGGCGCTGCCAGTAGTCGGCAACTATCACTTTGCGCCCCGCGAATTGGTCGTTTCAGGGCTTATGACAACTTTGGGCGCTGGGGAAGAGCTGTGATCCAGGAGCATATTAATTCCTTTATGTGCTTGATTGCAGGTCCCGATGGTTTGCAGCGCCGCAACCAGAACGAAATTCGCGCGTGCCATTTCCCCTGTGATTCTGCTGCTTTTCTTCCCCCAGATTCACGGCCTCACGTGTGAGTGCGGCCTACGCCGCTGGTGCTACCAGGATGAGCGGATGGACGATAAGCCCTCGCCCCTGCCGTGCCCACTCGTTCACTCGATGGACCTGGACCCGCCATCGCAGGCACATCGAGCATTTGCTGTGGTGGATGCAAGGAAGTAAGTTGTCAGCTTATGCCATTAGAGACGGAGCCTTGCTGGAATTTTTTATTACTGGAGGAAGGAAAAGCGATATGGTCTTTACGAGGAACCGTCCTGGCATTTGGCTAGACTTACAGTGTACTAGGAAACCATTTTTTTTTCTGTCATCGTTCTACAGACCGGTTTGATGCGGCCCGCCACGAATTCCTTTCCTGTGCTAACCTCTTCAACTCAGAGTAGCACTTGCAACCTACCTCCTCAATTATTTGCTTGACGTATTCCAATCTCTGCCTTCCTCTACAGTTTTTGCCCTCTACAGCTCCCTCTAGTACCATGGAAGTCATTCGCTCATGTCTTAGCAGATGTCCTATCATCCTGTCCCATCTCCTTATCAGTGTTTTCCACATATTCCTTTCCTCTCCGATTCTGCGTAGAACCTCCTCATTCCTTACCTTATCAGTCCACCTAATTTTCAACATTCGTCTATAGCACCACATCTCAAATGCTTCGATTCTCTTCTGTTCCGGTTTTCCCACAGTCCATGTTTCACTACCATACAATGCTGTACTCCAGACGTACATCCTCAGAAATTTCTTCCTCAAATTAAGGTCGGTATTTGATATTAGTAGACTTCTCTTGGCCAGAAATGCCTTTTTTGCCATAGCGAGTCTGCTTTTGATGTCCTCCTTGCTCCGTCCGTCATTGGTTATTTTACTACCTAGGTAACAGAATTCTTTAACTTCATTGACTTCGTGACCATCAATCCTGATGTTAAGTTTCTCGCTGTTCTCATTTCTACTACTTCTCATTACCTTCGTCTTTCTCCGATTTACTCTCAAACCATACTGTGTACTCATTAGACTGTTCATTCCGTTCAGCAGATCATTTAATTCTTCTTCACTTTCACTCAGGATAGAAATGTCATCAGCGAACTGTATCATTGAAATCCTTTCACCTTGTATTTTAATTCCACTCTTGAACCTTTCTTTTATTTCCATCATTGCTTCCTCGATGTCGAGATTGAAGAGTAGGGGCGGAAGGCTACGGCCTTGTCTTACACCCTTCTTAATACGAGCACTTCGTTCTTGATCGTCCACTCTTATTATTCCCTCTTGGTTGTTGTACATATTGTATATGACCCGTCTCTCCCTATAGCTTACCCCTACTTTTTTCAGAATCTCGAACAGCTTGCACCATTTTATTTTGTCGAACGCTTTTTCCAGGTCGACAAATCCTATGAAAGTGTCTTGATTTTTCTTTAGCCTTGCTTCCATTATTAGCCGTAACGTCAGAATTGCCTCTCTCGTCCTTTTACTTTTCCTAAAGCCAAACTGATCGTCACCTAGCGCATTCTCAGTTTTCTTTTCCATTCTTCTGTATATTATTCTTGTAAGCAGCTTCGATGCATGAGCTGTTAAGCTGATTGTGCGATAATTCTCGCACTTGTCAGCTCTTGCCGTCTTCGGAATTCTGTGGATGATGCTTTTCCGAAAGTCAGATGGTGTGTCGCCAGACTCATATATTCTACACACCAATGTGAATAGTCGTTTTGTTGCCACTTCCCCCAATGATTTTAAAAATTCTGATGGACTGTTATCTCTCCCTTCTGCCTTATTTGACCGTAAGTAGTCCATAGCTCTTTTAAATTCCGATTCTAATACTGGATCCCCTACCTCTTCTAAATCGACTCCTGTTTCTTCTTCTATCACATCAGACAAATCTTCACCCTCATAGAGGCTTTCAGTGTGTTCTTTCCACCTATCTGCTCTCTCCTCTGCATTTAACAGTGGAATTCCCGTTGTACTCTTAATGTTACCACCGTTGCTTTTAATGTCACCAAACGTTGTTTTGACGTTCCCGTATGCTGAGTCTGTCCTTCCGACAATCATATCTTTTTCGATGTCTTCACATTTTTCCTGCAGCCATTTCGTCTTAGCTTCCCTGCACTTCCTATTTATTTCGTTCCTCAGCGAATTGTATTTCTGTATTCCTGATTTTCCCGGAACATGTTTGTACTTCCTTCTTTCATCAATCAACTGAAGTATTTCTTCTGTTACCCATAGTTTCTTCGCTGCTACCTTCTTTGTACCTGTGTTTTCCTTCCCAACTTCTGTGATGGCTCTTTTTAGAGATGTCCATTCCACTTCAACTATACTGCCTACTGCGCTATTCCTTATTGCTGTATCTATAGCGTTAGAGAACTTCAAACGTATCTCGTCATTCCTTAGTACTTCCATATCCCACTTCTTTGCGTATTGATTCTTCCTGACTAATGTCTTGAACTTCAGCCTACTCTTCATCACTACTATATTGTGGTCTGAGTCTATATCTGCTCCTGGGTACGCCTTACAATCCAGTATCTGATTTCGGAATCTCTGTCTGACCATGATGTGATCTAATTGAAATCTTCCCGTATCTCCCTGCCTTTTCCAAGTATACCTCCTCCTCTTGTGATTCTTGAACAGGGTATTCGCTATTACTTGCTGAAACTTGTTACAGAACTCAATTAGTCTTTCTCCTCTTTCATTCCTTGTCCCAAGCCCATATTCTCCTGTAACCTTTTCTTCTACTCCTTCCCCTACAACTGCATTCCAGTCGCCCATGACTATTAGGGAAACCATAGAAAACCCTAATCTAGACGGGCACCTCGGTGGCTGAACCACTTCGCTCAGTGCTTTAGTAGAAAAGACAGATGAAAGTTACAAGGTTTCGTGAAAGCGCAGAACAGAAACCTTTAGGTTATATCTATAAAAATCTCACCCAGTGATATTACGCGCCCAACCAGAAATGTGTGAGATTCGCGCCCAATACCGGCTCCCTTTGTGTCGGGCTTACCCGCGCCCGGGCCGTCCTAATCACCCTAAACTACCTGCTCCTCGGACACAGGGACCTGCCCCCCTCCCGCAGTACTAGGCACAGGAGCCGACTGTCTGATACACAAACACAGCCTTAGTGCCGCTTTGGCTGTCGAAGAGTTCCTCCGAAACAGAAACCGTGCGTGTGTTATCAGCTTTGAGCAAAATGGAAATTATTTTCCTTGTACTTCTACTTCCTGACTACCATTGTGTTGCTTTTCCCGAACACTAATTGCTATTCTTTGACACTACAGCTGTACCATTTTTGGAAAAACGTGGGTTACGCAGATGTTCACTCTCATCTCTGAGCACCGTTTACTCATGTACAAATACACTTCTCCTAGGCTATACTGTTAACGAAAGAAATTTATAGAATGATTTCTGCTTGATGATTAATGTTAGACTTCATTAGCTAAATGACCCACAATAACTTAAATTTTATATATAAATACAGACTATATATCCACACATATTATAAAAATGTATGTATGTATGTGTGTGTGTGTATGTGTATGTGCGTGTGTGTGTGTGTGTGTGTGTGTGTGTGTGTGTGTGTGTATGTGTTTGCCACATCTCCTCCTAAGCCACTCGACGGATTTCAGTCAAACGTGGTAATCTCTCTTGGTAATATCTCTTATTGTCAAGCAGCAATCACTGTGGGGATAATTTCCATCTTGCTACCATAGATCAGGAGATAGGACTTCATAAACAATAAGATCCATCAGAAACTGCCCAGCATGCATTACGTTTAAATTTGTTACTTCACTGCTACTAGCTCTATTCGCATTAAATTTTGCAGACAATATCCAAATGCACCTACAAAATATTATAATGGATTCGCTCACAGTTCGGGCATATGAGGTCACAAACACTGAGATGCGGGGAAAAAATGGCACACCGTGTATGAAGTTTTAATATTTTCATTCTTTACTAGTGAGACACTCTTGCAGTCGATTAAACGTAAGGAAATTGCTGACACCTGGAAGCGCTTTTGACAGTTTTCAACTGATGCAAAAATTGCTGTAGGATAAAACGGAGCTATGAAGAGGCTTTGCCATAGAGACATCACAAAGTCGATTTGTAGACAAGCGAAACAGCTGCGTCCAGCTTACAGAAACTGTCCGGAATATTAAACTACAAACATACTTCGTTTTTTGTTTTTGCTTCTAATAGAAAACTGACAAAATGAATACCTGAACAATGCTGGGTTTGTCAGCTGATATACACATTGCCGTCGCTGCCGCCAGGCCGTCATCGCCCCGGGGCACGCCCTCAGGCCCGAACGTGTGCCTCGGCAACTGTTCTTCGGAAGATGTTCCTGTAGCCTCGCAAGCCACATGGCGGCGTACGGCCGGGAGTATGTGGCCCTCCACAGTCACAGCTCCCGGCTCACCTCTACGTCCAGCGTCCTACCTCCCTCCCCATTGTGAGTCTCAGCCTCACTACACGACAACGGTGGGCGTCTCAGGGGGGAGGAATGTGGCTTGCCTAAGCTGCCGCACAGCCCATCAGGTGGCAAAGAGGTTGCGCGAAGATCGATAGTAGGTGCAAGCAACGCACCCTCAGGCCTGGACGTGTGCCCTAGCATCAGTTTTCCGGAAGATGTTCCTGTTGCCTCGCAAACCATAAGGCGGGGTACGGTCGGGAGTACGCGGTCCTCCACAGTCATGGATGCCGTCTCATCTGTATGTCCGGCCACCTGTCCCTCCCCCGCTTCCCACGACCACTGTCGTTCCCTTCCTCTTTACATGACAAATGCTGTGGCAACTCGAGGGGGGGGGGGAGGAGGAGGGGGGAGGAATGTGCTGACGTAAGGTATCGCCGGTCGGCAAAGATGTAGCACAAAGATCGATAGTAGGCGCTGGATCCGCCTATCACGAGAGAGGCCAGACACACGGACTAACAAGACGCCGCCAGCGCCCTCCCGACAGCACGTATTTTGGCCACCGCCACTGACCAGGGGCCTCAGTGATGGGCTCATTCATCCAGTTGGCGTCTGTCAGTCCACTCACGGAGTGTGTATACAGGTAGTTCATCGCAGTTTACGACAGTACATACCGACCAGATTAATGACTATAGCGAGACTCCAGTTCATAATAGCAAGATCACCGATATTGTCTGCAAGAGGACTATTACTAATGAGCTTGTACCACTAAACATGTACTCTATTCAAGACAAGTAACGGATTCTTGTTCTTGTAAATTAAAAACCGTCCCTTACTTCCTTGCGGTACAAGACGGTACACATTCACCTGCTGCATGTCGTAAGTTGCATCGTGCAAGACAGCCTCCTACCCAACAGATTTATGTTAATCTGGTAGCCACTATAGACGATGAAGAGACCTCCAATAAGCTTTTCGTAGAAGTGCAAATTGCATAGAAACCAGTTCAATATAAGTAGACAATGGTGTAGCCGTGACCATTCTGAATTACAGTACCTACTTCAAGAAGTACTCGTGGTCTAGGGGTGGCGTCCTTGATTAATGCAAAATTTACTCGGTCCCGGGCTCGAAACCCGTCAACATTTAAATTTTCATTAATAATCAGCATTGACGGCCGAAGACTTCCGGCATAAGAAGTCACCCTCATTCTGCGAACGGTCTTGTCAAGAAGGGCGGAAGAGCGGACGGAGGTTCACGGCACTCGCTTGTCCTTGGGGTGGGAAACTGCCCCTAAAGGCGGAAGAATCAGCAATAATCTCGGCATGAGGATGCAGAAGGCAACGAAAACCGTTGCATAAGAACAGGAATGTAGGGCAGAGAGTGTGTTACTGTGAACAGTTCAGTGACAGGTTTGTTCTTATCAGAATCGACACCAACGTCGCAAGCTGAAGAGAAAGACAAAGCATATTTGGATATTAAGAGGGTAATACAGTGCGTAAAGGGAGACGAAAATCTAATATTCACGGTAGACTGGAATGCAGTTGTAGGGGAAGGAGCAGAAGAAAAGGTTACAGGAGAATATGGGCATGGGACAAGGAATGAGAAAGACTAATTGACTTCTGTAACAGGTTTCAGCTAGTAATAGCGAATCCTCCATTCATTAATCGCAAAAGGAGGTGGTATACTTGGAAAAGGCCGGATGATACGGGAAGATTTCAGTTAGATTATGTCATGGTCAGAGATTCCGAAATCAGACAGTGGATTGTAAGGCGTACCCAGGAGCAGATATAGACTCACATCACAATATAGTAGTGTTGAAGAGCAGGCTGAAGTGTAACACATTAGGAAGAATCAATACGCGAAGAAGTGGGATACGCAAGTACTATGGAATGACGAGATACATTTGAAGTTCTCTAAAACTATAGATACAGCAATAAGGAATAGCTCAGCATGCAGTACAGTTGAAGACGAATGCACATCTCTAGAAAGAGCCATCACAGAAGTTGGAAAGAAAACATAGGTACAAAGAAGGTAACTGCGAAGAAACCATGCGTAACAGAATAAGTACTTCATTTGATCGATGAAAGGAGGAAGTGCAAAAATGTTCCGGGAAACTCAGAAAAAGAGAAATACAAGTCGCTGAGGGATGAAATAAATAGTAAGTGCAGGGAAGCTAAGACGAAATGGCTGCAGGAAAAATGTGAAGAAATCGAGAAAGCAGTGGTTGTCGGAAGGACAGACTCAGTATACAGCTTGCGAACCCTGCTTCCACAGGTTGAAATTCCAATAGTTGGCGGCCCCGTGCCTCGCTCGGTTTGATCCACAAAGCAGATAGTTACTGTAATGGACGCATCTGATACAGGCGTCGGGGCAGTCCTGGTTCGCAGGGAGGCGGATGGCTCTGAGCACCTGTGGCCATGCATAGAAAACACTGACTGACACCAACACAGGTGCTCTCAAATAGAAAAACAAGCACTGGACATCATGTTCGCATTAAAAAATGTCCACGTTTTTGTTTGTGACATAAAATTTCATCTCGTCACATACCATAAACCGCTGATTTCCTTATTCAATCCAGCAAAAAAGATTCCACACAGGACCGCTCACCGCCTGAAGCGCTGGGCTTTATTTTTGACGCGCTAGTAGGATGATATTCAGTTTCGCAACACGACTAAGCACTCCAACGCTGATGCCCTCTCCTGCCTTCCATGGGGATCCGATCCAAGTTCGACTATGAAGAGATTCTGTGTTTTCATATCGATGAAGAAGCAGAAGCCATCTCAGATTCTTTTCCCATTACCAGCTCCCAGGTCGCAGACGCAAGCGGTAATGTCGAGATACTCCAACAAGTCCGGAGTCACATACTTCATGGGTGGCCCGAACGACAACCTCTCATTCCTTATTCTTTACGTCAGCATGTCCTGCAGCTATTGTACCAACGTCACTGAGGGGGGGGATTCCACAACTAAACTCCAGGCTTCCAGGTTCACTTACTGGCTGGGCATGAACCAGGAGATTGAACTACCCACCCAAACATGTCTATCCTGGCAAAATCAGCAGGCAGTCCCAAGACATTCATTTGCTTCTTGGCCCCCTATGCGCTCTCCCATGGGAGCGGATACACATTGATTTTGCCGGCCGGAATGGCCGAGCGGTTCTAGGCGCGTCAGACTGGAACCGCGCGACCGCTACGGTCGCAGGTTCGAATCCTGCCTCGGGCATGGATGTGTGTGATGTCCTTAGGTTAGTTAGGTTTAGGTAGTTCTAAGTTCTAGGCGACTCATGATCTCAGAAGTTAAGTCCCATAGTGCTCAGAGCCATTTTGAACACATTGATTTTACCGGGCTGGTGTCTAACGCCATGTTCTTGATTGTGGTCGATGCTTACTTCCGATTTCTGTATACTGTCCGCTGCAGTGACACGTCAATCACCAACACCATCTCAGCCGTAGAAAAAATTTTTGCGATTGAAGGTCTGCCGGAAGTGCCCGTCACTGACAATGGTCCACAATTCCATAGTGAGGAGTTTCGTGATTTCTGTGCCCAGCCTGGCATTCGCCGCATTCTAACGCCCACCCTCCCCCCTTCCAACCACAATCTAATGAGGAACCTGAGAGGATGGTCCGCACTTCCAAAACTCAGATGAAGAAATACCTCCAGGACCACTCCACCATACTTTCTCCCTCATGAGGGGATTCACCTTTTTTTTCCACCTATCTGCCGTTTTTGTCTTATACGCGTTTACACATTGATTTTAACTAAACCCAAAACTGATTTTTGTAGATGCTGAATCTGTCCTTCCGACTACCATTTCTATTTCGATTTCTTCACAATTTTCCCTACAGGTATTTCGCTTAGTGAATGTTCCAGCTTCTTCCGTGCGCAGTATGTAACTTACACGATAAAATTTTATTAAATAAGAATTTTAAAATGTTGTTACCTACTCTTTGCTTTTTGTGTACATTTATTTATTTCCCGTATTTGCTCTTTCTCTCTCTTTCTCTGTTGTTTACAGGATTCTATCTTTGGAAGCATCACTTCACAGTCCATTTTGCTAGATGCTCGCAGAGCCTGCGTTGAGTGGAGTGAATTTGTATCTGCAGTTAGTTGTATGAAGGAAGGAATAGTGGGCGGAAAAGACTTCTCCTGCGTCTATCTGTATACCCTGTCGTTTACGTTCTGTATGTAAACAGTTCAATTGTTTTCGCGTTGCCTACATTATGCGGAAATAACAGAAAAAAAATACTTTGTGTGTGTGTGTGTGTGTGTGTGTGTGTGTGTGTGTGTATGTGTATATGTGTGTGTGTGTGTGTGTGTGTGTGTGTGTGTGTGTGTGTGTGTGTGTGTGTGCGTGCGCAACATCAACACTCATTAATCTCAGTCCATCGCTGCTGAAACCAAGTTCACCCTCGACACATGTTCTAAACGTGTCCCATGAGCGCTTTTTCATTTCAGTAAGACAGATATAAGTGAAATATGAAAGAAAAGGAATTGGATTGCCTCTACATTAGCATTTCATCGGTTCCACTCTGTCAGAACGATATGACTACTCCATCAGAATGAAAAGCTAGCTTTGGCTTCCTCCGTACCGATCATAGCAGTGCAATTACTTGAAATAAGAAGGTAATGGAGATTTATGAAAGCTAGGCCAAGAAGAATACTCAAAAGTTAGTATAAATTTGTTGAATGTGTGGGTCTGGTGAAACCCTTTAGGCCAAAATAAGAACAATTTACACAGACAAACAAGTAACCCACAACATCCAGAAGCAGCAAGTAAAGTCGAACCTTATGAAAGGCGTATACTTGATAGGAATATAGTGAAACAGAAGTGCTGCTTATAGGTAATTTTCTTTAACCCGTATGTTGAAGTACGACTCACGCACGTGAACCCAAATTTCATGTTAGGAATAAAATTTCATTGGCAAGAGATACACTATGTGATGAAAAATATCCGGACACCATAAAAAACAAACGTTTTTCATATTAGGTGCATTGTGCTCCACCTACTGCCAGGTACTCCTTATCAGCGACCTCAGTAGTCATTAGACATCGTGAGATAGCAGAATGGGGCGCTCCGAGGAACTCAGGGGTTTCGAACGTGGTCTGGTGATTGGGTGTCACTTGTGTCATACGTCTGAATGCGAGATTTCCACACTCCTAAACATCCCTAGGATGCTGCCAGGTCTCACCGACCGACATCGATACCTCTCCTCAGTGCAGCACTCTGCGATGAATCCCCCAAGAAACCTTCCAGGGCCTGATAGAACGGTATGCCTGCGAGAGTGGAAGCTGTCTTCAAGGGTAAGGGTGGGCCAAAAGCATACTGAATTCCAGCATTACCGATGGAGGGCGCCATGAACTTGTAAGTCATTTTCAGCCAGGTGTCAGGATGCTTTTGATCACATAGTGTATAAAACAGATTTGGTTCTCATTTCAAAAATATGAGGACATAAACTAGGACTGAAAGATCAACAGCTAGATATCTGTCACTGTACTACTAATGGATGCCATTTGGATATATCTGAAGAGATTGAAAATTTTACCAACTTAAAAAATACCCAAATCAGGTAATTAACGTGCAAGGTTAATTATACAACAGAAAATTTTTGTAAGTCTTTTCTGATTTGTTATTATGATTTGTCCCCTTTTTCTTGCCTTTTCCTTTCTAGCGGTTGATTTTCTGCTGGCTCACACTTGTCTAGTGGTAGTTTGATTTATCAGCTCTTCCATGCGAACCTGTTTAGCGTAGCTGCACTCGCGACCACCACCAACCAGTTCGCTACTCGCGGATCGCGTCTGCAGGGAGGCGTCATCTATCCAGTTTACCTACACAAGTAGTTACATAATTTTATATTGGGTTTGACTTAGAGAAGTTTTTCCACTATAAGTTTTGGGAATATTTTTAATTTTGTATTTGCAATTTCACAGTTACCAAATACGTACAAGTAGTATTACGTGCTTCACTGAAGCCTTCAGGTCCAACGACCAGAAAACAGGTACGTTCACAATGAGTGTACCTCGCCTGGAGTGTTCTTTTGTACTTTGGCGAGTTACTATGTAACGCATTCAAGTGTGCGTAATTCTATATTGTATATATTAAGAGTCCACTTTTTTTCGTTTTAAATTGATCATCTGATGATGGTTTATTAAGAAGTCAAAACTGGTCATTTCTGAGCCGAGGCTGAGGAATGCAATAACAGACTTCTTTACCGGACAGCTGGTATGTCTCCCTTAGGCAGTATACCTACATTGTGTAAGACTGCACGTGCTTCATGCTGTTTTTGTAGTGACTTCCATGTGGCTGACGTTACATCTTTCGACCCTACAGACAACATACGAGAAATAAACTGAAGCACTTGGAATGGCCTACATCTGGCGAAGGTCTTCTGGTGGTTTTCCTCATTTCCCAGTAATTACAGGGACTCATATGCGATTCCTTTCTATTCTCAGTTGGGAACCCCTACAGTCGCACTACCGGCTCGTCTGATAACTGGCTGAAAATAATCGCCACCCCTAAAAGAGCTCTCTCTGCCACTTGCAGTGCACAAAAAACAAAAGACACTGCGACCTGTAATAATGGAAGGAAACCCGCGGTGGAGGGAATATATCTCCTCGTTGTGCCTCAACTTCTGCCTGGCGCTGGAGATGACGGCTGGGGCAGAGCAGTCGTCCACGTGTGGGGGCAGGCAGCCAATCCGCGGCCAAATCCCCTGGCGGCAGCCGCCGGCACGTCCGGGGCAGAAGACCCGCGCCCCTGCGGGGTTCACGAGTTATGCACTCCGCCATATATCGTCGGCAGACAGGGCTGGAGCGTCTCGCGGGCCACGGCCGGCCGAGTTCCAGGCGACTCCTCTTCTGGCACGGAGGATGTTAAGCTTACGCCGTCCAACTCATGTGTGACGTCATTATGATAGGAGCCGTTTATCGACTTTCGACTTTTGTTCGAGAAGCTACTGCAGTAGCCAATCTAGCAGATGAATTAAAGGAGCAGCCTACTAAAAATTCAGTTGCACAGAGTACGGAAAGAGTATGTGCGCTAGCGTATTTTGACGAATCCGACATCTACGAACAGCACAGTCTCGCGATATGTCTGATTTTTCAGCCCGCTTAGCCGTGCAGTGGACCCGGGTTCGATTCCCGGCCGCGTTGGAGATTTTCCCCGTACGTGGACTGGCTGCTGTGTTATCTTCCCCGTCATCTCACAATCACCGACATTCAAGTCGCCCAACGTGGAGTCACCTGACTTGCAACCCGGCGGCCGAACCTCTCCGGTTGGGTTCTCCCGGCCAACAATTCCACACGACCATTTTTTGCTGTTGTCAAAACTAGAAATAAAATAACACGGATGCTAATAGTAACATTCGTTACAGTGGAGGGAGGAGGAAGAAAGGTGCCAGTGCGATTTATTTGCTCTGAGACACATCATAATGCAAAGTTAACTTCTTATATAGTTTCGGTGTTCATTGTGTACGTGATCGGCACAGCGTTATGTTGGAAAAAATGGTGATCAAAAAGCTGCTCCTCCTGACATTATTTCCAAATGCTTCTTTATATCAGTAAAATCTGAAGTTCTCTTAACGTTCCTCTACTCTCCACATGTTTTGAAATTTGCATGGTGTTTCCTTTACAGTAGCTAATTTCTGCACATACTGACTGTCGAGTGAAGTGGTTTGAAAATATTAAACTGCTTGTAAAAATGATCTCTGCCCCATCTATAACATTGAACTACTAGCAGCGGTACATTATATTCTCGTGTGTCAGGACAGACTGCTTAGCTTACATACATAGTCATTAGTCATGCCCCAAATTTTCAAGGTTGTGACGAATATCCAAACTACGTTCATAATGCAGAAATGAGTAGTACAGATGATAACAAAAATGGTAAATGCATAACTTCGCTTAAAAGTCAGAAATGTTGACTTACTTTTGAATGTAATTTAACTCTTGCATATATAACAGGGGTCTTTTGGACCCGGCAGGCTCCAATTTTATCAATGAACTGTCTAAAATTTTTTAAAATTTTACAGTTAGTGTAATCGTTACAAGTGCAACTGACTTTCTTTAGGAGAAACGTCACTTGGCGCAAATCAAATTAGTTATTTTTCTTTATTAATTTCGTGTAACTACACGTGTAATGCATGACAGATTTTTTTTAGACCGCTTAGCGAACAAATAATATTTTAATAACTTGTTCATCTTTGGTCTTAATGGACATACCATGTTGACACGATAACTGACAACTATTAACAGTTCGGTACACTTACAGCTGTTGTTGAAAAGTGAGAAGCACTGAAAAGCTGCAACTCAGTATACTTTAGGATAGCAAATTGTTTCAGGCGAGCATAAGTTTACTTTTATAAATAGTATTATTGTGCAAGGTATGTTTACCCTTTACTTATTGCATGGGTTCCATATAATTGTCAGAAGCATTAGATCATCATCTGAAGTGAGCACAAGTGATCAGGATTTTGAATCAACATTTTCTGAATCGATTGAAGCTGAGGCTTTTTTCAATAAGCAAGATAACTGTGATTCAGACACTGATGGTGGGCAGGATGACAAATCCTTATCTTCTGGTTCTGCAAGTGAAGGAAGACTACTGAAGTGCTGATTTCTTTACTGGTTGTGATACAACACATTCGAATAAAATACCACCACCGCACAGCAGAATTCAAGCACACAATAATGTGAAAATGCCACCTGATCCAGTAACAGGTAGTGTAACAGTCACTCTAAGAGCGCATAGGACTGTTTTATCTCGCAAAGAATGTTAGAGGAGATGCTGCAGAGTACTAATTTAGAAAGTAGGCGCATTACTAGAACACACTGCTCAGCCCAGACTTTATGACCACCGGCTCAATACCTTGTTTGTCCGTCTTTGCAACGAAATGCATCACTGTTGTGCGTCTCAGGTAGGTTTGTGTAGGTATGTGTCATTAGATGTCTAAACACAGGTTATGTAATTCGCTTAAATAACAGGCCGCTGAACTGCACACGCGATGACGGCGTTCGATAGTGACCCAGATGGGTTGCATAGGATTTACATCAGGCGAATGTGGTCGATGAGACATCGGCGTGACTTCACCACAATGCTCCTCAAACCACTGTAGCACGGCTCTGACTCCGAGACACGGACAATAAGGCAATTTCGCGTCGGGAGGACATCAAGAGTGAAGGAAGGCAGGCGGTTCGAAGCTGTCAGCGTGTCTTCGATTACTACCACAGGTCTCATGCAAGCGCAGGCGAATGTCTCCCATAGCACAATGCTGCTCCCACCAGCCTGCGCCGGTGGCACGCTGCACGTTTCGAGCCGCCGTTCATATCGATGATGACGTTCTTGGAGACGACCATCGACCTAGTGTAGCAAAAACGTGATTTACCCGAAGAGTCGACACGTTTCCATAGATCGACGGTCCAATACCGGTGGTTCAATGCCCACTGCAATCATAACTGACGATGTCGTTGGGTCAGCATGTGAACACGTAGCGGTGGTTTGCTACAGAGCTCCGTGTTCAACAATGTACGATGAATGGGTGTGCTCCGAAACACTTGCGCGTGCGCCAGCATTGTGCTCTTTCGGCAGGAGATGCCACAGATTACCATCTATCCTACTTTACGGAGCAGAGAAGCCTCCGAACCACACGTTCTGTGAAGAATCGAGGATTTAGCTCCTACTGGTAGCTTCACTGTCCATCTAATCTTTCCGAACACGTTCACGACTGCGGCACTTTAACATTCGACCTGCTTCGTCGTTTTCGAGACACTCGTTCACATGTTCTGCGCAATAATAATCTGCCCTTTGCCAAACTCGCTTATCTCAATGGATTTCCCCATTTGCAGCCCATATCTCCACTAGGATGATCCTCCGTCCGTGTCTGATCCGCTTACATAATTTTGTCACCACGTCACGTGACCGCAACTCGACCAGGCGGCGTCCAACGTCGCGGTGAGCACTGGTCATAAGGTTTTGGCTGATCCATGTATTAAGATTACCAGAATGTTACGTCTTGTAAACTGAATTTATTTTTAGACCCTGATCAGATAAAACAAAACAGTTACTAACAAAGACATTGGGAGGAACCTCAACAAATATTGCAATGGATAATTTTCTCACAAGTGTTCCGTTATTTGAAGAGTTATTACATGAAAAGATTACAGGAATGAGAATTTTGGAACAAAATAAGGAAATTTCAACAGTAATGGAGGATTCTGAGTTCGGAGAAGTTTATCCTCTTCGTATGGTTTTCAGTACAACTGTAGGGTGCGTGTCCAAAGAGAAGTGTCACACTGTTCAGTTCTCTGGGCCACAGTACCACAGTAGGTGAAGGATTGTTCAATAATAAAGCTAAATGAGGAGTCAAGATTTTTGGCCACAACGCACGTATATACGTATGCAATACACACTCAGCGAGATAGCCTTTTGAATTACGGACAAATTTAATAAATGTAGCGTTCATAAATACTCCATATCTTTTTTTTTCCTCACAACAACTTCCCAACCACCAGGAACGTAGATCTAATAAAAGGAGTATTTTCCTCGAGAAATTTGGACAAAAAATCGTATGTCTTCATATGGACATGAGAATCAACAATCCACATCTCCCAATGAATGTTCAACGAGCAATGGCTAGTTGTCGAGTTACTCGTCAAAGCTAAAGATTTTGCGAAATGAAAGATCATCGAAAAGATATGTGCCTTCCCTGTGCCAAGAAAACAATGATCGAAAATGATAGAAATGCACAAACTATTGTGGCAAGAACATAGTGTAAGTCGGTATCTTTCATACCACTAAAACTGAAAGTTTTTTGTTTGATCTCAGAAGAATTGTAACTTAATTTATGCTATTCAGCCGGCCGCTGTGGCCGAGCGGTTGTCGGCGCTTCAGTCCGGAACCACATTCCAGGTTCGAATCCTGCCTCGGGCATGAATGTGTGTGATACCCTTTGGTTAGTTAGGTTTAAGTAGCTCTAAGTCTAGGGGACTGATGACCTCAGATGTTAAGGCCCATTGTTCTCAGAGCCATTGGAACCATTTGAACAAGATTTAAGAATTAGTACATGTTACTTGATTGTTGTTAAGCACGGAACTTGAGAGTGGACGTCATTGATGTTAAGTACTCAATTGGATACTGTAATAAAGCGTATTTTAACCACGTGTGCATTTTGTGTTCTAGTAAGAGGAAACCAGCTACCCACCAATCGTATCACCCTCTCCTCGTCCAATCAGGAACTACAGAACGTTACAAGAGGGCTCAGCCACAGCAAATATCACACAATAAAGGAAGGTCGCAATAATATAATAAATATCTTCTCGTTCAGTGTGTGCCACGAAATCCATCAAATGGTTCAAATGGCTCTGAGCACTATGGGACTCAACTGCTGAGGTCATTAGTCCCCTAGAACTTAGAACTAGTTAAACCTAACTAACCTAAGGACATCACAAACATCCATGCCCGAGGCAGGATTCGAACCTGCGACCGTAGCGGTCTTGCGGTTCCAGACTGCAGCGCCTTTAACCGCACGGCCACTTCGGCCGGCACGAAATCCATCATAATTTGATAATATTACTTTAATAAATCGCTGTTTGTATTTTTTCTGTGGTAGGGATCTCAGAGACCCCTCTCACACATTTTTGTGAGTCCAGCCACTCATACATCCAACTGTCAAAGGAAGCCTTTGTTAACATTATGTTCCAAATAATAAAATAAGAAGATTTGCTTCAGGACAAGGTACATACGTTTTCATTGAAAACAAATTACATATAATCTGATGCGTTTCGTAACGGCTGTGGTCGCCGCAGTGCTTCGTCATCAAAATAACAAAGACACTGCAATACGGTATTTATCTGCCGATACCGGGCAGGCGACTTTCAAGCACAGCACCTGATCTGTACGGGAATACACATCATGGACGTGCGAGTACAGATCGTAGACGTATGGGCTGATGACATATGGAAGTTTGGGTGTGGCTGTGAGTCATACACGGATAGCCGAATGGTAAGCCTACCGCTCCCGAAAAGGGGGAAATTCGGGTTCGAGTCCCGATCCCGCACAAGTTTTCACTGTCGTCATTCCATCCTACAGCTGGTGGTAGTCGTTATTCGCAATTGCGAATTCATTTGACGTGTTTCGCAGCGGCTGAAGTCGCAGCAGTGCAGCCTCATCAGAATAACATAGGCATTGCAATATGGTTACTTGGAAGATGTGACTGCAAAAGTGCCATTTCGTTCAAACTACCTTGACGATATTTTAGTCTCATGTCGTACACCAGAGGAACACATTGCCAATTTGCATACACTTTTTCGAGGGTTTTCAGGAGCAGGACTCAAGTGTCGTTTCGAAAAGTGTGACTTTTTACAAACTGAAATACAGCACTTACAAGGGAACATCCCCATCGCACCCCCCTCAGATTTAGTTATAAGTTGGCACAGTGGATAGATCTTGAAAAATTGAACACAGGTCAATCGAGAAAACAGGAAGAAGTTGTGTGAAACTATGAAAAAAATTAGCAAAATATACAAACTGAGTAGTCCATGCGCAAGATAGGCAACATCAAGGCTAATATGAGCTCAAGAGTGCTGTGGTCCCGTGGTTAGCGTGAGCAGCTGCGGAACAAGACGTCCTTGGTTCAAGTCTTCCCTCGAGTGAAAAGTTTACGTTCTTTATTTTCGCAAAGTTATGATCTGTCCGTTCGTTCATTGACGTCTCTGTTCACTGTAATAAGTTTAGTGTCTGTGTTTTGCGACCGCACCGCAAAACCGTGCGATTAGTAGACGAAAGGACGTGCCTCTCAAATGGGAACTGAAAACATTTGATCGCAAGGTCATAGGTCAACCGATTCCTCCACAGGAAAACATGTCTGATATATTCTATACAACACTGGTGATGGCATGTCTGTCACATGACAGGAATATATTGTCGACCCACCTAACTTGTACACTTGGCGAATGGGTAAAAAGATTCTTCTACGTTGCCCGATTTAGGTTTTCTTGTGGATGTGATAATCACTCCGAAAAAAGTGATCGCTTCGGACGGACGGACGGACAGATAATAATTGTCTGAAAATGAAAAATTACTCTTTTTTTTTTTTTTTTTTTTTTTTATTATTATTATTAGTGGACCTGTGGATGCTCGGGGGGCAAAGTGGGCAGGGGTCGAAACCTGAGGCCTGGCCACAGTGTCCCCCGCACCACCACCGAGCCTGTGGTGCTTAGGGAAGTGGGAGAAACAGGAATCAACAGTAGTGGAAGGCGTTGTTATTTATTTATTTGCATGTGTTTTTGTAATATTCACTAATAGCATGAAATTATGGGAACACATATGCGAAAGATAAAAGAAATATAAATTCTAGGTAAAGAAAAAGAAAGGAAAAAGGAAAAGCAAAAAGAAATAAAATCCGCGCAATCTGCGACGCGCTCTCCCATCCGCGGAGGTCAGAAGTAGAATAGATCGTAGGCGGTTGAAACTCAGACACCGCCGGGTGAGGATGGGTGGGTGCCCTCTGTGCCAGGCACCCCCCAACTCAGTGGAGGTCTAACAAGGACCGCTCGAAGATAGTTAGCAAATAATGTTCGGTAACGTGGCGTGTTTTCGAGAGCTGCATGGGCTGTTCGTAAATAGGTCCAGAAGTCGAGGCGGGATTTAGGTCCCTCATTAAAGAGATAAGCGACCGCCCACCCTTTGATCCACGTAATAGTATGACATTTGGCGGCGGGAAAATGTCGGTCCTCCGGGTATAGAAACATTCGAGGCTCGACTGTGTCTGGTGGCACCCGGAGATAGCAGGCAATGATTTGCTGCACGAAGCGCCATACATCTTGCGATGCGGCGCATGTCAGACGGTGTTCATCAGTGTCCAGTTGCTGGCAAAGGAGACAGAGAGGGGATTCTGACAAGCCAATGTTGTGCAGGCGCTGCTTCGTGGCAAATTTCCTGTTGACTATGTGATACCACAGCTCGAGGGATGTCTTGAACCAAGGACCTCTCGTTCCGCAGTTGCTCACGCAAACCACGGGACCACGGCGATCCTGAGCTCACACTCTCCTAAATGTTGCCTATCTTACACATGGACTACTCAGTTTTATATTTTGCTTATTTGTTTCATAGTTCCACAAAACTTCTTCCTGTTTTCTCGATTGATCTGTGTTCAGTTTTTCAAGGTCTGTCCCCTGTGCCAACTTATAACTAAATCTGAGGGGGGTGCGATGGGGAGGTTCCCTTGTTAGGTCATGTGTTAATGAGTCCGGGTGCGCACCTCCTTCGCTCTCATTTTCTCGCAATCCGTCACCTGCCATGTCCCTCGTATTCTTTTTGAACTGCCGTTAGTACTGGGCGAGATAACACACTACATTCGGTTTATATTCAGTACCGCTCAGATCGCGGCTTCATTGCACAGCTTGCGTCGCAAAAATGAATCTTTTGTATGGACTAAAGACTGTCAACAGGCATTTCAGTAACTCAGAAATGCTTTGCTCAGTGAAGCATGTGTAGTGCATTTTCACCCTGCCAAGCCAGTGGTTTTGCAAGTTGACAATTCTTCCTACGGAATCGGCGCTGTGCTTTCGCACAGCACTGGTGCACAAGACAGAGCTATTGCTTTTGCCTCAAAGCTGTTAACTCAAACTCAGTGCAGTTATTCACAAATTGAAAAAGAAGCTCTCCCTATTGTGTATGGTGTCACCAAGTTCCATCAGTATTTATATGGTCGTAAGTTCCATTTAGTGACATGTCACAAGACTTTGCAGTCCTTATTTCATCCGCCAAAGCCGGTTCCTGCACGAACTGCTCATAACTTGCAAACGATGGGCTTTGTTGCTTTTGCAGTATCAGTATGAAAGTGTGTACGGGCCTACGGCAAAGCATGGCAATGCAGACACCCTATTTCGCCTTCCGATAGGCCCAGACTCTGATTTTTATGCATCCGCCGCATTTTGTTGCCATATCGATGCGCATGACTCTGAATTGCTGGAATCTTTTCCCTTGCACTACAGAAAAATAGCACAGGCCACGCATGCAGGCACAGATCTCAAGATTTTGTTGCGTTACACTCGCAAGTCTTGACCACGTTCATTGAACAGTAGCCAGAACTCAGTTGTGTGCCGGTATTTTGCAAGTCGATATAATCATTCAGTTCAACACGTTCTGATTATAGTTCAAAATGACAGTGGACAATCACGTGTGTTTATTCCCAAAGTGTTGCAAAAGGACGTGTTGCGATTGCTCCAGCGAGTAAATTGGGGAATACAGCTAGCGCGACGGCACTGTACTTGGCAGGGCATGGACACTCACATTGAACAGATGACGTCACAGTGTCGCGCATACGCGGAAAACCAATCTGCACCACAACAGACCTTCTCAGCTTGGCCTAAAACTCAACAGTCATGGCAACTAGTGCACATTGACTTTGCAGGACCATTCTGGAATACTCGTTGGCTCATAGTGGTAGACTTTTTTAGTAAATTTCCATTTGTTGTGCCTATGAACTCTACCACATCACGTAACACCATTCAAGCGTTCTCCTCCATATTTTCCACTGAAGCTTTGCCAGAAGTACTTGTGTCAGACAATATACCACAGTTCACTTCACGTGACTGTTGAGCAGTGGCGCCATTCAGTTAGTAGACCTGTCTCGCGCCACTGGCTTTGGTGTAGTATCGACTATCCCTCTTGCGGCCCCAGTGTCAATATCTATGAGGAAGAGTTGGTATCTGTGGGTTGTGTCCTTAGAAGGTCTTTGCTTGCCGATATATATATATATATATATATATATATATATATATATATATATACACACACACATATATATATATATATATATATATATATATATACGGGATTCACTGGCCCAAGAGTGAGGCACGAATTTTGGGGATTGGCGATAGCGTCGCGACAATAGGTTTCACGAGTGGCCGAAGCCACGAGCTACGCAAGGAGGGCCTTCGCAGAGCGAAGATATCGGAGTACTTCACCGGGGTCAGCGTCGACTACAAGCAGCAGGCCGACATCCCGTCTGTCGGTTGGCAACATTCGCGTCGGACGACCGCTCGTGGCCTGGCTGCCCTCTTCTACGTGGCTTTCATCGGCACCACTCAGTAACCGCAGCGACGCACTGTGGTTCCATGGAACTTCTTGCTAATAAAGGGGAGTAACATTGTGTAATCCTCGTGGTGATTGTCTACCTGGCCTCCTTATTATTTTCTAGTTTGTACCCGACCCTCAGAGTTTTACACGGCCGGCTCTTTGGTCGTAAATATAGACAGTAGTATTGTGCTAACACACTAGCTGTCGTTTGAAGATTTGTCTCGCTATTATATTGCCTTTATTTTCTGGTTTGTACCCGATCATTAATGTTGTAATTAATCTTCTCTTGGTCGTAAGTACAGCCGGAACAATTGTACTAAGGCACAGGTTGCCGTTAAACGAAAGAGGGATCTTGTGATTACATTTAGCTGTTAACTGGTTCAATTCATTGATTGTAATTGCATTTCTCAGTCATTAGTTATAATCTGAACAAACGGTTGTACTATGCTGTTCATTTCTGTGTTTGAAAGACCGAATCACTATTGGTGTATTTTAGCTGGATCTTGTGGTTCCGTTGATTGAGTTCTCTTGTAACAAGTGTTCAGAAGTAATGTCTCAAGACGTTCCTTCAGAGCGATCTTAATAACTGACAATCAGTTTGAAAATATTAACAGCCAACTGTCACCAGGGCTTTAGTCAAATTAAAATTGTCAGAAGGGACGGGTTGAGATCCAGTCGCACCTTGGTTGCCCATTGAAATTAAGAGGTTCGTTGTTTTGAAGTAAGCCTGATCATTGTCATATTGTTCGCTAATCTGATTAACCTTTATGCACAGGAGCGCATCTTATCCCCGATCCTTTCGACATGCAGCTTTCAAATTAAAAGTTGTGTCGTTTTGAATTACTAAATCACTCTTGTCATCAATGGCTCTTATATAGTTTCATGTGTTGCAGAAGGGTCTTTAATAAGAAAGAGTGTGTCCAGAGCCGTAGTAAACACCGCTGTTTCACCCGATAACAGACAGGCTGCAGGTCCTGCCGTCTTGTAATCGTTGTCTATTGTTTGCAGTTTTGCGGTCCAGGTTCAGCACTTCAGATTTCTTTTGCAAAGATTAAAAGCTTATTCAAAAGAATTTTGCAAATTTGTTCATTTTGTTAAGGAAAATTTTATGGTTAAATCCTTCGATTGTTAGCAAAACACAGTTTATGTATTGTTAAATAAACAGGTTGTGTGAAAAGAAAGTTATATTTGTGGTTCCTCTCTTCCACGTTTTCCTTAATTCCAGTAAGTACCACGTATCAACTGTGAACAGTTTTGTGAAGGCTCTCTTTCACCCCCAATCCAATGGAGAAACAGAACGCTTCTTACGCACTTTTAAACAACGGATGGCCACGGATACACGGGAACAGACGCTGCAACTCTTTCCCGCCTCCTATCGCTACCACCCACGAGACGAACCATCACCGGAGGAACTTCTGCATGGCCGCCGCCATGGGACGCTGTTACACTTGCAACACCCACCACAGCATCCAGCAACTCCAGTGGTCCGCAAATATCGCTTTGCGCCGTGGGCGCTGGGAAAGAGCTGTGATTCAGGAAAGCATTAGCTCTTTTATGTATTGAGTGCAACGCCACCACAACAGAACCAAATCCGCGCTTGTCATTTGCCCCGTCATTCTGCTGCTTCTCTTCCCCCACATTCACAGCCTCACGGGACCTTCGCAGCCTACTGCTGGTGCCACCAGGGCACCTCAAGAGGAGCTGATGGACGATGCGCCGTCGTCCCCGCAGTGCTCACTTGTTCACTCGATGGACCTGGACCCGCCATGGGCGTCGCGGTCGCCGTCGTCGTCAGCGCCCCAGGACACACCCTCAGGCCTGGATGTGTGCCTCGGTAGCAGTTTCCCGGAGGATGTTCCTGTTGCCCCGCAAGCCAGATAGATGGAGGTGTACTGTCGGGAGTACGCCGTCCTCCAAAGTCACGGCTTCCAGCTCATCTCTACATCCAGCGTCCTGCCCCCCTCCCCACTGTCATTCGCAGCGTCACTACACAGCAACGGTGTGACGTTTCAGGGGAGAGGAATGTGTTGGCGTAAGCTGTCGCAAGCACATCAGTCTGCAAAGAGGTTGTTAGAAGATCGATAGTAGGTGCAAGCTACGCGCCTATAAGGAGAGAGGCCAAAAATAGAATTGCAGGCAACATGCCGCCAACGACCTCTCGACTGCCAGTATTTAGATTGCCGCCGCGCAGCAGATGGCTCAGTCATCCACTGAGGCAATGAGTCTGGTCATCAGGCTCAGCCCAGTGGGAGGCGCACCCACAGTTAGCTCAGCCTCCAGCTCAGAGTTAGTCACTACCTGGTTACCAGAAGAAAGACTTGTATTTCACCAGCAAAGAGGCTAACATGGACTATTACGGAGAACTTGTACCGCAACACCCGGCCTTTCTTAAGTTAAGTAGCTCTTTGTTTATGTGAATAAAGAACCCTATTATTAAGGCGTACAGTTGTGTTACAGAAAGAGGCTACTGACCACTAAACAATATTCTCTCCTTGCTTCCCCTGATACAAGCCTACAGTGACAACGAGAAGACACAAGAGATATGATGTATGAATATGACGTGAGAACAGAACGAAGCACGTGGTAATGACAGGATCGAAAAAGAGATATTGAGCTCCTTGTTAACCTTACAGAAGGTGCATAATGAAGAATGGTATACTTTCCAGCAGGAGACTGTGTGGTTGAAAACTGCATAAATTATAAAGGTTTGTTCAGTTTTCAGTGGCCACCCACACGCACACATTCACTGACACACACAACACACTTTTATCTACACACACACACACAAAATTAAAATTTTTGTGTAGGAAAATTAACATGAACACTCCAGAAATAAATTAAAATAGCTTTATTGCCTGTGTTGAAGGATTTTAGGGAAGTTTCCTTCGGTTATCAGGTGAGTACTGGAACTGGCATTCCGGAACCAAGTACTCACAACTGGTATTCCCTCTGCCTCACTCCCAACCTACAAGGACACTTGGCTCAAAACCACTGCGTTTCCGTAATGGTCCTCATCTCACACAGCCCGTTCCACTACTTGGAGTACAGAAATAAAAGTCGGAAAAGAAAAATCAGCTGGGGAGAGACACCGTTGCTAGAAGTTGAGATGTACAAGAGAGGACTAGCGCTGGCGACTTCGTGTTACATGCCAAGCGACACTCAACAGTTTCAAGCACAGCAAGTTAAGGGCTCACGTCCCATCGGTGACAAGATGATTACAGACGGAACGCTAGCGCGGTATAGGAAGAGGTGGCGAACGAATTACGTAAGTTCCTTGTAAAAAAGTGCGAAGAAGAAGCATCCAACTGGCTTGTATGTTTTCACCGCCAGTGGCTGCAAAAACTTCTTGCAGGAAGTAAAGCTAGACAATAAAAGTTTTGTCGATCACCAATCTTCGAATAATTCCTCTAATACCGTTTGTAATGAAAATACGGCATGACCCAGGAGGAATGGCGGATATTCCAGCATATGACATGAACGGCCATTCGAAGCAACATAGTTTATTATACATGGGCTGTAAAATGCATATCATCACAGCTATGACCACTTCCTCATCTTGCATACTTGGTTCATCTTCGCTACCGTGAAACATCTTTTCTACTGAAAGAGTGCTCATAGCTCTTAAGCTATGCATTTTAGAGCCCATGTTTAGTACAGAATTTTTTCTTCTTTTCATCGATGCTACCTTCCCCCAAAATATGGAAACCAAAGACTGCAGTGGAAGAGCTTTGTTTCTCAGTATAGAGTATGAAGAAGTGCTCATAGCTCTCAAGGTATTCGTTTTAGAGCTCACATTTACTAGACTTTTTTTTTGCTTTGAATGATCGTTCCATTCACATCCTTGAATATTAGCCATTCCTCCTGCGACACCCTATGTTTTGATAAGTATCGTTATGCACATCACCTTTAATTCAAACCACTGCTTCGACGGAAATCCACATGCCACAGTGCAGAAAAGTGTCCAGTATCGTTTCTGTGCGAAGGAGTGGCCAGATGTGTTCGAGGCTCGGTTATTTGGAGCCTACTGTCTCAATGAAGTGTCTTAACAATGTTCGTGTATGATGGCTGTTAGCTTTGTGGTAAAGAAAAAAAAACAAAATGTAACTATTCACGCAAAATCCGTCTTCTCTGACATATTTGTGCTTTTGCGCAATTATTAGTATTGTATTTCTTACAATAAATGTTTATCGTAACATAAGTCGAGTTAACAGTTTGGTAGTAGAGCCGACTGTCGTTCATCTCAAGTCGAGCCACTGTAGTGCTGACTGTTCCAGTGTTCCCTTTACCAGTCCAGTTCGACAGCTGTTGCTGAGTCAGTTCTTCAGAAAGGCGAGACAAATAACTTGTTCCTCACGGTGCCTTTCCAGACTCCTTCAGCTGTCAGCAACGCACCCTGGACTTGAGCGCGAATCAAGTTAAGGTTGGTAATTACTTTCCTAACTTCAGAGGAGCAACGTCCTCTGTCATGAACACCAGGATAAACATTTAACGGAGGAGATGTGTTAGAAAGCATACTTTAAGCGCATTTTATTGTGAAAAAAGATGATTAATAGTCTCTTTGAAGAACGGAAGGAAGAAGATGGTATAACGTCCTGTCAACATCGGAGTGATTCAAGAATGGGGAAAGAAATCGGCCGTGCCCTTCCAAAACAACCAACCCGGCGTCTGCCTCGCGCGATTTAGGGAAATCATAGAAATTCTAAATCCGGACGGTTGGACGTGGATTTGACCAATCATCCTCCCGAATGATAGACCAGCGTGCTAACCAGTGCGCCACTTCGCTTGGTGACCTGCTCTAATGAGGCGCAATAATATCTCTGGCATATGAGTATTCTGCTGATAGATTATTCGCCAATACTACAGTACACGCTGCCTAAGCTTTTCGTTCAGCTACACTGCTCTGCTGCTCCGTTCAAGACTTAACGTAATCACTACCAACATAGGAAGCAGTACCATTTTTATACTGTCCAAACAATGTAATGAAAATATCTTCAGACAGAACCGTGTGAAAATGTGTGGGAAAGCGACGAAATTATCCGAAGTTGTGTTTCCGCAGCAAGACTTACAGATAAAGCCACCGTCGGAGCATTGTCAGACGGGCACGCCGTGAGACTGCTCGTCCAAAGTATCCGCCCATGGGATACAGGGCGTCTAACGCAAGGCGAATAGATTTGTGTAGCACGGTGTAACTTAATAATCGATTATAAGAGTAAAGTCGGTCGCGACACCTAAGAACGAAAATTTTTGTATAATGTGAATTCCCGATTTTTATACATAAGACGTATTTCTGACAACAATACAATATTGCTGAGCGCTTTGTAATACCACACACACAATGTAATCTTTCCGAAGTAGTATTACAATAATCCTGCAAGTAATCTATATTTAGAATGATAAATAGAGTTTAATTTATGACCCCATACTTTTGCTGACATGAATTGAGAATAGATAGCAACTAAGGACCATAGTAGGGTAAAAGCTTTCATAGGGCCAATTCCAAAATTCTATCGCGTAACAGATGAAGCTGCTGTTTAATATTCAAATTCAATCTGAAAAGTAATTTTTATCAAATAGATGCTGGAGGACAAAATACCATGATTTAAACATGCAGCTGCAATCCAAATGCATCAGTTGAATGCATGTAATGAAACACAAATCTATATTTTAAAACAGCCATAGCTTCTAAGAGTAGTTTTGGAATGAAAACGAAAATTACTTTAAATTCGAGAAAATTTTTTTTTCTAAGATGGCAGACAGGTTTAAGGATATAACCACATTAATATAAATTCAAACAGATTTGACGTGCAACAGAAAAGTTCTTGTAAGTTATTCTCATACAAAACAAGAAAGAGCTAGCCGGCCTTTGAACAACGTGATTATATTATTAAATACATTTTTATACTTTGTTTTGTGACAACTCATCCCTTAAATTGGTTCGAAGAGTCATGTACTTAAGCAAATTTTTTGTGGACACCATGCGTCATTTAAGGGTGAATTGATGTTGTGGTAGGTCAGGCAAACCTACAGTGCTTTTATTGTTGTAAAATCTAACCAAATATAGGTTGATAACAGTGTGTAAGCATGTCGGACGAGAGCCACGTCCACCCTAGATGACTCGCTTAGAAAATAAATGCTGAACCATGAAGACATGTTTTATGTATCAATATTTACCTACACTATGTGATCAAACCCCCCCATGAACCATGGACCTTGACGTTGGTGGGGAGGCTTGCGTGCCTCAGCGATACAGATAGCCGTACCGTAGGTACAACCACAACGGAGGGGTATCTGTAGAGAGGCCAGACAAACGTGTGGTTCCTGAAGAGGGGCAGCAGCCTTTTCAGTAGTTGCAAGGGCAACAGTTTGGATGACTGACTGATCTGGCCTTGTAACAATAGCCAAAACGGCCTTGCTGTGCTGGTACTGCGAACGGGTGAAAGCAAGGGGAAACTACGGCCGTAATTTTTCCCGAGGGCATGCAGCTTTACTGTATGTTTAAATGATGATGGCGTCCTCTTGGGTAAAATATTCCGGAGGTAAAATAGTCCCCTATTCGGATCTTCGGGCGGGGACTACTCAAGAGGATGTCGTTATCAGGAGAAATAAAACTGGCGTTCTACGGATCGGAGCGTGGAATGTCAGGTCCCTTAATCGGGCAGGTAGGTTAGAAAATTTGAAAAGGGAAATGGATAGCTTAAAGTTAGATATAGTGGGAATTAGTTAAGTTCGGGGGCAGGAGGAACAAGACTTCTGGTCAGGTGACTACAGGGTTATAAACACAAAGTCAAATAGGGGTAATGCAGGAGTAGGTTTAATATTGAATAGGAAAATAGGAACGCAGGTAAGCTACTACAAACAGCTTAGTGAACGCATTATTGTGGCCAAGATAGATACGAAGCCCACACCTACTGCAGTAGTACAAGTTTATATGCCAACTAGCTCTGCAGATGACGAAGAAATTGAAGAAATGTATGATGAAATAAAAGAAATTATTCAGGTAGTGAAGGGAGACGAAAATTTAATAGTCATGAGTGACTGGAATTCGAGTGTAGGAAAAGGGAGAGAAGGAAACGTAGTAGGTGAATATGGATTGGGGCTAAGAAATGAAAGAGGAAGCCGCCTGGTAGAATTTTGCACAGAGCACAACTTAATCATAGCTAACACTTGGTTTAAGAATCATGATAGAAGGTTGTATACATGGAAGAATCCTGGAGATACTAAAAGGTATCAGATAGATTATATAATGGTAAGACAGAGATTTAGGAACCAGGTTTTAAATTGTAAGACATTTCCAGGGGCAGATGCGGACTCTGACCACAATCTATTGGTTATGACCTGTAGATTAAAACTGAAGAAACTGCAAAAAGGTGGGAATTTAAGGAGATGGGACCTGGATAAACTGAAAGAACCAGAGGTTGTACAGAGTTTCAGGGAGGGCATAAGGGAACAATTGACAGGAATGGGGGAAAGAAATACAGTAGAAGAAGAATGGGTAGCTTTGAGGGATGTAGTAGTGAAGGCAGCAGAGGATCAAGTAGGTAAAAAGACGAGGGCTAGTAGAAATCCTTGGGTAACAGAAGAAATATTGAATTTAATTGATGAAAGGAGAAAATATAAAAATTCAGTAAATGAAGCAGGCAAAAAGGAATACAAACGTCTCAAAAATGAGATCGACAGGAAGTGCAAAATGGCTAAGCAGGGATGGCTAGAGGACAAATGTAAGGATGTAGAGGCTTATCTCACTAGGGGTAAGATAGATACTGCCTACAGGAAAATTAGAGAGGCCTTTGGAGATAAGAGAACCACTTGTATGAACATCAAGAGCTCAGATGGAAACCCAGTTCTAAGCAAAGAAGGGAAAGCAGAAAGGTGGTAGGAGTATATAGAGGGTCAATACAAGGGCGATGTACTTGAAAACAATATTATGGAAATGGAAGAGGATGTAGATGAAGATGAAATGGGAGATACTATACTGCGTGAAGAATTTGACAGAGCACTGAAAGACCTGAGTCGAAACAAGGCCCCCGGAGTAGACAACATTCCATTGGAACTACTGACGGCCTTGGGAGAGCCAGTCCTGACAAAACTCTACCATCTGGTGAGCAAGATGTATGAAACAGGCGAAATACCCTCAGACTTTAAGAAGAATATAATAATTCCAATCCCAAAGAAAGCAGGAGTTGACAGATGTGAGAATTACCGAACAATCAGTTTAATAAGCCACAGCTGCACAATACTAACACCAATTCTTTACAGACGAATGGAAAAACTAGTAGAAGCCGACCTCGGGGAAGATCAGTTTGGATTCCGTAGATGGTTCAAATGGCTCTGAGCACTATGGGACTCAACTGCTGAGGTCATTAGTCCCCTAGAACTCAGAACCAGTTAAACCTAACTAACCTAAGGACATCACAAACATCCATGCCCGAGGCAGGATTCGAACCTGCGACCGTAGCGATCTTGCGGTTCCAGACTGCAGCGCCTTTAACCGCACGGCCACTTCGGCCGGCCGGATTCCGTAGAAATACTGGAACACGTGAGGCAATACTGACACTACGACTTATCTTAGAAGAAAGATTAAGGAAAGGCAAACCTACGTTTCTAGCATTTGTAGACTTAGTGAAAGCTTTTGACAATGTTGACTGGAATAGTCTCTTTCAAATTCTAAAGGTGGCAGGGGTAAAATACAGGGAGCGAAAGGCTACGACTTATCTTAGAAGAAAGATTAAGGAAAGGCAAACCTACGTTCCTAGCATTTGTAGACTTAGAGAAAGCTTTTGACAATGTTGACTGGAATAGTCTCTTTCAAATTCTAAAGGTGGCAGGGGTAAAATACAGGGAGCGAAAGGCTATTTACAATTTGTACAGAAACCAGATGGCAGTTATAAGAGTCGAGGGACATGAAAGGGAAGCAGTGGTTGGGAAGGGAGTAAGACAGGGTTGTAGCCTCTCCCCGATGTTATTCAGTCTGTATATTGGGCAAGCAGTAAAGGAAACAAAAGAAAAATTTGGAGTAGGTATTAAAATCCATGGAGAAGAAATAAAAACTTTGAGGTTCGCTGATGAAATTGTAATTCTGTCAGAGACAGCAAAGGACTTGGAAGAGCAGTTGAACGGAATGGATGGTGTCCTGAAAGGAGGATATAAGATGAACATCAACAAAAGCAAAACGAAGATAATGGAATGTAGTCGAATTAATTCGGGTGATGTTGAGGGTATTAGATTAGGAAATGAGGCACTTAAAGTAGTAAAGGAGTTTTGCTATTTGGGGAGCAAAATAACTGATGATGGTCGAAGTAGAGTGGATATAAAATGTAGACTGGCAATGGCGAGGAAAGCGTTTCTGAAGAAGAGAAATTTGTTAACATCGAGTACAGATTTAAGTGTCAGGAAGTCATTTCTGAAAGGATTTGTATGGAGTGTAGCCATGTATGGAAGTGAAACATGGACGGTAAATAGTTTGGACAAGAAGAGAATAGAACCTTTCGAAATGTGGTGCTACAGAAGAATGCTGAAGATTAGATGGGTAGATCACATAACTAATGAGGAGGTACTGAATAGGATTGGGGAGAAGAGGAGTTTATGGCACAACTTGACCAGAAGAAGGGATCGGTTGGTAGGACATGTTCTGAGGCATCAAGGGATCACCAATTTAGTATTGGAGGGCAGCGTGGAGGGTAAAAATTGTAGGGGGAGACCAAGAGATGAATACACTAAGCAGATTCAGAAGGATGTAGGTTGCAGTAGGTACTGGGAGATGAAGAAGCTTGCACAGGATAGATTAGCATGGAGAGCTGCATCAAACCAGTCTCAGGACTGAAGACCACAACAACAACAACAACATGTGATCAAAGTATCCGGACACCACCCAAAACATACGTTTTTCATATTAGGCGCATTGTACTGCCAGCTGCTGCCAGGTACTGCAAATCAGCGACTTCAGTAGTCATTAGACCGAGAGAGCAGAAATTCAGTTGATGGTGGCGTGGCGTGCTTACTCCTGTTAAAAGTAGTTTACCTTGTAGTGATATTGAAGGAGACAGTTACTGTGCGTTAATATGGGTAGAGGCTATACCTGAAACGGGAATAAATTAATAATAGGTACCTTTTTTTACCGACTCTCCGACTCAGATGATACAGTTGCTGAACAGTTTGTGATTAACTCGTGAAAAGATTTCCACTTAAAAATTGATTACACAGGTGCAAGTGGTTTCCATGACGTTCAGTGTTAACAAGGCAAAACAAGGAATAACTATGTAATAAAAAAATAAAAAATAACTCAGTGCGGCTCGGAGCCATGGAACTGTCGTAGAGTCTACACCACTGTACGGCGAATGTACATCACCCAAAAATATATGTTTTTCATATTAGGTGCATTTTGCTGCCACCTACTGCCAGGTACTCCACATCAGCGACCTCAGTAGTCAGTAGACATCGTGAGAGAGCAGAATGGGGCGCTCCACGAAACTCACGCACTTCGAACGTGGTCAGGTGATTGGGTGTCACTTGTGTGATACGTCTGTACGCGAGATTAGCACACTCCTAAACATCCCTAGGTCCACTGTTTTCGATGTGATAGTGAAGTGGAAACGTGAACGGACACCTGCAGCACAATAGCGTACAGGCCGACCTCATCTGTTGACTGACAGGGACCGCGACAGTTGAAGAGGGTAGTAATATGTAATAGGCAGAGATCTATCCAGACCATCGCACAGGAATTCCAAACTGCATCAGGATCCACTGCAAGTACCATGATAGTTAGGCGATAGGTGAGAACAGTTGGATTTCGTGTTCGAGCTGCTGCTGATAAGCCACAAATCACACCGGTAAATGCCAAGCGACGCCTCGCTTGGTGTAAGGAGCATAAACATTTTACGATTTAACAATGGAAGAACGTTCTATGGAGTGACGAATCACGGTACACAGCATAGCTATCCGATGACAGGGTGTGGGTATGGCGAATGTCCGGTGAACGTCATGTGCCAGCGTGTGTAGTGTCAACAGTAAAATTCGCAGGTTTGGTGTTATGGTGTGGTCGCTTGCATCCCTTGTTGTTTTGCGTGGCACTATCACAGCACAGCCAACGTTGGTTTTAAGCACCTCCTTCCTTCCAACTGCTGGAGAGCAATTCAGGGATGGCGACTGCATCTTTCAACACGATCGAGCATCTGTTCACAATGTACGGCCTGCGGCGGAGTGATTACCCGCTAATAGACTGGCCTGCACAGAGTCCTGACCTGAATCTATAGAACACCTTTGGAGTGTTTTGGAACGCCGACTCCGTACCAGTGCTCACCGACCGACATCGATAGCTCTCCTCAGTGCAGCACTTCGTGAAGAATTGGCTGCCGTTCCCAAGAAACCTTCCAGCATCCGGTTGAGAGTGAAAGATGTCATCAAGGCTTAGGGCCAACACCTTATTGAATTCTAGCATTACCGATGGAGGGCGCCACGAACTTGTAAGTCATTTCCAGTCTGGTGTCCGGATACATTTGATCACATAGTGGAGCTATAAAAGCTGACAGCGTAAGTGAACTACGTGACCAGAACCTGGAGTCAACTGCAGCGATGAAAGTCATCACATTACACTGTGCAGCAAAATTAAAGAAACACTGTTTCGAAGTCTCGTAATTGCCTCCCAATGCGTTGCGTTGGTTTAAAATTTGGCTCGGAGGTACCTACAGCCTTTCTCCGAGATGGTGCAAAAGCTTGGCGCCCTGCCACGTCATCCCCGGGCTGTACGAAGTTGCAAACAGTGGAGAGGTCGACAAATCGGAAAAAGACCACTGGTCACAAGTTCGTGTGACGCGTAAGGTACGCCAGTGATGTCGCATTGGCACCAATTTGCTCGCCAATTCTGTTCAAAGCCACATGTGACGTGTCATCACCGCCTCTCTCACCATTCCACCCATTCTTTTGACGCCTCTGCGATGGAGGTCAGAATCACGATGCCGAGGATTGAAATCACGCGTTTTCCTTGTGAGTGGCCGACGAAAATATTTTAGACACACCACCGCTAAGAATCGAGACGAAGAGGCCTCAGGAGGAGTCATACAGGGGACAAACGACACCATCTCTTCCCTTGTGTCGTTGATTCCCACACATCTCGCAGTCGGAAACAATAGTTCGCAGGAAGGCGTTCTTGACAACCTGTGACACGGCTGACACCATCGGACTTTTGAACCCTTCTCTGAAGACATTGTGGATGGCATCGCCATTAAAAGTAATCGCACTTCTTTGAAGTGCAGTGCGATCGCAAATTTTGCTATCGTGTACAAGCTGGAACCACTAGGGTTCGTTGAAAACCGTGCGACGAAATTTGAACGTGACCCGAAGTAACAAAGGGTGCTTTTACCTTCCCTTCCCTTCTGTTTTGCGTCCTCCTTCGCCGTGATTACAGAAGGGTGATGCAGTGACACATGCGTGCATGAAACTTCAAATGGTCCGTCTAAGACCCCTCAACTTCGGCGAAACCCTAGGCGGCACCCGCCAACCTTTACTGAGATTTTTAAAAATGAACGTCCAGAGACAGAAGCTGTAAAGTAGTCAGAGGCGATTGCAAGCGGGCAACTGGAACGGCAGGAGTATTAAGAATGGTGTCTGGAATGTATTCCTCGGGAGCTCATAAGAAAAACGCATGAATTCAACACTGGGTTTCGCGTTCTGGCGTCCAGGGGCGCCAAAAGAAGGATGAAACATGGGTGAGAGGGACTGTGACGATCTTCGCATCGTGTGACACATCCACGGTGGCGCTAGACAGAATTGTGTGGTAAAATTTGGGGGAAATTTGGCATCATTAACCTACCTTTGATGTCACACGTACTTCTGAGTTCGCTGTCTGAAACGTCGTCCAGGCCGACGGTGACCTCGCAGGGCGCCACGCTGTTGCACCATTACGGAGGACAGCTGCAGGCGCCTTAGAGCTAAATTTGAAACTTAGACACCGCAATGGGAGGCAACGGGATTTCGAAAAAGTGATCCTTTAAATCTGTTAAGCAGTGTATATTGAAAAAATCGACAAGCTGTGTTTGAGGAGTTGTGACGCGATACTGAACAGGTGCAAATGGTTCAAATAACTCTGAGCACTATGGGACTTAACTGCTGTGGTCATCAGTCCCCTAGAACAAGGAACTACTTAAACCTAACTAACCTAAGGACATCACACACATCCATGTCCGAGGCAGAATTCGAACCTGCGACCGCAGCGGTCACGCGGTTCCAGACTGTAGCGCCTAGAACCCCATGGCCACTCCGGCCGGCTATACTGAACAGGCATCGGACTTATTAATACACCCCAAGCACAGCTAAGGCCACACTCGGAGAACTTTTTACGTTTGGCAGACAGCGGGTGGCTTGTCTCTATGCTTGGGCATCTCGACACGAGAGGTATTAACTGAACGAGTCGACTCGCATACATTATAACGCCAATCTGCACTCCTTCAAAACGATGGTAAATAAATTGGCACAAATACACTCGAACAAATTCTGCCTTTTGCTCAAAAACGAAGAATGTCGTATTTTTGGAAACGAGTTTGCTATCCAGAATGTTCAAACAAGAAAACCCCATTCGTCACAGGGAACAGCACTTCATATATATATATATATATATATATATATATATAAAACCACTCGCAGAGGGAACAGAAAGGAAATCACAAATACTCAAATTACACCATTTGGTGCTATGGATTTAATTTATTGTGTTTTGCAGTTAATTAGAATTTAGAGTGTTTGATGCTACCCTCTATACAACCCTATCATGTACTTTATGTTTTCCTTTCATGTTTCACTATAATATCCCTGAACACCTTACTCAGTGCAATTGTTACTGCCTTCCATAGTTTCTACTTGTCTTCATTCTTTCTTGGGAGCCGATTTCATTTAGATACGTTCTAGTTGTATTCTTGAGACTATTCGACTTATTGCAATCTACCTACTCCCAGGCCTTTGCACAGGAGTAGTAAGGCAACAGGGATGTCGCCCCAAAGTAGGTCACCCCAGACAAGGACGTCGCCCCAAATCCAAGATGGCGGCCGTGGCGCAAGTACGTGACGTCACGTGACGTCAGCTGATGACGCGATTGACGTTAGCTGATGAGGCGAGTACCGTTATCAAAAAATGGCGGGAAGATAGGTCAACTGGGCTACCTCCACTAACCTAAGTCACCCCATCCTACGAACTCGTGAGAAGTTTGAATTTTGGCGGGAAGACTGGTCAATTGAGCTACCTATACTAGCCTAAGAAAATGCTGGGAAAGAAAGGGCAGTTTGACTACCTCCACTAACCTAAGTCACATCGTCCTAGGAACTGACCGAAAGTTTGAATTTTGGTGGGGAGATATGTCAATTCGGCTACCTCTACTAACCTAAGAAAATGTCGGCAGAGATATGGTACTCAGGCTACCTCCACTAACGTAAGGCACCTCTTCCTAGGAACTGGACTTAAGACTTTATTTAAACAATTACAACCAGTACCACCATCTATTTTGTTACACATCCTCTTGGAAAATTTTGTTGAGCAGAGTTGATATGATGTCGCCCCCCCACTAGAGCCTGCTCATTTAATTCGATTATAATTAAACTGTATAAATTTATTTAAATTTCTTTGTTTAAATTTATTTAAAATTGTTTAAATTTATTATCTACCTACAACATTAGTGTTGTGTTACCACCACAAGAGGTTGATATACCAGTTTCTCAGTCTCTTAGTATCTTTATTACCGGCACTCATTCAGCTCTCAACACAAGTCCTTATTTAAACAATTACAAACTGTACATCCACCAAGTGTGTTCTCCATCCTCCTCGAATTTCGAATTTTTTGCTCTAATAGTTTACATTCAATTCGAATATAATTTTTATAAATTTCTTTAAAATCGTTTAAATTTATTATCTACCTACAGTATTAGTGTTACCACCACAAGGGCCGAGATATAGATAGCTGTATTACATACACTCATTCAGCTCTGGAAACAAGTTTTATTTAAACAATTAGAGCCACTACCACCATCAAGTGTGGCCGTTGTCCAAAATTGCGGCTTTTGGCGGGAAGATAGGTCAATTGGACTACTTCCACTAACCTAAGCCACCTCGTTCTACGAATTGGCGAGAAGTTTGAATTTTTGGTGGGAAGATAGATCAACTGAGCTACCTAAGAAAATTGTGGGAAAGAAAGGGCAGTTGGACTACCTCCACAGACCTAAGTCACATAGTCCTAGGAACTGGCCGGATGTTTGAATTTTGGTGGGGGGTGGGGGAGGTAGATCAATGGGGCTACCTAAGAAAAATGGCATGAAAGAAAGGGTATTTGGGCTACCTCCGCTAACCTAACCGCCGGTCGGTGTGGCCGAGCGGTTCTAGGCGCTACAGTCTGGAACCGCGCAACTGCTACGGTCGCAGGTTCGAATCCTGCCTCGGGCATGGATATGGGTGATGTCGTTAGGTTAGTTAAGTTTAAGTAGTTCTAAGTTCTAGGGGACTGGTGACCTCAGCAGTTAAGTCCTGTAGTGCTCAGAGCCATTTGAACTAACCTAACCCACCTCCTCCTAGGAACTGGACGTAAGTCTTTATTTAAACAATTACAAGCAGTACCACCATCAATTTTGCTAGCCATCCTCTTGGAAAATTTTGCTGAGCAGTGTTGGTATTGTACCGCCCCCACTAGAGCCTGCTCATTTAATTCGAGTATAATTTCTATAAATTTGTTTAAAATTCTTTAAACATCTACAAATTTGCTTAAATTTATTTAAATTTGTTTAAATTTATTATCTACCTACAGCATTAGTGTTGTGTTACCACTACAAGAGGTTGAGATATCGATAGCTGTATTACATGGACTGGACATAAGTCTTTATTTAAACAATTAAAAACAGTACCACTATCAAGTGTGCTCGCCATCCTCCTCGACTTTCGAATTTTTTGCTCTAAGAGCTTACATTCAATTCCAATATAATTTATTATCTACAGCATTAGTTTCGTGTTATCGTCACAAGAGGCTGCGCTTCGCGATATGTCATGTCGCGCGCTGGTACTACGAACAACACTCGACTAGCCTACTCTCACACTAGTTGTCCCCAGCCGGGCACAAACATTTACACTTTCTATCGCCCGCCTGCGTTCGTCACCTCTTGACGCATGGCGGCCACTCAAACATTCTCACTTTCTCTAAGAAAACTCAGGTCCGCCTGCGCCAGCCTTACGTGAGGCCGAAGTCCCACAAAGCTTTACATAGGTAAGGAAAGGGGTTCACTATTCTTTCAACTACCTAGTTTCAATTACTTTTAAAGGTCAATCCAACCACATTTCCTACATACATCGAGGGACGTATGTCACGTAGTTTATTACGCTGATACAAAACACTCACCCTGCCGGCGGTCTGGAGGGAGGGAAAATAGGTGTGAAAAACGAAACAGCATGTTCTGGGCTGCTGGAGAGAGGAAGGATTGTACTTCATTTATTTTTTCGACAATTTATTATGCTACGGATATCAACTAATTCATTTATTACGCCGATGCAAAACACTCACCATAAATGCTTGGAGTCACAATACACAGTTTACAGATCTCGAAAGTACTCCTAAATGATGCATTACGATTATGTGTAGAGACGCAAACAACTCGTAAATTATGAGGTCGCGCAGTGTCTAGCTCACTACTCTCGCATTCGGGAGACGCCCACAGCATTTAAACACCGGAAAATAATTCAATGCACAAACACTCAGTGCAAGTAAAACCTATCAACCACTCGAACCCTGATTCTACTGGGTGGAAAGCCTAACGTATGGAAACTCTGCAGATGCAGGAAACTGACCCAAATACCCCTCCTAATTACATTATTAATCACAATCGGTCATAATTACACAACTATATGCACACCGCTGCTTAAGGACGGCTTAAAATCGCAAAAACTGACTATACAACTCACCTTATCATGCTTCAATTACACAACTATTTGCATAGCACTGCACAGGAAACGCAATACTACGCAAAAAACTGACAAATCGTTTTATCCTGTTTGGAAAAAAAAAAATTATACCACTCGAAACCATCGACAGAAACTCTCAAACTCTACTCTACGCCTACATGCTAGGGGAAAAACTTTCAACTCACTAGATCCTGCTGTTCGACTGAGATGAGTTCAAAAAAGTCTGTTAGTTCCAAGCATACACCATCTACCGCTGTTTGACGTCAGAGTTCACTACACACACACCTTAACCGAAGCCAGTGGGAGATACTTGTCTGAAAAGACTGCCTTCTCATCCACATACAATCACAAACTGCGTGATCGAGCTACTGTGCTCGGCACCTGCCGCCCCGTAATGCCTCGCCTCAAAAGCCCCGCTTTCCCCTTCAAGTGCATCCTGTTCGTCCCTAATGCCTACGAATCATAGCCGTCACAGCCCCACAACGTCTCGCGTTCGCAGACTTTGTTTTTACGTCACGTAGTACGATCGAGCAGGGCCGGACGAGAGTTACCCTTCAGCGCCCGATTATTATTATTTATTTAACATAAACTTTGCTCCTATAGTAAAGCAAAACATTTCCGATCACAATAAATTTTCTATTTTTCACCAAAATAGATAAAGTCCAGTTTTATGAGCAAAAATCTATATAGTTTTTCACGGTCGACTTAGAAACTCATCACCTCTCCGAACACATTTACGTATAAACCGACATTTCCACTCACGAATACATATTTCCGTGATTTAGCAGATTCCAAATCACGCCCTATAATTTAACAAAGTCAAATAACGTCTTTCTCACATCTAGACAACCGGAAAACGTGTCTTCCAACTGCTAAATGCACACTCCACAACAGACCTCCACTCAACTAAATAAAGAAGTCAAATGCGGAGAAACACTCTACCGAACAATTTACAAGTTAAGAATAGAATGACCCAGTGCAAACACACATCCATATTCAATCTTGTCAAATTGCCACTTGATCACTAAAGCTGTCCAACACATACTGTGTATTAGTTCGCTATTCGGTCGTCTAGACGACTACACAGTTAAGTCAAATACATTCCCGCACTGCAACAGCCCTCTCCGTTCGGATGGCCTCCCAGTGTCATCGGGAAATTTGAATCATCCCCAAATCGATCACTTATATACATTTGATCGCTGTACTTACAACTGAATGACACTCGACAATGAGCTAAGAATCCGAAATACACCCTGCTTACGGCTCTGGAAATAGAAATATCTGTACCGTTTTATCACTTGACATACTCTCCCCTTTGCTGTCACAGTATTCCACATCAAATCCAAGCCTTCCTTACAACTGTACACCGTCATGTCCTTTGCACACATCTCAGAACACAAGCACATACTTTATAAACCAGATTCTCCCAATTTAGAAAACTATTCTGCTAAGAACCCGGTATTATCAACCCCCCCCCCCTCTCCCCCCCCCCCCCCCAAGCCACTGCGGCTAGATATTTATCCAGTATTTGTGAAATATTCTCTCTCTCTCTATGCCATGTCAGAGGTTCCGTGATATATCGAGTGTACTATACGCGATGCTTGATTGAGGAGGATCGCAAACAGTGGATGATGTAAGATATGTACATTAGCTTTTCAGATCTCTAGTGCTACGCCATCCCATAGAGATGCAGTATCCGATTTTGAATCAAGTCCTCGTATTCATGCACATAACTGCGTAGGATCCTATGGAGAAGTCCTTTATTACAGCCACTAATGAATCATATTTATAGCACTCTCATATCTCGAATCGACTCACCTTTCTCGAGCCGATCTGCTACAGTAAAATCCCAACCTCGTTTTAATTAGCCCCCATGCAACTGCAGCCATTTCTCCAGCTTTACGAATCTCATCGTTCGAATTTAAATCCCACTGAGTAGGTAGGAGTCGGGGGAAAATACATCTCCTGCCTTCTGCAACCCATGTAGAAACGGGCTAAGCTGCGTTACAGTGACATGTCAGTGTTTTAACCACTCGATGAAAACCAGAACTGCTAGAAGGACAATGATTTTTTCTACGGTACTGCAGTGCGCCCTCTCAAACTACATATAAGTACTACAGATCCGCTCCATTCACATCAATCTTCGTTGTTCTGTACCATCTAACAGAGAAATATAACCAACTACAAAAGCTCCACTAACTTCATCTGAGAGACAGCTCGATAAGATTTTCACACCATTTCTCTCCTACCATATATCGAATACTATATACTGCATACGTGCAGTCATCGACCACACGCGACGGTCCTATTAAATATACACGTTTTGATCAACTGCACACCTCAGTTTAAAGTTTCACTATCTGTACTGTAGGACAATGATCGTATCCCGATGACTATACTGTAAGTCGGAAGAGATGCGCCCTGCGACCATGTCTCGTTGTTTGAAACATTAATTTTTCTGCTCTAACATGCTTTGCACACTGTCGAACGTGTTATTTATTTATTTCCCACCACGACTTCGAGGTCTGTGTCAAGTTCTAAACTGACATTAACACAGCCTCTCGCAGAAAAGTAGACCTCGCACAGTTACGCGATTGACGTCAGTTGATGACGTGAGCACTGCTACCCATGACCTCGGGAGAGTGCTGCGCCTCCCTGCCAAGCCTCCAAGTTTGAATTTTGGAGGTAAGATAGGTCAACTGCGACAACTCTAGACTTCGCACAGTGATAATAAATTTTTTACTGCTGCTACTATAACACACACTCGATGATTTTTAAATAAAATTCACTAACAAGATAACGAAATTGGAATAGTTTTACTGCGTTCGCGTGGGTTTCCAAACTACAGTCCGAATATGATTGCTGTGTATTCCATTTCGACTGTTTCCTCACATTGCAGTCATGTACGTGATCATTGTTTCAGTGCTAGCATCCCCCAGAAGGAGTCGACCCTAAACTGCAGCCATCGGAAAAGGATTATACCTGAAACTGTACAGGAAAGGGCTTGGTCTATTCATAAATGAAAAAAAGCCCATTAGCGGTCCTACCAGATCGACCACTCACAAATACTGATCTTCTTAAGTTTGTTAGAAACAAATTCAACATACCAGCATTCCAAGGTGTGTTCATGCGGGATGCATTACCGAAGACTGTGTGGAAAACTGGTGAATGTTGTATTGTGAATTTAGATGTTGCTGGAGCCCTCGGCACACATTGGGTATCATATCTCATGAAAAATGCGGTTACCGTCTACTATTTTGACATTTACAACGATACTTCAGTCATAGAAGACATGTGTTTTACAATTATAGGCGCTATCGGGATTTTAATGCATACCTCTGTGGACATCTGCGCATCATAATCTCTTGGCATTTACAAAGAAGCATGCTATGTAAGGAAGAGCTTTAAACATTCCTTCATCAGTTGAGGTTCAGATGCAATGTCGTACACTTTGACGTTAAAAGAACAATAATAATAATGGCGTGTGACGAGGGCCTCCAGTCGGGTAGAGCGCTCGTCTGGTGCTAGTCTTTCGATTTGACGCCACTTCGGCGACTTGCACGTCGATGGGGATAAAATGATGATGATTAGAACACAACACCCAGTCCCTGAGCGGAGGAAATCTCCGACCCAGCCGGGAATCGAACCCGGACTCTTAGGATTGACAGTCTGTCGAGCTGACCACTCAGCAACCGGGGGCGGACAAAAGAAGAATCATCTGTATTGTGTGCAAATTACTTCCTGTCAATTGATTTGAGCATTGGTGAATGGAGTATTGCATTTACTGGACTGGAGACGAACAACAGCATCCCAAATATCACTGAGACTAACAACAAAATGCATCTGGATATTAATGGTGAGAAAGATATTGTGGAAATAGAACCAGGTGCATACGATATCGACTATTTAAACGAAGTCTTAAAACAGTCTGGAAAAGTTATTGAACTACGTGCAAACATCAATACACTTCAATCTGAAATAAGGACTGTAAATTCAACAATTGAAAAAGGTTCAATATGGCTCCTGCTGGGTTTCACAAAATGGCAGGTTTTGAAGAAGGATCCAAGCAAATTTTGCAACTCAGATCTGACTGTGGACATGCTTCACATCAGCACAATCCGAGTCGAGTCTACCTCAACGATAGTCTGATCCATACTATTTACGGATTCTTCCCCTCGGTTTCAATGGGGTATAAGATTGTTGAGACCCCTGCCAATGGAATACACCTTCCAATGACAACTCAGACATTGGACTATTTGGAGCTGCGTATTGTAGACCAGAATAACCAACTTCTTGACTTTCGTGGTGAGGAGATCATTGACTGATTGCATCTAAGGCAGGATGGGCGAACGGTATAAAACAAGTGCACGCAATCCATAGCGTATCACTTCGCCACTGAACAGCAAAGTGATAACATGTGTGAACTACGAGTTTGTTAAAACAATTGGCTTGAAACTGCGCAATGACGTCCTCACTCAACATAACCAGTCCAGTGGAGTATGATGAGACAATTATATTTCAGGAATACTCCTCTCATAAACCTTACGCTTCAACCACATTTAACAAGAATGATGAAATTAGGATTGTCATCTAGCACCAAGATGCACTCACGCTTCCATGCAAGAGTTCCATATACCTAGAGGGATCATTCAAGAAAACCGACAGCAGCAATACAGTGGGATCCAAGCTTACACGTAACGCTTTACCATTCCTGTCCCAAGAGATACGGTATGAACTCAGTGGGTCTGAGATCGACTGTACACGCAATTTCAGCGTAACATCGACCCTTAAAACATACGTCTCTGCATCACATGCAGATTCGCATAGTTTAGAAAATGTGGGATGGTTCATAGACTATCCAGAGGGTAGGACAGTTGCAGAGTACAAGCGATTTGATGCATGGACACCTCTAAAATGCTTATGGGGTACTTCGAGGACATGAGACAGATTATTATGAACGGTAAACAGGAGCTAATTCTCGTGTGGTGTGCGATGGACAATAACTCATACATTCAAGGAGCTCGAGAGGAGAATATAATCACAATGAGCAAGATAATATGGAAAATGCCTAACATCAGTGTATCTGATGTGGAGCATTTGAAGCTTTTAAAAGGCCTGAATTCCGGTATATTTCTATCACTGACATTCCACTCGTGGGAGGCTTTCAAGTACCCAGTGTTACTGACTGCGAGCAGAAAAACATGGGCTATCAAACTTCTTCGCAGCTAGAGACACCTAGATTCATCATACTTGCGTTTCAGACTGATAAAAGAGGTAATATGGCAAATGATTCCACCGTGTTCGACAACTGCAAGTTAATTAATGCCAAAGTTTATCTCAATTCAGAATTCTACCCATGTGACAATTTACATCTGCAGTGGAATCAAAATGTATTCAGTCTAGCTTATGACATGTATGCAAGGTTTCGTGCTTCTTACTATGAAACTGCCTAGAGAGAGGGAGGAGGATGTCTACTCAGTCCACGTAAGTTCAAGGAGCTTTTACCGATCATTGTAAGAGACTGCTCAAAACAGAACGAGATAATTAAATATGGACCTATAGATGTGCGAACTGAATTTAAATCTTGGACAATTTTTCCAGATCACACTGCTGCGTATGCTCTAGTTCTACATGACTGTGCGATCAACTGTTGCCCACTCATCGGTGTTGTGCAACGAGCTGTATAAATGAATAAGTGCTGCACCATACCTAGAGCATTTCACAATGGCGTCTCAAGGTGTAAACATCATAGCAGATGCTCAGAGTTTCTATGATGGTGAGTGTAGACAGTTCATATTTAAAGATGTTGCGTTTGTAGCAAACACACAATATGCTAGAATAATAGCGACATTCTCAGCAAACATTGCATCACTGAGGTCTTTCAAGTACGTGAAGTTTACTAAGACATGGAAGAGTGCAAAGTGGTTAACACATTTCTACCATGGAGTTCACTGGGATGATCCTTGCGTACCCTATCAAGATATGATGATGGCGCTTAAATTATGCGATCACACAGATACCATCGACTGTGTGAAGGGGAATGAGAAGATCTCATTAATGCATCGAATCTTTAAGTTTGCTGCTACTCAAGACCTGGAATTCTACGGGTGTCCTTCTCTACATCGACTCAAGAAAAAGTGTTGCTGTGTCTGCTTATGAAAATGTAAAATTACTTTTAAGTTGGAGCAGAAATAAATGAATTTTTACCTCACAACCTCTGTGTTCTTTTCTCTCAACCCTGCTCCTGATGTGATGATGTACCATTTTTTAACCAATGCTCTGTCTGTGGTTTTCTTCAAGTACAGGAGATATAATTTTAGACATGTCAGCTATATATCTTTGGAAGCAGACATGGTCACGTGCCTTCTGCTCCCATAACCCAATTCTTGCTGCGTGATAGGCGTAACTCGATGCACCCATTATATATATTTTGATATCTTCCATCTTAAACTTTGCCTCCTCAATAGCACTTCAGCAAAAACTACTACGGTGCTCCCACACCACCACCACCAGCAGTTTGGATGGTAAGTTCAGGGACGATCACTAAGAAGAATGGAGCCTGTGCTATACTAGGAAGCATTGGGGAATCTATCTTGGCGCTAGACCCGCACCACAGTTATGCGTCATTGCTCAGCAACAGTACCTAGGTGGACACGTGTTTCGACTGAAATTTCTTGGGTTTCATGTATGAAACAGTTGTCACTGCCTCATCATTGCGGAACCCGAACTGACACCTATACGTCGCTTCGCTGCTGACGTCGGCGGCGGCTGTGGAGGCGTCGGGTGTCGAGCTTGGGGTGTGTGTCTCTTATTAGCGATCTTTTGTGTAAACTGTATTCCGTCAATTTCACTGATCAATAGGATGCTGTGAATTAAAAAAAAACTACCCCATACATGTGAAAAAAACCGATTTAATTAATTTGTATACATTTTTTATATCAATGTGGTGCTATCTGTACATAGTTAAGGGGGATGGAGGGGGGTGCGTGAGTGGATGACATGGAGCAGAACAGCAGATTAATTGCGTAACACTGTGTTAATTTGCATGATTTTTATGTAAAACGCAGTACAATAGTTAAAGGGGGTGGATGACAGAGAGGAATACGCCAGATATGGCGTTCAAAAGCATGTGAAATTCGGAAAGTGTACCAGAAAATAGTGGGGGGACAATTAATTGCTTCAAAAATGGTTCAAATGGCTCTAACCACTATGGGACTTATTATCTGAGGTCATCAGTCCCCTAGACTTAGATCTATTTTAACCTAATATACCTAAGAAGAGCACACACATTCATACCTGAGGCAGGATTCGTACCTGTGACCGTAGCAGGCGTGTGGTTCTGGACTGAAGCACCCATAACCGCTAGGCCACAGCAGTCAACTACTAATTACTTAATTTGGCATGAAAGACGGTGCAATAATTTAAGGAAATGGAGGTGACATGGAAAACAACTTAACAGAACTGTAGGTTAGTAAGACTTAGGTCCGTTCTATCCAGCACAGGCTGAGTCCTTTTCCAGCCTATTCCTAGGAATAGGTGGTCGGGTGACTTAGGTTAGTAAAGGTAGCACAAGTGCGCTTTTTTTCCCACCATTTTCTTAGGTTAGTGGAGGTAGCCGTGGTATGTTGCATTGTCCTGATGGAACTTCCCTCCATTTTCTGTGGGAGGAAAGGGGAGGGGGACTGGATTTACCACTAGGTAAGAGGTTAATTAATTCATAAATTTAATTAAGTACTCAAACTGATAAGAGCAAAAGGAGCTATTCCAATAACTCAGACCTGAAAGTGTAGCTGTAGCAGCGAGGGGGGGGGGGGGTAAGCGGGTTGGAGGAGGGGGAGGGGGTGGGGGGGACAACTGGATAAGTGCCTGTCAATCAAAAGGGGGGTGATACGGAAAAGCACATAACAGAACAATAGGTTAAGTACCTGTCAATCAAAGGAGAACAATAGGTTAGCCCCTGAGTGCATACCTGCTCCTGATGTAGGCAACCCACACTAACAAAATGTGCCAGAAATAAGGTAGCCCCCCTACTGACGAAGCACTGGAGAGACCGGATGCAGCCATGGTATTCACAGCAAATTCCGCGCGTGTGAATCGCACTGGCGGGTTACGGCGCATGCATTGGGAGGAGACATGCGCGAGACAGCCAGGTAGTGTGTGCTGCCCTCAGTGGTGAAGTGAGAACAGCATTATTGCTGAGTATCGACTGAGCATGTCGATTCCACTGTTACCGCATAATTTTAATAATTGGATTCTAGTTTTTACCTACAATTCGTTAAATTGTCAGCAAGACATATTTCCACAGATTCTTTAATTACAGAGTCCCAGAAGCTGGAAACCGGTGCTAAAATTTTGGTGTTGTTGTGTTCCATTGTATGTCCCATGGAAATGCAATATTATGCTACTCCTGATTTTATGGGTTGCTGCAGACAGGTGTGTCTTTCGTGCTCTACACAGCGTTCCTGGAGTGTTTGTGTCGTCTGACCTATATATGCCTACAATCAGAAGATATACAGGGTGTTACAAAAAGGTACGGCCAAACTTTCAGGAAACATTCCTCATACACAAAGAAAGAAAATGTGTTATGTGGACATGTGTCCGGAAACGCTTACTTTCCATGTTAGAGCTCATTTTATTACTTCTCTTCAAATCACATTAATCATGGAATGGAAACACACAGCAACAGAATGTACCAGCGTGACTTCAAACACTTTGTTACAGGAAATGTTCAAAATGTCCTCCGTTAGCGAGGATACATGCATCCACCCTCCGTCGCGTGGAATCCCTGATGCGCTGATGCAGCCCTGGAGAATGGCGTATTGTATCACAGCCGTCCACAATACGAGCACGAAGAGTCTCTACATTTGGTGCCGGGGTTGCGTAGACAAAAGCTTTCAAATGCCCCCATAAATGAAAATCAAGAGGGTTGAGGTCAGGAGAGCGTGGAGGCCATGGAATTGGTCCGCCTCTACCAATCCATCGGTCACCGAGTCTGTTGTTGAGAAGCGTACGAATACTTCGTCTGAAATGTGCAGGAGCTCCATCGTGCATGAGCCACATGTTTTGCCGTACTTGTAAAGGCGCATGTTCTAGCAGTACAGGTAGAGTATCCCGTATGAAATCATGATAACGTGTTCCATTGGAAGAAACTAAAATGAGCTCTAACATAGGAATTAAGCGTTTCCGGACACATGTCCACATAACATCTTTACTTTATTTGTGTGTGAGGAATGTTTCCTGAAAATTTGGCCGTACCTTTTTGTAACACCCTGTATAGACATCTAAGTGATTCTTTGTACCGCAAAATCGGTAATGACCCAACGGGCCGTATATCCAGAAAGACTGCTACTCTTTTGAACGATAGTTCTTTACCTAAGCAAGTTATCAAGGGACTGAGACCTCACAATGCTGTTGCGCCAAGACGGTATTGGCTGCCCAAGATTCACAAGGATGGAGCTCCACTACGATTGATAGTGAGTAATATTGGTGCTTCTACTTATTCGACTGCAAAACATCTGGCCTCCTTACTCAAGCCGTATGTGTGTAAGTGCTGCCACCATATAGGTAATTCCAAGGATTTTATCAATCGTTTGATGACTGTTAACCTGAGCAGCTCGGATTTACTAACTAGCTTCGATGTGGTCTCACTTTTTACCAAAGTGCCTTTATTTGACTCTCTACATCTTATTCGTAACTTGTTCAGTGATTATTTGACCGCTCTGTTTGAACGTATTCTCTCTTCAACGTATTTTTTGTTTAATAACGAAGTTTTTGAACAAACTGACCGTGTCGCCACGGGGAGTCTCTTGTCCACTGTGGTGGCCAGTCTTTTTATGGAAGTCTTTGGGGAGAAAGCTTTTGAGTCTGTCGTCATAAAGCCTACGGTTTTTTGGCTTTACGTAGATGATACTTTCGTTGTATGGCCTCATGGCAGACACGAACTGGAAAAATTCCTTTGTCATTTAATCTCTTTACATGAGAAAATCAAGTTTACTATGGAGAATGAGAAAGATGGAACTGTACCCTTTTTAGACGTGTTGGTACCCCGTAAGAATGATGGGTCTTTGGGACATTCGGTGTACAGAAAACCCACACATACAGAGCTGTATCTCCAGGCGTCCAGCTGCCATCACCCCGCGCAAAACGCTAGTGTTCTCAGTACTTTAATTCATCGGGTGCTTGTAATATGGATGCTGATAGCCTTCACGAAGAATTACTGCATCTGGAGAAAGTTTTTAGAGGACGGCTATACTTCGCGTCAAATACGGAAGGCCATGCACAATTATAATAGCAAGAAGCAACGCTCTGATGATACTGATGACTATAAATCAACTGCGTTCCTTCGATATGCCGGCAACTTATCTTTTAAAATAGGCAGATTTGCTAAGGAAGAATAATATTAATGTCATCTTCCGTCCACCAGCAAAGAGCGGGGCCTTAGTTGCATGCGTTAAAGCCTATTTACAATAGAGGAAGGCGGGTGTTTATACAATTCCTTGCGAGTGTGGCGCGGCATGTGTAGATCAGACGACAACAACGGTCCGGGAACGCTGTGTAGAACATGAAAGACACACCCGTCTGCGGCAACCCTTAAAATTAGCAGTAGCAGAACATTGTATTTCCACGGGACATTCAATGGAATACAATAACACCAAAATGTTAGCATCAGTTTCCAGCTTCAGGGAGTCTGTAATTAAAGAATCCGTGGAAATACGTCTTGCCGACAATTTAACGAATCGTGATAAAGGCTTTCAGCTGGATAAAAATTGGAATCCAATTATTAAAATTATGCAGTAACAGTGGAATCGACATGCTCTGTCGATACTCAGCGATTAGACTGTTCTTACTTCACCACTGAGGGCAGCACTCACTACTTGGCTGCCTCGCGCATGTCACCTAACGCATGCGCCGTAACCCACCAGTACGATTCGTATGCGCGGAATTCACTACAAATACCATGACTGCATCAGGTCTCTTCGGTACTTCGTCTACTCACCTAACGATAGCCGGACGTCTCTGGGCCGAAATATCGTGGCAGAATGTTGATGGGATCCGGCTGCAAACCCGAAGAAATACGCCGGGAAAACTTCAGATGTCACATATAACAAAATGCATCACCCTTGGAATATACTAAAATTTTCGGGGCACCAGTAGCAGTATCTTCAGAATTACAGAACAGTCTTCACAAATTAGATAACAGATTGCCTAGTTCAATACAGATCAAATCCTCTCCCTCGTGAACTGGTCGGAACTACTTCGATATACGGGTATTGTTAAGGGCTTAAGTGATGCAGCTGTTCCCCGTATAAAAAACAGGCTCCACTGTGATCGCTTAAGGCCAGTACTCCCTCCACAGTGCTCTCAGGTCTTGTTGAAACGTAAGCTTTCCTATCCTGAACATACTCTTTCATTTTCTGCTAGGAAATGTAATCACAATCAGACTGTTTAACGATAGTCAAAATGATTGGAATTACAGGTGGAGGGCTGACAATACTATTCAAACCAGATTTGTATATAAAGGACAATTCAGCTGTCCTTATCGATTATTTTCATGCACCCGCACTACATCTACTTACTCGTACCTACTCCGCAGACCAGCATACGTTGAGTGGTGCAGGGAACCCTGTACCATTACTTCTCTTTTCCTTTCTTGAGAGTCCATTTGCAGAGAACCATTTAAAAATTTTCTGAATGATATTATTTTCAATTTCCTCAGCTAACTCTTGTTTGCGGGTGTGATTACCATACTTGAATAATCAGTGAAAAGAACTTACTCTGTTTATTCATGAATACAGAGTGGCAAGTCATTAATATATATTAAGAAGAATAAGGGACACAATATCGAAGGCTGTGGGACACCATTCTTGATACGTGCCCAGTTACAGGACTCTGCTGATGTATGCAGACTATCTGTACTGTTAATTTCAACCACCTCCATTCTTCCAGTTAAATATGAATTAAACCATTTGTGCACTGTCCCATTCATACCACAAAACGTAAGCTTATCGAAAGGAATTTCATGATTCACACAGCCAAAAATCTTCAAGAGTTCACAAAAAATTACAGTGGGTGATTTTGGTTATTGAGAGCATTAAATATTTGATCAGTGAAAGCATATATAGCATTTCCTGATGAAAAGTCTCTCTGAAAACCAAACTGACAGTTTGTTAGTACTTCATTTTTGCAAATATATGAAGATAATCTTGAATACATTACTTCATCAAGAATTTTGGATAAAGCTGTAATAAGTGAGATTGGGCAGTAGTTGTTAGCGTCACACCTATCTCCCTTTTATGCAGTGGTTTAACAATAGCATTGTTCAGTCTATCCAGAAAAAAGCCCTATTAAGGGCGCTACTATGCGTGTGACTGAGAATTCTACTCATCTGTTGGGAACAAGATTTTTGTACCATGTTGGAAATGCCATCAATTCCATGTGAGCCTTTACTTTTGAGTGAATTTAATATTTTGATAATTTCAGTAGAAGAGGTGGGTTGAATTTCAATTTTATCAAATTGGCTCTGAGCACTATGTGACTTAACATCTGTGGTCATCAGTCCCCTAGAACTTAGAACTACTTAAACCTAACTAACCTAAGGACAGCACACACATACATGCCCGAGGCAGGATTCGAACCTGCGACCGTAGCAGTCACGTGGTTCCAGACTGAAGCGCCTAGAACCGCACGGCCAAACCGGCCGGCAATTTTATCAAATTGTATAGGTATTGCCTCTTTCATAGACAGCCTTGCAATTTATAATGAACATCTGGGTCCCATATACTCTACAACACTTAAAAATGATTATTAAAACATTTTCTAACTCTCACGTTCTGTTAACAAATATTTCGTTGAATGTGAAAGCAATACAGTCTACCTGTGCTCTCGGTTACTCTGTATCCCTTTTAATAGTATTGAAAATTGTTTTAATTGTTCCAAACTGTTTTAACTTTATCATCAGAAGTGCTAATCTCAGACATAATGCATATACTTTGGGACGTTTTGATAACTTTCCTCAATACAGTGCAGTAGTTTTTATAATACTTGACTGTTTCTGGATTATTAATCGTTCTAGCTATAAGATACATTTTTCTTCTGTTTTTACAAGATATTTTTATCCCTTTAAATAGTAAGCCACGGCTTTTTAGATGATTAAATTTCACTATTTTCTCCGGTACACTGCTTTCAAATATACTCACAAAGACATCATGAAAGAGGTCAAATTTTAAATTAGCATCAGGTGTCCTGTAAACTCATTCTAGTCTAATTGTTACAAGCTTTCCCAAAACTTGCAACTGTTAAATTTTTAATGGAGTGCACTTTTTGAAGATTTTTTGCATTACTTTATGGAGCTATGTTATATACTGTAGTAGCTGTGCATTATGATCAGAAAGACCATTCTTAACAGGAAAAGTTTTTATTTGATTAAATTTTTCTTCGTCTATAAAAATATTATCTATCAGCGTACTCCTTTCCGGTACTACCTGAGCAGGAAAGTCAGTAACTGATGACACATTTAAAGAACCAAGTAATACTTCAAGGTGATGCTTTCTGTAAGATTCTTTCAAAAAATCTACACTGAAATCCCTGCAAACAATAATTTGCTTCCCTCTGTATGACAACACAACAAAGAATCCAAGGTTTTGAGAAGTAGCTGTAAATTTCCGAATGGGGACCTGTATGCAGCTACAAATATAAAAATGTAATTTTTAGTGTGAGCTCATAGGTGTATGCTTCTAAATGTTACTCTACACAAAATTTCTCAGTTTCTGAATTTTTCACACTATGATAAATTTTGACATATATGGTAAGAAAGTAACATGCCGGCGCTCCCCGGAAACGTTGCCCAATCGGACAACGGCCAAATCTTCCACCACCGGAAACCAATGCCCGGACATCAAAAAGTAAAGTAAGTTTAACATACAGGGTGTTACAAAAAGGTACGGCCAAACTTCCAGGAAACATTTCTCACACACAATGAAAGAAAATATGTTATGTGGGCATGTGTCCGGAAACGCTTACTTTCCATGTTAGAGCTCATTTTATTACTTCTCTTCAAATCACATTAATCATGGATTGGAAATACACAGCAACAGAACGTACCAGCATGACTTCAAACACTTTGTTACAGGAAATGTTCAAAATGTCCTCCGTTAGCGAGCATACATGCATCCACACTCCGTCGCATGGAATCCCTGATGCGCTGATGCAGCCCTGGAGAATGGCGTATTGTATCACAGCCGTCCACAATACGAGGACGAAGGGTCTCTACATTTGGTGCCGGGGTTGGGTAGACAAGAGCTTTCAAATGCCCCCATAAATGAAAGTCAAGAGGGTTGAGGTCAGGAGAGCATGGAGGCCATGGAATTGGTCCGCCTCTACCAATCCATCGGTCACCGAATCTGTTGTTGAGAAGCGTACGAACACTTCGACTGAAATGTGCAGGAGCTCCATCGTGCATGAACCACTTGTTTTGTCCTACTTGTAAAGGCACATGTTCTAGCAGCACAGGTAGAGTATCCCGTATGAAATCATGATAACGTGTTCCATTGGAAGAAACTAAAATGAGCTCTAACATAGGAATTAAGCGTTTCCGGACACATGTCCACATAACATCTTTTCTTTATTTGTGTGTGAGGAATGTTTCCTGAAAGTTTGGCCATACCTTTTTGTAACACCCTGTATATGGTAACTCCTTCTCTCTATATAGTATCACTGCTTACATGTAGTGAAACCTTATATCCATCTACATTTATCTTTTCCACATTTGTGACTATATGATGTTCAGACAGACATAGTACGTCTATTCCATCCTCAGTTTCTAAATCTTCTAAGCAAACAAGAAGCTCATCTACTTTTCTCTAAACCCCTAATATCTTGATGGAATAGATTGAACACTATTTTTCACTGTATTTTTATGAGCATCTTGCGATATACTAACACTATTTTTCATTGTTTCATGAGAAGCATGGGCTGTGGGGAAACCAGAGAAGAAGGGAATCGAAGCATTTGATATGTAGTACTACAGAAGAATGTCGAAAATTAGAGAAACTGATAAGGTAAGGAATGAGGAAGTTCTCCAGGGAATGGGGGAGGAAAGGAATATACAGAAAACACTGACAAGGAGAAAAGACAAGGTGAAATAACTGCCATGATACAAGAGGGAGCTGTACAGGCTAAAAACTATAGAGGAAGACAGAGACTGGAATACGTCCAGCATATAATTGAGGACGTAGGTTGCAAGTCATACTATGAGATGAAGAGGTTGGCACAGGAGAGGAATCCGTGTCGGTTCGCGTCATACCAGTCAGAAGACAGATGACTCAAAAATAATTATTATTGTTCTAAGTGATTGTGGAATATAATATCGATACAAAATATGAGTGTAGTGGCAGAGTGCGTGGCTCACCTGGTCGCCCATGCCAGTGATGATGGGGATGTTCCAGTAGGCGGCGAGCCTGGCCACCGGCTCCAGTGCGAAGGCGCACGCCGGCCCGATGAAGGCCATCACGTTGTCCCAGAAGCGCATGTCCGTGGCCAGCCCGGGCGCCATATCGCCGGAGCACGACGGGTAACTGCGGGCAAACACGCGGCTCGTTACTCCACCAGCTCAGTGCAGACGAGCGCTTCACGCCACTGTGTGACGAACTAAAATAAAATCAGAACTCGGTGATACTACGAGTAAGTGTCCAAAGGCTGGGAAATTACAATTTTGTGCACAAATGATTACGAGTATCCTGAAACACAAGCAGGGGTTCTTTGCACACCGTGAGTTTGCGATTTTTGCGATGGCTGATCTGTATGTACAAAGTTTTGTTTTAAACTTGGGAAAACGCGCCAGATGTCAAAGCAAGCTTTTGGGCACGACGCATTAGGTCAGATACGTACTTGCGACTGGTGTAAATGTTTTGCAAAAGCGGTGAACACCGATTGACATTACGCCCGTACTGCTCGGCCGTCAATTGACATCACACCATAAAATCTACAGAACGTGAAAAATATGATTCAGCAGTATCGTAGAGAACCAACCAGAGACATCTGCTACGCTTCTGGGGTCCATTTGAACGTGTTCTGTCAGAAGCATTGGACGTAAGAAGGATTACGGCTAATTTTGTTCTGCAAGACGGTCAGAAGCAATATCGCATTTAACTCTGCAGGGAACTTAAACAACTTCTTCAGAAAGATCCACGCTTTCTTCCAAATGTTGTCACAGTTTTTTAGTTTACGGCAACCAGCCTGACACTGAACAGCAATCGTCCTTGTTCACGTAAGCCAAACTATGCTCGACAAGTCAAGAGTAATATACTTATATTGATGTGGAGTCGCACTACGTCCGTTCGGTGGCTCAGATGGATAGAGGGTCTGCCATGTAAACAAGAGATCCCGGGTTCGAGTCCCGGTCAAAGCACACATTTTCACCTATCCCCGTCGATATATGCGCCCGTCAGCAGGTGAAGGTATTAATATAATTCTAATTTAGTCAAGAGTAACGTTAAGTCTCTATTGACCTGCTCGTATGATGTTTCTGGGATTTTTTCGAAGTATGTTCGCTGAATTACGAGTTATGTTAACATCAGATGTACTGGATGTAGCTATACGTTGACATGCTCTGATAACATTCCTGCGATTTTTTCGAAATATATCTACTGAATTACGAATTCTCTTAGCATCAGCTGTACTGTGTGTAGCTATACGGTGACGTGCTCATAGCAGATTCCTAAAATTGTTTCGAAATATAATCTCTGAATTACGATTTCTTTTCGAATCAGCTGTACCAGGTATAGCTATCAAACCTTGTGCCGGTCCTGGACTCGAACCTGCATTTCCCACTTGCTGCGAGCGCCCGCCTTGCCATTTAGGCTACCCGAGACGCCCTCGGAACAACCGAGACTTGGATACGTCACGCCGTCTACGTCCTCGTCTCACAGTGTAATCTAATCCTGCCGGTCCGATGAAGGCCATCACGTTGCAAGACGGTAAATAACAGCATCATCTGCAAAGAGTCGAAGAATCGTTTGTGTAGATCACGAACAGCAGAGAGCTTATAACATTTCCCAAGGTAGGATGCTCGGGTAGCTTATACGGTAAAGCTGCCAAGCGGAGTATCTATGTAGATGCAGATGTAGGTGCAGATAATAGTGGACGACTGAGAAAAGTATAGATTCGATTTCCTTTGTTACAGTTCTCTATCTTCTACAACACAGATGGCGTAACATCGGCGAAATTATTCACAGAAGTAGTGGCCAAGAAAGGAAAAATGCATTCACAGAACCAGATTACGGAGTAATCATTTCGTATTTTTAAGCAATACTGTTTGCGGTTAGAGAAAATTTTAGCAGAGCTACGAGGGAAGAAGAAAACGACAAAATCCCGCAGCTCGGCCGTCTGGAGAGCTCGGCTGCCCCGGGCGAACTTCATTTGCAGCGGCCGGCTTCGCGGAATCCTGTCGCAGCCGCAGGCGCCTCAGCAGATTGCACGAGCGTCTCACTTAGTGACGGCCCTGCCGGTAGGTAGCCACGAGGATATAGAGGACATCAGAGTGGTCCACACGGGGGAAAGAATCCTCCCACACCGGACCGCACAGCCTCATATTACAGAGCTGTGCTGGTAAGACGGTCGGTTCGTGATGAGTTCTGCAGAACCACAGAGAAAGGCAGAGACAGAAGGGCCGCCAGGGTGCTCTCTGCGTCTATCCCACGCCACACGCTCCCGCCGTTGTTTGTCCTGGCAACTAGCAAAGCCGCGGCAAATGTCACTTTGGGCCACTGTTTCTGCTGCTGTCCCGCCCTAGCAAATTTATTTCCTCTCTACCTGCCACGTCGCTTGTTAATGTAGTACCTGAAGTGTTTTGATTGTGCTACTCATAATGAACAGTACAGTGTCTAAGTGTCACCACCATAAGCAAGTTGACAGGTAAATCAGCGCCTGTTTTATGCTCACCCAGATGCACACGCTACCTGTCACGTTTTACGATCTTCCCCTCACCTCCCCGGCTCTCTAAAATCACCACTGCAACAACGAAGTACATACCGAGGAATGTGCACTTTGGTTACACCCCAGTACCATAGTCAGTACTCATCCAGTATTCTGAATAACGTTTATCATGGTTTATCTGTGTCAGTACAGTCAACATATGAAAACCAACCTATGCTTGTCTCTAATGATGAGAGTAACTGTGAAAATGAATGTGGCCATTGCCACAGAATTTGCGCCGTATACGTTTTCTTGACTAAAAAACGGTAGGAATTTTACAGTATCCACTGTAGTACTGTTATTACAATCATCATTCACTCTGACTCATATTAATGTTCGACTTCTTCCTGGACTTTTTCTCCGTGGGTAAACGAGGATGATAAATAACAGCAACAAGGTTTCATTCATAACGGAAATATTTATAGAGACAACTTCTCAATAAATAAACCTTTTTCAGGCCTATTTCAGGCCTTTCTCCGCACATTTTATCCTGTTTGCATACGGAATTAGTGTACGAGACTCTGTTGCTTCATGTACTATCCTATTCAGTTTTCACTTTGTCGACTTTTCGCTCGCATTGCGTGCTGATCACAGAAGTGGTCAGGGGATAGCTTGCACGAACATGCTTTACCTACCTCTCTGTACCTAACATTTCATTCTTGAAGTACTTTTTTCTGTTAAATACATCTGGTCTTGAGCGAGGGAACTTTGGTTCGAAAACATGAGAAACCTCTGCATGCTCTGGAATATCTGCCAGTCATTAAGAAGGCAGGCCTCATGCTAGTTGAGAGCACGGGAAGACGGGTGAGCCTCTCAGGGATTATCCCCCTGTCTCAGCCTCTGTAGACAATGAGCGATGGAATGGAATGCTGATGGCCTCTGGAGCAGAATGGGAAACTACTGTTGGAAGGGATGAGAACTTCTCTTGTTAACAAACCTTTGTATGGAGTCCTTAGCTGTCCACTTGCCGTTATCGTGCTGTATGTGGTCTCTAGATAAATTTGCTCAAGCAGAATATATAACCACTTGCGTGTCTTGAAATTGGCACACTTTGCACTTTCCGAGGGAATACTGTGCAAAGCCCAGCAAAATTTCCGGAATTTTCAACAGTCAAGTCTGGTTGTAGGAACAGGGCGACACTCGTTTGCAGTTCCATATAAACTTATCAGCCAGGACATTACGATCATCTATGTCGTAACTTGCGTGTCCAACTTTGGCACAGATAGCAGTGCCAATGCATCGTGGCATGGAAACAATAAGGCCTTTATAAGTCGCTGGAAGGAGCTGGCACCACATCTGAAAACACACACACACACACACACACACACACACACACACACACACAGTCAACTGATTCCTGTAAATTCTGAGGATGCGGGAGATGAGCTCATCCCACGTTCAATTACATCCCAGATGTATTCGTTTCAGTGCAGATTTGGCGGGTTGGGGGCCAGTCTGTTTCTTGAGTCACTCCATCACACTCCTAGCCTTGTGACATGACGCACTACCTTGTGGAAAAATGCCACCACCATACGGGAAACACGATCGTCATGGAGGGGTGTATGTGATCTGCAACCAGCGTAGATACGCTGTGGCCGTCATGGTGCCTTGCACGAGTTCCGCTGGAGCCATGGGTAGCCGTGAATGTTCCCCAGAGCATGATGGAAGCGCCGCAAGTTTGTCTCCATATCACAGTATAGGTGTCAAGGAACTGTTCCTCTGGAAGACGATGGTTTCGCGCCTTCCCATCGGCACCATGAAGAAGGTATCGGGATTCACCAGACAAAGCAACGCTCTGCCACTGCTGCGCCTGGCCAGCCGCTGTGGCCGCGACGTTCTAGGCGCTTCAGTCCGGAACCGCGCTGCTGCTACGGTCGTAGGTTCGAATCCTGCCTCAGGCATGGATGTGTGTGGTGCCCTCAGGTTAGTTAGGATTAAGTAGTTCTGTCTTGATGACCTCAGATGTTAAGTCCCATAGTGCTTAGAGTCATTTGAACCTCCTGAACCACTGCGCCAACGTCCAAAGACGATGGCCACGTGCCCATTCCAGTTGTAGTTACCAACAACGTGGTGTTAACATTGGCCTATTCATGGTCGTCGGTTGCGGAGACCCATTATTAGGAGTGTTTTCTGAAGTGTGTATTCAGACACACTTGAACTCTGCCCAGCATTCTGAGGTTAGTACTGCCACAGTTCGCCGCTTGTCCTGCTTTACCAATCTGCCCAGCCCACGAAGTCCGACACTTATCCGAGCGGTGGCCGCCCATCTCCACGACGTCTAGTTTGGTTTCTCCAAATGCTGAAAACACTCAGCACAGCACTCCGCGACAACCCCAAGTCGTGCAGTTTCAGAAATGATTGTGCCAAGCCTCCGGGCCATCACTATCTGCCCTCGGTCAATCTGAGATAGATCGCGTGTCTTCCCCATTCTAGACACGGACACTACTCTCACTGATGCTACATGCACCGTGCGTGTTTCTGACTAGCAGTCATTGCTCACCAGATCAAGCTGATATTGCCTGGACGGGTTTACATCGATAGTAAGTCGGTGGTCGTAATGTTATGGCTTATGAGTGTACATGTATCTCATTGATGGATACATCTTTAAGTTTATGGACGGAGGCAGTGAGTGGACTTCCATATCTCTCGTTGGAAGAGCACGTAGGCCCTTTCTGGGACTGTCTAGTAAGAGTGTGCCGGGTGCCTTACCGAGGTCCGAAGGCAAACTATCAATACTAAGATTGGACTTCTGATTTGAACTTGGTGACTATACTTTAGACTCGCTGCTCGTACGTGTTTTTCTTGACTTCGGTCTCCTATGAAGTCCTTGAAGTTTCACTTTGGGGCCTAGTCGCATCCTCGACTAGCAATCAGGAGGATGGCGGGATCCGAGATTCACAGCAACAGTTAGCAGTGGCCGCAGTTCGACGAGACTTGTCTGCAGCCTCCTCGATGGCAATGCGCACTCGCGACTTTGGAGGTCGCAGATATATTGAAGGAAGAGGAGATCCTGTTTTTTATTTTTAGTCCTGCTAACTTGATACAAGTGCTTCATACAACGGCAACCTGATTTTTGCTACAAAAACGATATTTTCCGTTAGCCATGCTTTGTTTCATTGTCATTGGAGCTCATCCGACTGATGACGTTCCTTTATTATTCCTTCTTTATTCAATGACCTGTTGTGTGCTCTACTGGAATTCATACCCTTTTTGTGTAATTTTAAAGTTTAGAAGCACGGTTGAAATTGTGATTCGTGTCCTTAACGTGCCTGGACTTCACCTCAACCGCAGTTGTCTACCATCATGCTGGTGGCGCCCCTGATAACAACTCAGTTTTCTTATCTTGTTTTATAATCTCGACGTTGTCCGCCCCTGCTAGCTGAGTAGTCAGCGTGATAGAACGTCGGTCCTACGGGCCCGGGCTCGATTTCCGGCTCGGTCGGAGATTTTCTCCGCTCAGGGACTGGGTGTTGTGTTGTCCTAATCATCATCATTTCATCCCCATCAAGGGGCAAGTCGCCGAAGTGGCGTCAAATCGAAAGACTTGCACCAGGCGAACGGTCTACCCGACGGGAGGCCCTAGTCACACGACATTTCCATTTACGTCGACGTTTATCTGTCCTGAGTAATTTTTGTTCATTGCTTGAATAAACATTGTTTTACCAGATAAAACTGTCATTCGACAACCATTAAAGTAAATTACTGAACTGAAATGCCCAAGTCCTCCCCCATAAGCAATAGGTGAGTCCCATTACGAGTTCAGGTGCACCACTAGTAACTGCTTGTAGCCACAGCGTGTGATCATTCAGCCTGTACTACACATACCATCCAGCGGCGACAGGATTAACTTTGTAAAGGATCTGTCGCCTACACGTGAGCACTCCGCCAGCAGCGCAGTGCCGTGCGGCAAGTCTGGGAGAGTCATATTCGCTGCCAGTATGCGTGGAGGGTACAAGGATTTTATCAGCCGCGCGCATTTTATCAACTGACTGCATTTTACCTACTGTATTTTTATCAAGATATGTAAACTTTGACTTCATGTAATGTAACATGGCAATCTTATAACAAGTTGTATAAGGTATGTGGAATTTAGTATTGTATATACTTGGTGAATTTACTTGTAGGCTCCCTCGACCCTTTATTATCTTCATGTTTTCCGCTTAGATTAGATCAGATGACGCCAGCATAAGACTGTTGAAATTGGCCATTTTGGAACAATAAAAGTGTCTACACTGCGATCGCGGCATACGAAGTGTGTTCTTCATTTCCAATCATACCGATTGTTCTAAAGAACAGCATGTGTACCAGGCAAAATTATCAAATAAAGTTTTCTATGCGCACGGCAGTTGATTTTACGAGTAGTCTCTAGTTTCATGGGGGATAATCTATCATTCTTATTATCTGGGGTGATACAATCAGCATCAGTCTAACCTGCGTAGCCACGGGGCACCTGATGAACAAGAAGTAGTCTTCAAATCACAACAGGCTTCTAGCAGCCATAATAATTTTAACACAGAGGACAGCAAATAAAGAAATTTTGCATATCTAACGCGTACATGATTAAATTTGCAACTGATATGATTATAACCCGTGGTCTAGGGGCAGCGTCTTTGATTCATAATCAAAACGTCTTCGGTCCCGGGTTTGATCCCCGCCACTGCCTAAATTTTGATAAATAATCAGCACTGGCGGCCGAAGACTTCCGGCATAAGAAGTCAGCCTCATTCTGCCAACTGCCTTGTCAAAGAGGGCGGAGGAGCGGATAGAGGTTCAGGGCACTCTCTTGTCCTAGGGGTGGGAAATTGCCCCTAAAGGTGGAAGAATCAGCAATCCGGAATAGTCCCCCATTCGGATCTCCGGGAGGGGACTGCCAAGGGGGAGGTTACCATGAGAAAAAGATTGAATAATCAACGAAACGATAACATTCTACGAGTCGGGGCGTGGAATGTCAGAAGCTTGAACGTGGTAGGGAAAGTAGAAAATCTGAAAAGGGAAATGCAAAGGCTCAACCTAGATATAGTAGGAAGTGAAGTGAAGTGGAAGGAAGACAAGGATTTCTGGTCAGATGAGTATCGGGTAATATCAACAGCAGCAGAAAATGGTATAACAGGTGTAGGATTCGTTATGAATAGGAAGGTAGGGCAGAGCGTGTGTTACTGTGAACAGTTCAGTGACCGGGTTGTTCTAATCAGAATCGACAGCAGACCAACACCGACAACGATAGTTCAGGTATACATGCCGACGTCGCAAGCTGAAGATGAACGGATAGAGAAAGTGTATGAGGATATTGAAACGGTAATGCAGTATGTAAAGGGGGACGAAAATCTAATAGTCATGGGCGACTGGAATGCAGTTGTAGGGGAAGGAGTAGAAGAAAAGGTTACAGGAGAATATGGGCTTGGGACAAGGAATGAAAGAGGAGAAAGACTAATTGAGTTCTGTAACAAGTTTCAACTACTAATAGCGAATACCCTGTTCAAGAATCACGAGAGGAGGAGGTATACTTGGAAAAGGCCGGGAGATACGGGAAGATTTCAATTAGATTACATCATGGTCAGACAGAGATTCCGAAATCAGATACTGGGTTGTAAGGCGTACCCAGGAGCAGATATAGACTCAGATCACAATACAGTAGTGATGAAGAGTAGGCTGAAGTTCAAGACATTAGTCAGGAAGAATCAATACGCAAAGAAGTGGGATACGGAAGTACTAAGGAATGACGAGATACGTTTGAAGTTCTCCAACGCTATAGATACAGCAATAAGGAATAGCGCAGTAGGCAGTACAGTTGAAGAGGAATGGACATCTCTAAAAAGGCCCATCACAGAAGTTGGGAAGGAAAACATAGGTACAAAGAAGGTAGCTGCGAAGAAACCGTGGGTAACAGAAGAAATACTTCAGTTGATTGACGAAAGGAGGAGGTACAAACATGTTCCGGGAAAATCAGGAATACAGAAATACAAGTCGCCGAGGAATGAAATAAATAGGAAGTGCAGGGAAGCTAAGACGAAATGGCGGCAGTAAAATTGTGAAGACATCGAAAAAGATATGATTGTCGGAAGGACAGACTCAGCATACAGGAAAGTCGAAACAACCTTTGGTGACATTAAAAGCAACGGTGGTAACATTAAGAGTGCAACGAGAATTCCACTGTTAAATGCAGAGGAGAGAGCAGATAGGTGGAAAGAATACATTGAAAGCCTCTATGAGGGTGAAGATTTGTCTGATGTGAAAGAAGAAGAAACAGGAGTCGATTTAGAAGAGGTAGGGGATCCAGTATTAGAATCGGAATTTAAAAGAGCTTTGGAGGACTTACGGTCAAATAAGGCAGAAGGGATAGATAACATTCCATCAGAATTTCTAAAATCATTGGGGGAAGTGGCAACAAAACGACTATTCACGTTGGTGTGTAGAATATATGAGTCTGGCGACATACCATCTGACTTTCGGAAAAGCATCATCCACACAATTCCGATGACGGCAAGAGCTGACAAGTGCGCGAATTATCGCACAATCAGCTTAACAGCTCATGCATCGAAGCTGCTTACAAGAATAATATACAGAAGAATGGAAAAGAAGAGAATGCGCTAGGTGACGATCAGTTTGGCTTTAGGAAAAGTAAAGGGACGAGAGAGGCAGTTCTGACGTTACGGCTAATAATGGAAGCAAGGCTAAATAAAAATCAAGACACTTTCATAGTATTTGTCGACCTGGAAAAAGCGTTCGACAATATAAAATGGTGCAAGCTGTTCGAGATTCTGAAAAAAGTAGGGGTAAGCTATAGGGAGAGACGGGTCATATACAATGTGTACAACAACCAAGAAGGAATAATAAGAGTGGACGATCAAGAACGAAGTGCTCGTATTAAGAAGGGTGTAAGACAAGTCTGTAGCCTTTCGCTCCTACTCTTTAATTTGTGCATCGAGGAAGCAATGATAGAAATAAATGAAAGGTTCAGGAGTGGAATTAAAATACAAGGTGAAAGGATATCAATGATACGATTCGCTGATGACATTGCTATCCTGAGCGAAAGTGAAGAAGAATTAAATGATCTACTAAACGGAATGAGCATTGTAATGGGTACACAGTACGGTTTGAGAGTAAATCGGAGAAAGACGAAGGTAATGAGAAGTAATAGAAATGAGAACAGCGAGAAACTTAACATCAGGATTGATGGTCACGAAGTCAATGAAGTTAAGGAATTCTGCTACATAGGCAGTAAAATAACCAATGACGGACGGAGCAAGGAGGACATCAAAAGCAGACTCGCTATGGCAAAAAAGGCATTTCTGGCCAAGAGAAGTCTGCTAATATCAAATACCGGCCTTCATTTGAGGAAGAAATTTCTGAGGATGTACGTCTGGAGTACAGCATTGTATGGTAGTGAAACATGGACTGTGGGAAAACCGGAACAGAAGAGAATCGAAGCATTTGAGATGTGGTGCTATAGACGAATATTGAAAATTAGGTGGACTAATAAGGTAAGGAATGAGGAGGTTCTACGCAGAATCGGAGAGGAAAGGAATATGTGGAAAACACTAATAAGGAGAAGGGACAGGATGATAGGACATCTGCTAAGACATGAGGGAATGACTTCCACGGTACTAGAGGGAGCTGTAGAGGGCAAAAACTGTGGAGGAAGACAGAGATTGGAATACGTCAAGCAAAAATTGAGGACGTAGGTTGCAAGTGCTACTCTGAGATGAAGAGCTTAGCACAGGAAAGGAATTCGTGGCGGGCCGCATCAAACCAGTCAGTGGATTGATGACCAAAAAATAAAATAAAAATGGGTGTATGCAGGGTGCTAAATTTAGGATCAAGGCTGCCACCGCTAGGAACAATGGCTCTAAGCTAGTTGGGCATCGGCTCGAACTGAGATTGGGTGACAGACGCGAGTTCTCACTGCACGCTGCTACTGCTCTGTGACAGAGTCGATACAGTACAGTGACTGACGAGCTGCGGCGCGCCACTCTGTCGAGGATCCATGACCAGGTGTATTCACCGGTCGAGGGACCTGGGGAACGTGCTAACAGGCCAACAGTCGAACACCCCCTGTACCGAGGCAACGTGCATGGCGTTATGGCTCCCCAGAACCTGTCCACTCCACGTTCATGGGGAAGTTGTTAAATTCTGACTAGTGCAAGCAGCAGTGTCGCAGAACGATAAACCACTGTCTCAACAGGCCACGACCCTGCTGCTGGCGAATCTCGACATGCACTGGTAGACACTTAACCTTATTACACGAGGCATAACTCGGTCTTCTCACAAACATACACCTCACAAACTCCTCAACGAGAAAACAGCTGCACTGTCATCTATGGTATCACGCACCGAAACCACCCTACTGCCGACTCAAAGTTGGTAGTGGAATTTCAAGTTTCCGTCAGATGCCGATAGTGGGATCCGATGGACCCAATGGTACATGCCTCCTGCTGTTCCGTACCACCAGCGCCCCCTGGCACCCTGATATAGAATGGCCACTGGCAGCCACACGACCCACTCGTGCTTGGAGTCTCTTTGCTACTTGATGCTTCACAAAAGCCGCCTAGTCACAGCTCGTACACCATCTTTCGTCCTTTAGCTCAGATTGCCGCCTCATCCTTGTTGCTGTTTTATCAGCTGTACTCTGCTTCTTCCTGCATTATTTTTAATGAGTCTTCGTGTGTTTGGAGAAATACAGTTTAAGTAATTTTTCTGTTTGTTGTGTTAATCTCCAGTCCAGCTTTCGTTGGACGACGGTTGCCGCTCCTCTCTAGCCCATCTTTCCTTACCATTGTGCACAAAGTAGTGCCCGACGTCATCCACATAAGCAGAATCTATATAGCTTTACTACTATCTAATTTGTGCGTTTGAACTGAATTTGCACATCCAAGTAAATAGTACGTAACTTTCTCCCCAGTTCGACGTTTGCTGCATGCTGCCTCCATGATGCTGCATTTTTTAATCAGTAACTTTGTATACAAATACTTACGTTCACCGTTATATTTGTTCCAGTCTACGGAAGACACATGAAACATGTCCTTAAGTTTACTTACTGAAATGCTACACTACTGGCCATTAAAATTGCTACACCACGAAGATGACGTGCTACAGGCGCGAAATTTAACCGACAGGAAGAAGATGCTGTGATATGCAAATGATTACCTTTTCAGATTATTCACACAAGGTTGGCACCGAACGCGATACCTACAACGTACTGACAAGGAAGTTTCCCTCCGATTTCTCATACTCAAACAGCAGTTGACCGGCGTTGCCTGGTGAAACGTTGTTGTGATTCCTCGTGTAAGGAGGAGAAATGCGTACCGTCACGTTTCCGACTCGGATAAAGGTCGGATTGTAGCCTATCGCGATTGCGGTTTATCGCATCGCGACATTGCTGCTAGCGTTGGTCGAGATCCGATGACTGTTAGCAGAATGTGGAATCGGTGGGTTCGGGAGGGTAATACGGAACGCCGTCCTGAATCCCAACGGCTTCGTATCACTAGCAGTCGAGATGACAGGCATCCTATCCGCATGGCTGTAACGGATCGTGCAGCCACGTCTCGATCCCTGAGTCAACAGATGGGGACGTTTGCAAGACAACAACCATCTGTACGAACAGTTCGACGACGTTTGCAGCAGCGTGAACTATCAGCTCGGAGACCATGGCTGCTGTTACCCTTGACGCTGCATCACAGACAGGAGCGCCTGCGATGGTGTACTCAACGACGAACCTGGGTACACGAATGGCAAAACGTCATTTTCTCGGATGAATCCAGATTCTGTTTACAGCATCATGATGGTCGCACCCGTGTTTGGCGACAGCGCGTAACGCATACTGGAAGCGTGTATTCGTCATCGCCATCTACATCTACATCTACATCCATACTCCGCAAGCCACCTGACGATGTGTGGAGGAGGGTACTTTGAGTACCTCTATCGGTTCTCCCTTCTATTCCAGTCTCGTATTGTTCGTGGAAAGAAGGATTGTCGGTATGCTTCTGTGTGGGCTCTAATCTCTCTGATTTTATCCTCATGGTCTCTTCGCGAGATATACGTAGGAGGGAGCAATATACTACTTGACTCTTCGGTGAAGGTATGTTCTCGAAACTTTAACAAAAGCGCGTACCGAGCTACTGAGCGTCTCTCCTGCAGAGTCTTCCACTGGAGTTTATCTATCATCTCCGTAACGCTTTCGCGATTACTAAATTATCCTGTAACGAAGCGCGCTGCTCTCCGATGGATCTTCTCTATCTCTTCTATCAACCCTATCTGGTACGGATCCCACACTGCTGAGCAGTATTCAAGCAGTGGGCGAACAATCGTACTGTAACCTACTTCCTTTGTTTTCGGATTGCATTTCCTTAGGATTCTTCCAATGAATCTCAGTCTGGCATCTGCTTTACCGACGGTCAACTTTATATGATCATTCCATTTTAAATCACTCCTAATGTGTACTCCCAGATAATTTATCGAATTAACTGCTTCCAGTTGCTGACCTGCTATTTTGTAGCTAAATGATAAGGGATCTATCTTTCTATGTATTCGCAGCACATTACACTTGTCTACATTGAGATTGAATTGCCATTCCCTGCACCATGCGTCAATTCGCTGCAAATCCTCCTGCATTTCAGTACAATTTTCCATTGTTACAACCTCTCGATACACCAAAGCATCATCTGCAAAAAGCCTCAGTGAACTTCCGATGTCATCCACAAGGTCATTTATGTATATTGTGAATAGCAACGGTCCTATGACACTCCCCTGTGGCACACCTAAAATCACTCTTACTTCGGATGACTTCTCTCCATTGAGAATGACATGCTGCGTTCTGTTATCTAGGAACTCTTCAATCCAATCACACACTTGGTCTGATAGTCCATATGCTTTTACTTTGTTCATTAAACGACTGTGGGGAACTGTATCGAACGCCTTGCGGAAGTCAAGAAACACGGCATCCACCTGGGAACCCGTGTCTATGGCCCTCTGAGTCTCGTGGACGAATAGCGCGAGCTGGGTTTCACATGACCGTCTTTTTCGAAACCCTTGCTGATTCCTACAGAGTAGATTTCTAGTCTCCAGAAAAGTCATTATACTCGAACATAATACGTGTTCCAAAATTCTACAACTGATCGACGTTAGAGATATAGGTCTATAGTTCTGCACATTTGTTCGACGTCCCTTCTTGAAAACGGGGATGACCTGTGCCCTTTTCCAATCCTTTTGAACGCTACGCTCTTCTAGAGACCTACGGTACACCACTGCAAGAAGGGGGGCAAGTTCCTTCGCGTACTCTGTGTAAAATCGAACTGGTATCCCATCAGGTCCAGCGGCCTTTCCTCTTTTGAGCGATTTTAATTGTTTCTCTATCCCTCTGTCGTCTATTTCGATATCTACCATTTTGTCATCTGTGCGACAATCTAGAGAAGGAACTACAGTGCAGCCTTCCTCTGTGAAACAGCTTTGGAAAAAAACATTTAGTATTTCGGCCTTTAGTCTGTCATCCTCTGTTTCAGTACCATTTTGGTCACAGAGTGTCTGGACATTTTGTTTTGATCCACCTACCGCTTTGACATAAGACCAAAATTTCTTAGGATTTTCTGCCAAGTCAGTACATAGAACTTTACTTTCGAATTCATTGAACGCCTCTCGCATAGCCCTCCTCACACTACATTTCGCTTCGCGTAATTTTTGTTTGTCTGCAAGGCTTTAGCTATGTTTATGTTTGCTGTGAAGTTCCCTTTGCTTCTTCAGCAGTTTTCTAACTCGGTTGTTGTATCACGGTGGCTCTTTTCCATCTCTTACGATCTTGCTCATCTAACGCATATTGTACGATGGTTTTCAACTTTGTCCACTGATCCTCAACACTATCTGTACTTGAGACAAAACTTTTGTGTTGAGCCGTCAGGTACTCTGTAATCTGCTTTTTGTCACTTTTGCTAAACAGAAAAACTTTCCTACCTTTTTTAGTATTTCTATTTACGGCTGAAATCATCGATGCCGTAACCGCTTTATGATCGCTGATTCCCTGTTCTTCGTTAACGGTTTCAAATAGTTCGGGTCTGTTTGTCACCAGAAGGTCTAATACGTTATCGCCACGAGTCGGTTCTCTGTTTAACTGCTCAAGGTAGTTTTCAGATGAAGCACTTAAAAAACTTTCACTGGATTCTTTGTCCCTTCCAGCCGTTATGAACGTTTGAGTCTCCCAGTCTATATCCGGCAAATTAAAATCTCCACCCAGAACTATAACATGGTGGGGAAATCTACTCGAAATATTTTCCAAATTATCCTTCAAGTGCTCAGCCAGGGGGCCTATAGAGACATCCAATTACCATGTCTGAGCCTGCTTTAAACGTGACTTTCACCCAAATTATTTCACATTTCGGATCTCCGTCAATTTCCTTCGATACTATTGCACTGTCCAGCCTGTCTCTGCGGTACACATTCCAATCTGAGTTTAGGATTTCATTACTGTTTACGTCTGGTTTCAGCCAACTTTCTGTCCCTAACACTATATGTGCTTTGTGACCGTTTATTAATGAGTATACTGGAGTTTCACCTAGCGTGAAGGTATGGGGTGCCATTGGTCATACGTCTCGGTCACCTCTTGTTCGCATTGACGGCACTTTGAACAGTGGACGTTACATTTCAGGTGTGTTACGACCCGTGGCTCTACCCTTCATTCGATCTCTGCGAAACCCGACATTTCAGCAGGACAATGCACGACCGCATGTTGCAGGTCCTGTACGGGCCTTTCCGAATACAGAAAATGTTCGATTGCGGCCTTGTCCAACACATTCTCTAGATCTCTCACCAAGTGAAAACGTCTGGTCGATGGTTGCCGAGCAACTGGCTCGTCACAATACGCCAGTCACTACTCTTGATGAACTGTGGTATCGTGTTGAAGCTTCATGGGCAGCTGTACCTGTACACGCCATCCGAGCTCTGTTTGACTCAATGCCCAGGCGTATCAAGGCCGTTATTACGGCCAGAGGTGGTTGTTCTGGGTACTGATTTCTCAGGATCTATGCACCCAAACTGCGTGAAAATGTAATCACATGTCAGTTCTAGTATAATATATGTGTCCAATGAATACCCGTTTATCATCTGCATTTCTTCTTGGTGTAGCAATTCTAATTGCCAGCAGTGTATTTATAACGCCATTCACATGGCTCTTTAGTGCTATGCCACTCAGGTCATTTCACGAACACACTTCTTTACAGTTCATGCAAGCCACACTTAGTAATGATGAAAAAGACTAACAATGTAAATTGCTGTAAACCTTCTGCTGTCAGTTGAATAGGTGACCCGACACCAGCATTTTTATTCATCCAGTATGGTAAACACATTTTAAATTAATTACCTGTCATCAAGTCTATTGTTACTGAAAGCTATATCTCAACTATTGCTAAAATATTTTAACCAGAAAAAAATCATTTGTTTTCATTAAGCACTTCTTTGAATTTTTAGCATGTTTTCGCAAGAAAACGAGAATATTTTCCTGGCTTCCTCTACACGAAACACATTTTGGAGCTACAAGTTCCCAGAGGTGTACTTAACAATACACTATAGCAGACTGGATACGTGTAGGGAGCCTTGTGGCTAGATGACCAATTAAATGTAGGGGAAATTTTTTTTTTACGTGCTGTTCCCTGTTTCATTTGTTAAAGCGTTCCCTAGCAGTTTGTTTCTGTCCAAAAATTGGTGAGCAGCTTTCTTTAGTGTCTAATCTGAGAGATTTTGTGGGATGTAAATACAATACAAGGCATGCTAGCAATTCCCAGTGGTCCACTCCTACCGACCCTGACTCTCTTTCCATCTCTCTTACACACAAACAAACGCGCCGGCGCGTACACTTGGCATTAAGTAAGCATATGACAATGATGTTAAAGAGGATCAGTATTTAGTTATCTGGTTACTAAACAAACCAGTCGTTTCACTATTTTCCTTTTTTGAGTCATCTAACTGGTTTCATGCTGTCCACCGAGAATTCATCACCTGTGCCAACCTTTTCGTATCCAATAGCTCTTGTACTCTATGTCCTCAGTTATCTGTTGCTTGTTTTCCAATCTCTGACTTTCCTTGCAGATTTTACACTCTACATTTCTGTCTGCTACCATGGAGATTATTCCATAATGTCTTAACACATGTCCTATCATACTGTCCCTCCTCCTTCTGCTTTCCATTCCTTTCTTTTTTGTTGATTCTGCGAAAAAGCTCCTCATTCTTTATCTTATCAGTTCACCTAATTCTCAACATACTTTGGTAGCAACACAACTCGAACACTTCGAATCGCTTGTGTTCCCGTTTCCCCACTGTGCATGATTCACTACCTTACGCAAAAATTTCTTCGCCGAATCAACGCCTATGTTTGATTCCCGTAGACTTCCCTTATCCAAGAATGTCCTCTCAGCTTGTGATAGTCCGCTTTTCATCTGCTAGTCTGCTTTTTCCCCCTTCCTTGGACCATCATTGTTTGTTCTGCTTCGAAGATAGAATAGTTCCTTAACTTTGGCTACTTCGTTATCACGCTCTGGTGTTAATTTTCCTCGTAATCTCATTTCTGCTACATCTCATTACCTTTGACTTTCGTCTGTTTACTCTCAATCCATATTAGACTCCTCATTCTATTCAACAGTTCCTGTAATTCTGCTTCACAGTCACTGATGATAACAATGTCACCAGCATATCCTACAACTGATATCCTTTCTCCTTGAATTTTAATACCACTCTCGAACATTTATTTTATTTCCATCATTGCTTCCTCGATGTGTAGATTGAAAAGTAATGGCGAAAGACTGCATCTCTGATTGACAAATTTTTTAATTCTACACTTCGTTCTTGGTCTTCCAATCTTATTGTTTTCTCTTGGTTCTTGTACACTCGTATTTGCTATAGCTTACTCCTATGTATCTCAGAATTTCCGACATATTACACTATTTCAATTATCGAACGCTTTTTCTAAGCCGACGAATCCTATGAGCGCGGATTTATTTTTCTTCAGCCATGCTTCCATCATTAAGCGCAACGGGAGAACTGGCTCTCTGGTGCCTTTACCTTTCCTAAAGCCAAACTGATCGTCGTTCGTCCATAGCCATATCACATCCATAACATTTGTGGACTGGACTTGTAGCATACCTCTTCTTTTAATCCGCTCAGTGCTGATAGGCGTTTCGCTAAGTAAAGAACCCTCTTTCAAAATTTCCCATTTCTTGTCCAATACTACCGGAAAGAAGATCGTCCACTAGCTTGGATGCACAGACCTTTTTCTTCCTCTCATATTAATCTGTCACAGTGCTGTTGATTTTAGACAATATTCTGTTTTTAATAGTTTTCCGAATATAAAATTCGCAAATCTCTATTTTCCAGCGATTAGTAATCAAACATAATGTTTTTTACTAATCTCACAACCGATGTTAAACAACTGCTTTTCATGAAATGCACACTGCTCGTGCAAATATTGGAAAGGCTGTTGCTCCTCTTCAGGAACCACATGTTTGTCTAGCCTCTCCACAGATACCCCTCCGTGTTGGTTGCATCTACGGTACAGCTGTATGTATAGTTGACGCGGTTTGCACTGGTTTGATTTCAAATAAAACTAAACACAACTACAAAAAAATGACGAACTGTAATATGCAATACATCGGATGTGCTGCAACGTCAGTAAATCAACACAAGGATTGAAATTCAGTCTCCATGTTAACTTTCGTAAAACCTAATAACTAGCACAAACCGCTGAAGATACGATCCATCCAGATTACAACATCTGCATCTGGGATTAATGTGAAGTACGTCCCTACCTGGCTAACATTTCCTCTGAGCACGGTTGTTGTTAAAAAGCCTGAGGATTAGGATTGACGAATCGCATGCCTTCAAAAGACTGACGTAACGAATTTTGTGGAATAAGGACTTCCATATGCAGACAAAAAACATAGTGATACATGCTACAGAGATCACTTGAATTATTTCTTTATCGAAACGATGTGGAATGAGTCAGTTTACAGGATCTACAGGCTATCTCACTATTAAGTGTAGGTACAAACGAAAAGGGTGAGTAGACGACAGAGAAACAGTCAAATAATCCTGGTAAACATAGGTCCAGAAACCAGTGACTAACCCCGATACAACATGTTCACAAGTGTAGTCATGCCAATGTTAAAACACTGTTAGTGTCTAAGGTTACGCATATTTCGAAATACTGTAAGTGAGGAGTAAATTAAAAAGTGATAAAATGTTCTCATTTAACTTTATTTATTTATTTATTTATTTATTTACACGTCAAGTTCCGTATGGCCAAATTAAGGAGCAAATCACCAAGGTCATGGAATGTGTCCACATGACATTACAACATAAGAGTAATAACAGATAAAAGTAAAATGCTTATGAATCCAAAAATAGTCAAGCCATAAGTTTAAGTAAACGCAGTCAACAATAAAATATAAGAATCAGATTGAGTTTTCAAGGAACTCCTCAGCAGAATAGAAGGAGTGACCCATGAGGCAACTCTTCAGTTTTGATTTGAAAGCGCGTGGATTACTGCTCAGGTTTTTGAATTCTTGTGATAGCTTATTTAAAATGGATGCAGCACACCTTTCTGCACAAGATTTAAGGAAGTCCGATCCAAATGTAGATTGGATTTCTGGCGAGTATTAACTGAGTGAAAGCTGCTTATTCTTGGGGATAAGCTGATATTGTTAACAAGGAACGACAGTAAAGAATATATCTATTGACAGACAGATGCCAAAATACCGAGACTGGTGAAGAGGTCGCCAAGAGGTTCGCCAACTTACACCACTTACTGCCCGAACCGGTCGTTTCTGACCCAAAAATATCGTTTTAGAAAGAAAAGAGCTATTCAAAATATAATACCATACGACATAAGCGAATGAAAATATGCAAAGTACACTAATTTTCGATCATCTACTTCAGATATCGTCCGAATAGTAAAAATGGCAGCTTTTCACGACAACTTAATATCTATGTGAACACCTAGAAATTTGAACTGTTCAATTTCACTAATCACATGCCCATTCTGTGAAATTAAAACGTCGGGTTTTGTTGAACTGTGTGTTAGAAACTTTCAAAATTGAAACTTACTGTGATTTATTTTAGTTTCAACAACCCCGGAACTTATGTCATGAACTGCACTATTTGTAACTGAGCCAATTTTGCACACAAAATTCTTTACTACCAAGTTAGTGTCATCAGAAAACAGACATATTTTAGAGTTACCCGTAATACTAGAGGGCATTTATATAAATAAGGAACAGGAGTGGCCCCAACACTGATTTGACCGTACCCCACTCAGCCCCCACATGACGGCCATTCTCTACGCTGAATAATGACATTTTGCGTCCATCCAGATACCTAAGCACTGGTCGTGGTTCGCAGCGCCATGGCTTTCCAGGTACGACGACTTCAACCCGCTGGATATGTTTGTGTGATAGTATTAAAAAGCTTATGTGTATTCCAGAGATGTTGACGGTATCGATGAACTCAGAAAATTCACTGTGGATGGTTGTCAATGTATTGAAAACACGCCTGGGATTTTTAAAAGTATACGAGCGGTGATGAAGAGACTTGCGGAAGCCTGCCTTCATATGAACGGTTCCAATGGGGAAGATTTGTACGAGGTGCGGCTAGAAAAAAACCGGACTGATGCTGGAAAAAACATTTATTTGCAATTATTTACAATTTCATGTTATCTCCTTCAATGTACTCTCCTCCTCGGTCTCTACACCGCTCCATACGAATTTTCCACTGTTCATAGCAATGCTGCAGATCATTTTCGGTAAGTCCATACATTACTTCCGTCGCTTTTTCTTTTACTGCTTCAACAGTCTCAAATCTAGTTCCTTTCAAAGCTGACTTGACTTTAGGGAAAAGAAAAAAGTCACAGGGGGCCAAATCAGGTGAGTAGGGTGGATGATCTAAGATGGGAATGTTGTGTTTTGCCAAAAACGTCTTCACTGACAACGCACTGTGAGCTGGGGCATTGTCTTGGTGAAGGATTCATGACTTTTTTCTCCACAAATCGTTCCGTTTTCTCCGTACTCGCTCACGTAGGGTAGCCAGGACGCTAATGTAGTAATGCTGATTCACTGTTTGTCCCTCTGGTACCCAATCAATGTGCAAAATCCCTTTGATGTCAAAAAAAAACAATCATCATTGCCTTGAATTTCGATTTTGACATTCGTGCTTTTTTTTTGTCGTGGAGAACCAGGAGTTTTCCAATGCATCGATTGGCGTTTAGTTTCGAGATCGTAAGTAAAAAACCACGATTCATCGCAAGTAATAACATTTTGTAAGAAGGTGGGATCACTTTCAATGTTTTCCAGGATGTCAGAACAAATCATTCTTCGGCGTTCCTTCTGTTCAATTGTGAGACACTTTGGAACCATTTTTGAACACACTTTGTTCATGTTGAAACTTTCATGAAGAATCTGCCTAACACTTTCCTTGTCAACTCCTGTTAACTCAGACACTGCTCTGATTGTTAAACGGCGATCCTGTCGAACAAGTTTACCGATTTTTTCAATGTTTGCACCAGTTTTTGCTGACAATGGTCTGCCAGTGCGAGTGTCATCACTGGTGTCTTCGCGGCCATCTTTAAATCGTTTAAACCACTCAAACACTTGTGTTCGCGATAAACAATCATCGCCGTACACTTGTTGTAACATTACAAACGTTTCACTTGCAGATTTTCCTAGTTTGAAACAAAATTTTATGTTAACACGCTGTTCTTTCTGTACACTCAACATTTTCCGACGCACAGACAAAACGTCAACTACTTAAAACAGACGCCACGGGCAGACTGAGTGCAGGAGGCAGATGAAACTCGAGCAGTAGGCGGAGAGAGAGTCACGTGACAGGCCTCGCGACTTTCAGCCTTATTGCATTCGTTTTATTGTTTCACCAGTACTAGTCTGGTTTTTTTCTAGCCACACCTCGTATGTAGTGTGTCTGCTCTCATGTGCATATCTGCAGTTGGACTCTCGGGTACCTTTTTATAAGATGTTCACATACCCAGTCGAAATACTTCGTATCGCGCAAATCACTGGTTTCTAGAACTAGATTTATGAGGATTATTTGCTAATTGATTATCCTCTACTGGCCCCTTCCTTTAAACCTACAATAGTCAAGCATCCTGTATACAAGTGACATGTTTCACAGGATTGGCTGTTTACAAGTTCCTAAATGGCCCACTGGCCTACCTTTATCACATTAACGATTTTATGAGCTTTCAGGTTTTAAGCAAAAAAACCTATAGAGTAGAAAGAGTTATCCAAACGAAATGATTTTAGATTAAATTCAAAAACTGTCAGTCATTTTATGTTATTGAGTGATAACGGTCATTCTTTATTCTAGTACTGTGCGTATGGACATTTCAGTTGCCATTCAACGCTGCTTTACACCTGTGAAGCTTGTATCCTTAACACCTAAACATAAAAAAGACAACACTTGAGTGACTTCACGAGCATTGAATTAGTTTTATTATCAGCATCAAGTGGGAGGTTCACGTCAGCTACATCCACGTTTTGGGAAGAGTGCATAACAAGTGTTTTAAAGCCATTGTTGCTGGACATCACCTGAAATGTTTGGGGCATGTTCGTTCTATGAATATTGCCATACTTCCTGTCGATGTGACTTAAAGTGAACAGCCCCTGTCGATCAGTTATGAAGCGTGCTAAAGACCGTAATAGTTATATATAGAAAATGTCGTGCATAACATTGGTATCTTCGAGGAACTCGTCCATTATCCTAACTGCTGTTGGTCTCATACAAGAGGAACGCCGCCCATGTGAACAGGACAAATGGTGAACGCAGAAGCTTTCCTACTGTACTTTCCTGTCAGAGAATACAATGTGTGTCTCCACAGATCCGCACTAAATTCGGGCAGTATAATGTAGACTAGAGATGGAAGATGGGATACTCTAAGCATTACATAGCATTGAAAGACCCTAAGGCACATGGAGTACACGTCAATCTCCAGAATCTTGGGAGAACAAACCATGACAAAAGTATTTCACTCGACGTGGTTCTAAAGACGGCTGATTCCGAAAGATGTAAATATTACAGAACCATCAATATCATTTGCTTAATACTGACACGAATTATTTGCAAAATAATCGAAAAACTAACAGCAGTCTATCAGGGGGAAGATTCATCTTAGTTTCAGGAAAAATGTTGGAAGGCAGATGCAATACTGACCCTACGACTTAGAAGTTATATATTTTTTAAAAAACTAAATGTATATGTAGCATTTTTAGCTTTTAACGATCTTCACCGAGATACGAGTTAGCAGGAATAAAATACTAGGAGCGAAAGGTTGTATGGTTCTACAGAAAGCAGATCGCAGTAATAAGACAAGAAGCCTACGAAAGGGAAGCTGTGTTGAGAGGAGAGTAAGACAGGGGTATAGCCTGCCCCAAATGTTATTCAGTCTGTCTGTACATTGAGCTAGCTGCGAGAGAAACCATGGAAAAATTTGCAAATAAATTTCAGGGAAAAGAAATAAAATCTTTGAAGTAAAAACACTTGGAAGAGCAGTTTAACGGAATGGGCAGTATCTTGAAAAGAGGTCTTAAGATGAATGTTAACAGAAGTAAAATGAGGGTGATGGGAAGTACTCGAATTACATCAGGCGATGCTGAGGGAATTAGATTAGGAAATGAGACAGTAAGATCAGTAGAAGAGTTTTGTTATTAGGGCAACAAAATAACTGAAGATGCTCTAACTAGAGAGGATATAAAATGTTGATGGACAATAACACGTAAAACACTTTTGAGAAAAAGAAATACGTGGGTATCGAATCAAAAATTGTCAGTTTGGTAGTCGTGGTAACGCGTTAGAAGGTGAGGGGAGAGGGACCTAGAGGGGAGCACCGAAGTCTGACTACCCTGAGCAGGTTTAAGAGGATGCAGGTTACAACAGTTTCGCACAGATTAACGTGGAGACAGTCTTCGGAATGAAGACGACAACAGACGCGGAAACGCTTTACTAGCCCCACCAGCACTTAAATTACAACTGGTAGTCGACGAGGCACGAAGCAACTGTCAGCCGAGTAATGCACAGTGTGGGGTCAGGGAGCGGCGTGACCCCAGCAGCTGCAGCGGTGGCCAGTGCGCGCCGCGGGAGGCAGCGATGCAGCACGACCCCGACGCGTGACGTCACAGCCCGGCGCGCAGAGGCAGCGGGCGCCCCTCAGCCCGCCTGATACGAGGCTGGCTGAGGCTGTGATGCTATTCCCAGCATCCTGCCATGGGGGAAGGCGCGGCACGGGTGCTTCGATAATTGTTCCTTGCAAATGGCTCCGATAAATTGAACGATCATTATTTTCTGCAGTGGTGACTCGAAAGAATTATGACTGTTTCCATAATATACGTATCTAGCGCTCTGTTGGACCGCAGCAGTCCTTTTTATGCTTTGTTAGGTTGGCTGCGACTGGATAAGCAACGTGATTTTAACACGCTAGGTTTCCTTCGTCGATTTCCGTCTCACTCGTATTCTAAATGCCTGTCCTCACATATCAAATACCTATCATCATGCCATCGCTTCAGTACTATATAAGATATTGGTTGTACCTTCGCATAACGTTAAATCTTTCTCCATCTCGTTCTCACGACTTTTTTCCTCTCACAGCCTCGTCTTCATCTCCGAGTAGCACACCCGGCGTCGTCAAATACGTGTTGGATATATTCTCAGGAGGATATGACTATGAGAAAAAGATTGAATAACCAACGAAAGGATAACGTTTTGCCAGTCGGACCGTGGAATGTCAGAAGTCTGAACGTGGTAGGGAAGCCAGGACATCTGAGAAAGGAAATGCTACAGCTCAGTCTAGATATAGTTGGTCTCAATGACGCGAAATGGAAAGAAGACAAGGATTTCTGGTCAGACGAACATAGGATAACATCAATAGTAGCTGAAAACGGTATAAAGGGAGTAGGATTCGTTATGAAGAGGATGGTAGGCTAGACAGTGAGTTAGTCTGAACAGTTTAGTGATAGCGTTGTTCTCATCAGAATCGACAGAAAACCAACGTCGTCAACGATAGTTCACGTATACGTACCTACGCTGCAAGCGGAACATAAAGAAACAGAGAAAGTATACCAGGATAATTCAGCACGCAAAGGGAGATGAAAATCTAAACGACATGGGGGACTGGGAGGCTTGTAGGGGAAGGTGTAGTATAAATGATATGCCTTCTGGTATTACGGGTAAATCTAAAATACTTCTGTTTGCTGATGACTCTAGCTTGATAGTAAAGGGTGTTGCGTGCAACACTGGCTCGGTTTCAAATAGTACAGTTCATAAGTTCATGGTTTGTAGGAAATATACTCAGTTTTTACAGTTCTAACACACAATTCAACAAAACCCGACGTTTTAATTTCACAGAATGGGCATATGATTAGTGAAACTGAACATTTCAGATTTCTAGGTGGTCGGATACACAGTAAACTGTCGTGGAAAACCCATATTGAGGGTGTTGTTCAAACACTTAACGCCGCCATTTTTAATATTCGAACAGTGTCTCCAGTAAGTGATCGCTCGACACGAAAATTAGTCTACCTTGCTTATTTTTATTCCCTTATGTCGTATGGTATTATATTTCGGGGTAACTCTTTCCATTCTAAAAGGGTATTTTTAGCTCAGAAACGGGCGATTCGGGCAATAAGTGGTATAAGTTCGCGAACCTCTTGTCGACCCCTGTTCACTGGCATGCGTATTTTGACAATGGCCTCTCAATATATTTATATTCTATACTGTCATTTCTTATTAACAATAAAAGTTTATTCTCAAGAATAAGCAGCTTTCACGCAGTTAATACTCGGCAGGAATCCAAGCTGCATTTGGATCGGACCTCCTTAATTCCTGTGCAGAAAAGAGTGCAGTATACTGCTCAATCCATTTTTAGCTAGCTACCACAAGAAGTCAAAAATCCTAGCAGTAATCCACGATCTTTCAAATTGAAACTGAAAAGTTTCCTCATGGGTAACTCCTTCTATTCTGCTGAGGAGTTCTTTGAAAAATTAAGCTGATTCGTATGTTATATTGCTCATTGCGTTTACTGTAACATATGGCTTGACGTTTTTTGGGTTCATAAACATTTTATTTTTATCTATTATTACTTTAATGTTGTAATTTCATGTACTGACACGTTCCATGAGCTTGGAGATTTGCTGCTCAGTTTGGTCCTTTGGAACTTGTCATGTAAACAAAAATAAAAATAAACTCTTACCGATTATTATGGACTAGATGCGAAGAGTAAGAGAGGGGAAAGACTAATGGTGTTCTGCAGTAAACTGTAGCTGGTAATAGCGAATACTCCTTTCAAGAATCACAAGGCAAGGAGGTATACTTAGAAAATGCCGGGTGGTACAGGAAAATTTTTAGCTACATCACGGTCAGGTAGATAGTGGATTGTAGGTCGTGCGCAGGAGCAGACATAGACACAGACCACAACTTACTAGTGATGAAGAGTAGGCTGAAATTCAAGAGGCTATTCAAGAAGAATCAATGTGGAAGGAAGTGGGATACGAAATAATTAAGAAATGATGAGATGCATCTGAAGCTCTCCAAGGCTATAGATACTGCGATAGGGAATAGTTCAGTAGGCAGTTCAGTTGAAGAGGAATGGAAATCCCTGAAAAGGAGCAATCACAGAAATCAGAAAGAAAAACATAGGTAAAAAGTAGGTAAGTGGGAAGTAACCATGGGTAACAGGAGAAATGTTTCAGCTGACCGATGAGAGAAGAAAGTACAAAAATGTTCAGGAAAATTCGGGAATACATTAATACAAGTCACTTATGAATGAAATAAGTAGGAAGTGCAGGGAAGCTAATACGAAACGGCTTCATGGAAAACGTGAAGAGCTCGAAAAAGAAATGATTGTTGGAAGGACTGACTTGGCATGTAGAAAATCAAGAAAACGGTGGTAATGTTAACAGTGCAATGGGTAGCCCAATGTTAAATGCAGAGGAGAGAGCTCATAGGTGGAAAGAGTAAGTGAAGTGAAAGGATATCAATGATAAGATTTGTTGATACACTGCTATACTCATTGAAAGTGAAGAAGAATTACAGGATTTATCGAATGGAATGAACACATAGCGTTCACAGGATATGGACTGAAGAATAGAAAAAGCGGACAAAATAGAGATATTCGAAAGATGAGTTTTTAGAAAAAGAGGTGGTACAATGCAAACAACATAAGGTCGGGCAGTGAAAAATATGGAGAAGATATATCAGACTGACAGAAGTAATGGAAAAACTTAGGTTAATCCTCTTTGGACATGTAACTAACAAATAAAACAAATATTCCCGTGTTTTTGCAAAAGGAAGAAAACAATAGTATCGGTTGCAGAATTAAGGAAAGGAACAGAAAGTAACAATATAAATTATTCAGAAATAACTACAGGAAATTATTTTAAGAATAAAATACTACATTTAGAATGTTTTAAGGGAAAAGAAAATATAATAAATCGGGAACAACATGGAGGGAGGAAAGGAAAACCACGTTGGGATACTTTAAAGATGTACTAAAAAATAAAAAATAAAACAGGAAACGACATACGAAGACGAGATACTGAAGTTGTTGCCCGGTGATATTTGTTCGACGGGAGGAGCTAACAATGATAATAGGTACATCCACAATTCTTGACTAGCTTCCGCAGACGGTCAGCAATACTAGCTGCCGACGACACGACAACAATTAAACGGATGGAAACTCTCAAGGAATGCAGTGAAAGAATTGACCTTCAAATATTCTTCGAAGGACACAAATGCAAATGCTAAAAACATGCTACTCAAAAACTGACCACAAACCGAGTGAGATACATGCTTCGAGTACCTAGGCGAAACTTTTGAACCTACAGGGGGGCAAAGTGGCAAAGAAAGAGAGTGTGCGGTAAAATCTACAAGATCCACAACAAAAAATGTATGTCCATGTACACAAAATGCAGGAATTATTACACAGGTATCAAAAATGAAGTGATGTGCGCTAGTGACACAGTTACACTCGACATAAATGATGATCTGGAAAGTATGCTAAATAAAGAATGCTAAATTCTAAGGAAGAAACTCAATCCCAAAAGAGCAGAGGATAAATACAGACTACAGTCCCGAAAAACAACCGAAGAACTACTAAATCTAGTGGCGGATACAAGAAAAGGAAATTGGAATTTTACGAACATATCCACAGACTCCCAACAACAAGACTCGCAAAACTACGACATTCGTAGAACGTCCCAAAACCATACAGTGGATGCGGCAAGTCAACAAGGATTTAGGAATAGCTCACAAAAACCCATCACTCATTTTCAATAGAGAGCTACACAAACAAAAAAACTACCAGGAGGAAGCTATTGCCATAGAATGAAATCACCACCAAACAAGGAATAAATTGGTCTCGAGACAGAAAAAGAATACATATAATAAAAAGTAGAACTGCTTGGAAACACCGACGTTCACCACGAATGACCTGGTAAAACGATGATATCTCAAGTCAGGATACGTGCATTAGTTAAACGAGCCTGAATCCACTTTACGTGAACAATGTTTCCTAATTTTCGATTGACTTTAGTAAGTTATTTCGCCTCAGATGCTGTGCTCAAAACGTATATTTTTAGAGATTCGATACACACATTAAGGCCTGTGTTTGGTACCAGTAGATTTCTCTTGGCCCGCAATGCCCTCTTTGCCTGTCCTTTTTTTTATACGTCGTCCTTGTTACGTGTATCATGGGTTACATCGTTGCCGAAATAGCGGTATTCCTTAACGTCGTCTACTTCGTAAACCCCAATTATGATGTTAAGTTTCACACTGGTCTCATGTTTGCTACTTCTAATTACTTTCGTATTTCTTCGACTTACTCTCAAACCATATTTTGCAATCATTAGACTGTTCATTCAGTTCAACAGATGCTGCAATCCTTCACTTTCATTGGGGATAACAATGTCATCGGCGAGTCTTATCATTAATATTCTTTCGCTTTGAATGTATGACCGGGGCACAGCATTATTTATAGTGAACCTAGGACTATCGGGGAAACAGAAAAGAAGGAAATCGGAGCGTTCTAAACGTAGTGCTAAAGCTGTTTCAAAATTAGGTAGACTGATAAAATAAGGAATAAGGAAATTCTACAGAGAGTCTGGAAGGGAAGGAAGATAAAAACAATGCTGAAAATACGAAGGGGCATTACGATAGGAAACGTATGAAGTCATCAGAGAATAGCATCCAGGCAGTAAAGGCAGCTGTAGTAGGTGAAAACTATAGGGGAAGACAGAGATTAGAGTTATTTATTTATTTATTTTTTAATCATCAGTCTTCTGACTGGTTTGATGTGGCCCAACACAAATTCCTCTCCTCTGCCAATCTCTTAATCTTCGAGTAGCACTTGCAACCTACATCCTCAATTATCTGCTGGCCGTATTCCAGTCTCTGTCTTCCTCTACAGTTTCTACGCGCTACTACTCCCTATAGTACCATGGAAGTTATTCCGTGATCTCTTAACAGATTTCCTATCACCGTATCCATTCTTCTTGCCAATGTTTTTCATATATTCCTTTCCTCTCCGATCCTACGGAGCACCTCCTCTTTCGTTACCTTATCAGTCCACCTGATATTCAACAGTCTTCTGTAACACCACATATCAAATAACTCGATTCTCTTCTGATCCCGTTTTCCCACAGTCCTTGTTTCACAATCATACAGTACTGTGCTCCAAACGTACACTTTCAGAAATTTCGTCCTCAAATTAAGGCGTTTGATACTAACAGTTTTCTCTTAGCCATGAATTCTCCTTTTTTTCCAGGTCTGGTCTGCTTTTGATGTCATTCTTGCTCCGTCCGTCATTGGTTATTTTGATTCTTATGTAGCAGAATTCCTTAATTTCATCTACTTCGTGACCATCAATCCTGAGGATTCCCTGAGGATAGGAATTTCATCAGAGGAACTTATCATTGATATGCTTTCACCTTGAATTTTAACTTCGCCCTTGAACCTTTCTTTTTTTTCCGCCATTGCTTCTTCTATGTGCAGACTAAACAGTAGGGCGAAAGACTACATCTCTATCGCACATCATTTTTAATCCGAGCACCTCGTTCTTTATCGCCATTCTTATTATTCCCTCTTGTACATGTATATTACCCGTCTCTCCCTACAGCATACCCCTATTTGCTTCAGTATTTCCAACATCTTGCACCATTTTACATTGGATAACGCTTTTTCCAGGTCGACAGTTCGTATCAAAATGTCTTGCTTTTTCTTTATTCTTGTTTCCACTATTAACCGCAACGTCGGAACTGCTTCTCTGGTGCCTTTACATTTCCTAAAGCCAAACTGATCGTCATCTAACACATCCTAAATTTCCTTTTCCTTTCTTCTGTATATTATTCTTGTCAGCAACTTCGATACATGAGCTGTTAAGATGATTGTGCGATAATTCTCGCACTTGTCGGCTCTTGCCGTCTTCGTAATTGTGTGGATGATACATTCCGAAAGTCAGATAGTATGTCGCCAGACTCATACGTTCTACACACCAACAGGAATAGTCGTTTTGTTGCCACTTCACCCAGTGATTTTAGGAATCCCGATGGAATGTTATCTACCTCTTCTGCCTTATTTGATCTTACATCCTCCAAATCTGTCTTTCGGTTCTAATACTGGATTACCCGTCTCTTCTAGATCCATTCCTGTTTTTTCTTCTATCACATCAGACAAATCTTCCCCCTCATAGAGACCTTCAGTGAATCTTTCGACCTATCTGCCATCTCCGCCGCATTTAACAGTGGAGTCCCCATTGCACTCTTAATATTACCACCCTTGCCTTTAATTTAACCGAAGGTTGCTTTGACTTTTGTGTATGCTGAGTCAATCCTTCCGACAATCATTTATTTTTTGATTTCTTCACATGTTTCATGCAACCTTTTCGTCTAAGCTTCACTGCACTTTCTATTTATTTCATTCTTCCGCGACGTGTATTAATGTATTCCCGAATTTTCCTGAACTTTTTTGTTTTTCCTTATTTATCGATCAACCGAAGTATTTCTTCTGTTACGCATGGTTTCTTCGCAGTTACCTTCTTCGTGCCTATATTCTTCTTTCCAATGTCTGTGACTGCCCTTTTCAGAGATGTCCGTTCCTCTTCATCTGAACTGGCTACTGAGCTTTTACTTATTGCAGTATGTATAACTTTAGAAAACTTCAAGCTTATTTCTTCATTCCTTAGTATTTTCATATCCCACTTACTCGCGTATCGATTTTTCTTGCATACCCTCTTTAACTTCAGCCTGCTCTTCATCACTTCATTATTTTCCGCTGTATAAGTGATAATTAAGTATCCAGATACATGTAAACATTTCAGTCCAACCATTATGGTATAGTGTTTTAATTCTGTATTTGTATAGTTTTATTTCTTGTTGTACGCGTTTTTAGTTCAACCATATTATGTTTCAGTTTTATTCTATTTAAGACATTTATAGCCCATTCTGCCGCATGGGTTGTCCAAGGTAAATTTGCTAAGTCGTTCTATTTTACCTGTAAGTGGTTCTACATATTTAGGAGCTTTTTTAGCTTTGTCATGAATTTTGTTTTTTCAGCTGCTATTCTGAATCTAGTTCCATTGGGTATTCTATGCAAAAGATTTATTTAACTTTTCCGTCAGATTATTAATATTATATTATTGTTATCATTCCTTATCAGCTTCATAATATTACACTCTTGAGTTTCGTACCTAAACGTCACAATGCTTGTTTCTTTACTCTTGACTCATTGACACGAAGATACAACGCAATAAAAGTAAAATAAATATTGCACTGCTTTAGTACCGTTTTCTCTTCGTCGTCAATTATATACCTTTGGTTTCTAGCCATTGTGAACTTTATACGGATGGTAGAAGGTTCAAAGTGAAGTATTTTTAGAATAGAAGCCAATGTCTAAGGGGAAACATTTCAGATGATATGAGGTTTTGAATAGGCAAAGCATGTGAAGAACCTGTTTACAAACCGCTTATGTTTGTGCGTTGCCGATGGTGAGATGACGCTACACTGAGAAATAATACAAAGTTGTTTCCGAGCTCTTTTTTCCTATGGGACTGGTTAAAGTTGGTGTATGAATTGCCACTACAAACTGAAGAGGAACAGGTTTGTAGGGCCATTGCTGTACAAAAGCCAACGGAGGTATTTGAGAGAGTGTGAAGTACACTATGTGATCAAAAGTATCCGGGCACCTCTAAAAACATAATTTCTTTCATATTAAGTGCATTGTGCTGCCACCTACTGCCAGGTACTCCATATCAGCGACCTCAGTAGTCATTAGACATCGTGAGGGAGCAGAGGACGTCGAACGTGGTCAGGTGATTGGGTCCACTGTTTCCGATGTGATAGTGAAGTGGAAACGTGAAGGGACACGTACAGAACGAAAGCGTACAGGCCGACCTCGTCTATTGAATACAAAGACTGCGGACAGTTGAAGAGGGTCGTAGTGTATTATAGGCAGACATCTATCCAGACTACCACACAGGAATTCCAAACTGCATCAGGATCCACTGCTAGTACTATGACAGGCGGGAGGTGGGAAAACATGGATTTCATGGTCGAGAGGCTGCTCATTAGCCACACATCACGCCGGTAAATGCCAAACGACGCCTCGCTTGGTGTAAGGAGCGTAAACACAGGAGGACTGAACAGTGGGAAAACGCTGAGTGGAGTGGCGAATCACGGTACACAATGTGGCAGTCCAATGGCAGGGTGTGGGTATGGCTAATGTCCTGTGAACGTCATCTACCAGCGTGTGTAGTGCCAAAAGTAAAATTCGGAGCCGGTGGTTTCATTGTGTGGTCGTGTTCTTCATGGAGAGGGCTTGCACCCCTTGTTGTTTTGCGTGGCTCTGTCGCAGTACAGGCCTACATTGATGTTTTAAGCACCTTCGTGCTTCCCACTGTTAAATAGAGATTCGGGGATGGCGATGGCATCTTTGAACACGATCGAGCACCTGCTCATAATGCACGACCTGTGGCGGAATGGTTACTTAGCAATAGCATCCCTGTAATGGACTGGTCTGCACAGAGTCCTGACCAGAATCCTACAGAACATGTTTGAGATGTTTTGGAACGCCAGGCCTCACCGACCGACATCGATACCTCTCCTCAGTGAAGCACTCCGTGAAGAATGGGCTGCTGTTCCCCAACAAACCTTCCAGCACCTGATTGAACGTATGCCTGCGAGAGTGGAAGCTATCATCAAGGCTAAGGGTGGACCAACACCATACTGAATTCCAGCATTACCGATGGAGGGCACGACGAACTTGTAAGTAAGTCATTTTCAGCCAGGTTTCTCGTACTTTATATCACATAGCGTATAATAGAGAGGCGGTTGTCAGTTCGAACAGTGGCTTTGACCTTAATCTGGTTCTATAACGTATGAGTTGAGTTTGTTATGCCAATACAAAATTAAATATTCTTTTACGATTATTAGTTCCTTAATTGAAATACTCAGTTCAGGACAGAGTAATATTTGTCTCTATACGGTTGGGAATCATAAAAGTGATTCAAGTAAGCATAACGTACGAGTTGTGTTAACAACACGAGAGACATTTCGTTTTGGCACCCCAGAGGCGTATTACCGTATCGCGGTGCTTGGATTTCAACATGTATCAGGAGGACAGGCATGTACCTGTCAACAAACGAAAAATTTATTACGTAAAATATAAAATATAAATAGTTGGACCCCTTGCCCAGAACCTTCGGGGAGCAATGGCTTGGAAGTGAGGATAGAAACTTATTTTCCGTCTACTGATCGCTGTTTTTACCATCTGAAACTGCCGAGGTAATAAAAACAGTGAAAGACAGACGGAAAATGTCCAGTTGTCATAAATCATGACACTCCAGATACATCCACCATGACGTTCTTCAGAGCAGTGGCCAGAGAGACAGAGATGTCTGCGTCAACGTTCTTTACTTAAGTAATCTTGTTTTCATACTACTTTCCTAGTGTCTGGAATCCTAATACCGTAACAAAAAAATTCGTTGCTGTTGCTGTTGTATGATGTTCAGTTCGAATACTGGTCTGATACAGCTATCGATGACCGTATATCCAGTACAAACGTCTCTGCATAACTATCGCAGCCTACATAAATTTGATCCTGATTAGCCCAGTTAAGCCTTGGCCGACCTATGCTGTTGTTTCCCCCACAATTTCTTCCATTGTCAAGTTGATGATTCCGTGGTGTCTCTTGATGTATATTATCAACAGATGCCTGCTTCTAATCACGCTGTGCTGCAGTTTTATTCAGCTTCTTCATTAATTAGTCAGCGTTCTTCTGAAGCGCCAGACTTCAAAAGCTTCTGTTATCTTCCTTTTGTACTCTCTGTAAACCACGTTTCACTTCCTTACGAACCTATACCCCATTCTCAATTTTATATGCTTTCTGCTTCAGCCATTGTCACTTAGTTTGCTTCCAAAAAATTACTATGACCCAACATTATTACTCTGTTCACTCACAAGGGAACCTTCCCATCGCACCCCCCTCAGATTTAGTTATACACTCCTGGAAATGGAAAAAAGAACACATTGACACCGGTGTGTCAGACCCACCATACTTGCTCCGGACACTGCGAGAGGGCTGTACAAGCAACGATCACACGCACGGCACGGCGGACACACCAGGAACCGCGGTGTTGGCCGTCGAATGGCGCTAGCTGCGCAGCATTTGTGCACCGCCGCCGTCAGTGTCAGCCAGTTTGCCGTGGCATACGGGGCTCCATCGCAGTCTTTAACACTGGTAGCATGCCGCGACAGCGTGGACGTGAACCGTATGTGCAGTTGACGGACTTTGAGCGAGGGCGTATAGTGGGCATACAGGAGGCCGGGTGGACGTACCGCCGAATTGCTCAACACGTGGGGCGTGAGGTCTCCACAGTACATCGATGTTGTCGCCAGTGGTCGGCGGAAGGTGCACGTGCCCGTCGACCTGGGACCGGACCGCAGCGACGCACGGATGGACGCCAAGACCGTAGGATCCTACGCAGTGCCGTAGGGGACCGCACCGCCACTTCCCAGCAAATTAGGGACACTGTTGCTCCTGGGGTGTCGGCGAGGAGCATTCGCAACCGTCTCCATGAAACTGGGCTACGGTCCCTCACACCGTTAGGCCGTCTTCCACTCACGCCCCAACATCGTGCAGCCCGCCTCCAGTGGTGTCGCGACAGGCGTGAATGGAGGGACGAATGGAGACGTGTCGTCTTCAGCGATGAGAGTTGCTTCTGCCTTGGTGCCAATGATGGTCGTATGCGTGTTTGGCGCCGTGCAGGTGAGCGCCACAATCAGGACTGCATACGACCGAGGCACACAGGGCCAACACCCGGCATCATGGTGTGGGGAGCGATCTCCTACACTGGCCGTACACCACTGGTGATCGTCGAGGGGACACTGAATAGTGCACGGTACATCCAAACCGTCATCGAACCCATCGTTCTACCATTCCTAGACCGGCAAGGGAACTTGCTGTTCCAACAGGACAATGCACGTCCGCATGTATCCCGTGCCACCCAACGTGCTCTAGAAGGTGTAAGTCAACTACCCTGGCCAGCAAGATCTCCGGATCAGTCCCCCATTGAGCATGTTTGGGACTGGATAAGGCGTCGTCTTACGCGGTCTGCACGTCCAGCACGAACGCTGGTCCAACTGAGGCGCCAGGTGGAAATGGCATGGCAAGCCGTTCCACAGGACTACATCCAGCATCTCTACGATCGTCTCCATGGGAGAATAGCAGCCTGCATTGCTGCGAAAGGTGGATATACACTGTACTAGTGCCGACATTGCGCATGCTCTGTTGCCTGTGTCTATGTGCCTGTGGTTCTGTCAGTGTGATCATGTGATGTATCTGACCCCAGGAATGTGTCAATAAAGTTTCCCCTTCCTGGGACAATGAATTCACGGTGTTCTTATTTCAATTTCCAGGAGTGTAATTTGGCATAGTGGATAGGCCTTGAAAAACTGAACACAGATCTATCGAGAAAACAAGAAGAAGTTGTGTGGAACTATGAAAAAATAAGCAAAATATACAAACTGAGTAGTCCGTGGGCAACATAGGCAATATCAAGGGGACTGCAGGTACAGGAACGCCGTGGTCCCGTGGTTAGCGTGTGCAGATGTGGAGCGAGAGTTCCTTGGTTCAAGTCTACTCTCAAGCGAAGAGTTTACTTTCTCTATTTTTGCAAGTTATGATCTGTTCGTTCGTTCATTGACGTCTCTGTTCACTGTAATAAGTTAAATGTCAGTGTTTTGCGACCGCACCGCAAAACCGTGCGATTAGTAGACGAAAGGACGTGCCTCTCCAATGGCAACCGAAAACATTTGATCCAGGAAAACACGTCTGATATATTCTATTGGACACTGGTGACGGCATGTGCGTCACATAACAGGAATATATTGTCGACCCACCTAACTTGCACACTTGGCGAATGGGTAAAAAGATTCTTCTACCTTGCCCGATTTGGGTTTTCTTGTGGATGTGATAATCACTCCCAAAAAAGTGATGAAAACATAAGTGTGTGTCACATAAACTGCAACAAATGAATGCAACAGTTTCACAGTCGCACAGTTTTCTCTGTGCTCTGTCAAAACATATGTTTTTAACGTTTTCAAATTTTTCCATGTGTAGACCGTCAAATCCTGCATCCGTCCAAGCAAATCTGAACATGTCCTGGAATTTTGGAGAGCGAAATTGATTATGTGTGAGTGCCTGAACTCTGATTATTGTCTGAAAATAAAAATTTAAATTTTTTACTGGAGGGAAGACTTGAACCAAGGACCTCTTGGTCCGCAGTTGCTCACGCTAACCACGGGACCACGGCGCTTCTGCGCTCGAATTACCCTTGATGTTGCCTATGTTGCCCACGGACTACTCACTGTATATTTTGCTTATTTTTTCATAGTTCCATACAACTTCTTCATGTTTTCTGGATTGATCTGTGTTCAGTTTTTCAAGGCCTATCCACTGTGCGAAATTATAACTAAATCTGAGGTGGATGCGATGGGGAGGTTCCTTTGTCAGTATTATCTAAGCTTTTTTAGCTATTTTCACTGGTATACTTACTTACGGCGAATTATTTCGGTTGATAATACAGAGGTGAAGTTTAGGTGGCAGGGAAATACGGAAGCGTCCGATCCCGCCCGTCTGCTTTGACCCATGACGTCACAAATATCGCGGAAACAAAAACAAACACACACACTTTCCACAAGAAGCCTAATGACACTAACGGGACAAGCGCGGTAAATGGGGTGCTTTGGGTGGGGGGGGGGGGGGGGCAAACTAAATATAAACAAATTTAGACGCCTTGCGTAGCTACAACGTGTAAGTGAAGACAGCCATGCATAAATACCCACCCACCTCCCCAGGGGTCGTAACCCCTGCAACCCATATAAGATAAAGATGCTTCAGTAGCTGATTAGTGTTTTTTGTCTTTTAAAAAAAAAATCTCACGGGATAGAACGAACAGATCAGAAAGATAAATATAATAAACTAAAACAGAAATTGAAGGAAACATAATTAACATAAGTAATAAGTGTTTTTAAATTTAAAAAAAATCTCACGAGATAGAACGAACAGATCAGAAAAGTAAATAAAATAAGATAAAACAGAACTGGAGACAGCCACACTCAAACCAAACTCCGCGCCGTCATGACGTCACACACGACAACACCCTTACGTCACGGGTCAAAGCCGACGCGTGGGATCGGACGCTTCTGTCGACCTGGTGGCAGTAGTGACACTGGTTCGTAGACACTGAGGTGACAAAAAGTCATAGGATAGCGATACGAACAAATAGGGATGACGGAAGTACTGAGTACACAGGGTATAAGGCGAGGCTGTCACTTGTACTCAGATGATTCATGTGAAAAGGTTTCCGCACGACAGGAATTAACAGACTTTTAACGCGGAATGGTAGTTGGAGATAGACACCAGGGACATTCCTTTTCGTAAATCGTTAGGTAATTCAGTATTCCGAGATCCATAGTGTCAAGAGCGTGCCGAGATTATCAGATTTCAGGTATTACCTCTCACCATGGACAACGCAGTAGCCGATGGCCTTCACTTAACGACCGAGAGCAGCGGTGTTTGCGTAGAGTTGACAGTGCTAACAGACATGTACCACTGCGTGACATAATCACAGAAATCAGTGTGGGACGTACGACGAACCTACCCGTTGCTGTGAAATTTGGCCTTAATGGGCAATGGCAGCGGATGACCGACGCGAGTGCTTTTCCTGACAGCACGACATCGCCTGTACTGCCTCTCCTGGGGTCTGACCACGTCGCTTGGATCCTAGACGCCTGGAAGACAGTGGCCTGGACAGATGAGTTCCTATTTCAGTTGGCAAGAGCTAATCGTAGGGATCGAGTGTAGCGCTGACCTCACGAAGCCATGGAGGCAAGTTGTTAGCAAGACACGCTGCGCAAGCTGGTGGTGGCTCCATAATGGTGTGGACTGTGTTTACATGGATCTCCTGGTCCAACGGAACTGACCAGTGACTGGAAATGGCTACGTTATGATACTTAGTGACCATCTGGAGCCATTCATGGACTTCCAGTTCCCAAAAACCGATGCATCACGTCACTCGGCCAAAGTTGTTCGTGAGTGGTATGAATAACATTCTGGACCATTCGAGCGAGTGATTTGGCCACTCAGATCGCCTGACATGAATCCCATCGAACATTTATTGGGCGTAATCGAGAGGTCGTGCACAAAATCCTGCACCGGCAACACGTCTATAGATGCAGCATGGCTCACTATTTCAGCATGGTATTTCCAGCAGCTTGTTGCGTCCACGCCACGTTCAGTTGGAGCACTACGCCGGGCAAAAGTAGGTCTGACAGGGTATTAGGAGGTACCCCACGATTTTTATCACCTCAGTGTGTACCGTAGCTGCTATGACAGGCTGTTTGGATCTTCTATATTTACAGCTAACCTCGCCCTTCTACCTGTCAGTGAATGTGTCTAACACAATGACTAGTCATGGTTGTAAATACTATTCTAATAGGTTTGCCTGCATTTGTCCTAAGTTTTTGACTAAGGACGAACCCAGCAATATTACAGATTTCGTGCAGAAAATATACTTCCCATATTATGGGAACAATCTTGTCGGTCGGGGTAAGTCATGGGCATAAGGTATGCTATGTAAGTTATTCCTCATAATTTATTAGTATAAAAAGCCAAATGTGGAACTAACCTGTAGATTTGCTGTTTCAACGATATCAGGGAGCCAATAAATCACGTAAGCGAGTTTTATTGCTGTTGTGTTCAAGTTACTGGCTGCAAATTAAAAAATAAGAAAAAGTAAGAAGTTTCCCTAGCATTTCGTTTGCTTTTTGGCGAGTAGACTAGGGACCAGATCTTCTTGTTCCCAAATCACCATAAGTTTTTTTCACGTCATACTAGATGTTTATAGTGATACGCAATCCGATGAAGATGAACAAGTCGCTGATGTGTTTCACTGAATTTTCAACAATTTATAATCAAAGTTATTTACACAAAGATAGGTAAACGATAAGCTTACGTCTTCGGACTTAACGAATGAAAAACTAATCCGCTTGGTCCAAGCGCAGAGAAGAGAATCTCTTAGCAGCATGAAGATCGAAAATACCCTAAGTAATAGTAATGCAACCACAGACAGTATGGCGACACAAAGGAGGAATATACGATGTGCATTCAAGTTCTAAGGCCTCCGATTTTTTTTCTAATTAACTACTCACCCGAAATCGTTGAAACTGGCGTTACTTCTCGACGTAATCGCCCTGCAGACGTACACATTTTCCACAACGCTGACGCCATGATTCCATGGCAGCGTCGAAGAAAAATCGCTGAGGCAATAGCAGCACGGCTGGTGAATGTGAGGCCACAGAGAGTGTCTTTCATTGTTGGAAAAAGCCAAAAGTCACTAGGAGCCCGGTCAGGTGAGTAGCGAGCATGAGGAATCACTTCAAAGTTGTTATCACGAAGAAAGTGTTGGGTAACGTTAGCTCGATGTGCGGGTGCGTTGTCTTGGTGAAACAGCACACGCGCAGCCTTTCCTGGACGTTTTTGTTGCAGTGCAGGAAGGAATTTGTTCTTCAAAACATTTTCGTAGGATGCTCCTGTTACCGTAGTGCCCTTTGGAACGCAATGGGTAAGGATTACGCCCTCACTGTCCCAGAACATGGACACCATCATTTTTTCAGCTCTGGCGGTTACCCGAAATATTTTCGGTGGCGGTGAATCTGTGTGCTTCCATTGAGCTGACTGGCGCTTTGTTTCTGGATTGAAAAATGGCATCCGCGTCTCATCCATTGTCACAACCGACGAAAAGAAAGTCCCATTCATGCGGTCGTTGCGCGTCAACATTGCTTGGCAACATGCCACTCGGGCAGCCATGTGGTCGTCCGTCAGCATTCGTGGCACCCAACTGGATGACACTTATCGCATATTCAGGTCGTCATGCAGGATTGTGTGCACAGAACCCACAGAAATGCCAACTCTGGAGGCGATCTGTTCTACAGTCATTCGGCGATCCCCCAAAACAATTCTCTCCACTTTCTCGATCATGTCGTCAGACTGGCTTGTGCGAGCCCAAGGTTGTTTCGGTTTGTTCTCACACGATGTTCTGCCTTCATTAAACTGTCGCACCCACGAACGCACTTTCAACACATCCATAACTCCATCACCACATGTCTCCTTCAACTGTCGATGAATTTCAATTGGTTTCACACCACGCAAATTCAGAAAACGAATGATTGCACGTTGTTCAAGTAAGGAAAACGTCGCCATTTTAAGTATTTAAAACAGTTCTCATTCTCGCCGCTGGCGGTAAAATTCCATCTGCCGTATGGTGCTGCCATCTCTGGGACGTTTTGACAATGAACGCGGCCTCATTTTAAAACAGTGCGCATGTTTCTATCTCTTTTCAGTCCGGAGAAAAAAAATCGGAGGCCTTAGAACTTGAATGCACCTCGTACGTATAGGTATGTACAGAAAGTCAGCAGACACTTTCTCAGGTGTTTTAAACAGATAGTTTTGATAAATGTATTTGGAATTGTTTACAGTTAGGTGTGTGGGAGACAGTTAATAAACTTTTCTGAAAGTAGTATAAAGTTTTGTTTACTTACATTGTGATAACACTTCCACACAGTGTCTACCCATGCTTCAGAAATGGGTAATGAGAGTTTTCGTTCTCCTGTGGTGAGTTTGTGATTAACAAGCATTAGAGGAATATGACATATTTGATAAAGAAAGTGTGCTCGTCATAGTTTGAAGTTAAATTTGGTGATCAGGATAAATCACAGGGGTAAAGTAAGGTATGTTGTGTCTGTGTTGAATAGCTTAGAAATCTGTGCTTAAGAATGGTTGTTACGGAAACCTTAGCACACTATTAATAAAGTTAGTTATTCCCTTCACACCTGAAATATATTTAAAAATATTATGTATGACCCTAAGCTAAAAACGTGGCTTTACTATAAAAAAATGTTTCTAATATAAATAACGTAGGTGGGCAAGAGATCAACATTAATCAAGTATAAATTTACCAATAAATGAAATAACTGGCAAGGTGTGAGCATTGTTCCAGAATAAAATGGCCTGGAAAAAAATATTTGAAGCCTGCGGAGAGGAACATTTCAAGCAAGATCCTCTCAAAAAAAAAAAAAAAATTCTATTGTCACGTTCACTCATTAAGCTGAACATAATGAAACAGTTTGTGAATGGCTTCTTCAAACATATGGAATGTATTTAAGTGCTTCTACGAGAACATATACCATTTAAGGGAATTTCGAAAAAGACCAGTTGTTGGGCCTGATATTCGAAAAATGAGTCCGATTCCAACTTTGAATCAAGAAATGTCTCTAAGTGAGAAAGAGGCTTCGTTATCATTCGAGGAGATGATTGTAATTGAGTTCTTAGGCATCAAAAAGCATGCACATTATATTTCTGTTGCTATCAACGTGCTGTAAAAGTACAAAAATTAGGTTGTTTGACAAGCCTGAGCCTGCTTGTCGCTTCACAGAAAATTTGTATGATGTCGGTGATGAACAAGGTCAGCGTTTTCATCAAAATATCAGAGTGATGTAAAAACGATATCAGGACCACTTTATTCCAATTACAATGGAAGTCGTTTGTGAAGCCACTTAATCGAGGCCTACAACATGTAGTTTATGGGAAGAAAAACCTATAGTAAATGCTTTCAGGAGATGAGAGAAAAGAAGAATAATTCAATGGATAGTTAATTCCCATTTAACAACGAGATATTTTTTTGTTTTTTTTTGTGTCTGTTCTTTATTCATATTGAAACTTAAACTACTTTTATTTCATATACACGTATTTGGTAACTTAAATTTCATAACGAATCTATTGTGTGGCGTACGTGTTGGAAAGAATCAGATGTCAGTTATGGATTCAGTGCCTATGAAATCCTAACAAGAAAAAACTAATATTTCGTTGGCATTTGTAATAATAATGGTGGTTTCTCTATCTGGTGTTCCAGTCAACAAGCATTTTCGCGTTATGCCACCGCGTCATCACATTGCGGTGTTGATCACCATTTCGGACACTGTTTCCACTGACCTGCACCATCGTGGCCTCACTCTTCCAGTAGTGATAAGGACGTCGATCGACATAAATTAACAACGCGGTTACATAGCTTACAAATTTTATTGGTATCAATGATGAACAAATGATAACAATAATAACAGTTACGGTTATAATAGTTCCAGTTGCGTTTTGCAGATATGAGTCGCACCCGATACAACCTGCAGTGAATTTATTCATCGCACAACTCAGGGGGTTGGACAGAATAATAGCCGTCCACGCCGCAGAGAGCGACATCGCTGCTGTTTTTCCAGTTTTATTCAATAATTTTCGTTGGGGCCAGGCGCAGCCCCATTTTATATCGCGGTTTAAACAAAGTGTGTTTGTATGTGGGTACCTCTGCAAATACTGAGTTCCGCGTGTACAGCCAACGCCACATGCGACATGGACAGGCCGTGAATATTTCACAAGCAGTTCCAGATATCGGACACAAGGTTTCTAGCATATGTTCATTTGTAAAGAGCTGAATACTTTGACACATAATTGTGACTAATTAATTTTCTCAGGTTGATGTACTGAACTGATCTTTCTAATGGAATGACGGCATTAAATAGCTCTTAATAAGGGACATACTTTGATACAACGTTTTCGCATGATGAGACTGAATGTCTTCGCAAAAAAAGGCGATAGTTAACTAAATAGTAAGTCCCAGTTAGTGTACTTTCCTCTTCAGTGCGTCGTCGGTACAGCACAGTACGATGGAAACTGCGACAAGCTATCAGTATTTGCCTTCCTTTAGATAGCCCGTTCACTGTGAACATTAAATATCTTTTTTAACCTTTACCAGGCCTATCGATGTATGAGAATCGATTGCAGAGTCCACTTGAAAACGGAAATTTGCTTAACTGTGTAGACAGATCATGAAGTTTCGTAAAGAAGAATACGTATCCGTTCTTGTCGGTCATCTTCTGCAGATGTTGCTTCGTCACTTGTTCCTTTAGCGAAACATAAGAAGCTTCCACGTTGCGTGTGGTGTGTCGTATAACAGGAGAGTATTAATGTGTGGGCTGCATGAAAACCGTTTTTGCTATGATTCTGAGTTATCATTTGTAGTTATACACACAGGCTGAACAAAAATTCGAGATGTTTCTCAGTTTTCTTTGCCGCGTCGTGTTTATTCATTCGTGCACTCACGCTTTCAACGACTTTCCCCGTCGTCGCCTTTAGAAGTTAATTGATGTACTAATAGACCGTGAGTACTTTGGCAGGTAGTTGGGCGAATTATGTCATGGAGACGTCACAAAATTCCGAAAATTCCGTATGATTTTTTTGTGAAGTTCCTTTAATGTGTTACGTAGTATCCTACTTCGTAGTGTAGTTCAGCAGTTTGTAATTAGTGTACCTCCTGCCAGTGCCTTCCGTATGTGAAAGTTGTCCGTACTGTAAGCTAGTGATAAGCGCTCTCCTTCAATTTTAATATTCTTCTGCCCGATTTTAGTTAGATGGTGGCCGCAGGTTTTTCAAGTGGGGAGCAAACGTTTTGTGGGAGCTACTACTTTTTAGAACTAATGAGAGCCCGAAGAAGTAGTACATTTCGATATGTTTATACTTAGTGAGTACTTTGTTAGTTCATTCGTAGTTTTTGCCGTCAATAGTGGTACGTCAAAGCAGTAGATTTGCCGTCGATAGTGGTATGTCAAAGCAAAGAATGTCAGTTTAGTTCAAGAAACGTTTGAATTTTTTATGACACTTCACGCTAATAATCATATGTATAAGGGGTATCTAACAGTTTCCGTCTGAGGGCGTTGCTGCAGACTATATGCAACGAGGCGCGACTCCGGAGGGGGTGTATAAGTCCCGCCATGTGGTGAAGGGGCTACTGTGGCATTGGTGTCTTTCCGACGTGAGTGCGGTAAATGCGGAATCGTGAACTATGGCGACGTTGTTACCAAATGCGTCCAAAGAGGACCAACGTGCTGTTAATTTTTTCCTGGCTGCTGGAGGACAAACGCCAGCACACATCAGAAAACGGAACATATGCATGAGACAGAACGTGTATCGAAAACCCCTGTTGTGGAATGGTGTGACAACTTCATGCTGCTCCACGATAACGCATGACCCTGCCCTAACGAGGAAGCTGCGCAGGCACAAGTGGGAGACATTCGAACACCCACCTAACAGTACTGGTCCCTCCCCAAGCGATTAGCAGCGAGGTCTAGGGGTACCTTGTCACGGTCCGTGTGGCTCCCGCAGTCGGAGATTCCAGTCCTCCCTCGATCATCGGTGTGTGTGTGTTATCCATAGAGTAATTTAGTTTAAGTTAGATTAAGTATTGTGTAAGATTAGTGACCGATGACCTCAGCAGTTTGGTCCGAAAAGACGTTACCACAAATTTCCAATTTTCCCAAGCGATTATCTCGCCTTCAGTCATTTAAAGAACGCCATGTAGAATCAACGATTCCTGTCGGACGCAGATGTGCTGCAGGCAGTCACGGACTTCCTCACGCAGCAGGACACGATGTTTCACCAAACGGGTATCTCCAATAAGGTGCGTCGGTTGGATGATTGCCTCGACGCTCACGTCGATTTTGTCTGATTGCCATACCGATCCTGGACAGTAAAGAACAGGTAGGAGATGAGGTACTGGCAGAAGTAAAGCTGTGAGGACGGGCTGTGAGTCGTGCTTGGGTAGCTCAGATGATGCCGGAACGGTAGCTCAGCGTGTTCGGTCAGAGGGTAACGTGCCCTCTGTAATAAAAAAACCGAGTTAACAGAGCAACAACGAACTTAAATGGATGTCTTACGACGTACGCCCCAAGCAGAAAAAAACAAAAACAAAAAAAAACAAAAAAGAACAAAAAAAGATGGTAGAGCACTTGCCCGCGAAAGGCAAAGGTCCCGAGTTCGAGTCTCAGTCCGGCACATAGTTTTAATCTGTCAGGAAGTTACATCTACATCTACATCTACATCTATACTCCGCGAGCCACCTTACGGTGTGTGGCGGAGGGTACTTATTGTACCACTATCTGATCCCCCCTTCCCTGTTCCATTCACGAATTGTGCGTGGGAAGAACGACTGCTTGTAAGTCTCCGTATTTGCTCTAATTTCTCGGATCTTTTCGTTGTGATCATTACGCGAGATATATGTGGGCGGTAGTAATATGTTGCCCATCTCTTCCCGGAATGTGCTCTCTCGTAATTTCGATAATAAACCTCTCCGTATTGCGTAACGCCTTTCTTGAAGTGTCCGCCACTGGAGCTTGTTCAGCATCTCCGTAACGCTCTCGCGCTGACTAAATGTCCCCATGACGAATCGCGCTGCTTTTCGCTGGATCATGTCTATCTCTTCTATTAATCCAACCTGGTAAGGGTCCCATACTGATGAGCAATACTCAAGAATCGGACGAACAAGCGTTTTGTAAGCTACTTCTTTCGTCAATGAGTCACATTTTCTTAGAATTCTTCCTATGAATCTCAACCTGGCGCCTGCTTTTCCCACTATTTGTTTTATGTGATCATTCCACTTCAGATCGCTCCGGATAGTAACTCCTAAGTATTTTACGGTCGTTACCGCTTCCAATGATTTACCACCTATGGCATAATCGTACTGGAATGGATTTCTGCCCCTATGTATGCGCATTATATTACATTTATCTACGTTTAGGGAAAGCTGCCAGCTGTCGCACCATGCATTAATCCTCTGCAGGTCCTCCTGGAGTACGTACAAGTCTTCTGATGTTGCTACTTTCTTGTAGACAACCGTGTCATCTGCAAATAGCCTCACGGAGCTACCGATGTTGTCAACTAAGTCATTTATGTATATTGTAAACAATAAAGGTCCTATCACGCTTCCCTGCGGTACTCCCGAAATTACCTCTACATCTGCAGATTTTGAACCGTTAAGAATGACATGTTGTGTTCTTTCTTCTAGGAAATCCTGAATCCAATCACAAACCTGGTCCGATATTCCGTAAGCTCGTATTTTTTTTCACTAAACGTAAGTGCGGAACCGTATCAAATGCCTTCCTGAAGTCCAGGAATACGGCATCAATCTGCTCGCCAGTGTCTACGGCACTGTGAATTTCTTGGGCAAATAGGGCGAGCTGAGTTTCACATGATCTCTGTTTGCGGAATCCATGTTGGTTATGATGAAGGAGATTTGTATTATCTAAGAACGTCATAATACGAGAACACAAAACGTGTTCCATTATTCTACAACAGATTGACGTAAGCGAAATAGGCCTATAATTATTCGCATCTGATTTATGACCCTTCTTGAAAATGGGAACGACCTGCGCTTTCTTCCAGTCGCTAGGTACTTTACGTTCTTCCAGCGATCTACGATTAATTGCTGATAGAAAGGGGGCAAGTTCTTTAGCATAATCACTGCAGAATCTTAAGGGTATCTCGTCTGGTCCGGATGCTTTTCCGCTACTAAGTGATAGCAGTTGTTTTTCAATTCCGATATCGTTTATTTCAATATTTTCCATTTTGGCGTCCGTGCGACGGCTGAAGTCAGGGACCGTGTTACGATTTTCCGCAGTGAAACAGTTTCGGAACACTGAATTCAGTATTTCTGCCTTTCTTCGGTCGTCCTCTGTTTCGGTGCCATCGTGGTCAACGAGTGACTGAATAGGGGATTTAGATCCGCTTACCGATTTTACATATGACCAAAACTTTTTAGGGTTCTTGTTTAGATTGTTTGCCAATGTTTTATGTTCGAATTCGTTGAATGCTTCTCTCATTGCTCTCTTTACGCTCTTTTTCGCTTCGTTCAGCTTTTCCTTATCAGCTATGATTCGACTACTCTTAAACCTATGATGAAGCATTCTTTGTTTCCGTAGTACCTTTCGTACATGATTGTTATACCACGGTGGATCTTTCCCCTCGCTTTGGACCTTAGTCGGTACGAACTTTTTTAAGGCGTACTGGACGATGTTCCTGAATTTTTTCCATTTTTGTTCCACATCCTCTTCCTCAGAAATGAACGTTTGATGGTGGTCACTCAGATATTCTGCGATTTGTGCCCTATCACTCTTGTTAAGCAAATATATTTTCCTTCCTTTCTTGGCATTTCTTATTACACTTGTAGTCATTGATGCAACCACTGACTTATGATCACTGATACCCTCTTCTGCATTCACGGAGTCGAAAAGTTCCGGTCTATTTGTTGCTATGAGGTCTAAAACGTTAGCTTCACGAGTTGGTTCTCTAACTATCTGCTCGAAGTAATTCTCGGACAAGGCAGTCAGGATAATGTCACAAGAGTCTCTGTCCCTGGCTCCAGTTCTGATTGTGTGACTATCCCATTCTATACCTGGTAGATTGAAGTCTCCCCCTATTACAATAGTATGATCACGAAACTTCTTCACGACGTTCTGCAGGTTCTCTCTGAGGCGCTCAACTACTACGGTTGCTGATGCAGGTGGTCTATAGAAGCATCCGACTATCATATCTGACCCACCTTTGATACTTAACTTAACCCAGATTATTTCACATTCGCATTCGCTAATAACTTCACTGGATATTATTGAATTCTTTACTGCTATAAATACTCCTCCACCATTGGCGTTTATCCTATCCTTGCGGTATATATTCCATTCTGTGTCTAGGATTTCGTTACTGTTCACTTCCGGTTTTAACCAACTTTCCGTTCCTAATACTATATGCGCATCAGTGCAGACTCCACTGCAGAGTGAAAATCTCATTCTGGAAATATCCCCCAGGCTGTGGCTACGCCATGTCCTCGCAATATCCTCTCACACTCCGCTGCGGACTGAAAATCTCAATCCAGTGAAGAACAAATTTTCTGAATAACTTTTCAGGGTCCGAATTCCACTAGGGGTTTGAAATTACAGATCAAAACTATCACCGTTTTATGCACTTGCTTCGAAAGACTTCATTTCGCTCTTCTCCAGAATTTCCAGTGTAATGTTTTCATGTGGCCTCAGAAACGGAAAGTATTTCTTTTGCGTTATGGTTATCTTAGCGGAAATCATATTGCAATTAGGTAAGAAACGAAGGCACGTCCTTACTGCAGCGCGCTCAGATAGTTGAAGTTCGACATCCACTTTAGGTGGAGACCACTGATGCCACGGTTAAGCGCAGTATGACTTCTGAATGAGGAAATCCGAATGAAATCTATTTTCGCTTACTTGTTTTGTTAAGACCAGAACCAATTTTTCTGTTCAGGTGGAATATTAGTTTTACTATCGTCAGTTGCTTTACATGACCGTCCTATGGAACCAAGCTGTTCAGCTTTCCTATTTAGTCAGCACGGTGACAGTCTCTGTCTAATTAGAGATGATTTATTGCTCAGTCTAACATACATTTTTTCTACTTCTAGATAAAAGTTGGCCGTTCCAGATTAGAGAGAATTGTCAGAGCATGTGCTTCGGTAGGTGCCGAAGTGATAAGAAATACTACTCAATCCACGATAAGAAGATTGCAGCACTGCACTGATACCAGTGGTCATCACTTCGAACACCTTCTGCAAATGGACGTTCATGCAAGCTTTGTGGCCCACGTTGACCTTCAAAGTACTTACTGTTACAAATCATTGGATTCGTCTCGATAGCCGCTATCAGAAAATAAGTACCAAACTATAGCACCTCATTTAAAAAAAAACAAAGTTGACATTCATATCTCTGAAGTGACCCCACCTAGCAACAAAAAACCAACGTCATATGCCCCCGTTGTCCCATGTAACTTTGGTTTCACAACTTTTTCAGCTTCTATCATATTTTCGGAGTTACTCTTGGTGGCAATAGTTAGTGACCCATCCTGTATATGGAAATGCGTTTTTCCGTTGAGAAAATTTTCTCTTCCAGGTTAGCAATACTGAGTGCAATTCTCACTTCATCTTGGGGCTCTTTTCCTCTGATTTCCGTAGTAGATATCACATCCTATAGTAAAGAAACAGACCGGCCAGAAAAGTGGAGCCAAGGAATGGAACGAGATGTTGGTGAAATTTAGGAGCCTTTTAACTTAGGTTCACACAATATTTAACATAAACATTCGTTGACTGAATGCCACTACGTACGATCATGTTGTGTCACCGGAACATACATTCAGTGTGACTACACACGCTGTAACAAGGAGACCTTTAAAGCAGCAACCAGTCGCCGGCGCGTCGTTGCTGGTGCTGACACCTCGCTGTTCGTGAAGGGCATCCGTCCTGCAACTGCCCATATCGTTAGCTGTGTGGATTATTTGCAGTAGTGTGAAACCAAAAACAAATTTTCTGTATCGTCGCAGTGATTGACAAAAGAGGAGGAAGAGGGGCAGGTACAGTGTGCACCTCCACACTACAGACTGTCTGACTAAGGAGACTGATTGTGTTTTCGGGCAATGATTTATGACACTTATATAAAGAAACACCACCTGTTACCCGTATTTCCCCTCTACTCTCCTCCCCTCTCCTCCCCTCTTTCCTCTCTCTCCGTTCCTTCCACAGTAGGCCGTTTATGCTCCTATCCAATATTTTCAAGCCAAGTTTAAAACTTAATTTATTATCTTAATGGGAATAATTTATTGCACACAATTTATCCTTTTCTTAGTTACTATAATTTGTGATCCAGAATTGATACCTGATAGCTATATATTTAGCCTCATCTCATCAGCATAGTTTATAATGCAATATGATCATATGAAATGGCCTGGGAAACAGAACGTAACGAACCCAACAACGAATAATTTGAATTTGAAGATCAATCAGCGCCACTATCATATATGGATGGCTGAATTTTTCTCCAACTCAAAAAAATAGGTGTTCCAATTTCCATGGCACTGCAGTCACTACCACCACTACCCGTCCAAGCTTAGAATTTCGAAAATATGCCATAGGCATTACCAGGACAGTATTAAGTATAAAACGAAAGATAATTAACAATTACTGGTGCATTATAATTTTTTGCATTGTTAAACAAGGTTCAGAAAAAGTGAACACTGTAACGAGCTCATGTTTGGATTGTCAGTACTAGATGTTTGTTTTATTTGCCATTAAAATACGTTTCGCTGCACTTGCTGACAGGTTATAATGCTTTAACGTTATTAAAGATGAACTAGAAAACGTGTCTCCTTTAAGAAACAAACGTCAAATACTTGACACCAGACAGATGTTAGTGTGAAATACTTCATGTCAACGGCACAGCTGATAATTGCTGCACAGAGAGAGACGAGCCTGGATGCGAGATGCCGCATCAAGTGTTCTGCTCTCTGCTGAAGTTCTTCGCTGACAAGCCCAGTGTGATATGCAGCGGTCGGCGGCACCAGCACAGTGAAGATACAGCAGCAGCGGTGGGCAGCACACTGCAGAGGGGCGAGACGAAGTAAGGCGGGTTGCTGCTTCTCTCTCTAGGCGCTGCCACCGCATCTTACAGAGGCTGAGGAGTGCGCCTCCAGCCATGAGGCAGCAAACTCACCACGTGTATACACACAAGCTTCATGAGCCCACTTATCTCTGCTTTATATCTTTCACTGCATTGGCCGCTGTTACCTTGAACAGCATGTCTAATTCTTCGTCTATACATTATATAGACTTCACACACCATCTGCAGTCTGAGTAATATAATACATGATCACCGCCAGTTTGCTACTTCATAAGTGCGATGGATCTAGACAAACGGACGATACAGTGCCTGCATTCCCTGTTCCCAAATACAGTACTCTGACAGAGGTGTCAGGAAATCTGTAGTGCCTGTAAGCACATCTTGCAGGATGTGTGCACGCTACATAACGCCTACCATCAATGTCTGAGTTCCATACACTTGAAGAATCCTTCAGACATCCCACGATGGAAAGTCAGTAAATTTCTATTGTCTGGTAAACTACATGTAAGGCATGTCTGCTGGATATAACGCACACTGACAGTGGGTTCATTAAATACGTAAGGAGGTTTTCACACAAATCATGCTAAATTTGTAACAGCCTCTGGAGCATATGTGTATTAATATGGTAAGGCACCATAAGGCAGGTTAGTGCCTGAGAGCACTGAACAATACACTTGACTTTCAGGCGAGTCAGCCCAAACATTAAGCTGCGCTTCCTGCACTCGTTACGCTTTATGAGTGTACCACATCAGAAACTTGATGAAACCATGCATGGGGAGGACATGAACCGGACTCGAGCCGTACATCCCAGTGATCACCAGAGAAGACGTGTCGAGTAGTATCTTCCATCAGCGATCGGGCACCGAACAGCTGGTAAAACATGTTGGTGAAACCACTCGCGATATTCTTCGTGTTACTTCTACAGGAAGACACAGCCCTCACCTTACGTCAAAAACTGGGCGCTCTGTTGGAGGTACACCCTCGCGTGTCTGTCACATGTCCAGCAATGGCAAAGGGCTGACAGATTCGGCATCAACCAAAACCCAAGCGTAATGGGTCAGGAAAAGCGAGAAGCCTAACTTATGATTTGACGGAAAAATCTGAAGATTTGACGTTTACAAAGCAAACAGCGTAGAACAAGACTCGCACATGAAGTTTCAGAGTCAATACAACAACACATAAAGCGCAGTCTTTGGACATCTTTTGACTACGTAGTGTACATGCAAACATTGATTCACCTGACAGCACACCCTAACGGCCACACACAGCATAAATTTATGTTCTCGGAGCAAGCCACTAGCCTTGTACTGGGAGTGTTATGAGGGAATGTTATTCGCTAAAAATATTAGTAATATCCTGCTGTATCTCCAGACAGAATCAGCCCGTGCAAAAAATGATACAGAAGAATGTAGAAAATGTAAAATTGTGCTCTTAACGGGAATTTGTTTTTTCTCTTCGGAGAACACCCTCTCAGCAGCCTCTAATACATGAAAACAGAAGCAGTGTACAGCACAAAATTATCGAACTGTATTATAATGATGTAAGTCCCATATCTACTAACTGGTGGTTAAAAAGTTGAATACCCGGTTGCATACGATGAAATCATTTGTTGCTAACAAAGTCTTCAAACTATTAGTTATTGTTCTCCACAACTGTCTGGACTCCATAGTAAACAATTGTTTATTGTGATCGCGGATAACAGCGGATGATGTTGTGGTTGGTGCCACCCTCTGCGCTGCACTCGCACAGGAATTATTCATTCCTCTGCAATCGATGAATTCGCTGTCTAAATCTTGCGTGACTGTAACGGGGGCGGCACATTGTCATGAGAGAGTACATACGTTACGCCCGCCCTGTTGGCCGTGCGGTCCAACTCGCGGCTTTCCGGGAGGGAAGGAGCGCCTGCTCCGCTGCACGAATCCGCCCGGTGGATTTGTGTCGAGGTCCGGTGAACCGGCCGGTCTATGGATGGTTTTTAGGCGGTTTTCCATCTTCCTCGACGAATGCGGGCTGGTTCCCCTTATTCCGTCTCAGTTCCACTATGTTGGCGATTGCTGCGCAAACAACTTCTCCACGTACGCAAACATAGGGGTTACACTCGTCTGGTGTGAGACGTTCCCTGGGGAGTCCACCGGGGGTCGAACCGCGCAATAACCCTGGAGGCGGAGGGGTGAAGTGGACTGCGGTAGTCGTCGTGGGGTTGCGGACCACTGCGGCTGCGGCGGGGACGGAGCCTCTCCGTAGTTTCTAGGTCCCGGTTAACATACAATACAATACAATATATACGTTACACGTCAGACTCATACCACGGTGATTGTGGCATGATGGGAACTATTTTTACATAGTGGCATCGCCTACATTTCGTGTTACAGACTTAGCTTGCTGTTCCAGCTGGCTCTGCTTTGCAACTGCACATGCTGGAGTAGATATGCGTGTGCAAACTAATCACACTTCTACATCCAGTTGCACATTGCCTCCTTCAAAAGCGTTCTCTAATGAAATTAGGAAATCACAACGCTCATATTCTAGGAAATGCAAGCAATAAGCGTCGACGTATAGGTAGCATGCTGGAAAATTACAATTTGCGTATAAATGAGGTTGGTTTCAAACCTTTCACAAACTGTGCTGTATTACTGCCTACTTGTGTGGTATCTTTATCTAGCTGGACTAACGTGAGTAGTTCTAGTCCACCTATGTACACATACCACAGCGAATGTGAAGATTAAACTTATGTTAACAGAATTTCCCACGTTCCATGAAAAAATGGAATGGGAATACAAAACAATTTTCCCATGAAATTAAAAATATTACGATATTTGAAAGTACCATGTTCCTCTCAATGGATATAAAAAACTTACGCACTAACATACCCATAAAATGAGCTATTAATATCATAAAAGAAGAAGGTTCCTACTCCTTTAAAACGCTAAGTCATACCTTGGCCAGCCTTCGGTTATTCACAAGTTATGGTTTATAACGATGGTCCTGATGTTAACACTGTCTTTAAGCAGCATTTACGGTGTAAGCATAATCTGAGGATGGTTCCTTGTAAACCGAAACTGCTCATCATCTAGCTGTTCTTACATTGTACTGCGATCAAGACAAAATTTATGATAAATAATATGCATCACTTTGTCTTCCTGGCCTGGCGATGCCAGGCCTTGCAAATAAATGAACCTCATTAGGGCTGTTTCATCGAAAGCACTCTCTCCCGTATATCCAAACTCAAATCGATAAACGCTGAAAGCGAGCAATACTGGTCGACCTTTTCGCCAGAGAAGAAAGCCACGCTAATTCGGTTGGGCCCAAATCGGAGGCGGGCGTGGGAGCACTTCATCCCGTCTGATCGCTCCGGAGTGAGATACGTCACAGAGAAATGATTGATCTCACCGACCGCAGCTCACTGCTCCGCTTCTAGCATCTCCCGGCCTGAATACTCTGGTGGCTCTGCGCACCAACGCAGTGTCTGTCGCGTCTGACGAAACAGTGCGTTAACTGCACGCACCCTACGTTCCCGCAGATGGATTCCCGTCTACTCAGGTAACCAGCAGCAAAGCACCCCTACCCACTGAAAACGTAGGCGGCACCGCTTACTATTGTCTCCCGTTGGTTCATACACTGCATGGTGACACTCACAAGGAGATCGTTTCATCTGCTAATCATGGATGTTTATGAATCTTATGTACGCTGTAAAGGGACCTGTGCTAAGTACCCTGTCAGCAGCTTTTCGTGCGACGGCCTCCAGTTTCCGGGTACATCAATGCTGAAGATTTGTACACGGGTCCTACATTTATGTATTCATTTATTTACACGTCAAGTTCCGTAGAACGAAATGGAAGAGAAAATCTCCAAGGTCATGGAACGTGTCAGTACATGAAATTACAACATCAAGTAATAACAGATGAAAACAAAATGTTTATGAAACCGGAAAAAGTCAATCCATAAGTTTAAGTAAACGCAATCAACAATACGACAAGAATCACTTTAATTTTTCAAGGAACTCCTCGACAGAATAGAAGGAGTGACCCCGTGAGGAAACTCTTCAGTTTCGATTTGAAAGTGCGTGTATTACTGCAAAGATTTTTGAATTCGAGTGGTAGCTTATTGAAAATGGATGCAGTTAAGGAAGTCCGATCCAAATGCAGGTTTCATTTCTGCTGGGTGTTAACTGAATGAAAGCTGTTGTTTTTTTTTGTTGTACTAAGCTAATATTGTTAACAAGAAATGACAGTAAGGAATATATCTATTGAGAGGCCAATGTCAAAATACCCAGACTAGTAAACAGGGGTCGACAAGAGATTAGTGAACTTACACCACTTATTCCTCGAACCGCCCGTTTCTGAGCGAAACGTATCCTTTTAGAATGGGGAGAGTTATTCCAAAATATTATACCATACGACATAAGCGAATGAAAATAAGGAAAGTAGACTAATTTTCGAGTCGAACGATCACTCAATTCAGATACCGTTCGAATAGTAAAAGTGGCAGCATTAAGTATTTGAACAAGATCCTAGCCGTGGGCTTTCCACGACAGTTCACTATCTGTCTGAACTGTTCACTTCCACTAACCATATGCCCATTCTGTGAAATTAAAACGTCATGTTTTGTTGAATTGTATGTTAGAAACTGTAAAGTACTGTGAGTTAGCGTCAGTTTATTTTCTACAAGCCATAAACTCAGGTTATGAAGTGCACTATTTGAAACCGAGCCACTGTTGCACACAACATCCTATACTACCAAGCTAGTATCATCAGCAAACAGAAATATTTTACATTTACTCATAATACTAGAGTACATAAGGAACAGGAGTGGCCCCAACACTGATCCCTGGGGCACCCCCCACTTGAATGTACCCCACTCAGACCCCACATCACAGCCTTTCTCAATATCGCGAATAATGACCTTTTGCTGTCTGTTGCTGAAGTAAGAGGTGAACAAACTGTGAACTACTCCACGTATTCTGTAATGTTCCAGCTTCTGGAGCAATATTTTGTGATCAATGCAATCAAACACATTAGTTAAATCAAAAAAATGTGCCTAGTGTTCGAAACCTTTTGTTTAATCCATCCAGTACCTCACAGAGAACAGAGAATATAGCACTTCCAGTTGTTAAACGAATTCTAAAGCCAAACTGCACATTTGATAGCAAATCGTGTGATATAAAATGATCAATTATCCTTACATACACAGCCTTTTCAATAACTTTAGCAAACACGGATGGCATAGAAATAGAACATTGTCTACATTATCCCTTCCTCCCTTTTTATAAAGTGGCTTGACTACTGAGTACTTTAACCGTTCACTAAACGGACTATTCCTAAAGGAAAAATTACAAATATGTCTAAATGCAAGGCTAACATATGCAGCACAGTACTTTAATATTCTGCTAGGCACTCCACCATAACCATGAGAGTCCTTAGTCTTCAGTGATTTAATTATTGACTCTGTCTCCCCATTGTCTGTATCACAGAGGGGTATTTCAGACATCAATCTAGGAAAAGCATTTCCAAAGAAAGTTATATGATTCCTTGTAGAAACTAATTTTTATTTAATTAACCAGCAATGCTCAGAAAACGATTGTTAAATACAGAAATACTGTATATGTATCTGATTTATCAGTAACAGAAATATTTTTACTACGAACTGACTTTATATCGTCGACCTTGTGCTGCCGAACAGACACTTACTTCACACCTTACCACATGGTTTTAATTTTATGCTGTGAATTAGCTATTCTATTTGCATACCACATACTCTTTGCCTTCCTAATAACATTTTAAGCACCTTCAATACTGTTTGTAATGGGCTATTGTAGCTTGATTGTGAATACTTCCAACGTATTGATATAACTCTCGCTTTGTTCTAAATGATATCTTTATCCCACTAATCAGCCACCCGGGCTGCCTGTTACTGCTAGTAACCCGTTTAGAACGTACTAATGGAAAGCAACTCTCAAAGAGCATGAGAAATGTGTTAAGGAAAGCATTATATTTATCATCTATGTTGTTGTTTTTCTGGCGGTATTCAGTCGCGAGACTCTCAAAGAGCATGAGAAATGTGTTAAGGAAAGCATTATATTTATCATCTATGTTGTTGTTTTTCTGGCGGTCTTCAGTCCTGAGACTGGTTTGATGCAGCTCTCCATGCTACTCTATCATGTGCAAGCTTCTTCATCTCCCAGTACCTACCACAGCCTACATCCTTCTGAATCTGCTTAGTATATTCATCTCTTGGTCTCCCTCTACGATTTTTACCCTCCACACTGCCCTCGATGTCTCAGAACATGTCCTACCAACCGACCCCTTCTTCTAGTCAAGTTGTGCCACAAGCTCCTCTTCTCCCCAATTCTATTCAATACCTCCTCATTAGTTATGTGATCTACCCACCTAATTTTCAGCATTCTTCTGTAGCACCACATTTCAAAAGCATCTATTCTCTTTTTGTCTAAACTATTTATCGTCCACGTTTCACTTCCACACATGGCTACACTCCATACAATTACTTTCACAAGCGATTTCCTGACATTTAAATCTATACTAGGTGTTAACAAATTTTTCTTCTTCGAAAACGCTTTCCTTGCCATTGCCAGTCTACATTTTATATCCTCTCTACTTCGACCATCATCAGTTATTTTGCTCCCCAAATAGCAAAACTTATGTACTACATTAAGCGTCTCATTTCCTAAACTAATTCCCTCAGCATCACCCGACTTAATTCGACTACATACCATTATCCCCGTTTTGCTTTTGTTGATGTTCATCTTATATCTTCCTTTCAAGACACTGTCTATTCCGTTCAACTGCTCTTCCAAGTCCTTTGCTCTCTCTGACAGAATTACAATGTCATCGGCGAACCTCAAAGTTTTTATTTCTTCCCACGGATTTCAATACCTACTCCGAACTTTTCTTTTGTTTCCTTTATTGCTTGCTCAATATACAGATTGAATAAATCGGGGATAGGCTACAACCCTGTCTCACTCCCTTCCCAACCACTGCTTCCCTTCCATACCCCCCGACTCTAATAACTATCTTCTGTACAAATTGTAAATAGCCTTTCGCTCCCTGTATTTTACCCCTGCCACCTTGAGAATTTGAAAGAGGCTACTCCAATCAACATTGTCAAAAGCTTTCTCTAAATCTACAAATGCTAGAAACGTAGGTTTGCCTTTCCTTAATCTTTCTTCTAAGATAAGGCATAGTGTCAGTATTGCCTCACGTGTTCCAACATTTCTACGGAATCCAAACTGATCTTCCCCGAGGTCGGGTTCTATCAGTTTTTCCACTCGTCTGTAAGGAATTCGCGTTAGTAGTTTGCAGATCTGACTTATTAAACTGATAGTTCTGTAATTTTCACATCTGTCAATACCTGCTTTCTTTGGAATTGGAATTATTATATTCTTCTTGAAGTCGGAGGGTATTTCGCCAGTCTCATAAATCTTGCTCACCAGATGGTAGAGTTTTGTCAGGACTGGCTCTCCCAAGGCTGTCAGTAGTTCTAATGAAATGTTGTCTACTCCGGTGGCCTTGTTTCGACTCAGGTCCTTCAGTGCTCTGTCAAACTCTTCACGCAGTATCATATTTGCCATTTCATCTTCATCTACCTCCTCTTCAATTTCCATAATATTGTCCTCAAGTACATCACCCTTGTATAGGCCCTCTATATACTCCTTCCACCTTTCTGCTTTCCCTTCTTTCCATCAAAGCTCTTGATATTCATGCAAGTGGTTCTCCTTTCTCCAAAGGTCTCTTTAGTTTTCCTGTAGGCAGTATCTATCTTACCCCTGGTGAGATAAGCCTCTACATCCATTCATTTGTCCTCAAGCCATCCCTGCTTAGCCATTTTGCACTTCCTGTCGATCCCATTTTTGAGACGTTTGTATTCCTTTTTGCCTGCATTTCTCCTTTCTCAATTCAATTCAATATTTCTTCTGTTACCCAAGGGTTTCTACTAGCCCTCGTCTTTTTACCTATTTGATCCTCTGCTGCCTTCACTATTTCATCCCTCAAAGCTACGCATTCTTCTTCTACTGTATTTCTTTTCCCCATTCCTATCAATTGTTCCCTTATTCTCTCCCTGAAAGTCTGTACAACCTCTGGTTCTTTCAGTTTATCCAGGTCCCATCTCCTTAATATCCAGCCTTTTAGCAGTTTCTTCAATTTTAATCTACAGTTCATAACCAATAGATTGTGTTCAGAGTACACATCTGCCCCTGGAAATGTCTTACAATTTAAAACCTGGTTCCTAAATCTCTGACTTACCATTATATAATCCATCTGATACCTTGTAGTATCTCCAGGATTCTTCCATGCATACAATCTTCTTTTATGAATCTTGAACCAATTGTTAGCTATGATTAAGTTATGCTCTGCGCTAAATTCTACAAGGCGGCTTCCTCTTTCATATCTCTCCCCCAATCCATATTGACCTACTATATTTCCTTCTCTCCCTTTTCCTACTCTCTCATTCCAGTCACCGATGACTATTAAACTTTCGTCTCCCTTCACTACCTGAATAATTTCTTTTATCGTATCATACATGCCATCAATTTCTTCGTTGTTTGCAGAGCTAGTTGGCATATATCTATGTTATCGGCACTATAAACATCCTCTCACTCTTGTTCTCTAACAAGGTTTAAAAAACACTAATTATGTTTCGGTTGAACGAGTGTAGCACAGGGGCTAAGGTCCAATTTTTTACTTTGGCGGTATGGATTCAAAACCCGCCTGTGCTCTCTTTTCTTTCCTATTTCACCGTACAGGGCATCATTTAGTACTACGTGCCATACAAAATTATTTAAAATTAGTCATTTTCGCTGTAGTAATTTCGTAAATAAACCAGTCATTACACCACACTTTCTGTCCGCCTCGGCATCTGCTGTGTCGGCTTGGATGGATGCCAATCGATGGGGTCTGGGTTCAATTGCGGGCCATGTGGAGGAATTTGCCTGCTCGGGGACTGCTTGAGGTGCTGTAATTATCATCATTTCATTAACACCGACACGTTAATCGCCTAAATGGTGTCAAAGGAAAAGACGTTCACCCGACAGCGACGCTACCAAACGACAGAAAGAAAGAAAGCACACTTTCTTCAAATGTCTCTTTCTCTAGCCGGACGGGGTGGCCGAGCGGTTCTAGGCGCTACAGCCTGGAACCGCGCGACCACTACGGTCGGAGGTCCGAATCGTGCCTCGGGCATGGATGTGTGTGATGTCCTTAGGTTAGTTAGGTTTAAGTAGTTCTAAGTTCTAGGGGACTGATGACCTCAGAAGTTAAGTCCCATAGTGCTCAGAGCCATTTGAACCATTTTTTCTCTTTCTCTGTTTCAAAATTCCAAACATTTGGGCAGCTCCATAGAGCTAGCAACGATGGACGTAGTATTATCAGCGGTGGAACAATTCCACATACGGATGGAAGCACTCATTTTTAATTTTGATCTCAGTTATGAAATTAATGCCGATCAAAGCGGCTACCAGTACAAATCGATGTCCAGTAGATCGCTTGCGGAACATAGAGCGAAAACCGTTTCTTTGCAAAAAAAAAAAAAAAAAAAAAAAAAAAAAAAAAAAAAAAAAAAAAAAAAAAAAGATTTGGACAAGATTAGAACATTCTTTCACAGCACAGAATAATATAAATGCGTGAGGAAAGATACTCTCCTACGTTTCACAAGGCATGGCCTACATCTCAATAGGAAAGGGAAGGGTAAACTGGCAGGGTTGTTAGCGAACTCCATAAGGGGGGACACAAGTACTCATGGATGTACCTCTTTTTTAGACTAATACCAGTGTCCAATGAGAAGTTCAGGCAGGCAGTTGCTAAAGAGGTCCTAAACCCACAAAAATCTCACAACAGAAAAGTAAATAATAATATTACCATATTTAACAAAAATATTGGTGGATTATAGAAAAAAGTAGATTCTCGCAAAAGTAAAGTAAAAAATAATGTTACCATTTTTCACCAAAATATTCCGGGATTGAAGAATAAAGTAGATGAGCTCCTGGTTTGTTTAGATGACATTGAATCTGATAAAGTCATAGATATACTATGTCTGTCTGAGCATCACATTGTATCTGATATGGAAAAGGTAAATATCAGTGGTTATAAACTAGCTGCACATATGAATAGAGAGAGTAAGGTGGGACGAGGAGTTGCTATATATGTCAAAAGTTATCACTGTGTAGAAAGCTTAGATCCAAAAAAGTTTTGTCTGGAGCAACATATAGAAGCATCTGTCTGTCAACTTAAACTGAAGGAGGGCTCTTTTATAATTGTAACAGTACATAGGTCCCTTTCAGGAAACTTTCATTTATTCCTGGAAAACTTGGATGCCTTGTTGTGCTATCTGTCAGATAGGGGAAAGGAAATTATTATTTGTGGGGACTTCAGTGTTGATTCACTGAAAGAGTGTAATAGAAAGAATGACCTGAAATTCTTGCTCGGTTTTTTCAATTTGTCATCTGTAATTAATTTTCCCACCTGGGTAGTAAAGGACAGCAGCACATTGATAGATAACACTTTTATAGACCAAGATAGGTTTAAAAACATAAATTCTTGTCCTGTTGAGAATGGGTATCTGATCATAATGCTCAGCTAGTTACAGTGTATGAGATAGCTCCATCCACTAATTCAAAACCAACCTCCAAAGTTTTGCATTCAATTAATGACAGAAGAATTAGAAATTTCAGAGAAAATCTTCAGCAGTTAGACTGGGATGAGGTGTACAAAGAATCTGATGCTAATTTAAAATATAATCGATTTCTTGATACACTTGTAAGAGAATATGAAAACTGTTTCCCCAAGAAAGTAGTTAAATCTAATTATAAGGAACCATGCAAAAAACCTTGGCTTACTAAAGGAATAAAAATATCTTGTAACCACAGAAGGGAACTGTATCTAACAACAAGAATGAGTAATGACCCAGAAACAGCCAAATATTATAAAAAATACTGTGCTACATTAAGAAAGATTATTAAAAAGTACAGAAGCATGTGCATCATGTCTGAGATTAATACCTCTGATAACAAAATCAAAACAATTTGGAATATTATTAGAAGGGAGACAGGGCAACCAAGAGTACAGGTTGACAGCATCACCATCAAAGCGAATGGTAACTTGATTAACAACAAGCTGGAAGTCGAAAACATTATGAATAATCATTTTTTAAATGTTGTAGAGAAAATAGGATCTAAATGTTCATTAGAAGAAGCAAGGCAGTTAATGGAAGAGGCCTTACCCACATCATTTGATACAATTGAAATTCCACACACCTCTCCTTCTAAAATTAGGAAGATAATAAACGCTCTCAAGAATAAAAGCTCACATGGAATTGATGGCATTTCCAGCAGGATAATAAAAGCTTGTTCCCAAGAAATAAGTGGGATTCTTAGCCACATATGTTACAGCTCTCTGAAGCAGGGTATTTTCCCAGATAGACTGAAGTGTGCCATTTTTAAACCACTGCATAGAAAAGGGGATACGTCCGATGTCAACAACTACCACCCAATCTGTCTTCTGACTGCCTTATCCAAAATTCTTGAAAAATTAATGTGTTGTAGAGTAACTTCACGCCTTTGCAAAAATAAAGTTTAAAAAAAATGTCAGTTTGGTTTCCAGAAGGGTTTTTCAACGGAAAATGCTATATATACTTTACTAATGAAATATTAAAAGCTCTGAGTAACCAGAAATCACCCGTTGGGATTTTTTGTGATCTATCAAAGGCTTTCGATTGTGTAAATCATGGAATACTTCTAGATAAGCTCAAGTACTGTGGTATGAATGGGACAGTGGTCAAATGGTTTAAATCATACCTAACTGGAAGAGTGCAGAAAGTTGAAATAAACAGTTCTCATAATATGCAAAAAACTGGTGATTTCTCAATCTGGGGAACAATCAAGAATGGGGTGCCACAAGGTTCGGTCTTGGTTCCTCTGCTGTTCTTAATATATATTAATGACTTGACAGTCTATATTCACAAAGATGCAAAGCTGGCACTTTTTGCCGATGATACAAGTATAGCTATCACACCCAAGAGACAAGAATTAACTGGTGAAATTGTAGACGATTTTTTTCAGAAAATCATTAAGTGGTTCTCTGCAAATGGGCTCTCATTAAACTTTGACAAAACACAGTATATACAGTTCCACACAGTAAATGGAATGACACCATTAATAAATATAGACTTTGATCAGAAATCGGTAGCTAAGGTAGAATATTCAAAATTTCTAGGTGTATGCATTGATGAGGGGTTGAACTGGAAAAAACACACTGAGGATCTGCTGAAACGTTTGAGTTCAGCTTCTTATGCTATTAGGGTCATTGCAAATTTTGGAAATATACATCTGAGTAAATTAGCTTACCATGCCTGTTTTCATTCTCTGCTTTCGTATGGCATCATATTCTTGGGTAACTCATCATTGAGTAAATGCGTATTCATTGCACAAAAGTGTGAAATCAGAATAATTTCTGGAGCTCATCCAAGATCATCCTGCAGACACTTATTTAAAGGGCTAGGGATCTTCACTGTAGCCTCACAATATATATATATATATATTCACTTATGAAATTTGTTATTAACAATCTGAACGAATTTAAAAGTAATAGCAGTGTACATGGCTACAACAATAGGAGAAAGGATGATCTTCACTACACAAAGTTAAATCTAACCTTGGCTCAGAAGGGGGTAAATTATGCTGCCACAAAAGTCTTTGGTCACTTACCTAATAGCATAAAAAGTCTGAGAGATAGCCATATAGCATTTAAAAGGAAATTAAAAGAATTTCTTAATGGCAACAGGTTCTACTCATTAGATGAATTTTTGGATATAGTAAGTGGGTAATTTCCCCAACCCCCACAAAAAAAATAAAAAATAAAAAAAATTGAGTGTCATGTAATATTTTGTGTAATGTAATATCTTGTATAGACACTTTTTATTAAGCTGACACGTTCCACTTCATTACGAAGTGTCGTATTCATGATCTATGGAACAAGTACCAATCTAATCTAATCTCTAATCCTTATTTGTGCACAAGCCATCCGGGGAAATAGATCAGATATTTCAACAAAGAATTGACGGGTTGGCTCATGAAACAAAAAATTTAATTGTGACCTGCACAAAATCAGAGTAGTTCACGAAAGTGCTGAACGAAGAGTTTTTACAGCGTGTCTTTCTCCTGAACGTGGGACAGGAAAAAATTCATTAAATTATTGATTCGTGTGGAGGGGTGACTGATCAGACACTTTATGATCAAATCGTTGTAGATGAAAGAAAACCATGCACCTGCATCATACAAATTATACCACTCAAATGTACTCCTCTTTGCAAAACCCGTTATTATTTTTACAGGCAGGTTAAATTTAGCACGAAGGAAACTTAATATCCTACCAACTTATTAAAAACCAATAGAGAAATCGCTTCAAGGGAAAATATAATAAACATACATTCTTTAATTCAGTATCAATATCTTGCACATGCTTTCACACGAATGATTAAATGCGTGTGGATCGCAGCTGAAGTAAATCGAAGAGTGAGTAAATATTGTTGATTGAAACGAACTGTGTTTTCTGGTATCGCTTCTGAAAAATCCGTGTGCGTGCAAGGCAGTAGCTTCGTGGTGCTCCACGCATTTGTGTTTTGGTTGCCTTTACGGCAAATATCATCCGCAATTCTGTTCTAGTACAGCAAGCGATAGCGAATAAGACTATTCTGTAATCTATTCAGTACCGAAAGTAATGCACATCTGAAGAAAGTTTGTTGTAGCGACTGATTTATTAACGAAGTTTCTACGGCGAGAATTATTATTTTGGAATAATTTTGGATAATATAAACTATTTAATGATATTGAAATTTGAAAAAAAGCATACAGGCAGGCTTTGCACGGTTACCGCTAGCGTGTTAGTCGTGAATATGCGCTAGTTCCCTTTGTCCAAACTTTCATTCCCATTCTCTTTGTTTCGATTCCACACACGGCTTTGGTCCAAACTTAGATTTCCGTGAGCATTGTTCTGGTCTCAATGTTTTACATTAGTTGCTGTTCCTTCGTATAGAAAGTTATTTTACATAGAGCAATCACTGCTGCTACTCGCATATTGCTTCCTCTCGCCCATTCAGTTCCCGACGCAGCGACATTCATCCACCTCTTCAAGAGCTGCTTGCGATCTTTAAACTTCAGCAATCCTGCGTGTCTACTAGCTGCCGACACCGTTATTTTAGTTTTGTTTCTGTCTATGTGTATGCTACACCCATCTTTCACCACACGTTCAATTGACTGTGCCTGTTGACTTTCGGCGACTACTGCTGTCATTACCGAACCGTGCGGTGCTAATTTCTGTCCATGACTAACAATTCTCTATAATGGGCTCTTGCACCTCTCCGGTCTGCTTCGTATAAAGAGAATGGATTGCCCTTCCGTACCAGCGGTTGATGTCTGTCTAGAACGTAAAACATTTTATTCCATCCTGCATTTCAGATCCTCTCCAAATCAACGAACGCAATAAATGTTTCAAAATCATTCTCGAATCTGCTCTCTATAATTAGTCTAAGTACTGCTGGACCGCCATTACTTTTTCCCGTAGGTGGGGCATGTCCCACTCAGTGGGAAAAAGACATCGCCCGACTGTCTGTAAGAACAAAAACCTACACTCACCAGTCAGCAACTTATCTGCTGTATACAAAGCCCTGTAATACATTGTTTATGATAAACAGACAGCTTACTTACGCAAATTCAACTTACTTAGCAGATTTCAGCTTAGTTTATATAAACACCACAGCACAAACATTTCACTACCTAACGAAACCGATGATCTGCAATAGGTTCGCTACGACAGTACTGACTAAATTAAACTTCAGTATGGTATTTTATACTGTCAACGTTGATACAAAATCTGCCGTTAGTACAGTAAGGTGATTTGAAAACTACCTGAGAAACAGACAGCAGAATGTTGTCTATGAGAAACAAAAGTCTTCAGCGAAGCATTTTATCACAGAAGTGCCACAGGGGTCATGCTTGGGATTATCATTGGCCTCTTCGCATGTCAGTGGTATTTCGTAGTTTCCAGCATCTTGTAAATACCATTTCTATGCAAATGTCACAATTGAAGATGTCATTAAAGTCGTCGTCTAGCAGAATGATGATTTGTCTTCAGCGCCAAAATGGGCATGGACTCTGGGGCTTAAAAACTAATGCTAAGAAGTCCAAGCAGTTTCAATATGCTAGTAGAAATTAATTACTTCCGATTTCCGTGAATATGCTTCCTATTTTTTTCGAACATATCCCAATATTGTGTAAGAAACCGGTGAGGTCGTGTATAACTTTGGGGGATCCCCTCTACTGGAGATAATATACTGTTGCCGAAGCAGGGTGATTTCCGTTTGGTTCTATACCGTCCACAAGTTAAGGAATTTCGTCTAGTTGTATACACTCCAGAAGCTTTGTAACTTTCTTCCAAAGGATGCGAAAAACAAAATTGTACAGTTACTCGTTCTGCCAAACCTCAGCTATTGGCATATTATTCAACACGTTACGAGAAGTGAAATCTCTGAACGGCTATAACTAACCACTAACGCTTGTTTGCAACATCCGTGAGTTTGACCATGTTACTGCGTTAAGACCAGACAAATTATGTTACTTCCATACCCTAAACGTATTTAATCGGTTACTTAGTGCGAATGTGCCCCAGTACCCAAAACTAAAGACCATTTACCTGTCATCTCAACACAAAGGCAGCATATTCTCTCACGTATCTAGTGTCCTAGGTGTGTCTATCTGTAACACAAACCCATTCGCCAACTCCTAGGTGTTGCTGATGTCCGTCTCTGGAACAAACTATCCTGCTCTCTGCGCCCTACGCTATGGCCAGTGCATTAAGGAAATACCGCTGAAACACTTCATTTCGTCAAACTTTTCTCTAAAAAATTAACGTTTACAGCAAGATCTCTTTCGTCAAACATGGAAGCAGAAGCTCCCATCTTCTCCCTTCTTCGTTACTTTCGCTTTTCGGTTTTCAACCAGTCACGCGACTTTCTCTCCTATCCACTTCATCGGCTGGGTTTTATCCCATTCCTCTTTTCCTCCCTCTCCGATTACATGTTTCACGTCTGTTGCTGCGAGTGCCCGCAATTTCGATCTACTTGCTTGTAATAATTTTTGTTGTTCTGTTTTCATGAATGAATATAGATTGTGTTTCTTATTTCCACAAGGTTATAAATAAAGTTTTAAGTAAAACCTATTGAAAAATGGTCTAGTAACGAACGCAATTTAAAATATGTAGAACGAGCGGTGAGGTGTAACAAAACTTAACGACACTAATCTTGCAACGATAAATAGATAAATAAACAATTTTGTTGTCGTAGTGGAACGACAGCGATCGTACATAACAACACAACGAAAGAGGCAGTCCACATCGCAATAATTATTTATTTATCAATTCCGGATGATTAATCAATCAATAATTATTGCGATCTGCATTGCCTTTTTTCGTTAAAATAATAACTAGCTAACCACATTTCCCAGAGTTTATCTGTTCTTCAGTTAATAGACTTTCAGTTTCCCATTCTGCTGTCGTGTAAAGTACTCTTTTGGGCATTTTTGACGCATGTGATACGAAACTGATTGCACAGTAATATTCAAGTAATCGAATAATGGAAAACTGAGGAGACAAGATGAGGATAAGTGGCTATGGTAACAGAACGACGGAGGCGTACACTGAAGGAAAGTGATTAATGTACACAAGGAAACAATCGGCACATAAATGAGGTTATTTATCACTATAGTTTAGGAATAATGTCCCTGACTGTCATTCGAAAAGACCAGGGTTCCGAGTTCGAACCCATCTGTGGCTTAAATTTTGAAAAAATACCATCGGCAATGGTGGTAGAAGATTTATGATATAAGAAGCCGCACTCGTTCTGTCAACTGCCTTATCGAAGAGGTTGGAGGACCGGAAAGAGGCTCAGGTACCCTCTTGCCCTTCGTATTGGGAAATAGTCCCTCAAACGAAGAAGAATCATGAGGATGCTGAATGTAATGAAAATCACAGGTAATGTGACCTACAATAGGAAAATGTCTCATACTGATCTCTCCATTGGCAAAAGATTCCAGATTTGGATCTGCGGGAGGAGACTACCGAGGGACATGTGATCATGAGAAAAACACTGAATTACAAACAAAATGGCGGAGCGTGGAACGTCACAAATCTGAATGTGGTAGGCAATTATAAATCTGAAAAGGGAAATACGAGGGCTCAGTCTGGATAACAACAGCGTCTGGAAATCGTGTAACGATAATAGGATTTATTATGAATGCATATGTATAGAGATTGGGGCTAAGAAATGAAAGAGGAAGCTGCCTGGTAGAATTTTGCACAGAGCACAACTTAATCATAGCTAACACTTGGTTTAAGAATCATGATAGAAGGTTGTATACATGGAAGAACCCTGGAGATACTAAAAGGTATCAGATAGATTATATAATGGTAAGACAGAGATTTAGGAACCAGGTTTTAAATTGTAAGACATTTCCAGGGGCAGATGTGTACTCTGACCACAATCTATTGGTTATGACCTGTAGATTAAAACCGAAGAAACTCCAAAAAGGTGGGAATTTAAGGAGATGGGACCTGGATAAACTGAAAGAACCAGAGGTTGTACAGAGTTTCAGGGAGAGCATAAGGGAACAACTGACAGGAATGGGGGAAAGAAATACAGTAGAAGAAGAATGGGTAGCTTTGAGGGATGAAGTAGTGAAGGCAGGAGAGAATCAAGTAGGTAAAAAAACGAGGGCTAGTAGAAATCCTTGGGTAACAGAAGAAATACTGAATTTAATTGATGAAAGGAGAAAATATAAAAATGCAGTAAATGAAGCAGGCAAAAAGGAATACAAATGTCTCAAAAATGAGATCGACAGGAAGTGCAAAATGGCTAAGCAGGGATGGCTAGGGGACAAATGTAAGGATGTAGAGGCTTATCTCACTAGGGGTAAGATAGATACTGCCTACAGGAAAATTAAAGAGACCTTTGGAGATAAGAGAACCACTTGTATGAACAACAAGAGTTCAGATGGAAACCCAATTCTAAGCAAAGAAGGGAAAGCAGAAAGGTGAAAGGAGTATATAGAGGGCGATGTACTTGAGGACAATATTATGGAAATGGAAGAGGATGTAGATGAAGATGAAATGGGAGATACGATACTGCGTGAAGAGTTTGACAGAGCACTGAAAGACATGAGTCGAAACAAGGCCCCCGGAGTAGACAACATTCCATTGGAACTACTGACGGCCTTGGGAGAGCCAGTCCTGACAAAACTCTACCATCTGGTGAGCAAGATGTATGAAACAGGCGAAATATCCTCAGACTTCAAGAAGAATATAATAATTCCAATCCCAAAGAAAGCAGGTTTTGACAGATGTGAAAATTACCGAACAATCAGTTTAATAAGCCACAGCTGCAAAATACTAACACGAATTCTTTACAGACGAATGGAAAAACTAGTAGAAGCCGAGCTCGGGGAAGATCAGTTTGGATTCCGTAGAAATTCTGGAACACGTGAGGCAATACTGACCTTACGACTTATCTTAGAAGAAAGATTAAGGAAAGGCAAACCTACGTTTCTAGCATTTGTAGACTTAGAGAAAGCTTTTGACAATGTTGACTGGAATACTCTCTTGCAAATTCTAAAGGTGGCAGGGGTAAAATACAGGGAGCGAAAAGCTATTTACAATTTGTACAGAAACCAGATAGCAGTTATAAGAGTCGAGGGACATGAAAGGGAAGCAGTGGTTGGGAAGGGAGTAAGACAGGGTTGTAGCCTCCCCCCGATGTTATTCAATCTGTATATTGAGCAAGCAGTAAAATACACAAAAGAAAAATTCGGAGTAGGTATTAAAATCCATGGAGAAGAAATAAAAACTTTGAGGTTCGCCGATGACATTGTAATTCTGTCAGAGACAGCAAAGGACTTGCAAGAGCAGTTGAACGGAATGGAAAATGTCTTGAAAGGAGGGTATAAAATGAACATCAACAAAAGCAAAACGAGGATAATTGAATGTAGTCGAATTAAGTCGGGTGATGCTGAAGGAATTAGGTTAGGAAATGAGACACTTAAAGTAGTAAAGTTGTGTTGCTATTTGGGGAGCAAAATAACTGATGATGGTCGAAGTAGAGAGGATATAAGATGTAGACTGGCAATGGCAAGAAAAGCGTTTCTGAAGAAGAGAAATTTGTTAACATCGAGTACAGATTTAAGTGTCAGGAAGTCATTTCTAAAAGTATTTGTATGGAGTGTAGCCATGTATGGAAGTGAAACATGGACGGTAAATAGTTTGGACAAGAAGAGAATAGAAGCTTTCGAAAAGTGGTGCTACAGAAGAATGCTGAAGATTACATGGGTAGATCACATAGCTAATGAGGAAGTATTGAATAGGATTGGGGAGAAGAGAAGTTTGTGGCACAACTTGACCAGAAGAAGGGATCGGTTGGTAGGACATGTTCTGAGGCATCAAGGGATCACCAATTTAGTATTGGAGGGCAGTGTGGAGGGTAAAAACCGTAGGGGGAGACCAAGAGATGAATACACTAAGCAGATTCAGAAGGCTGTAGGTTGCTGTAGGTACTGGGAGATGAAGAAGCTTGCACAGACTAGAGTAACATGGAGAGCTGCATCAAACCAGTCTCAGGACTGAAGACCACAACAACAACAATGTATAGAGAGGTACGTCAGAGAGGTAATTTCAGTCTTTCAGTGACAGCTTTTTTTCTAATCAGAATCGACTACAAACCAACACCAACAAACATTATCCAGGTGTATACGGCGACGTAAAAAGCGGAAAATGCGATAGAGAGAGAGAGCATGCGATGGCATTACACGAGTAACACAATTTAAAAACGGAGGTGGTACTTTAGTAATCAGAGGGATTAGAATGCTGTCGTAGGGAAGGAACTGAACATGGTGTTACGGGATAATATGAGCTCAGTAGTAAGAATAAGTGGCAGGAAAGAGAGCAGTTAACGTCAACTGGTAATAGCCAATGCATTGTCCAGAAAAGGCCTGGAGACACAGAAAGTTACTAACTTATTACATCATGATGAGGCATACATTCCGATATCAGATATGCGAGTTAAGGCATACCCAGGAGATAAGGACCAGACTGTAGATTAAAAGAATCGTCAGGAAGACTGATTGTGGAGAGAAGTAGGACACAAATGTTACGAGCAATGATGACTTGTGTTTGACACTATGCAAGATTGCAGACACTGCGGTAATGAATACCACAAAAGGTTGTTTAGACATACAGTAAGAATGTACTTAATTCATTAAATAAAAAATTAGAGACTATTGCAAATCTCTGTGACCTGCCAAAAGTCTTTGACTGAGTGAGTCACAGCATTTTCTTAAGTAAATTAGAATATTATAGTGTCACTGGCAGTGCTGCAAAATGGTTCCAGTCTTACTTAACTAACAGGAAACAAAAGTTGTCGTTCCGAAATACCTGTGGAGCAAGCAATCAGTCTTCATCTGAGTGGGGATTAATTACTTGTGATGTTTCTCAATGTTCCATCTTAGATCCATTGCTTTTTATTATGTACATTAATGACCTCTTGTACATCACATTTCCTGATGATAAGTTTGTTATGTCTGTAGATGATACAGACGTTACAATAAATAGTAAGTCAAGTACAGATTTAGAAATGGCTCCAAATCAAATTTTCACTGACAATAATAAATGGTTTAAAGCCGATTTACTGTCATTAAACTTTTAAAAGACCCACAGTACGTACTTAGAACCTGTAAGAGATTTCTTTCCAGCATACGTAAATCATATGAAGACATGGAGACATAAGAGTTTGACAGTGTTAAATTTCTTGAATTACAAGGTTACAACTCGATAGTAGATTCAGTTGGGAAGCGCATACCGCAGAATCGCTGAAGCCCCTGAACAAGTCTGTATTTTCAATGCGAATGATGTCAGATGAAGGAGATATACATATTGAAGAAAACTTGTATACTTGCTTACTTTCATTGTGTTATGTCATATAGGGTCATATGTTTATGGTAACTCGTCAAACAGAACAAAAGTTTACAGAGTTCAAAATCGTGCAATGAGACTCATTTGTGGTGTAGATTCACGAATGTCACGTAAAAACCTGTTCAAGGAAATGGGTATTCTAATCACTGCTTTTCAGTATGTTACTTCCTTGAGAAATTTTTGCAAATAATAAGTCTCTACTTCCAACAAATAGCTCAAAACATAGTTTCAAAACTAAAAGTAAGAACAATCTACATAAAGACCTAAAATCACTTACTTCGGTCCAAAAAGGCGTCCAGTAGTTAGAAACACACCTTTTCAATAAATTGCCACCAGCTATTAATAACTTGGCTTCATATAAAGCTGAGTTTATAAAGAGTCTGAAAGACTTTTTGGCAGGCGACTTCTACTCTATAGATGAATATCTTAACAGAAACTGTCTGGTATTTCAGTTCTGACAGTACTTCATCCCAACAATCAGATCGGGTATTTTGGGAACTAAAACCGAATCTAATCTAAACGGTAGGAGAGTCAGTTGAAAAGGAATGGAGGTCTCCGTTTACAAGGAAGGTAACTACGAAACACGTTGCGTAACCGAAGAAAAATTTCAACTGATCGACCAACGACGAAAGTACAAAAATGCTCAAAAAAGAATAACAATACAGCAGTTGAAGTTACTTTAGAATGAAATGCATACGAAGTCCAGAAAAGCTAAGACGAAGTAGCTAGAGGAAATATGTGAAAAAACCGAGAAGTGAATGGTCGTTGGAAGGAAGAATTCAGAATATAGGAAAGTAAAACAGTATTCGATGGCGTCAAAAGCAAGAATTTCACAGTTAGACGTAGAGGAGACAGTGTATAAACATACAGAGAACAATGGTGTGTGTTGGGGGGGGGGGGGTTAGGGGCAGGAGGAACTATCCGCTGACTTGATAGAACAAGAGGCCGATTTGGAAGGGATAGTAGATCAAGTGTCAAGGAGTTTAAAAGAGCTCTGGAATACTTGCTGTTAAATAAGGCAAACGACATAGACAACTACCCCTCGGAATCTCTGTAAATAAAAAAAAAGAAACAATTGGGGAAAAGCCAACCAAACAGGTATTCAGTTTCGTTTGTATACTCTATGACACTGGAAACATACCTCCATGTTTTCAAAAATATCATTCACACAATAATGTTATCTTGGAACTATTCTATTTGGTCCGTGTTTGCATAGAAAACAGTAACATCAGAAATTGAGTCCGCCTTGATGCAAAACACCCCGTTATTCGTTTATGTCTTTATTATTCCAAACTATTTTCGGCGAAAAATATCACCATCATCAGTGGGGTTTTTTAATTTAAAACCTGCAGAAAGTGGCATGATTGTACAAACACAGTAAAACATTATTACATTTTTACAATTCGTCTTTTGAAATATACTTTTCTATTGGTACTTTCATGCTACCTTATTTATCGTATGTTACAGCATGTTTTAAGCAATTATTGGCGCTGTTTGCGACATATTTTCTGTGCACTTCCCCATCACACACAGAGGCATAATAATGAACAGAAGTCGTCGTAATTCGCGCTACAGTTTTTCATGGCCTTTCTCGTCACATGCGATACGTCTCTCACGACACACGCGAACAGCCAGATGGCGTAATATTCTGGATCAGAAACAAAGTGCAAAAGTTTTGTTTTTCTGTGTACAAAAGCAGCCACATACCATCTAGCGAACGTGAGTACACGAATAGCTAAGCAACAGCTCGTTACACACCAAGTAACTAACTGGTTTCCACAACGCTATCACTACCCCAAGTATATACTGCTGACATACGAAGTTCACCTTTTAGTATTTGTCTACTAACAGCCGCCCACATGGTTGCAGATGACATGATGTTCGCTAAGTAAAAAAGACGGCAACAGAAAAAACAGAGCACAGAAAATATGTCGCGAACAGCGCCAATAATTGCTTAAAACATGCTGTAACATACAATAAATAAGGTAGGATGAAAGTGCCAATAGAAAAGTATATATCAAAAGACGAATTGTAAAAATATAACAATGTTTTACTGTGTTTGTACAACCATGCCATTTTCTGCATGTTTTATATTAAAAAACCCCATTGATGATGGTGATATTCGTCGCCGAAACTAGTTTGGGATAATACAGAAATAAACGAATAACAAGCTGTTTTGCATTAAGGTGGACTCAATTTCTGATGTTACTGATCATCCACACAATTCAAAAAATGGCAAGCGCAGGCAATTATTGATCAATCAGCTTAACACATAATGCATCAAAGTTGCTGCCAAGAATATTATACAGAGGAATGGAAAAGGAAATTAAAGATCAGTTATATGATGATCAGTGTGGCTTTCGCAAAGGTTAGAGCACCAGAGAGGAAGCTGAGTGTGGAAGGAAGTTTTAAAACATCAGTACTCCTACTTAGGGTTTATCGGCCTAGAAAAAGCGTTGGACAATGTAAAATGACGCAAAATGTTCTAAATTCTCAGAAAAATACATGTAAACTATAGAGGAAGACAGGTAACATGGTATAGGTATAAGATGCAAGGAGGAGCAATAAGAATGGTAGAAAAGCTAGGACTAATAAGAGTGCAAGACAGGGATGCAATCCTTCTGCCCTGCTGTTCAGTCGGTACATCAGAGAAGCAATCATGACAATACAATAAATATTCAGGAGCAGGATTAAAATTCTGGATGAATGAATATCAACAACAAGATTCGCTGATGATATTGCTATCCCATGTGAAAGCATGGAAGAATTACAGGGCTTACACCACTGTATACATATATATAATCTTTTAACACAGTGAAAATGAAATTAAAGAATGGAAATGAGTTGGACACAAACTTAGGAAGGAAATGTGGCTATTCTCTTGCTGAAAAATAAGATCTAGCTGAGCATTTTAAATATGATCAAAGTTTTCTATGTTATCACTCAACAAAGTTAATAAATTAAGGTAAAGCTCGTTTATTATTTTATCTCACTCACACAGTTTTTGATTAGATTACATGTTTCGATCACTGTTCAGATCTAAAATAAAGTAAATTATATATGTAGCATCTAATATTTTGCAATAAATAGGAGGGACTGGAATTGTACATAAATGTAGAACTTTCCTAATTAGTTGTGCCTGAAGCCCATCTTGTCTACTCAGTGTCATATACACTCTAATTAAAAACTATGCAACTGAGATGCAATAACAAATGAGAACTTTTTTAACTGTCTAAACAGTTGCTGAATATCTAAAGTCGATCATGTCGACTGTAGTGAAAGTTAAGAAAAACAGTGTTCAGTGACGAAACTCTAATGGCTAATTTATACAGAATATGTAGGTTAGTGACAAGGAACATAGTAAGTGTGAAAAAGCCCGAAGGTACATGTTTGTAGATATGATTCGAGAAGCTTGCAATTCTGTACTATAACTGACACCAAGTGGATCAAAACCACAAAATCGCAAAGAAGATAGTCTGTTTCCAACTGACAGGATGTTGGCACTGGACAGAGAAGAGTTTAGCAAGTGTATTACCTTTAAGCATACTGTTAAGGACTGCGCCCAAAGCCTCCTGCGTGGGGCATGGAAGGAAGTGATAATGGATGAGCTTAGGGGAAATACTTTTCAGGAAATAATGGTTATGCAGCAGGACGAACTGTAGATGCACTTAGAAACTCATATTGACTATTGCTTGCTTTGGAGCTGTTCATGGTTTTTGAAATGATCCGTCAATTCACAGTGCAGGGGACAACTTCGTCTTATTCCACTATTCGAGACTGAATGAACCAAAGGCGCTCGCCTTGGTATATGGGCTTCGACTGAGGACGCTTGAAAAGATTTTTCTTCCCCTTTTATCACTGTGTGTGTGTATATGTGCATCTTGCTGCAAGCCCTTGTCTACAATACCACTCGAAATAGGCGGGAAATTCTTCTACAGCCGCTGCTGGAAGAACTGCCTGCGATGTACAAGTGTATACCTGCTGAGGAAGTTGCACGCAGATACGTGGTATGAAGAGACAGGGTAGCACACCGTCACAGACGTGTGGGAAGAGTTGTATCCTACCAGCCTACAACTGTATAGCTGCTGAAGAACTTGTACACAGATATGTTGTAAGAAAGGGTAGGGCACGAAACTATCACTGAAGTGTGAGAAGGCCAATACAAGTTGCCACAACTGACGGGAAATGCTTAATGACTCTACTTGCACTCTAACTATACTTGTGTGTTGAAGTGAAAAACTAACATTTGTAAACAATGTGATTTGTGTACAATATAGATAGCTGGAGCTACATGACATCGAAGCTATGAAACGAGAACTGAGGTATCTAGCAAAGGCAACTGTAGCTCGAAAAAGAAGTAGCAATTGCAGAAATGCGAAGAGGGTTTACATATAGCTTTAAAAAGGGGGGAATCTGGTTATGACTGGGGTATTATTAGCAGTTACGGTAAACAGTATTGAAAACTGGGCACATGTTGGAGTACTGGCCAAAGTAAACACAATTGTGTGTCCTGTGGGGAAAGTGGTCTGAGGATATATAGGTCTCAGTAGTGGAAGGACAGTGTATAACAGAGACGTGGTGTCAAGACAAAACTGTCATATCCCTCTATGCATGAGCACTTAATTCTCCCTAACATCAGACCATGACTGCAGTTATGCCAAGAGCTCCCCCTACATGTCGTTAAGCATAGTAAGCCATTGAAAAGAATGCATCTTGAAAGACACAGAGTGGTATAGTAATGACTCAGTCCAAAAATTTTGGGGGCCAGGATACTTAATGACGCTAGCCTTCCTGGCCGTCCTGAGTGACATTTAAGTGTCGAATTCTTCCAAAAAGCCACTGAAGTCGCCGCTACAAGTCTAGAAGCACGTTTAGGGTCGTGGTCTGACTTTCTGGCACACACAAGTACTTAGGGTTACACACATACAGGACGCTTCGACGTTTTGCGATTTGCAAATTCCTGCAGAATACTTCCTATTCAACATACAGTTACGCATTGTAAGCCATCTAAATAATATATGCAGTGTCCAGAGATTTGTAGCTCAAGATGGCCCTCACCTAGAACGCCAAAATAGTGATCACGTACCTGGGTGCAATATGAGGAATCAATGCCCTTGGTTTCTTTAAAAACGGAATACTTATCACCCTGGAACATGAGATTCAGTGTTTAGGTCATAACCTGAAGACAGCTGTTTGCAAATGCTCCACGATGCCGCAGACTCTTTCAGTTTCCATATGTTGCGATGTCTTCCACATTCTTGTCAGTAAGAAAATCGCCTCTGTCTTTTATCTCCAGCAACCTGTGTGTGTTGTGGGAGCAGCACACCCCACACTATTCTATATCCAGTTTTATGTGAGAGCCAATGGATCGAAAAGTGTTAATGTCGGTTTAACACCTTACATAGACCAAAGACATGGTGTGAAAAGAAAATATATGGCAGTGTATGAAGCTATAGTCATAAACAGCGTAGGCATGTTACAGCAAAAAAACAAAACAAAAATTATCTCACTGCTTACAAAACTACAACACAGGAAGCCTCTGGTGCGAATGACAGTCTGTCGGACATGATCTTCTCCCAGTACAGGCGTCAAAACCGTATACCGGTCTGTGGAAGGGACTTGGATCACTGGCCACCTGATCCAGTGGATCTATACATGTATATTTAATGGGATCACCACATAGGCTCAGTAGTAACACATGGATACTACTTGTTTCCAATATGTTGGAAGAGAGGGACATGGTAAAAGTGTTATCGAGTTCTCTTCCAGCTGACGTTAGCTAAGTTCTAATAGTTCGTAATTGTACTCTGTTGGATGTTATAAAAATAATGAGGAGAGAGAGACGTGAAAATGATTGCTATTGAATGTAAACATAATTGTGGTTCTTTCCTGACAAGTGAATAGATAACATCAAAGATACTATCCCATTTCATGCGACTGAAATTCATATAACACCCATGTCGACGACAGTTGATTTACAAGACTTGCACATACACTAATTCTGAACACAAATTTGTCCATCACTCTGAAGGTGTATCTGTTCTTGTGGAATATTGGCTATTTTGTTATCATCACGAATGTGTGTTTCTTTTTAATAGCTGGTCGCTTATAGAAGGTATGTTGACGTTAATGAGATCTGTTCCTATGAAACTTTCTGTCACACAATAGCTTAATAGCATAGATGTTTTGATAAATTGAATATATTTGGAGATTAAAGTTCTCACCTGCACTCAGATGGATGCTCCGAAATAAGGACGTTCAGTTGTGATCGGTAGTTTTCACGACAAAATAGTGAAAGTTTTCGATTCATGTAGGATGTGTCATTGATTTTATGCACAGCAGACATGTACAAGATATGTGTCATAAGTTAATAGGTTATAAGACATGTGGTTACATAGCTCTGACCTTGGCAGTCTGCTCAACCATCATCGACAACAGTATTGTAGACCAAGTTCGTAGTTTTACTCAGTTGGGTGATACGAAGTTACGAGGAAAGGGAATGTAAATTGTTGCCATGTATTAAAACGACTGTGTTTTTTTTTCAACATGCGAAAAGATAGCACCAAACTGCTGTTCTATATTCATATTTGTGTGTCTGAAATGTATGTAATACCTACATGCTTAGCAATTTATTTACAAGTCTTCTACAGACACTAATTTTGGGTGCTTGGGGACTATGGCGCTGCCAGAAGTGGCTAATGACACCAGGTGCGGGGGACAGTCAACCTAGTTGCTGTCGCAGCATAACATAGTCGTTGCTATTGTGTTTTTTTAGTAGCGACCGCCTGCAGCGACCTCAACAGCCACTGGTCACGGCGCCCACGCCTCTGCCGAGTGCAGCCCTGGAGCCGCCTCTTCCTACCAGGATATGTAGCCAAGGGCTCTCTCCTGGAGGGTTGTCTTTGCCCAGTCTGTGATGAATAGTCAAGTGTTTTGCTGTTGTTTCAGGGATTGACGTATCCCAGAATACGTTTCATTTCTGCAGACATGAAACTGCCTGTAACATTGTCATCCCAACATGAACCAAAGCAGAGCATCACCAGCAGCTGGATCTCTTTGTGTACTATAAGCGAGAGGTTATAAAAGGCTTGGAAAATAGTATCTCTGCCTATGGGAGGGTACAGCTGCAGACTGGAATCAATATATCATTGTCAACTGAACGCCGACCAAAGCAGAGCACCTGTCATGGATTGATCTCTTTGTGTACCATCAGTGAAAAGTTAGAACAGGCCTGGGAAACCAGTGGGGGAGGAGAGGGATGGAGGAGGGGAGGTAGGAAGGGAGGTAACACGGATTATAAGCTGCTTAGTGTGCATCCACACATCGAGGTGAAGACACACGCACTGTTCCAATGGAAGGTTTCTTTTTTTTCTGATAGCTGTGTCATGTTATTACACTTTTTTGTCTTCCTGTAGAAGCTAGGCCAGGATGCTCTCGCTGCATAACATAGGCATTGCTATTGTGATTTTTTATTGTGGTTCGCTTCTATAGAGGATTACATCATTCTCTTCTAAGATACACTGGTACCACTCACAAGAGAAGCACATGTATCCGTACAGGTGTGTTTGCTCAGTATTACTTATCATGGTGTTGTTTAGTCCAACCAGCCTTATGATATGGGCAGTATGTGGAACTTGTATATGTTAAGGATTTTTGGGTGGTTAAGCGCTTATTTTGTAGTACATTCAGGGGAAAACTCAGTGTTCTCGATTCAATTTTAATTGTAGCAAACATAAGAATCACACTTGAGGAATACACAATGGTGATACTGCATGCAGCAAATGAATGTCTATGTTTATTCAGTCGCATTTTTTAGGTAAATTGGCTGGCATTACAGTTGAGTTGTTAAGAACTGCAGAACTTTAGGCAGACATGCAGTTTGTTAATCCAAGAGGAGCAAGTAACCTGTGTAAAATTTCTCCACTGTTTATTCCTCCACTGTCTGTATAGAAGAAATGCTTCTCTTTCAACACTAACATCCCTCAAAGATTGTGTGTGCATATTCTATATGGACCAGGTTTCAGATACCCATGGATGTACATAGAGCACTGCCAACAAAGCATTTTACTTTGGTTGAAGTTTCCAGATAACAGAAATAAGGATGACATTCTGTCAGGCAAGCAGAATACCTCATTTTTTCATGGTATGAGAACACACGTACACACAAACACACACACACACACACACACACACACACACACACACACACACACACACACACAAACACACGCATGCACAAAACTGTTACTCGGCATAGTGGAGCATCTGAAACCTCTACCAAACAGTCTCTGGACAGAAACTTCCTGGCAGATTAAAACTGTGTGCCGGACCGAGACTCGAACTCGGGACCTTTGCCTTTCGCAGGCAAGTGTTCTATCAACTGAGCTATCCAAGCACGACTGACGCCCCGTCCTCACAGCTTTACTTCTGCCAGTACCTCGCCTCCTACCTTCCAAACTTTACAGAAGCTCTCCTGCGAACCTTGCAGAACTAGCACTCCTGAAAGAAAGGATGTTGCGGAGACATGGCTTAGCCACAGCCTGGGGGATGTTCCCAGAATGAGATTTTCACTCTGCAGCGGAGTGTGCGCTGATATGAAACTTCCTGGCAGATTAAAACTGTGTGCCGGACCGAGACTCGAACTCGGGACCTTTGCCTTTCGCGGGCAAGTGCTCTACCAGGCAAAGGTCCCGAGTTCGAGTCTCGGTCCGGCACACAGTTTTAATCTGCCAGGAAATTTCATATCAGCGCACACTCCGCTGCAGAGTGAAAATCTCATTCTGGAGTCTCTGGACACATTATATTAAGACGTAGAATTGATGCAGGCAATGACGGGCTATAACTGCAAGCAGTGGTGGAAGGCAGCAAGTGGGACACTGCTCTCCGTCTGTCATGGGCCGGTGGACAGATTGTGCCACAGTAAGATGACAATATCTGGCATATCTCAATTAAGCAGGACATATTATTATAAGATTTCCCTTTCATTAGGCTGAATTTACTGAGAACCACTTTCAGACAGTGCCAAAACATCCAGAATGTACAAAACTACGCTGCTATTGACCATCCAGTTCTTCATCCATGACGGATAGCCAGGTATTTGGCAATTGTTCCAGGGGGGCAGTCTTTCTGGGAAATACGTTTTAACAACATGTGGGAAGCGTCCTGTTGTTGTGTCTGTTTATCTCGTTAGCTGATTTCTGCACATTGGTAACACTGCCAGCAAATTCATCTCTTTGTGTACCATTGGCGATGGATTACAAACGGCCTTGAAAATTGGTAATCCTTGCTACGTGTGGTGGGGGAAAGGTGACGGACGGAGGATGGGAGGTAGGAAGGGTGGTAAGATAGGTTCTAAGCTGCTTACTCTGTATACACACATCGAGGTGAACACATATGCAGCTGCCTTCACACTCTCCTGACGAGATCTTATGGAGTTTTTTTTGTGGTAGCTGTGTTATTAAAACGATTTTTCTCAATTCTCAGTGCACGTGTTGCATTATGATTCTTCGTGTACAGGTGATGGTTCCTTCACGATAATTTTGAGCTTTAATTAGAGCCATGAAGCATTTTCTGTCAGTTGTGGTAGTGTGTATTGGCCTTCCTACATTTCAGTGATAATTTTCTGCCCAGTCCCTTCTTAACATGTCTCCAGTTATAAGCTCCTCAGCTACTACACACTTGCAGCTCGTGGTCCTGCGGTAGCGTTCTCGCTTCCAGCGCCCGGGTTCACGGGTTCGATTCCCAGTAGGGTCAGGGATTTTCTTTGCCTCATGATGACTGGGTGTTGTGTGATGTCCTTAGGTTAGTTAGGTTCAAGTAGTTCTAAGTTCTAGAGGACTGATGACCATAGATGTTAAGTCCCATAGTGCTCAGAGCCATTTGAACCATACTACATGCTTGTAGATAGATGGCAGGTAATTCTTCCAGCAGTGGTTGTAGGGTAATTTCTCGCCAATTTCAAGTGGTATCGTGGACTAGCACATGCAGTAAAGTGAACATATACAGACATGTCATTGGAAAGGGGAACAAAACCCTTTACAAGACCCATACTCCAGGACAAGCACTTCTGGTTCATTAAGTCTTAGCTAGTGGAAGGTCGATGTTGTGTTCCACGCTGTGGACTGACATTTCAAAACATGTGAGCTTTACCAGCACAGGCAACAATCATTATAAGTTGCGAAACGCTTCAAAAATGATTCAAATGGCTCTGAGCACTATGGGACTTAACATCTGAGGTCATCATTCCCCTAGACTTAGAACTACTGAAACCTAGCTGACCTAAGGACATCACACACATCCATGCCCGAGGCAGGATTCGAACCTGCGACCGTAGCGGTCGGGCGATTCCAGACTGAAGCGCCTAGAACCTCTCGGCCACACCGGTCGGCAAACGCGTCTTCAGTCAGTCCTGCTGCATCACCATTATTTGCTGAAAAGTATTCCCCCTATGATCATTCATTATTGCCTCTTCCTTTTCGTCATATAGGAGGCTACAGGTGCAGTCCACAGTTGTGTGCTTACAGGAAATAGACTTATTAAACTCGTCTCTGTTCAACACCAACATATCGTCAGTTGAATACACTTTCTCTCAAAAATAAAGACAGACCTTCCACTCCAACCTTTTCTCTTCAAGCCACAAGTGGAGGAGGTGAGAGGAGGAGCCCTATTTCCCACAAAATGACTAAATAAAGAATATACAAACTGACTTTTACAAAAAAACAATATATTAATATGTCCTCTGCAATGTAGCTGACAATGATTTGTATTTGTTGTCATGAGGTACTTCAACAACTCTGCACATTCTGAGCATTTCCAGCCAATTTCCATGTGGGTGTGAGGAGTGGGGGGAAACGGGTAGGGAGGGGAAGGGTAGAATGGATGGGGATGGCTGGAGATTTCCCAGTAGATGGGACAAGGGCTGGGGATTTTCTGGGGGGGGGGGATGTAGCTCAGAACTAAACTGGGGAGGGGGAGAAAAAAAAAGTGTCCTAGGATTGGCATCCCTTTTGATCAGAGTAGTAGAGGAGGAAGAGGAGGGGGAGTGGGAGGGGTCGGGGTGGAGGATCAGAGTAGTGGAATATCCCAAGGGGCTCATAAACCAACCCCCAGTGGAGTCTTAAATCAAACTGCATAACAGTAACTGAATGGGAGGGTGAAGATATAATTGCTCCCAAATGTATGCTTGGTCCTGAATGCATGCCACTCCCATAAACAAAATTTGCCTGACCTCTCTTTAACCTATAACTCACATAGATATCAAGGGAACATGTTTGAAAACTTGAATGATACTTGATACATCACTATAGTATTGCTATAGCGGTTGTGGCTGACTTTGTATTCATTTGCGACCTATGCTAAGCTCATTGACCTATGTTAGTTACTTTTACCTAGGTCCTGCTACACTTCGTTGGCATTCGTGATGTTATATGAACCAGGTCACTGGCCTTCCCTTGACCTCGAATGTGTTACATAATAACCCCCTCCCCTACCCTTTGCCTTCCCTGCTTCTACCACTTGTGCTTAAGATTGGGTGTCTTACTCCCTTATCCAATATTTTCAGTAGACATTCCACTTCAAACACCACCCAGCTGCTTCAGGTTCTGTAACGTGGAGTAGAATTCCTGTTTTACTGATGTGAACACGCTGTGCTCGTTTTCTCCATTAACCAAACTCAGTGGGATTTCTTGTATGCAGTATTAGGCACAGCTGAACATAGCTCTTAAACTGAGAAGAATATCTTCATCAAGTAAGAGAAAGAGGATGTAACGTTCTTTTACACATTGATTCAATGTATTGTTTGTGGAGAACAGCAATAAATTTGAAAACTAACTTATGTTAAAATATACATTCCATTACTTTATGTACAATAATGTTTTCCAAGTTAATGAAACAGCAGAATAGCGAGTAGCTATAAATGTTATTACCAGCAGAATCTATTTTATTTTTAAAAACGCTGTAGCATCACGAAATTTATTCCATATTTATTAGCTGTATTCCTCAGTGAAGAACCAACTATTATTTACTTTGCTAGTTCAATATGTGTTTCTTTCACCGTTGTGCAACTTCTTTTTGTAATCTTCAAATTGCCTTTACAAAAAGTCAGATCAGGCTTCGGTCTTTTGAAGTATTTCGATGGACTATGATCACAGCTCTGAATTTTGTCATGACCAAACATTTCTTCGGTGAGGCTGCTTGCAACACTGAATGAGAAGAACAAGATTTCCAAAATATTCTGATACTAAAAATTTTTTTGAGAGTATTGCTAGTAACATCCTCAGTAAGGGGAGGTTATAATTAAACTTTCGCTACTGGGGAGGTCCCTAACGAAGACAAGTGAACGTAGGTCAACGAAACTTTGTGAAAACATTTTTAAGGACATTTGAAAGAGAATTAGCGAAAAAAACCACTGAAAGAAATACATTTTAATGTTCATGAGCACCCCCGTGGGTTCCTATGTCTCGTGTGATTTCTCTGTATTGCGTTCTGCACTCTCATTAATCAAAAAATTCCTACTGTTTAGAAAGGTCTTCCCCCCACCCCCCCACAAACACCGTCCCCTCCACCTTGGCTATGTGGTATTAATTTTGGGATCAAGTTTTAGTCTCTATGTTCACATTTTTCATCAAAAAAATTCTACTGTTTAGAAAAGTGACACCCTCCTCTCCACAACCTGCCCACTCCCCCGCGTCTCCCATTGGGTATGTGGAATTAAAAGTCATAAATTTTGTTCAAGAGGAATGCATGTTAGTGTTATAATATATTTTGATTTAGGATACTGTGTGAGGTTGGCATTCTTTTTTACGCTGCATCATTTTGTGAGCTGATGTTTACTTGCTAGAATATGCTATATTGGTTTTTATCTGTTAACATAACAAAATCCTAGCCAAGTAATATGTCCAAGCGGACTCATTTATCGGCAGTTACGAAGATTTGTAATACACCAAATTTCACCAGTATGGTCTTACCTGATGTATTGACGTCGTTAAATGGTTTTCTACGGTTTAAAGTGATTTATTTTCTGTAGTTACGATGTATTTTAGATCACAAACGTCGCCGTATATGGAAGTTCACGATCTAGCTGACTGACATGGCATTGTCTTTGTTTCCTCCACTGTTAGGCCTAGTTACATGTTTTACTGCGTTACTAGCTGTTGAAGTGGACTTGCTTCATGACGAAAACTATCGTACACTGCTATTATTGTGAGAAATTTTTTACGTATTATGGTGGGCCTGAAAGGGCAAATAACTTTTGTTCAAATCATGGTATCACTTTTCTACAATTTATGCCAGTAATTCATATTTCCCTTTAAACTGTGTAATCTCTGATAGTTTGATTTATTCGTTTTAGGCAAAACTTGATAATGATCACTGACCAAAACTAGTAACGATTTGTGCAAAATAAATGACAGCTGAAGGTTACACTCTGAATTTCAACATGTGTTACCTACATTTCTGAACGGTTAAGACGGTGCAGGGAGCATGGTACTAGTGGCAGGTGCCTGCCTGTTGTCTACCAGCGGAAACAAGAAATTGATTTTCAATACTTCGTTTAATAACAGACCGAATTTAAAAATCTGTCAACCACTCATTCAGAGATAAAGTCTTACGCTGAAAGTTTAACACACTAAGACAAGTATTACAATAATTATGGATTCTTCTTTATTAGTAAAGCCCGCAACAATTATTTATAATCGTGATAACTTAAGCAGTTGGCCATCTTCTGATCAAATATGACGAACACAACTGTGTCTAATCACCGTGTCGGTAGCAGACCTGACTAAGGATCAGACACTGATATCTTTGTCATCTTTCATCTGGAGGATCTCTAGCTGTTTTAGCCGATATTGGTCATGAAGATTAGAAATTATTTCTGCGATATTTACTAGTAATGGATTATGTATAAGAATTGGTAACTTTCAACATTTATAGGTCGCTTCTCTCCGTCTGACTATGTCAAGAAACAACACACGTATTGCAGTCAGGATCTGTGTACTTGCGTGTCACGAGGGGCACCGAAAAGCTACGCAACACACATTAACAGATCTTTGATGCCCAGAAGACTAATGTTTGTTGTGGCTAAATGCTCGATATGGTGTTAGGCCATTTACCTTCGTAGAGAAATCCATAACGGAAAAATGTTTACTTGGATGTTCTCGAACAGTTCCTATTACCACAGATCGAAGAAGTGCAGCCTTATATCGTCTTAGAGTATGATGGTGCAGTCACACATTAGCCTGAACGTGTATGCTACGCGGAACGACACGTTTCCTCAGAGGTGGCTTGGCTACGATGGCAACATCGCACGGCTGCGATCTCCCGGCGTCACGCCTCTAGATTTCTTTTTGTGAGATTACGTCAAGAATCGCGTGAACACGACGCCAGTGAGTGACCTGCTACTTCATGGACGAACCATTGTAGCAATCAGGAATGTTCATGTTGCAGTAATGACTCGCGCATGGGCAGAAATATACATCGAACGGTGTTCTATGAATGACTAGTGGGGCAAACAGTGAAATTCTGGCATAACAGAAAACAAACTTTGCGACCTGCTAAACGTTTTGCAACAAATCACGATGCTACATCTCCAATATTTTCCAAGCTACGATTTTTTGAAATGATATGAAACTTCATGGACACTCCAGATAGCATTTCTATTTCAGGTCATTAAAAGTGTTGATAAATGAGTTTCTGCTACAACGTAGGGACATTTAGTGTTCTGAAACCTGTGACGGGTAACTCATTCAGGATGTTTTGATTCTTAACATCAGTATCATTAGCTATCACTGCAGAAGATGAACAATCAAACGAATGTGCTGTGTGTATGAAGACATGTGCGTAAGCTCAAAGCCGACCACTGTGTCATAACAGAAGATGGCGTTTCCTTCCGCGGGAATAAAGACGTGAAGTTGCATTGCCTCTTAGTATGTTTTGGCAGCTGATTGCTTTAGCCGTCGTGACCCGGTACATGGAAACTGCTCAGAAGTGCTCTGGCGCGGTACACGACTCACTTGCGCACTTGCAGGCTGAACTGTGTATCGTCGACCAGTGGAAGCCATTCTGGCTGATTTATTCCACATTCAGCGAGAAGCGAGAGACTAATTTTGTGTTCCAGGTAGCAATTACGCCTCATGCAGGGACAGCCAGGACTACTCCGGGCCTCTTGTTCAGGGAGGTCCGGATGACCACTTGATTGCGTCCATTTGCACCTATTCAATGCTCAATTAATACAGTCTGTCTCTTATTAGCATCCCTTCACATACAGTTGCCGTCACTGGTGACAAAATAATGCAGTCCTTCCCGTGTGCGGGGTTAATATTTCATTTAGAGGTCAGCACACATAGAGAAATTTTTGTATGTTCAGGGTTAATTTTTTGCGTCTCATCAGTCATAGAGTAAAGTACCTCACAGTGGGAATATTTTCCCTAGGAAGCTGCATCGGTATGGCAACAAAAAAAGAAACTTAATGAACCCATCGAGTAATGTTAACATGAACCTTGACAAAACTGACCTTGTGAGACAAAATACATTAAAAATTTATGTGACAATTTGTTATTTTTAATAATGTGCAATACAGAAAAAAGTACCTGAACGCAAAATTGAGTGAGACAGTGAACTTGTTCAAATTCCCGTCTTAGATAGTAACGTAAATATATCGTTACTCTAGCTAGTTTAACCTTGTTACTTTATCTTTGACGAGCGTCATTAACTTTACTGTTAATAACAGAGGTATATTTCGAATTGGCGAATTTCTTTTGTGCTATAAACAGAAATGTTGATAAATATTTATTTACTGATTGTAAATCAATATCAGCGATTATAAATGATTCAACAAGCAAAATCATAGTGTTTGCCAGTACGTGTGTTCGTCTTTCATTCGGTTATAATCAAGAAAGCTCCACAGCGAAACCTAAATAAAAATTTCAACTATGAGAGCAGCATTTATAAATTACATGTTTAGCTACGGAGGCTGATTCAGCTGCGTCAACCGAGGTCGTTTATTGCAGTCCGCAGTATTCGCACTCTCAGAGTTTTGAACGACAAACCGTAAAAACTGTAAAAAATACACGCGAGGATTGGCCGTCAGTTACACGGTGTTTTCGGACCGAGATATACCTTACTTCTGCCTTACATATCGAAGTGTCTTCAATATTTCTTTGTGTAATTAGAGGTGTAGTCATTAATGATTTAGTTGTCTCTGTAGGTTTATTCAGTTTACAGTACTTAACCTGTCGTAAATGTTTCAGCAACGTTACCTTATAAAGTGTTTTTAGCAAATGAAATTAACAGGGGATATCAAAGTGAGAAGCATGGAGGTAACAACTTTCCGGTATGTAACCTCTTATTCCAGGTTAAGTACCATAACCAGTATAAACTTACAGAGACGTCCAAAACCTGTAGGACCGCACCGCGAATTACACAAAGAAAGATTGAAGAAACTTGGATAAGTATGGCAGAAGTAAATAGTCCAAAAAAACCTTATACCTCAAGGACAACCCTGTCTTGTATTCCGTTTGCCAAGAATCGCCCAAAGCTCTGAGAAGGAACTCGTATGGACTACGCTGGTATCGCCTGTCTGGATACCGTTCCTGATACAGACATGGCGTGGACTGGACAAAATGAATCGGTAGGTTCAACTGAATCACCATGTATATGAATTCTGACGTTACGCATCTAAACCGTTGACGTTACTGAGGAACTATATGTCGTGGCATACTAGTACGCGACTTTTTTACAAGACTGGATCGTCACCTTAAGCTAATACAAGTTTCATCAGACTCGACGGAAAATTAAAAAGTGGTTCAAATGGCTCTGAGCACTATGGGACTTAACATCTATGGTCATCAGTCCCCTAGAACTTAGAGCTACTTAAACCTAAGGACATCACACAAGGCAGAGAAAATCCCGACAGAAAGTAATGCACCGCTTTTTTTCCTCAGCCGAAAACAATGCTACGAATGCCAACCGTTACATATGTTTTGTTTGAAGTCTCCGGAGTGAGCGCGTCAAGTTTCCGCCACTTCCGATTCATAGCGTAGCTGCAGGACAGTCTCAAAATTGCGTCTGTAAGTGATGAACGTTACAAGCAACGTACCGTCATCGAATTTCTCACAGCAGAGACAGAAACTGTGGGGAATATTCGCAAATACTTGTGTAAAGTCTATGGAGCATCTGCTGTCGACAGAAGTACAGTTGGTCGCTGTACACGGAGGGTGAGGTCATCTGGAGGCGGTTATGCTGAGCTTCTCGATTTGCAGCGGCCGGGGAGACCGTCTATGGCTGTCACACCTGACAAATTCAAATGACTCTGAGGACTGTGGGACATCTGAGATCATCAGTCCCCTAGAACTCAGAACATAAGGACATCACACATATCCATGCCCGAGCCAGGATTCGAACCTGCGACCGTAGCGGTCGCGCGGTTCCAGACTGAAGCGCCTAGAACCGCTCGGCCACTACGGCCGGCTCACACCTGACATGTTGCAACGAGCTGATGTTGTCATTCGCGAGGACAGACGCTTTACAACTCGGCAGTTGGCATTGCATCTGTCAATCAGCAAAGGAAGTGTGGATGCAATTATGCGTACTCTTCGATATTCAAAAGCGTGTGCAAGAAGGGTTCCGCATTGTCTAACGCTGGATCACAAAGTGCACAGAAAAAACATTCATCTCGATTTGCTGCAACGTTTTGAAGCTGAGGGAGAGGCCATCTTGTCACAGATTTTGGCAGGTGATGAATCCTGGGTTCACTATTTTGCGCCCGAAACAAACCGACAGTCAATGGAATGGCGCCATTCCCACTCCCCACAGAAGAAAGTATTCAAAGCAACTGCTTCCGCCGGTAAGGTCATGATCAACATTCTCTGCACTGTGAAGGTGTGATTCTCATTGATGTGATGCCTAGAGGCAGAATGTCAGGATGTCAACACATCAACAAAACTCAAGACGCCTTTCCGGCAACTTGGGGGCCACATCAAACCCAGAAGATTTTTTGCTGCAACACGATAACGCTCGGCCCCACACAAGTCTGAAGACTGCTGAACATATTGGAAACCAGGGTTGGAATTGTTACCCCATCCACCCTACAGCCCTGACCTAGCCCCCTCGGACTTCCGCTTGTTTGGGTCATTAAAGAATACTATTCGTGGAAGACATTCTGAGAAAGATGAGGAGATGATTCACACTGTTAAGCACAGACTCCGCCGCCAGGACAAGGATTGGTACCGACATGGCATAAACGGCCTTGTTTTGCGCTGGAGGAAGGCCATTGGACGGGATTGACATTATGTGGCAAAATAGGGTGTGTAGATAAAACACCATTCTTTCGTGGGTATAATTCTCATTATGTTCAATAAAGAATTGTCGAAGAAAAAAATGCGGTGCATTACATTTTGGGCAGTCCTCGTATTTAGTAGCAACGGACGAGCATTTCATTACAGACATCTTCCTCAGCCCCGAGCATCGACCCTGTCTGCATCACTAATCGGTTAATATCGGGCACGGTCACCCAGTACCAGTCGCAGAATATCTAACGGCTTCGAGAGGCAACAAAAGTTTGATTTTCAATATTTCACGTAGTTACTGACCGAAATTAAAATTTCAAAATATTGTCATTATCTACTCATTAAAAGTATAATCTTTCGTTAAGGAGTTAACACAGTGAGAAAAAAGTCACAGTTAGAAACAGTATATACGCTTTGAGGCTCCGTGGCTCACGACGCGCATATTACCCGGACTATATTCAGCCACTATTTGAGAATGGGAGCACTTAGACACGTCCAGAACACTTAACACATAACTTTCTTCTCGGTGACGTCCCAAAACGCTGAAAAGTAAACAAATTTTATCGCTTAATACACCTTCGTTGTTTATACAGTAAAACTTCAGCATCATGCATATTGTTTTAACTTATTACCTCTTTACTATTAAGTCTATTCGCTTCATATTTTTGAAGACAATACCGGGATATATCACTGAATGTACGTGCAGAATTACATCACTCTACGATAGTACGACACATAGTTCAGGATATATGATTACATAATCACTGAGATGAGTGAGATACTAGCTTTTGCTTAAAACGGAACACGAAGTACCTAGACTTTATTCATTCTATGTTTCATAACTTAGCGACTTACAACAAACATTATACTCCACTTCAAACCTTCTGTAAATTTTAACTCTCTTACTTGCTCAGGGGCAAATATTGAACACCTTAACCCATTTGTGAAGCAATAAGACGTATGAAGCTCTTTTGTATATGGGAGCTCGATACTTTAGAGTTTAGAGGATCTTTGTTTACTCTCTGAGCGTCCGTTTACAAAAAGCGCTCGCTTTACGAACCGGTGAAGTCCCGTGTGGTTAGACGCGACATAGAGCGTACAGTAGTATGTCACGCACAGAGAGCAAGCTATCACATCGTCGAGTTCAGAAAGCAAATCTTCAGTCATTGCTTTCTCCGAGGCCGCTGCGTCATAATTATGTTCTTTATCGAGTCGCTGCAAATTATGGGCAATGCTGCTTGCTTAGCCAGCACTGATATCCAAAACAGTGATTATTTTAGTTTACAGAGATATTCGTGTTCTCCTACGCACGGTCTTCAATCACGGCAATGTTTTCGTTCGTCCCCACGTAACGAACTGAGTGTCTCGCACAGGAGTTACGTGTCCTTCAGACTTTCCACACCACTCGTACACTTGATGCAGGGATACAGGTGAGCCACTGCACTGCATTTTCATCCTGTAATGCATGGCTCCGTAGTTCACAGATTCACTATTCAAAGAACATATCAAAGAAACAGCAAATATCTTATTGATCGGCAACAAACATTTTCAGCTCATTCTCAGTACCCTAGAAATGGATCTACAGCAACAGGCGCATAACTTTCTATCCTGTAAGGTGTTTTTTATTACGAATAAAAAAGAATTATCAGTTTTAATAAATAACAAAGAATTTTCAGTTTTAAAATAATAAGTGATATAATAATTGTAAATATGTTAAAACATGCGAAGTAATGAGACAAATTTTAGTTTTATTATATGGTTAATCAACGGTTCTTATGACTACTCTTGGGTCGTTTGGGACTAAAATTACTACGTTCATCTTTAAACCTCGACGTTCTGCACTGGAACCTTCACACAGTTCCTTCGCTACCCGACTGCGCATTCCGTCTACAGACCCGCTACCGTCTAAACTCCATAAGCTGCATCTTGAGTGATGCTGCTGATATGGTCCAACCAATTCTGGACTCTACGTCCAAAGACAGCAAAGATTTCACCTGCGCTAGAAGTCTGAGACGCTCCACATATTCCTTTAACTCATACACGTTGCACTGCAGCGCAGAAGTATTGTTATTGAAGAAATATCACTGCATTCTCATTCTTATCATCCTTTCCAGTTGTTAGACTGCGCTATTGAGGGGCGTTAAGATCGTTTGTACACAGAAGAGGGACTAAGTTTAGGGTTTAACGTGGCGTCGACAACGAGGTCGGTTGAGATGGATCATAAACTCGGATAAAGCAAGGCTGAGGAAGGAAATCAGGTGCTTCCCTCTCAAGGGAACGTTAAGGTATTCGACTTGATCGATTTAGGAATACACGGAAAAGTTGCTCTTGAATCACGATTTTGTCAAATGTGAGTCCATTGTTAGTAGTGTTAGAAGGGATGGTCGGATTACTCAAGCAGGCCTCAATGTTCATGTCACGTGTAATTACCTCTGCATGAGATTGGCCACCCGAGACAAGCACAGAATGGCCTGAGGGCTTCAGAACTCTGCTTTGAGTTCTGTTGTTGTCTAGGTGTCACCTACACTGGAAACGCTCATGACTTGTGCACTGGGAACGCAGTACTTATAATTTCTACGTCTGCCTTTAGGGAAAAAGGGCGACTTCTGACTTGTTTAGGAAGATTTCTACTGCTGTAATTGACTGTGCTGTTAGCCTTGAATTGCAGGTGCTGTTAGAGTTGAAAAATTTTGTTTCTGCCTTGAAGAACTTTCTTCTAGAACTTTGGCCAGTTTCTGCATTATTTTTCATTTTTAGCCTTTCTTCCCTCAATCGGCATCGGACATGTGCCGCATCATATATCTTCATCGTCCGCAATAATTGACGCAGAGTTGTAGGGATGAACACAAGGTTCACAGCTACTAGTTTCTTTAGAGGAGTGCGCAGTTTGCGCAGACACGACAGTGATGGATAGTCGCCGCTTGACCTCCTGCGTTCAGGTTTCGCGACGTTGCTCAAAAGTGCTGGTGAACAGCACATGCTCTACTTTCTGTTGGAAGCAATGAGAGACCAAGAAAACTAAAACATGTCGTTTGCAATACCTTACGCTGGTTACATGAACAAATATTACAAATTTTTTTGATTAGAAATGTAAAATCACAATATGATTCTGCGCTCATATTAACACTAACGAATACATTAATCCGTAGTGATCACTTTTTATTTTCAACATGAATACAACATGAATTACAAGGTAAATATATAACAGTGCGAAGACAAGAATCGTAAAAATCTAAGAGACAGTGGGAAACAGATTTCTGTGAAGTCTGCACCGGTTAGTGTATGTACCCCAGCAAGACATTATTATCGTATTTCGAGACTAAAATATTTGTATATAGGACTATTAAACTTTTCAAAGCCATGGCATTTAAATCTTAATATTTATTAATTGTAGTTATCTCAATAAAACTTTATAATCTGAGCAGCTGTCGTTCTTCTTTTGTTCTATACTACAATCTGTAATGCATCATGCACAAAAGACTGCAAATATAGATTTTGCGACTGATTTATATCACAGAGATTACTAACTCGCATATGTTATCAGTTCTCCATAAATACGTCGGTATAGATGAGGCTGTGAGAAGACGTTCGGGAAAATCAGAACAAACATCTAGAAGCCAGGCCAAATTCCATTACAACGTGGCCGACAACTAGTTTCTTTAAAGACTTTCTATTATATTCTTGTTGTAAGCTGACGGCGAGTAGAAACTCTCCAACAGAAAATTTAAAATGGAGACATCGCTGCTAAAGACAGACAAATAAGCCTCATGCAACTGGTAATGAAGTTCGCGATTTAGTACGAGCCCACAAAAAGAGCTTCTCAACATTTCCAAGTCATTACAGTCGAAATGTGACTGGAAAGCATCACTGAAGCCATGATTTATCTGTACAGAGTATTCATTACCCAAAACCCTCAAATCACAGTCATCTTGAAATTGTACGAAGGAATATTTGAATGTGACTTCCGTTTAAGGTTTGGTGCGCCAAATCCGATACATGCCGACAGGGTGATTTGTACTACATTAAACTTACAATGTCTGAAAATGAGGCAGAGCAGTTACAGATAGATCAGGAGAGTAAATCGCATCACTATAGAACTGAACAAGCCTATAAAAAACTGAAAATAACACTACAAGCATCGGTAGTACCACTTTATGTGTTGACTTACAGGAAGTACTATACTGCCCTTTCCTTAACGCTTTCAAGTATGTACCACCAAAGGCAATACGCATGTTACAATTTTGCTGTTCACAGCTTGGGTACAGGGCATGCTTCTATTTATTTATGGCATCAATAAATTGTCAAACGGGACTCTAAGGAAATTGCATCGTGTATATTGAAACATATAGTAACATATTTTCAGAACCTAACCCATGGTCAAGGAAGGACATTATATTTTGGACAGAGCGTTGTGCTGATCAGAACAATTGGTGCAGTTATTCTCTATATGTGTATTTCAACCGTAGTGAGTATTTTACAGAAATATGCCATAAATTTATGGCGTCTAGCTTCTTATCGTGTGACAATATTGCCATCACTAAGCATCACAAAAAGTTATTTAAACCTATGGTTCCTGAAGACTAGAAACATCTTATTGCTAAATCTCAGAAGAATAGACCGTCCTCTGAGACGTAAAGGAGTCAAAACGGCTTCAACGACTATTAGTGAATGATGGCTGGACTAAAACATCGCAAACTGAAAACAATAGAGTTTATGGGGCTCAGAATGTCCCAAGATGACCCTGTTTCATTCTGCAGAAGGTTGTCACACAACATTCTGCCACCATGAAACTGTCACCCAGTGTTTCCGCCTACTTACGAGTTACTTGAATCTGATCTGTTACCAGTCTTGTACCAGACGTTGCTTCTGATCAGCGTAGAGCAAAAAGTAAATCTGGCAGCTATGATTCATTTCATGGATAAACAAGAACATGGTGACTTCCCCAAATGAATCTACTACGTGTATATTTCAATGCGTGGAAATCAGATGAAAGCCTGTTTTGTTAACGATCAACAGCAGATTTGACGTAATTAGCTGTACTGAACATTACTCTGTTGATGGACAAATAAGAACACCAACACATTCACAATAATGTTCTATCCATTATGTGTTACGTTTTAGAGTGTGCCTTGTCACATATGTTGGTTACTGTGTACTGTTTAATGCTGTACAATATGTTTGTAGTAATACGTGTCTGATTCTGAAATGGCTTTTGTTACTGTGTGATTCTTTACTCATTCCCACAAATGGCAACATCCAATACAAGTCACTGTTGCTAATGGATGGCTTGTGTAGCCCCCATATTGAAATGCCACACATGTCACCTATGGCAAAACGTGAACCAGTAAATTTTGTATGTGTGTGTTTTTATAAATAATAATTTGTTGCTATCATACACTGGTACAAATAACTTCAATTTTCATCAGATATATACCTCAGACATATACCCATCCTAGTGAAAATGTTTCCCAGTGTCCTAAAATTATAAAGAACTATAATTTTGAAAAGTTAATCTAGCCAAATAATGTGTTTTTATGTTGTTGTTATGGTCTGCAGTCCAAAGACTAATTTAAAGCACTTTTCCATGCTAGTCTATGGTGTGCAAGTCTCTTCATTTCCGAGTAACTGATGCAACCTAAATCTCTCTGAAACTGCTTAGTGCATTGATCTCCTGGTCTCCGTTTACGATTTTTACCCCCCACGCTTCCCTCCAGTACTAAATTCGTTATCCCTTGATGCCTCAGAATGTCTCCTACCGACTGATCCCTTCTTTTAGTGACGCTGTGCCACAAATTTCTCTTCTCCCCAATTCTATTCAGTACTTCCTCATTACTTATGTGATCTACCCATCTAATATTCAGCATTATTCTGCAGCAATACATTTCAAAAGCTTCTTTTCTCTTCTTGTCTGAACTATTTATCGTCCATGTTTCACTTACATACAGTACATGGCTACACTCCATACAAATACTTTCAGAAAGGACTTGCTGACATTTAGATCTATACTCGATGTTAACATATTTCTCTTCTTCAGAAACACTTTTCTTGGGATTGCCACTCTACAATTGATATCCTCCCTACTTCGATCATCATCAGTTATTTTGTTTCCCAAATTGCAAAACTCATCTACTACTTTCAGTGTCTCATTACCTAAAATAATTCCCTCAGAATCACCTGATTTAATTCGACTACATTCCATTATTTTTGTTTCGCTTTTGTTGATGTTCATCTTATATCTCTCTTCCAAAATACTGCCCATCCCGTTCAATTGCTCTTAAAAGCCCTTTGTTGTCCGTGACAGAATAACAACGTCATCGGCAAACCACAAAGTTTTTATTCCTTCTCCCTGGACTTTAATTCCCACGACAAATTTTTATTTTTTTCTTTACTGCTTGCTCAATAAACAGAATGAATTGTATCAGGGAGAGGCAACAATCCTGTCTCATTCCTTCTCAACCACTGCTTCCCTTTCGTGCCCCTCAACGCTCATCACTAACATCTGGTTTCTGTACAAATAGTAAATAGCCTTTTGCTCCCTGCGTTTTATTATTCCCACCTTTAGAATGTGAAAGGGAGTATTACAGTCAACATTCAGTTAATGTTGTTTCTGAAACATTAAATTTAAAGTATTCAGGAAGTTCCAATTTTGCTAAACTCCACATGTTAATTACTGAATGAAAGGAAACATCTGTTTAATGAAAACGTTAAAGGAAGAAAGTTATTTACTTAAAAACAAAAAATTAGCTAATTTGAGGAATAATGCAAAGTCAAGTAGTATACTGAAAGTGGTTACAAGATACTGCTTAAATCCAATTCTGTAATCAAAACAGAACTTAATCATTTAAATTTGTCTTATTTTTCTAACTATGTTCGGTGAAGGTTTCATAAGCGTTGAAAGTTTTGGGCATTCGCAGTAAAAGTACTGTTAAAGTGCCACCATCTGCTTAATTGCTGAGATTGTGCATAAATGTAAGAATGATAATTTCAAACCACCTGTCAATATTGTTTAGTACCATAACATAGTGATTTTGTTGAACAAGCTTAGAATAAGAACTTGCTCAATTATATGGACCCCCTATTTCTCTTTCCCAAATTTGAGTAATACCTCCACAAAGAATAGGGCAAGCATTAAGGTATCTGGGTACTGAAGTAAAATCCCTCAGGAATTTACAATGGACGATTGAAAGTTTGCTGCTGTGCTGTTCATGAGAAACAGGTTCTGCTTCCCTGAGTACAGTGAGATATATATAAAATAGCAAATCAGAATTATATTTTCGAATAACCAAATGAAGGTAACATCATGCCTACTTAGGCAAGTGACCAATCACAAAAATAATCTTAACCATATCAAAGATGTAGAGCTAAAAGGTTACTGATTCAGTCTGTGATTGCCTGTAATTTTACTCCATACTGTAATCCCTTCATGTTACAAACTAATAGTCTCAGACTAGTGTCCATTAGACATACACTACATGGTCAAACAAACTTAAATTCCTGTGAAGGGGGTAACATTATGTAGGAAATGTAAGACATAAGATCTACTTTGGGAGTAACTTGTACAGGAATTCTTAAAAAAGTTACTGATTCGAACATTCTGGCAGGAGGGCACATTTAGAGGAGAAGGTTGCACATGAGTAGTGTTATACTTTTCTCTGTGTGACAGAAAGTTTTAATGATAATCATGCTTTTCTACTGTGACAGTATTAATAATACTATAAAAGAGTTAAATTTTTTATTTGCCGCCGTGTGACAGGACTTTTTGGAGGCTAATGTCTGTCTGTTTATTCAAAGCGTTCTTCTGTGATATGTTTGTCATTATGATACACATTGTAATAAAAGGATACTGAAACCTGGACAAAGTCGGTAGAGGTACAAATTGTACAGTTTCATGAACATACTACAGTTTCTACTACGAAAATAAACGGGAAATTAAATTAGTACCTGTGGTTCATACAGTATTCAAAAAATAGGAAACAAAAGGCAGGCAGGCAGGAAGTACAGAATACAGCAGAACAGGGGGATACGAGGAGAAGATTGGACAGCAGAAGTGTCAGCAAGTAACTGTGATAATCAGTGTACAGAGGAATCTAAATTACAGCAGCAAAATTTTGTAGGCAGTGTTCAATATGAGTGTCAACATTTTGACATGTTGAACCCATCACAGATGAAGAAAGAAACTTTGGAGTCAGACGAAAAAGAAGCAGTTGTGAAAACAATTGAGAACCAAACAGACAGGCAAAGATAGATTTTTGTAGAGTACTGCGAAGTTTAGTAGCACAAACTAGTAATATTAATGGAAAACTTCAAGCAAAAGCAAGTAATATGAACGAACAGCTTAAAGAACAAACTAGTAGTATAAATTACAATACAAAGCACAAGCTAAACGAGTGAAGGAATAAGGAGGTACAAATTATGTATAAACCTAAATAATTCTGGATATATTGACTGATTATATAAACTGAAAGTAATCATTAATTGAGCCAATAAAATTATCAACATAAAGAATGAAGCGGAAACCTTAAATATCGGTTACAAAGAAGTAGAAGAGAGTCTAGAACAGGAATTTATCTGTATGATGTAAAATGACGGATTATCTGAAGTATTTGAAGGCTACCACATCAGGAGCATCAAAAGCTTAGACCAAATGCTAGAAGAATTTAGGAAACTTGTCAGTGAAAATCCTTATTTAGATACAGTTCAAAGAGACGAATTGTCACAATTCTCAAAATTATAGGCCTTTCACGTAATCCTGGAAGGGTAACGAGTTTGAATACCATATGGAAACACAAACACATGAACCTTTTTTTGTTTGTCCATATCCAGTACCATAAAACAAGCTGTTCAATGTAGTGGGACGAAATTGAGCGTCATCCATCCACCGATGTCAGCCCAGTTTGCAGGTGACTATTAGTTTAATTTAGTTTTGTTTATGTATTTTTCTTAATATTTGTAATATCTGTGAATTATCTAAAAGTTTTTGTATTTTTTTATGTGTTTCATGTACGGAGAGGGCGGCGCAACAAACGGAGACAGCATCTTCGTTGCCGCGACCAGAGAGGAAATTGCTGGCCGCTATACGTCGCGGGTCGACAGCCAAGGAACAACAGAAGATCCTGGAACCGAGTTGTTGCGTCGTGCTTCTAAAAATTAAAAATGAATTTTTTATACTCTTTTTGTACAACAATGACGTCATATAGAGCTTAATCTTATTGAAAAGTCAGTCCTATTTTGCCATCTGTATGTGTAGTAAGCCAATAAAATAGTGTATGCTACTAAAGTTGAAACATGTGTTCTGAGGAATTATTTATGAAGAATTATGTGAACGGATTAATAATATATTTGACAAGATTATTGAATTCTGACAGCGTTCATCGAAACTTTGAATCTCAAAGGTTTATTTAATGTGTGATTCTGATATCGATTAAATAAAGATAACGTGTGTCAATATAATTTCTGAGGAGAAACAAACGAAATTTAAATCGAAAAAGTTTACGAAAGACAAATTGGCCCAAGTGATGTAATTCTTTGCATACGACTCAACTGATGTTTTACAGTTTCGTTCAAGAACCATTCTATGACAATTTAAAAAGAATATAAATCATTTTGAAGTGGGTTGTAACTGACGTAGGTGACGAAGTCTGCACATGGTCATATGTCTAAAGAAAATCAGTTATAATAAAAAACTTACGTCGTTACACTACACCGTGGCGACCTTAGAAACAGGACTTGTGTGCAACTAAGGCACACAGGTACGAAACAAAACATCAAGAGTCCTTCGGAAGTCAACGCGAGTTTTCGTGGAGCCTTCACCAGCCAGCGGCGACTTCGCGGGTGTGGGCATCTGACGGAGCACAGCCAAGCAGTACAGCCACGTAGTTGTTCCACGAGAAGGCGCATCTGTTGGGGAGCAGCTGAACGCTGCAAACCCCGACAACCTTTTTTCTCCCTAAACTAATAGGCCCAGTACGTCAGCTGCGGGGTGTTCCTCCGGCTGGTATTAGAGGTGTTGCTGAGGGCTTCGCCTGTCTACGGCGGTGCCGGGCGTGGTTGCAGCCAGTGACGTTTCCGGTGTTCGACTCAGTGTCCTGCCGGTTGCGGAAGCGGGGTCGCAGCATCTCAACGGCTGCATCGACGGCTGTTACATCTGCAGCCCATAGCAGCACACTGATCATCGAGAACTACAAATTACAATATTAGTGTCCGGTGAGTTTGTTTCAAGTTGGAAGTGGAGTGTTGTACATAGGGAGTGTGCTTTTACAGGATTGTTGATTACAAGTCTGCGTGTGTAAATAGTTAATTTCTTACAATAATGTCGGGAAGTGAAATGTCAGACGAAGAGCACTCTATGTCCGATAGGAGCATGAGATCCCTTTTTAGGGCGATCGCTAAACTAAAACAATCTAACGGGGATTTTCTAGCTGAATTAAAACAGTCTAACGAAGAATCTAATGCTAGATTAAAGGAGGAATTAAAACAGTCTAACGAAGAATCTACGGCTAGATTAAAACAATCTAACGAAGAATCTACTGCTAGATTAAAAGAGGAGCTAAGAAAATCTACAGACAGGTTACAGGAATATCTTAATGAAACCAGTCGAGAATTAAGTGATAAAATAGAGTCTTCTAAAGTTGAAATGCAGGAAAAATTAGTAGGACTTAGTAATAAGATTGCTGATAATTGTAAAAGGTTAGAAGAACATATCCAGGGATCGCGCGAGGAAAAAGCTCGCATGCGAAACGATATTACTGACTTAACCGAGAGACTAAATAGTGTCAATATCTTAGTTGTAAATGAAATACAGAAAAATAACGATATGTTACGAGATGAATTTTCTATGCAAACAGAAACTGTTCGTAGAGAATTATTGGAATCCATTAAAGAGGTCTCTACCAAACCTGTAGAGATTTCTTCAATAGATAATGTAGAATTAGAGACATTAACTCATCAAGTAGAAAAGGATCATACCGAAATCGAAAACATGAAATTTTTAATTACTGAAATATGCAGTAACCTTGAGACTGCCAAAGATAATAACACTGACGGGGGTACAGAGCGTTCACATCGTGAACACAGTGAAGAATCGGTATTAGCTAATCGCGTATCCAATACAGAAATGCGAATACAGGAAATTACTAAACGGTTATCGGAATTAGATAATAATGGAAACATTTCAAGTAGTAGAAGCAATAACGTAATCAGAGACAACAGGCGCATCGAATTTGCTAGCTCGGACGACAACAATATGAATAAAGAAATCACGGCAAGCCAATCCGATGCAACTCCGTCTCTGTAATCTAAACAAAATCCGACTATTTCTCTCGCAGAATGTTTGGATGACATAACGACAATTCAAATGTAGCAAGTCGATTTCCTGTATTCAAACCAGGAGGCGAACTTCACCCTATAATCTTTATAAAAGCTTTTGAAACATCATTATCTCCTAAATGGAGTAATGAAAAACGCATTCAATTTGTAATAGAACATTTAGAAGCAGAAGCTGCGGAATGGGCAGTACTGCATAGAACTGAATTTAGGGACTGGGATGATGTTGTTAAACAGTTTAAACAAAATTATTGGTCAAGAGGAAAACAACAACACTTAACTTTAGAGTTGTTAGACCCTCCTCCATATTCTAAACGGTGAGGAGGTTATAGGAATTATTTTGAATGGCATTTAAACCGTGCTAAATTAATTGAAGAACCAATTATTGAAAGTCATTTAATACGAGTCCTAATTAGTAGGTTACCGTATTATGTAAAGGAAAGAATGATAGAAAGAGAATGGTCACAGCCGTGCGAATTATTAGGATATTTAGAACAGTTAGATATACTTAATAGAGAAAGGGAAGACGAGAAGTTTAGATTTTGTAGAAATGACAATCCTCGAAATAATAATAATTCAGAACCACGAAAAGCTAACAACAACAATCATAGCCGGTTTTGTTATATAAAACGTCAATCTAAAGATAAAGAGCGACAACAAAATCGTGGTAATAACTCTAAAGTGCGGAAATTACACAGTAATGATCATGAGATAAATCATCCTCAAGTAATTAATGAAGGCCAAGTGGTAGGTGACGTTATCATAGAAAGTTCGGAAAACTAGTAAAGTCCTTTAGTACGGGTCAACTAAAGGGAACTGTTAGTCAAGATTACACAAGACCCAATTGCAATTTATCATTAAGCTGCCAAAAGGACGGTGACTGGCAACAAGATTCACTTCAGGAAGACAATCAGATAAGGGAGAATATAACTTATAAACCCGTTATTAAAGGTTATATTAAAGATACCGTAGTAAATATTATAATCGATTCGGGTAGCGAAGTAAGTATTTTATCTAAAGAACTATTTCAGCTTAAAAGAAAATATTGGAATTTCCCAACCTTACCTGTAACTGGGGTGAAAATTATAGGAGTTACTGGTAAAAGAAGTCAAAATATTACTGAGGAAGTTTATTTAACTTTTGAAATTGCTAAACAATTAATTGCTCACTCTGTACTCGTCGTAGCCAACTTAAATGTGGCCATAATTTTAGGTATAGATTGGCTGTGTAAATATAAAGCTATATTAGATTTTAAAGACTCTTCCTTAACCATCCATAAGGAGGCATGTGCTTTTAAAGTGAGGTTTTCTAATAATCAAGTACCTGAAAATTGCTACGAATCCTTACAGATTAAGTGCGCACCGACCATGAACCTATTAACAGATTTTAGTGATCTCGAGTATGCAGTATACCAATGTCAGGCTAGTAATAGTATCGAACCCGAAGTGAAAGAAAAATGTTATTCTACGAATTGTCTATCCGAACAAGAAAAGGAAGAGTTGGAATCTTTGTTGTTAGACTTTAGAGCCGTCTTCTCAGATGAACCGGGGAGAATTAAAGATTACGTTTGTAAACTTAAGATTAAAGATCAAAAACCATTCTTTAAGAAACCTTATCCTATTCCAGACAATTCAAAGAACCGGCTAGTAGAGAAATAAGTAAGATGCTAGAACAAAACATTATCGAACGATCATGTAGCGCTTTTAACAGTCCGTTGTGGGTAGTTAAGAAAGCTACTGATGGGGTACGACTGGTTCTGGATGCCCGTGAATTAAATAAAATTATAGAGATGGAAAGAGACAGACCTATTCCTATGGAGGACGTACTTCTTAAGATTGCTGGTTCTCGTTATATGAGTACAATGGATCTAACCGCCGGCTACCATCAAGTAACATTACACCCGGATTCACGGCAATATACGGCTTTTCTTTTTGAAGGCAGATCATATCAGTTCCAAGTTTTACCTTTTGGACTTAATATATCAGTGTCAACTTTCATTAGGGCATTAGATTCTGCTTTGGGTCAGCAATTGTTACAAAAGATTATTTTATATGTAGATGATGTTTTGGTAGCTACTAAAACGTGGGAAGAACACGTAACGATATTACGGGAATTGTTTGACCGTTTAATTGACAGAGGAATTACGTTAAAATTATCTAAGTCTTACTTCGGAAAGGAGGAAGTGAGATTTTTGGGCCATATAGTGGACAGTAAAGGTATTAGGCCAGACCCAGCACGTATTGAAGCTATTGCTCGATGCCCGAGTCCTAGAAATCGGAGACAACTGAAATCGTTCTTAGGAATGGTAGGATTTCTGAGAAGATTTCTTCCAGGGCAGGATATTGTTAATCCTAAATTACTAGATTTATTGAAAGAGAAGTCAGTATGGCTCTGGGGACAAGAGGAAGAGGAAGTTTTTCATAAGATAAAAGGAGCGTTAACCGAAGCCAAAATGTTATACCACCCAGATTTCAATCAGGACTTTTGTATGTGTACGGATGCCTCTGATTATGGTGTGTCTTGTGTAATATTCCAAGGTGATCTGACCAATGAAGAGGGATTGTATCGGCCCATTGGATTCGCTAGTCGAACTTTAAATAAACATGAAAGAAATTATTTTGTATCCGAGAAGGAAGCTCTCGCAGTGGTATGGTGTTTTCAACGATTTAGAGGATTATTAATGGGAAGAAAAACAATTGTATATACTGATCATCAGGCTTTAATCTTTTTGAACAATTGTCGGTTACTTCACCGTAGGCTATTACGTTGGGTATTATGCTTGCAGGAATTTCAGTACGAAATTAGGTATATAAAAGGATCTCAGAATGTAGTTTCGGATGCTTTGTCGAGGCTTCCCGTAGGAATGGAGAATATTAACATTGCAGAAGAACCAGGAACAAATTACCATGTTTATTTCCTTTTAACTCAGGAGAACGAACGTAAGGTTAAACGGATAGTAACTGCTATTAGATGCAATCAAAGAAATGACGATCAATATGGGGACCTCATACAAAACCTTAATAATGGGGACGAAACAGTTAACACCCGGGGTGTGTGGTTATATTTCACCGACTTGTTGTATTGGAAAGCACAGAGGGAACACCAGAGATGGAAAATCTGCATTCCGAAAACTGTTGTGTACAAGTTAATTACTTATATTCATGAAGGTTACGGGCATTTTGGAATTCATAAATGTATTAAACATCTAATGAAGTATTATTATTTCAAAAATATGTCCCGTATTGTGAGAAGTATTATTAGGGCTTGTGAAACCTGTCAAAAGGTTAAAGTTAATAACAAATCTAAGCGTTATAGTTTGTATGCTGTAATTCCTCGAGGTCTGTGGGATCTACTGTCAGTAGATTTTTTCGGCCCTCTGCCTCGTAGTTCAGGAGGATTAACTTATGTGTTTGTTGTAATGGAATGTTGGTCCAAACATGTGAAGCTATATACTTTGAAACGAGCGAATACAGCAAGCGTTATACGCTGCCTCACCCGAAATTACTTTGTTAACTGGGGCATTCCTAAACGACTTATGTCTGACAACAGTAGTGCCTTTATTAGTCAAAGATTTCAAGACATGATAAAACAATATGGAATCAAACATATCTTAATTTCGAAATATCACTCTCAAAGTAATTTAGTAGAAAGAGTCATGAAAGAATTAGGACGATTATGTAGAACTTATTGTGCACACAAACATACTCGGTGGGCCAAACTAATGCCTGAATTCGAAAAGATATTAAATGAATTGCCTCACCTAACGACGGGATTATCACCTATAGAAATTTTAGGCAAACGAATTATAGGTGAGCGTTTACTAGCTGCTCTACCTTGGCCAGCGGTAAATGAGATCCAACAATGCATTCCAGACGAAAAAGTTTGCGAACAGATTGTAAAAAATGCCGAACGGAGAATTAAAAGTTATAATCAACAGGCTATAGAACCCTCATTTCAGGTAGGAGATCTCGTGTTAGTACGATCTCATCCTAAAAGTTCTAAGATCGGTAAGGAATGTAGAAAATTCTTCTTTATCTTTGAAGGTCCATATGTTGTACATAAGATTGTACATCCCAAAGCGTTACTTCTTATGGAACCTTCATCAGGTGTAATTAAAGGATTACATAGTGTTGATCAAATGAAACCCTTCATTCCTAAATAAGTTAATATTTAGTATATGTTACACACGGAAGAGCGTTCATAGTTTATTCATTTGAAGTTTTTCGTGATAGTTACGTGTTATTTTAAATAAATGACAGAAAGCTTAAACAAGTATTCTACAATAATCTACTGGTACTTCAAAAAGAGAAAGATAACCAAAAGGGGGATTTATATGGAAGAAATTTTGCTATTAGATCAAAAGGAATTTTGTATATTTTAAATTTACTCGGATAGTAGGAACCAAAGGGGATGGTTAATGATTTTAGGGACCATGGGCGTCCAGAGCTATATGGCTCACGAGAACATAGCAGAGTGTCTTTAATAGAGGTTTGTAATAGTGTTAATATAGAACACACCAAACGGGGCTCTCTCGCTTGTTTCTCCTAAATAAATTGCCATTACCTAACAAGGTGTCCGAAGGTAAAGAAAGCCGTGCCGAGATTCTAAAGAAAGTTTTGCTTGATTTCTTCTTAACCTCAGGCATAAATAAAATTTCATTTATATATTAGTAACTTAAGATGTATTTTCAAAATTTGTAAAATTATATCCTATAAGAAAAACTTCACCTACAGCAGTGTTTAATAAAGTGTTAGAATACTTTAAGGAAATAGGAACAATAAAACAGTACTGTCAGACAATGGATAACAGTTTATTGTTAAACTACAGTTACAGATTATGGAGAAAAAGGAGTGCAAGTATCACACATATCATTATACCTCACATCTAGTAAGCCTGTGGAAGGTTATATGAGAGAATTTGGAATATTATATAGGACTTGCAGTTACTTAAATCATAGAACTTGGGACAAATTTATTACAAATTTTGGAGTAATAATGAAAAAATTACAAAATGAATGCACTGGTTTCACACATGACAAAATAATGTTAGACTACAGAAGCAAAAGCTTAATCGAAGAAATATTTGGGTTTCCATCCAGAAAAGAAATATTTCTGGACAAGGAAAAGGAACTGGAACAGGAAAGGAGACGCTAGAGCTAAAAGAAATGATGAAAAGTAAAAAGTGGTAAGTTCATTATAGGTGAGTTAGTTCTCACTAAAACATGTGAGAAATCAAGTGAAGTAAATAATGAAATATATATACCTCAGATCCAAAATATCGTTGGTCACAAATATAATCAACCAGGAAAATATGTAACTAGGACTGAAGAGGACCATCAAATGATGAGAATTTTATATATAATGGCTCTTTGTAAATAAGGGTGATTTCGCACCCAAATGCATATTTTATATTATACCTCACATCCAAAAAAATCATTGGAGATCACAAATATCGTTGACTAGGAAGACATGTAACTAGAACTGAATAGGACTGTGTAATGATTATAGTTGTACAATTATTGTGTTATGTTATAATGTGAAACACAAGAGTTTCAGATTTCGATATATATAAATATGTAAGGAATCCCAAAGTGACACATAGTGGACAGCTAAGAAATGTTTTGTACAGTCAGAGTAGAATAAAGTGGAAGATGGAATCACATAGCAAAGAATGGACTGCCTAATTTATATATATATAAGGGCCAGCATCAGGTCTGTGAAATGCAAAAAGACAGAAATGTGTTAAACTGAATGCCTAACTTTTATAAAGAGGCAGACAAGATTTGTGCAACAAAAATATTTGTTTGTATATCCTAAAACAAAAAATGGACTGCCATCATATCTCTATATGGGGCAGCATGAATTTATGATTCTTGTAAAATTTGTGTTTGTATGTAAATAATTTTGCTTTTTAAAATTAAATTTTCTGAGTAAAAGTGAAGTGTTTTGGATATTAAGTAGATAAATGATATGTGTGATACATAAGAATGTTATTTTTAAAGAGATTTGTTGTTAAAGATAACACAGATGCAGTTTTCTGTTACTGAATTGACACCTGTTATGAAACATCATGCAAACAGGGACGTATGAACACAATTCTCCATTATGTATATATAACCTTATAAAAATATTTTTACAGCCTACTTTATAAGATTCGGCCATAAGTTTTATGGCTTATCTATTAATGTAAAGAGGTTTGGACAAATTTGCTATAAAGTACATTTCTGTCTAAACTACAACAAGAAGAATTTGTAAACCTTTTTTGAAAACAATTTATTTCTGAGTAAGATAAATGTGTTAAAACAATATTCTCAATTTGGAAACTGGTTCATGCTGAGGGCATTAAAGTTGCCTAGGTGGAATATAATAGAGGTACTAGCAATTCCTCTCAAATGGAAGAGCACGATGGCAACTAGGTGTAATGATTTGCCATACTCCAGCTAAGAAGAACAAGGAGGAAGTTAGTATCTACGCACCAGTGACAGAGGCAACATATTATGCTTAGCATGATAGTGGCTTACACATCAATCGTTGAGTAAATAGTCTCAGATGAAAACTGCTGTTTTATAGCAGCATGGTATGCACAACTTGGCTATATTGCATCATAACATAGTAATTTTGCTTATCTAACTTAAAATAACAACTGAGTCTCAAATCTAACCTATAGAGACACCTCATGGCAGTTTTTCTTTGTTATATTTGAATAATATGACTTTCACAAAGCATAGAGGAAGCGTGTAATTTCTCTGAAAGGAAAGAAGCAGTTGTGCTGTACATGAGAAACAAGTTCTGATTTCCTAAGTACAGTAAAATATATACCAAACAGCAAATTACGATTTCACTTTAGAGCAACCAAATGAACTTAACTTCATGCATGATTAGACTAGTGACCACTTATAAATAGTCTTGACCACATGAAAGGCCTGAAACCAAAAGGTTAATTGTTCGATCCATTATTACCTCTAATACTGCTCCATACTGGAATGCCTTCAGATATGAAATAACAGTCAAACACTTGCATCTATTAGTCATACACTACATGGTCACACAAACTTTTAAATTTCTTTTAAGAGGCGTAACTTTAATTTAGGCAATGTAAGACTTAGAATCTACTTTGGGAGTAAATTTTTTGGAAATTCTTAGAGAAGGTACTGATTTGGACATTCTGGCATAAGGCTACGTTTAGAAGAGAAGCTTACTCATACTTATACTTGTCTCTGTGTGACTTGACGTTTTAATGTTAAACATGGTTTTTTCCTGTGACAGTACTAATAATAGTGCAAAGAGTTAAATGTTATAACTTATGCTGTCATATAACACTTGTGCTAGTGTTCTGGGCAGAGCTTTTGGGTCACACCCTTCCCCCTCCTCTCACCCCCTTCAGAGCTGCCCATAGACCAGAGGCACTGCCAGTGTCAGGTTGGGCATACTTGATACAAATGTTTTAGATGCTGAGACTGACTACAATATGTATGTTAATGTCATTGGAAATTTTGATATGCTAGATTGTTCAGCAGTGTTTCGTGGTGACGATTTTGATTTTGCATTGACTCATGTTTTTCAACCTTCTCAAGCCTGGTTTACTGTTGTTGTCGTTCATCTTGATACAGCGTTCCGTTCTTTGGCTACAACTTCGAAACTTTCTCTCCACATGATTTGATGATGCTTGGTTTGTGGGGCCCTCAACTGTGCAATGATCAGCACCTGTACAAATTCCCAGTTTTCACACAGTCCAATTTTTTCACATTCTAATCTAACCACTGCCACGAATGATGATGATGATGATGATAAAATGATGAGGATAACACAAACACTCAATCCCTGGGCAGAGAAAATCCCCAACTTGGCCAGGAATTGAACACAGAATCCCGTGATCGAGAGGGAGCAATGCTAGCCACTAGACCACGAGCTGCGGACTCCAAATGATTTAATTGGGTACTGGGCATTTATGATGATACCATCTGAAGATTCTACAGGAAATTATTTTTCAGGAACTGTTCTTACTGATAAACCTGTGTGTATTCGTACTCATGATATGTGAGAACTGTCAAATGATGCATTTTATTTGCTTTTATTAGAGGTTATGGAACGAATACGAAATACAAATTGGTTGGTGATATGACTGTGTATAATAGTGTTTGAGACCTGTAGCGTCAGCCAAGAATTGGTCACGAGTTGGTGATGTCACATGTCGTTAAATAAACTACACATTGAGCTTTTCAAAAGCTTAGAAGTCATTCCTTCTTTTCTTTTTTAGCCTCCCTGGGGCATACAAATGGCCTTGACACATTAGGCAACTGGGAATACTAGACGGCCTTGATCATGGGTATTAGATTACACCTCCTGCCCACACACCTCTCCCTGTCCCCTAAAGCCTGCCCATGCACAAATATATGGTACATTCAAGGTAACGACACCACAATGGAATCGAGTATGGTTCTGTGTATGCACAGATATGTCACCACGTGTCTCTTGCCACACCACGCATGTGCGTCCACAGCCACCACGTTCTTTGACCAAAGAAACATTATTTAGCGATGCATTTTCCAAAGATCTCTTTAATTTTCTGTCTTTCTGCTAGTGATATGTGCTTCTAATTCCTTACATATGTCCTTTAGCCATTCCTGCTTAACCATTTTGAGCTTCCTGTCAGTCTCATTTCTTGGACGTTTGTATTCCCTTACTCCTTCTTGAATTACTTCATTTTTATATATTCTCCTTTCATCAGTTAAATTCAATATTATTTTTGTTACTCAAGGATTTCTTTTAGCCCTCGTTTTTTTTACCTACTTGATCCTCTGCTGCCTTCACTATTTCATCTCCCAAAGCTACCCATTATTCTTCTACTGTATTCCTTTTCCTGTTCTGGTCAATCGTTCCACAACACTCTCTCTCTGAAATTCTCTACAACCTCTGCTTCTTTCAGTTTATCCATGTCCCATCTTCTTAAATTTCTACCTATTTGCAGTTTCTTCAGTTTTAATCTACAGTTAATAAACAATAAATTGTGGTCAAAGTACGCATCTGCCTCTGAAATTGTCTTACAATTTAAAATCTTGTTTCGAAATCTGTGTCTTACCATTATATAATCAATCTGAAACCTTCCAGATTCTCCAGGTCCCTTCTACATATACAGGCTTCTTACATGATTCTTAACCCAAGCTTTAGATGTGATTAAATTATGCTTTGTGCAAAATTCTATCAGGCAGCTCCCTCTTTCAGTCTGTTCCCCAATTCCACATTCACTTACTATTTTTCTTTCTCTCCCTTTTTCTACTATCAAATTCCACGTCCCATAACTATTAAATTTTCGCCTCCCATAACTATATGAATAATTTCTTTTACCTCATCATACATATCTTCAATCGCCTCGTCATCTGCGGAGATAGTTGACATATAAACTTGTGCTACTGTGGTAGGTATGGATTTCCTGTCTATCTTGGCTTCTGTAATGCGTTCACTATGCTGTTCGTAGTAGCTTATCCACTTCCTATCTTTTATTCATTATTAAACCTACTCCTGCAATCCCTCTTATTTGATTTTGTATTTATAAACCCGCATTCACCTGACCAAAAGTATTTACCTGACCAGAAGTCCTATTCCTCATGCCACCGAACTTCATTGACTCCACTACCCGTAACTGTAACTTATACACTTCCCTTTTTTAATTTGCTAACCTACCTGCCCGATATTACACGCTTCGATCTGTAGAATGCCAGTTTTCTTTCTCCTGATAATGACATCCTCTTGAGCAGTCCCCATCTGGAGATCTGAATGGGGGCACTATTTTACGTGCAGAATATTTTACCCATCATTGAACCATATAGTAGAGCTGCATGCCTTCAGGATAAAATATGTCTGTAGTTACCCCTTCTCTTCATCCAGTCACAGCTCCAGGACATCAACGCCGTTTTGGTTGATTAAGGCCAGGCTGTTGGCCCTGCAGCAAACGTACAAGTTTATATCTGCTGTTATCGCTTTCTTCAAACAACTTCCAAGCCCTGTCCTGAAAATATCCAGCGCCGTGGAGGACCCTGCGGAAAGCTGAGACACTAAATAGTGTACCTGAGCTATGTATGTGTTTATAAGAAAAACATCAACACTATCTTCATACAGTCCATTTATGTGTATGTGTTTTTGCGCTGGCTTTGGCATTTAGTGTTATGTATGTTACTATTTGCAAGAAGAATAGTTTTAGATACTCTGGCTGGTTTGGAACTCTGTATCAGAGATGGATAGTAAAAAGTAGTAAACCACACCGCGTAGTGTCAGCAATAAGAGCATAATTTTGCATAAAATATGGAAAATATGTAAAAAGCTAGAAAATGTGGAACTGTGGAAATAACGGAAAAATGAGGAAACATGTGGGAAAATGGTAAAAATGTCAAAAATAGAGGAAAATCAAGATATCATCTAATCATAGAGGCTGTCTGGATTTTTACATGGGACGAGTTCGAAATTTGTGACATAAGCAGGCCAAAGCGTCTGAAGATCTCCTTGCGACTTTCCTAGAAAGCTACAATTTATGTACTATTAGAATCACAGCACCATTTACTCCAAAAATGAGACAGGCCTGCGCTAAATGTCACAGACCACTGGAAAGAAATATATGGAGTTTGTTATTTAAACAGATGAAGGGAGAAACTTGACATCGCATATACGTTTACAGGTAAAAGAGAATTATACAGATGGAATAATCGGAATAAGCATTAGAGCATTAGAGAAGGATTTTAAGTCCTTAATGTGATAACCAGTTACAAGAGAGGGATTGGCACCACGTGTGCTTTAATAGCGGAAGGACAGTGCATTCTAGAGAGACAAAGTGACAAGATGAAATAGCCATTCTCCCGCTCTTTCAGTGTGAATGTGGAAACAGAGTTGTTATTTATTTGGATATTGAATATTGTATTCTACCCCAGTATGTGAGTTGCAAGTTATATGTATTTGCAATCGTAAAATATTTGGATGCAATACAAGGAGGTGTAATTCTATAAATGGAAAACGCTACACCTGGAATACATGTTGATGATACTATTGATGAAATTACGATAAGTTTGCTGATATGCGATGAAGGGGCTCTGTTCACAATATGGGTGGCATACATTTTAACTGCTGACATAGATTAGTAACTACCACTATTGCTTGGTGTTTGACCAACTTTTTAAAATATTAATCTTAAATTTAATCATTTTTTCGGTTGTTTTCTCTGGCAGTATAAGTTTTAGGAAATATATTACTTTAGACACATATCAATTGATTGTCATCGTGGGGAGTTAACACACATTGGATGGACAGGACTCTGGAGATGCTGTGACCTCGATTCCTGTTAAAACCTCATCGCTACTGTGGGAGGGTAGGGCTCTCACTCCTGAACTGACAAGGTCTCTCGATGCCTCTATCTCAGGGCTATCACGTATGCTGATGGCCAGTCACCATCCTATGGTTTTAATGTTTAACATTGTACCACCATGCATTTTTATTTTTTTTAAATAAACAGATACACTTTTGCTATAAAGTGGATCCTGTCAACATTTAAATGAGTGTTAGAAAAGCCGCAGAAACGCATTTTAGGGTGCTGTCTACATACTGTGGTTTTTGAACCTGTTACTGCACATGAATAAGCTGTCCTGTTCAGGTGGGGATCTAATGCGAATCATTACCTGACTGGCTTTAGTTTTAATTATTTATTGTATAAATCGATTACAGAAACTCGGAGCATTGGTGTGCTCATATAAAATAATGTATTCTGAGATGTTTGCTGTCGAGGATGTATAAGCATACTGAGGGTCAAATATCAGATTGTCCATATTATTATAACAAAATCGCAGAGTCGCTCACTGCAGCAAACGCTGTAGCCAGCACAGACATACAGACCAGAGGCGCCAAACGCGTGGGCAGTACTCGCAGATAACGTGTGTGAAATGCTGTAATCCTCAAAGTCTAGACAAAATATTCTTTCTTTCATCACCTGATATTGTTGCATTCCACCACCACTCACGTAGTGGGCCATTGTGCATACCTCAACTGAAATATAATACTACATTTGAAAACATCAATATAAATGAGGAAAAGTGGTGTTGGATATGCACTGCTGCAAGTTGGTGTGTTGCCGCCTAAAAACCATAGGACTAGATATAAGCAGACTAAACTCTTATTGGCTGAAATAAATAAAAGAATGCGGTTTCTGGCTATAAGTGTGAGGTGTTTCAGTCCAGTTTGAGATGTGCTAGCAGGAATATCAACAGTGCCAACAGCATCGGCAGAGATGAAACCATATTATGTAATGGATTATGATGATTGTCCTTCAGGCGCTAATACGTGGCGCGAATTAGACTCCAGTGATCTTATAGGTACGTATTTAAGATGATTTTTTCTGCGTGTTTGTGTGTGTTCTACGTGGCTGCAATCTGATGATGAATTTCTTCTTCTTCTTCTTTTTCTTCCGTTGCAGGTATGATGAATTTACGCAGACTCAGTCTTGCATTGACAATAAAAACTCCACCACCTGCCCAAAATCATCGGTGGTCTGAGGTATCCTACCATTGAGTGTAAAACAGTGCTGTACTCTGAGCTGATGCACCTCCAAAAGAGGACAGCGATGCTGGTGAGGAGAAGAGCGTCATCCTATCCTAATTGGGGGTGAAACCGGCTTGATATCGAGAGCCAATTCAATCACAGAGTGGTATGGAAAACGTTGTTAAGAGTATCATACTCCGCCATTTTTCGGAAATGCGGGAAACAGGGTTTCTTTAAGGCATTCAGCTCTGTCTATTCCATCTAGATGTATACTCATTTGTATTTTATTCAATTAATTATCGGTTGACCAATTTAATATCTCTTTCGCAAGATATTGGCTCTAAATAGGCGCCGGCCGGGGTGGCCGAGCGGTTCTAGACGCTACAGTCTGGAGCTGTGCGACCGCTACGGTCGCAGGTTCCAATCCTGCCTCGGGCATGGATGTATGTGATGTCCTTAGGTTAGTTAGGTTTAAGTAGTTCTAGGGGACTGATGACCTCAGATGTTAAGTCCTATAGTGCTCAGAGCCATTTGAACCCCAGCTAAACAGGCACACGCTAACGTCTGTAATCTGGATGAATGGGGTGAATATTGCTTGCGTTGTCACTTCTGGCTTATACTACAAATTACGCAAATCATGCACAGTTTTCAAGTATATACAAAAAGTTTAACGTCCATAAGTACAGAATACCACAACTTTAGGAATTTAAAACTCTGCAACGACAAAAGGCAGAGCTAAGCACTATCTGTCGGCGAATTAAGGGAGCTATAAAGTTTCATTAAGTTGTACATTTGTTCGCTTGAGGAGCTGTTGACTAGGCGACAGCGTCAGTTGATGCTAAGATGGCGACCGCTCAACAGAAAGCTTTTTGTGTTATTGAGTACGGCAGAAGTGAATCGACGACAGTTCTTCAGCGTGCATTTCGAACGAAGTATGGTGTTAAACCTCCTGATAGGTGGTGTATTAAACGTTGGTATAAACAGTTTACAGAGAATGGGTGTTTGTGCAAAGGGAAAAGTTCTGGACGGCCGAGAACGAGTGATGAAAATGTAGCACGCATCCAGCAAGCATTTGTACGCAGCCCAGGAAAATCGACTCGCAGAGCTAGCAGAGAGCTGCAAATTCCACAATCAACTGTATGGAGAGTCCTACGAAAAAGGTTAGTTATGAAACCTTATCGTCTGAATTGAACGTCAACTACCCGAGGCGATGGATCGGCCTCCAGGCAGCCCGTGACAGAGCACTTCATCACTGGCTTCCAAGAAGCCCTGATCTTACACCCTGCGGTTTTTTCTTATGGGGGTATGTTAAGGATATGGTGTTTTGGCCACCTCTCCCAGCCACCATTGATGATTTGAAACGAGAAATAACAGCAGCTATCCAAACTGTTACGCCTGATATGCTACAGAGAGTGTGGAACGAGTTGGAGTATCGGGTTGATATTGCTCGTGTGTCTGGAGGGGGCCATATTGAACATCTCTGAACTTGTTTTTGAGTGAAAAAAAAACCTTTTTAAATACTCTTTGTAATGATATAAAACAGAAGGTTATATTATGTTTCTTCCATTAAATACACATTTTTAAAGTTGTGGTATTCTTTTTGAATCACCCTGTATTACAATGTCAAAGTCTCCTCCTTCCTTGTCAAACTCCAGAACTTACCAAACTTCGAGAGGTAGAATTCACAATATTAAGCCCATGTTTACAGCCTGTATGTAGAAAATAGTGAGCCAGAAGAAGAAGATGGTCATGAGCACGCAGTGCAGAGAAACAAATCAAGCAACTTTAAAAATTAGCTGGTCATGACCCCCCATACAAGTAGATTGAGTATCCTGTCAGGTACTTGGTGAGGTACCTGTCTGATTGCTTGAACCACGAGCCAGTAGGTGCGGAAATGCCTACCGAGCATAAAAACTTCTTAACGTTTAAGAGTGCTCACCACCAAGACCGATGTCCCTTCATTGTGTATGCAGAAATTCAGTGTCTCCTTCCTCCCATGGCACATTGTGAAGGCAACACCACTGCTTCTGATACCACCTTCATAGAATGGTACTCGCTGTATGGGGCAGCGTATCCTGTTGTATGCTATTGTGACAGCAGTCACAGTAAGCTTGAATCGTACTTTGGGGTAATCCTGCAAGATGGTTGCTCTCTGTGCTCGAAGACAACACATAGCAAGTTGATGGGATTTATATACTACTGGCCATTAAAATTGCTACACCAAGATGAAATGCAGATGATAACGGGTATTCATTGGACAAGTATAATATACTAGAACTGACATGTGATTACATTTTCACGAAATTTGGGTGCATAGCTCCTGAGAAATCACTACCCAGAACAACCACCTCAGGCCGTAATAACGGCCTAGATACGCCTGGGCATTGAGTCAAACAGAGTATGGATGGCGTCTACAGGTACAGCTGCCCATGCAGCTTCAACACGATACCACAGTTCATCAAGAGTAGTGACGGGCGTATTGTTACGAGCCAGTTGCTCGGCCACCATTGACCAGACGTTTTCAATTGGTGAGAGATCTGGAGAATGTGCTGGCCAGGGCAGCCATCGAACATTTTCTGTATCCAGAAAGGCCCGTACAGGACCTGCTACATGCGGTCGTGCATTATCCTGCTGAAATTTAGGGTTTCGTAAGGATCGAATGAAGGGTAGAGCCACGGGTCGTAACACATCTGAAATGTACCGTCCACTGTTCAAAGTGTCGTCAATGCGAACAAGAAGTGACTGAGACGTGTAACCAATGGCAGCCCATATCATCACGCCCGGTGATACGCCAGTATGGCAATGACGAAAACACGCTTACAACGTGCGTTCACCGCGATGTCGCCTAACACGGATGCGACCATCATGATGATGTAAACAGAACCTGGATTCATCCGAAAAAATGACATTTTGCCATTAATGCACCCAGATTCGTCGTTGAGTACACCATCACAGACGCTCCTGTTTGCGATGCAGCATCAAGGGTAACTGCAGTCATGGTCTCCGAGCTGATAGTCCATTTTGCTGCAAACGTCGTCGAACTGTTCGTGCAGATGGTTGTTGTCTTGCAAACGTCCCTATCTGTTGACTCAGGGATCGAGACGTGGCTGCACGATGCGTTACAACCATGCGGATAAGATGACTGTCATCTCGACTGCTAGTGCTACGAGGCTGTTGGGAGCCAGCACGGCGTTCCGTATTACCCTCCTGAACCCACCGATTCCATATTCTACTAACAGTCATTGGATCTCGAGCAACGCGAACAGCAATGTCGCGATACGATAAACCGCAATCGCGATAGGCTACTCTTACAATCCGACCTTTATCAAAGTCGGAAACGTGATGGTACGCATTTCTCCTCATTACACGAGGCATCACTACAACGTTTCACCAGGCAACGCCGGTCAACTGCTGTTTGTGTATGAGAAATAGGTTGGAAACTTTTCTCATGTCAGCACGTTGTGGGTGTCGCCAGCGGCGCCAACCTTGTGTGAATGCTCTGAAAAGTTAATCGTTTGCATATCACAGCATCTTCTTCCTGTTTGTTAAATTTCGCGTCTGTAGCACGTCATCTTCGTGGTGTAGCAACTTCAATGGCCAATAGTGTAACATCAACGTATACAAGGCCAACTCACAGAAGAAAGATGTCTAGTACAAGAAGACACTGGATTGTAATATTCGGGGCTGCCACTGGACTGGAAAGGGAAACTCCACTTGGGGACCTTTGCAACCTAATGGAAGAATTCTGCTGCGCAGACTACACTGTAAGCATTTTGAAGTACAACTGCCCGGGCATATACTTGTTTTCTTAGATAATTTAAATGGGTATGATGCCCAATTTCTCGTAGAGGACTTTGGTGATTTCGGTTTGAAGGATTGTTTCTCCGCGCCATGGCACTCGTGGAACACAATGTTAAGGAAGATGCTTATTGACACTGAACTGTAGAAGGATGATTACATGCTGGTCTTCTTCAAATGTAAGATTCATAGTGCTTTTAGTCAGTGCGCACAAAAGCATGCGAATGTGAATGACAAGTGAATGAGCGAGGAGGGGTTGTGAGCATCCTACGATTTCAGTAACATCCTTTACTTGGATGTAAATAACGTCTGCAGGCAAGCCATACTGCAGCTTCTGCCAGTTGGATGGTTCCGATGGATGTCCACTTGGGAAATCGCCAGACTGACGGAAAAATTCGTAAAGGAGGCTGAGAATGGTAGTAAGGGATATGTCCTGGGGGCAGATATCCCGCCCACCGCGAATAGCCGCTCTGTCCGCAGTGGATGGTTCCGTGGAAATGTTCCATCCCAAACCTGCTGACAACGCTGGGGAACAAGCGTACACACATCTGCAGTACAGAAACCTCCAGGAATGTCTCAGGTTGCCGATGAAACCTGTTAGAATCACCTGCGGCATCTCCTTCGACCAGTCATGCTGGCTGGAGTGCATTGATTTAAACACCGAAGAGATGGAGTCCAGGACGTGTCCTTTCGAAACAGATTTTAGCAGAATAGTGAACAACTCAATTTGCGGAAAAACAACGGAAAATGTTAGGGAATACCATGAAATTCATTTTAGTTTACCTTTGTCATGGGCTTTTTGGTGCAAGGGATTACATCGCCTGGCCAAATTTGAAGCATGCCTCCATCTTCAATTATGCACTAGCTGCTGTGGAGATGGCTAAGATTTAGTGTAGTTCACGAAGCCTATCTACATCGGTATGTATGTTCTGGACCGTTCCAAACTCCACATTTACTGTTTTCGCTATTAGTTTGCGAAACCAAACTTCGCTAACCCCAAATTACTCTATATGACCACAGACAGTTTCATCTGCTGTGTGAGAGGCTGTGAAACATAGGAAATAATTAGGTAGTCCCGAAACATTCGAAGTGTCTGAATGTACGGCCGATAATCCTTATGGTATAACACTTCAAAATAAGAAGCTCATCTGCCTGATAAAAGACGAGGTGAATGGGTTGCAGAGTGGGGAGTTTGTGGGCCTCAGGTCACAGAATAACACGTACCACATAAATGAAGGTAAGAACAGTAAAGGGCTAAGTTTGTTCATTGTGCAGCCTCAAAAGTTCTCACGACTGACGACTACATGATGTGCTTGTTCGAGTTCACTAACACCGCTTCACGTGTGGTGCCTGAAGTAGTCTACACAGCAGCTAAAATTCTGTCTGTTGAATTAGGACAATAAACGGTTCATCTGTGGAGATGGGATTGGGACTCTCCAGCACTTCCACCATTCTTTGAGTGACTGACTATGTGAATATTTGTAGTGGATGTGTGTGTGTGTGTGTGTGTGTTTGTGTGTGTGTGGAGGGGGGGGGGGCTAGCTGAATGAACCACTTGACAAACGTGTGTGTGAGTATGCTTATAAGCCGGCCGTGGTGGCCAAGCGGTCTAGGCGCTACAGTCTGGTATCGCGCGACCGCTACGGTCACCGGTTCGAATCCTGCCTCGGGCATGGATGTGTGTGATGTCCTTAGGTTAGTTAGGTTTAAGTAGTTCTATGTTCTAAGGGACTGATGACCTCAGATGTTGAGCCCATAGTGCTTAGAGCCATTTGAACCATTTTTTTATGCTCGTAAATATTGTATACATACGAGGTCTGTCTGAAAAATTCTCGGCCTCCCCAGGGATCGGAGCACTACACGCATAATTTGTATCCGTTAGGTCATTTGTTGCAATATGCGCAAAGCTGACGGTAGCATGATGTTAGCAGTGCCTCAGGTGCATGGCCAGACCTGGTAAGGAGTGGGAGGAGGTTGACCGTGAAGCTTGAATACTATGACGAGTGTAACAGGACACCGGAAGTAACATCATCAGTGACCTTGGAAGTGACCCAGAATGATAGACCAATTGCGAAACACTGGAAGTGATTTCATCAGTGATCTTGAAACTGGGCCAGAAATGTCACTACTATCCTACTGCCTATTCCCTGGCTCCTGTTCCTGAACTGAGCGTGCTATGTGGTTTACCTATCCCGCTATCCAATGGTCTCGAACTCTTACTACTATCCTACTTACCTGGGTATTAATTTGTCTTTAGAGAGATCGTCCCAAAACTGCTGAGAATTCCAAACTTACAGATGCTGCCCTGCCTAAGTGTGACTATAAAGTTTCGAGAAGCGATTCTAAATATCGCTCTTCTAGGAACTGCGAAGTCAGGATTAGACTAATCCTGCGTGTGTAGAGGCATCTAAGTTGCCACTGGGCAACTCAGACTTTCCAGACGGATCCTTCAGCTTGAGCGGTAGCTCTCCATACTGATTCCTTGTGGTTTGTGGTGGGTGGTTTTATATGCTGGCCAGCTGCTGAAGGTGGCTATCTCATCTTTTGGTGATTTTTACGCGGTGGTTTCCTGGTTGGAGTGTGGAACTGACCATCACATTTTTTATCCGACAGGAAGATTTTCTGTCAATAGACAAAAGATTCTTTCTTGACTATAAACTGTTTAATTTGCATATGATGATGATGACTGGTTTGTGGGGCGCTTAACTGTCATCAGCGCCCATACAAAGTCCCAAATTTTACACAGTTCAGTTTTTACATATTCCAATCTAGCCACTGTCACGAATTATGATGATGAGGATGAAATGATGAGGACAACACAATCCCTCAATCCCTGGGTAGAGAAAATCCTAAACCCAGCCGTGAATCGAATCCGAGACCCCTGATCCAGAGGGAGCAATGCTAGCCATTAGACCACGAGCTGCGGACTTAATTTGTAAATGCAGCTAGGGAGGAGCAAAGGCAAAATAAAAAATAAAAAGAGTTAAACGAAATTGAGCAGTGGCTGGCTCAAGTCATGCCTTTCTTTTATCATTAGTTGCAGTCCAGTAGTGTCTTATTTCTTCATCGGTTACCGCCATAGCGCTGTTGTCTTCTCTCTGTGAGTGGCAGCAGCAGCGTGTATCGATACTAGTACTGCTGTACTATGTTTGGTGTGGCGGACAGATTTTGCGGGTGTGGTGTGTGCAGCGGTCGGTCGGTTGGGGCAGAGCAGCTGGGTAGTCTCCGTGGCGCGCGGTCAGGCCAGAGCCGGTGGCGGCGTGCTCTCTGTGGTTGGGGTTGTGAGGCACTTCTGGCGAGGGTTACGAAGTTCGACGCCCACCGATCCTGGACACTAAAGTTGAGTACTCACTTAACCTACTATCAAGCCTCAGCTGCTATCGCATCTCATCGTTTGATCCTGGTTGTCGCTTTCTGGGAGATTCCCACGAGCAACAACGTGTGCGCATTTAAGTCGGCTAGAATTACAGTCATCTTCCTGTGTGGTGTTTAACTTAATTTAATTCTTTCCTTCATTAATTAAGTGTACCAGCGGTATCTTCTGCCTTGTGGTCGTTGACGTTCCGGTGATCTACCCTGGTCGTTGACGCAGTTTATCGCAATGGATTTTCCTCGTCGTGATGCTGCTGTCCAGCACGGCGTGTAGTTCGACGGATGAAATGCTGTTGCTAGTCTTGGGCATTTATTCTGACTTGGCTGGATTGGGCACCAGTATCCAGAACGTTGTGCTATTGACATCTTGTCGCTTTGCTCGTCAGGTGGAGCAAAACCGATCTTGTTGGTTGGTTTGTCAGCTGACTTTCGGTTGGGTTGCCTTCCGATTACGAGGTTGTCGGTCTGCCTGCCTGTTTCACCTAAACGTACGTTAGTGTTACCTTCCCAGGCCAATCCTTGGAACCTTCTGAGCAACGCTCCTTGTGTTTCACATAGTGATTTCCTGTTTAGTCTTAAGTACTCTGTGTGGCCTTCAGCAGAGTTTTAGCTTATTAAAATTGCAAGGCTTTTCTACTTAGGCCTTAAACCATAAAAAAATTGTTTCTTCTTTGATATTTGACCTTCAGTCGAGTTTCAGCCTTTCAGAACTTAAAATTGAAAATTCCATGTGCCTAGGCCCTAAGTCGTAAATTGGTTTGAAGTTGGTATGTGGCTTTCAGCCGAGTTTTCAGCCTTTTCAAATCAATAGCTGAAAAATTTTTTCTAGGCCTTAAGCTGGAAGAAATATTTTCTAGTTTTTGAATGGCCTTCAGCCGAGTTTTCCAGCTTAAATTAGAAATTGGAAATTTCTTTGTCTGGGCTTTAAGCCGTGAGATTGTTTGGGTTTCGGATGTGGCCTTCAGCCGAGAGTTATGTGAAGTATTTTAAGATAAAGCCTTTAGTTGAAATTTAGAAGCTCCATCCTTTAGGCCTTAAGCCGTAAAATTGTTTTCTGAATGGTGTGTGGCCTTCAGCCGAGTTTTAATCTCACTTAAATTAAAAATCCTTGTCTTGCCCTTAAGTCATAAGATTGTTATTCTTTAGTATGAGGCCTTCACCGAGTTTTAGACAAAATATTTTGAGATAAGGGCTTTAGCCTTTTCAAATTGAAAGCTCCTCTTCCTAGGCGTCAAGCCGTTAAATTTTTTTCTTGATATGCGGCCTTCAGCCGAGTTTTCAGCCTATTTAGATTAAACTTTGAAAATCTTTGTCTCGGCCTTAAGTCGTAACACTGTTCTTGATTAATGTGAGGCCTTCATCCGAGTTCTGTGGGGAAAATTTAAGCTAAGGCTTTCAGCCTATTTATATTGAAGATAAAAAATCTTTGTTTCGGCCTTAAGTCGTAACACTGTTCTTGATTAATGTGAGGCCTTCATCCGAGTTCTGTCGGAAAAATTTAAGCTAAGGCTTTCAGCCTATTTATATTGAAGATAAAAAATCTAAAGAAGTGAAACCTCCAGAAGAACTCCTGTACCTCAAATCCTTGCTTAGGCCTTGTGCCCTGGATTTTCGACGTAGCCTTCAGCCGATCAAAATCAAATCAGAGGAGGTCTTTCGTCAAAACCTTGTGAGTTTTGATTCTTGATTGTGTTATTGCTTGTTTTAAGAAATTTATATGTTGACTGCAACTGACAGTGACCTATTTTGGCCCGTTCCCACAAATATAACCGCACCCGCACTGTCCTGCTAGCCCAGGGATTTCAGAAATAGTCACAGATTTATTTGTTTTGCAAGAGAGTATAAGAATCAAAAAAGGTGTAAAGTAGCGGGCAATGAATATCTTATGAAAATATACTTTAGAAATCGGAAGAAGAAGATTACACGGTGGACTCTGTGGGTATCCTTTAGATTCTGAGGAAAAAGTGTAAACCAACAGGAGCTCGCCTAAATACATTCTACACAAGCTTTTACTGTCTTCATTTGTGACTGGAAGAGGCGGAAACCATTAAACACAAGTAAGATTTCCCTCGCGAAACGTTATATCCTCCATACTATTGCCCCCATCATGTCAATGAATGTTATATAGTCTTTTGGATAGTGAATGTACAAACGTAATAATTTCAACGTTTAGGTTCCCGAACGGTATATTCTTCGATTGGGTTGTCTTGCCAACGCAGTACGCTACTTCACTTTGCAATCCAGTTCTCTCATGAGCTGCTCAGATATTACTCGAATCATCAAGGTCGCACTGTAGTACTGCACAGTACTTGGAACGAAGCACTTTAACCTACAGTCGGGTACCAACCATCGATGGCAAAGCAGACTCTCTTAGAAAAGATCTGTGAATGAGTAAACAATAAAAATAAATATCATGACAGAGAATATTTATGTGTAGCGGTACACGGCACTCACATATTGAACGATAGAGGACCTTTTCTCATGCACTTCACGGTAATTTTCAAGATTACTGTTTTACATGAAAATTTAAAAAGCAGAAGTATACGTGTCTCTTGCTTTACTTTCAAAAAGTTGTTGAAATTAATGCAGATGCCAAGCGGATGCTCATCCGGCAGATTTAAGTATTCATGAGGCAATTTGTCGTGGACGAATCAAACGAGGCATAGCTCGCTGTTCTCGGACATAATATCATTGGAAAGCTTGGAGAAACATTCTCCAGTTTTTCTGTACACGTAGAATATTTAATGTTCGAACTCTTGTAGCATCATCACATCGTGACCGTTCCTTCTTTCAGTTCCCTATTATACAGACAACATTTCCTTTGGTGTATTAGTAGAAGAACAGTTAGTTACGATCTGCTACACAACCATAGGATGATCTGCTTCTTTGATTACTTGCTCAGACGAAATATAGCCTTCTTCTGGATAACAAACATTTAAAAACTTTAACAAATGACATAGCTTTCAAAAGGGAAATATTGTAAATGAACAGATCACAAATGGGCATGCATCCGACCAAGATAGATTATGAAGGACATTTTCAATATTATCAGTTAAACAATATATTAAGAATCAACACAAAGTGTTCATTTACAATATTTCATCTACAATATTTACATTTTCAATATAACTTACTTTGAATTACAGAATAATTATTTTATATCTATATGTCGAGATTAATTATAAACAACGTAGTGTACAGTTAGCGAGAGAAAATTTTGGACGATTTACTTCATAGTCCGTGAAAGAAAACATACGATTACCATTGATTTTCAGAAAAAGGAACATAATTCATGAAATACAGTAATTTGGTCATAACAACCTCCCATGGTATTTAATTAGCTAAAGGGTTGCTTAACGCAGACAACAATGCAAAAATGATGGCACAAGGGTACTATTGTAAGTATAGCTAGCCTCATGCTCGAGACATGTGAAACCGATGGGGCAGGGCAAAGGCAGTGTTAATTACTCGCACATTTTCAAGTAACCAAGCATGCTAGGATTCAACAGGCGATATCAAATCCGATAAACCATTACAATTAAACCAACTGGATTATAAGCAAGCTCCGTGTTGGCAACAATGCATTAAAATCTATGAAAAAAACCATAGAGAATTCTTTACGATTATAGATAATCAAGTAATCGTTCCACACGTAATTTCGCGAATTGCAAGAAGTATAACATAAGTTGATGGGCCCAAGACAAGGGGCACGTGGCAAGGTCTGCCCACCGAGACAATGTCCAGCATTGAGGAAAACAGCGCAACTTATGTGAAATGTACAAAAGAAGAGTGTCACACCATGACAACAATAGATCACTGAGGGCGCTAGCCTTTACACTTAATCAGATCAGGATGAATTTAATGTGACCATGGTACCACTTTCCAAAAACTGGTTAGTAGATTTAAAATGATGATAATTCCGGAAGGGTGATCCCCATAACCCTCGTGAACAAAAACGCATGTAGTAAGTAGTTAAGCGACTCGTGAGAGACTAAGTGCAAAGTACCGTTGATACTTGTGACTGCATTTTATAATGGACAAAGCCCTCTATACCAGACTGCACTCTTCACGTAAAACTTAAATGAAAGAAACAAAACATGTAATCGCTAAAGACTTTCTGTCGAGTTATGCCACCCAAATAAATAGATTAGAGACCGCTACATGTTGAAATAACTCAAACCGCTGCGTGACTCCAAGACGTAATAGTAATCCCTACGGAGCGTTACGTTATATCCACACGTAGAGGACAGGAGTGCTTGACCGTTGGGCGTTTTCACAAGTCGTGTCCTAACAGGAGGTTGAGGGGAGAGCGGACCCGTTACCAGCAGTGTCAACCTCTGCCTAGGGGCGTTTTGACGGAAACGATACATCTCTAGCCTGATCTTAGCTCACTACTATACTGGACTACAAAAGTGCTGTTAGGTGGGAAGAGCTGTTATCTCTCTGGTTCCCTGTGAAACTTTCACTCATCCAAACGTTAAGTAGAGTGCTCATCTTTTTCTGGGCAGTTTTCTGTTGAAAATAAGCGAAATTTTTTGTGGGATGTCGTGGAATATTCCCGCTTCAGCCCCTATAGTTTCTTGAAATTCCGATAGGTTGCGCATACGTAGCCTTCAAAACGACGTCAGTAACGGAGGTGAGCTGCAAGCTGAGTTTCTTTTTGCGGAAAACCAGAACATCGCAGACATTCACAGGCGCTTGCAGAGTGTTTACGGAGACATGACAGTGAACAAAAGCGTGGTGACTCGTTGGGCGAGGCGTCTGTGTCATGGCAACAGAGTTGCACAAACCTGTCCGATCTTCCGCAAGGCAGCCGGCCGCATGCAGCTGTAGCTCCGGCAATGTCAAAACGTGCCGCTACTCTCATCCGAGGTTATCGACGGATCACAATCAAACAACTCGCTTCTCAACTGGACGTCTCGGGTCTTAGCACTGACACACTCATCCACCAGTATGGGAATACTCAAAGGTGTGTGCCCTCTGGGTATCTCGTTGCCTAACAGAATATCACAAAGAGGAACGAAGTGCGTATGCCAAATGCACTCACTGGGAGGGGGATTACTGGGAGGGGGGGGTTATCGACTGAGCGGTTTCGGCTCGTATCGATTTCTCTTCGGGGCGACTTCCTCTGCTTGCTTTCTCCTGCGGTCGTCCGGTGACGCTGCCGCGGCCGGTGGGCCGAATTTACGCGGCGTGCGCGTCTCGTTTGGACAGCTCTGGGAGGAACTGGGGCACCGAGCGGAAGCGGTCGGGACGACGGTTGGCCGATGGCGCGGGAAGTCATCAAACACTCCGTTCTGCGAGAGGCAGGTGGCTATTGGTTTTCCATCGAAAGTGCGTTGCCGCCGCTGCCCATTGTGTTGCCTTGTCGTCGAAGTGACCTCTTCTTAACAAGCTATGAGTTGGCGATTCACACGCAACCTTTTTCCTTGCCTATGATTTCATACGGAACGACCGTAGGTTGGTCGGTCGGACGTCTGTGTGTACGATGTGCATTGGGTCTTTTGGCCCCTTCTGGGTTCATTGTGCCCCTGATTACTTGCAATTGGTCGCTGTTGCTGCACAGTGACTAGTTTTAGTATTATTTGAGTTGCCTGTGGTAGTGTTTTTTGGTGGATCTGTGAAGGTTATCAGTTTTGCAGGCTGCGCTGGTCAGCCATATTGTATGCTGACCTAGCTCCTGGTTATCGTCCGGCCAACAAAGTGTTCCTGTGTGCCTCTCCAGCCAGCCGACTTGGCGATGGGAGAGGTAGCGGCCGCGGTTCTGGGCGGAGGACGGTACCAGCTCCTCATTGGGACCGCTATTCCGTGCCGAGTTGGGATTGTGGGTCATCGGTTACTTAAGCTCTCATGTTTATAGCTAAGTTCAGTCCACTGATCTTTTTAATTTCCCATTTTCGTTAAATTTGCCCTTTTCTGCCTTCCCCTCCCGGAATCAAGCCTCAAAATTGCACAAATCGGACAGTTTCAAGCCATCAGACAGTTACTAAATTTAACCAAATCAAAAGTTTAGTTCACCACACACACACACACACACACACACACACACATATATATATATATATATATATATATATATATATATATATATATATATATATATATATATGTATATATATATATAGGGTGAGTCACCTAACATTACCGCTAGATATATTTCGTAAACCACATCAAATACTGACGAACCGATTCCACAGACCGAACGTGAGGAGAGGGGCTAGTGTAATTGTTTACTACAAACCATACAAAAATGCACGGAAGTATGTTTTTTAACACAAACCTACGTTGTTTTAAATGGAACCACGTTAGTTTTGTTAGCACATCTGAACATATAAACAAATACGCAATCAGTGCCGTTTGTTGCATTGTAAAATGTTAATTACATCCGGAGATATTGTAACCTAAAGTTGACGTTCAGTTGCGTGTTGTAACAAACACGGGCCACGGTCGGCGAGCAGCATCTGCAGGAACATGTTTACGATGACGACCGTGTTTACGAGTGTTGCTGTAGTGCACTGTTGTGGTTTGGTCTAGCTGTTGCAGTGTCCGCATGTAGCGCTTGCTGCTATTGTTATCCTGCATTCGTCTCCGCACGCAGACCAACTGTAGTACACCGTGTTACCAGACGTCTGTGATAGTGTAGTGTTGTAGGAACTGTGACCATGGTGTATTCGAACTCTGAAAAGGCAGAGATGATACTCATCTATGGCGAGTGTCGACGAAATGCCGCTGAAGCCTGCAGGGTGTATGCAGAACGGTACCCGGACAGAGAGCATCCAACATGCCGCACATTGCAAAACATCTACCGCCAACTGTATGCAACAGGTATGGTCGTAGCACGCAAACGGGTCCGTAACGGGCCCGTCACTGGAGAAGCGGGTGCAGTTGGTGTGTTAGCTACTGTTGCCATGAACCCACACATGGGTACACGGGACATTGCGAGAGCCGGTGGACTGAGTCAAAGTAGTGTCATGCCCATTCTGCATCGTCACCGCTTTCATCCGTTTCATGTGTCGCTACATCAGCAATTACATGGTGATGACTTTAATCATCGAGTGCAATTTTGTCAATGGGCATTAACAGAGAATGCGTTGCAGTTCTACCTGTTTACCGATGAAGCGGGTTTCACAAGCCACGGGGCAGTGAATCTACGGAACATGCATTACTGGTCCGTGGACAATCGTCGCTGGCTCAGACAGGTAGAGCGACAGCGACCGTGGACTGTAAATGTATGGTGTGGAATCATTGGCGAGCACCTCACTGGTCCTCACTTCATTGCAGGGGACCAAAAAGCTGCAACATACATCGCGTTTCTACAGAATGATCTGCCAACGTTGCTCGAAAATGTCCCACTGGAAACGCGTCGACGTATGTGGTATCAGCATGATGGTGCACCTGCACATTCCGCAATTAACACTAGGCTGACCCTTGACAGAATGTTCGACGGGCGTTTCATAGGGCGTGGAGGACGCATAAATTGGCCAGCCCGTTCTCCTGATCTTACACTTCTGGACTTCTTTCTGTGGGGTACGTTAAAGGAGAATGTGTACCGTGATGTGCCTACAACCCCAGAGGATATGAAACAACGTATTGTGGCAGCCTGCGGCGACATTACACCAGATGTACTGCGGCGTGGACGACATTCATTACGCCAGAGATTGCAATTGTGTGCAGAAAATGATGGCCACCACACTGAACATCTATTGGCCTGACATGTCGGGACACACTCTATTCCACTCCGTAATTGAAAACGGAAACCACGTGTGTACGTTTACCTCACCCCTCATGGTAATGTACATATGCGTCAGTGAAAAAGACCAATAAAAAGGTGTTAGCATGTGGACGTAATGGGCTGTTCCAGTCTCTTCTGTACCTAAGGTCCATCACTGTTCCCTTTGGATCCCTACGTAATTCGGTGCTCTCCGATACACACGATCGAACAGCGGAGGAGTGGTACTCAAGCGTCAACTTTAGGTTACAGTATCTCCGGATGTAATTAACGTTTTACAATGCAACAAACGGCACTGATTACGTATTTGTTTATATGTTCAGATGTGCTAACAAAACTAACGGGGTTCCATTTATAAAAAACTTAGGTTTGTGTTAAAAAACATACTTCCGCGCATTTTTTTATGGTTTGTATTAACCAATTACACTAGCCCCTCTCCTCACGTTCGGTCTGTGGAATCGATTCGCCAGTATTTGATGTGGTTTACGAAATATATCCAGCGGTAATGTTAGGTGACTCACCCTGTATATATATATATATATATATATATATATATATATATATATATATATATATATATATATATATATATATATTATTTGATCAAAAGTATCCGGACACCCCCAGAAACGTACGATTTTCATATTAGGTGCCTTGTGCTGCCACGCACTGCCAGGTATTCCATACCAGCGACCTCAGCGGCCATTATACATCACTGCTTCCGATTTGATAGTGAAATGGAAACGTGAAGGGACACGTACAGCACAAAAGCGTAGAGGCCGGTCTCGTCTCTTGACTGACAGAGACCTCCGACAGTGCCGGCCAGAGTGGCCGAGGACTTCTAGGCGCTACAGTCTGCAACCGCGCTACCGCATGGATGTGAGTGATGTCCTTAGGTTAGTTTGGTTTAAGTAGGTCTAAGTTCTAGGGGACTGATGACCTCAGATGTTGAGTCCCATAGTGCTCAAAGCAATTTGAACCATTTTCAACCCCCGACAGTTGAAGAGAGTCGTAATGTGTAACAGGGAGACATCTATTCAGACCATCACACAGGAATTCCAAACTGCATCAGGATCCACTGCAATGACAGTTAGGCGGCAAGTGAGAAAACTTGAATTTAATGGTCTAGCGGCTGCCCATGAGTCACACACCACACCGGTAAATGCCAAACGACGCCTCGCTTGGTGTAAGGAGCGTAAATATTGGATGACTGAACCGTGGAAAACGTTGTGTGGAGTAACGAATCGTGGTAAATAATGTGACGATCCGATGGCAGGGTGTGGGTATGGCGAATGCCTGGTGAACGACATCTGTCAGCGTGTGTAGTGCCAACAGCAAAACTCGGAGGCGGCGCTGTTGTGGTGTTGTCGTGTTTTTCATGGAGAGGGCTTGCACCCCTTGTTGTTTTACGTGATGCTATTACGGCACAGGCCTACATTGATGTTTTAAGCACGTTCTTGCTTCCCACTGTTGAAGAGCAATTCGGGGATGGCGATTGCATCTTTTGACACGATCGAGCACCTGTTCAGAATGCATGGCCTGTTGCGGAGTGGTTACACGACAATAACATCCCTGTAATGGACTGGGCTACACAGAGTCCTGATCTGAATCCTATAGAACACATTTCTGATGTTTTATATTTTGGAACGCTGATTTCGTGCTAGGGCTCACTGGCCGACATCGATACCTCTCCTGAGCGCAGCACTCCGCAAAGAATGGGCTGTCATTCCCCAAGAAACCTTCCAGCACCTGATTGAACGTATGCCTGATAGAGTGGAAGCTGTCATCAAAGCTAAGGGTGGGCCAGAACCATATTGAATTCCAATGAGGTATTTACTCCTTAAATTGTTTTGTAAAATATCTTGATATATTTCTGTTAAAGTATTTTTTTAATTTTATTCAAAGAGATTATTTCTAAGCCTTCTGGGGCTCTGTTTTATCTTGACCTTGTATTAGTACTTAAAAATTTCAAGACAATTTCTAAGGCTTCTGACGCTTGTTGAATATTGATTTTGATATTGTTGCAAATTTTTTAAAGAGAGAATTGTAAAGTAAATTGTAAGCCTTCCGACGCTCTATGATTATCGATGTTGATCTTTTGAAATTTTTTTTTAAAAAAGAGAGATAAATTTCGAAGCAAATTTTTAAGGCCTTATGGCGCTCTGTGATCATCGGTTGTCGTTAACTGGCTTTTCGCTTCATTCCATCGTTAAGGAAAATGTTAAATTTTTTCTCGGAAGTAACCTACATGTTGTCAAGCACAAGTAATGCTGAACCTGGAGCCTGGCCCATCCATGAATTCCTGCCGCCGCCAATGAAAGAATGGTACCATGCTAGCATAAAGCCCTCTCAGTAAAAAGGTGTTGCACATCTTATTGAACGCTCCTAGTACTTAATGCCAGGGCAGGTAGTTCACTGGTTGCATTCAGGAAATCATCGCGAATACTTCCCACTGCTTGCACTAACCATACAAAATCAGTGTAACAAATAAGTAATTCGTAATACGTACCAACTGGAATTCTGTTCCGAAACATAACGTTTCCGTTGCCAAGACGTGGATTAGTGCTTTTATATTGTTACTTATATTTCGATATGTTCGAGAGAGATTAAAAAATTTTTCAGAACGTCACCGACGGCTTTTATGGGTGATAGTTTACTCACTGAAGATCGAGTTTCGTTTAGGAATAAATACGGGGCATTTCACCTGCTGCACGAGCGCTTTGTCCGACATTGCAGTACCAGTAAGGAGGGTTCTCATCGCCGTTTACGCTGCAGGCCTTCCTTGGACGCCGGCAGAACGCATATTGGTTTCAGCGGCCTTAGAATTAAATGTGGGCAGACTGCTGCGCCATGTAATACTTCAGACCGATACGCCAGCCACCAGCAGCATCTAATCGCAGAGCTGTACGCAGACTACGGCTTAAACCTTACAATGCAACGGCAGCACTTCACCCGAAGAGTTCAGATACTGTCGTTTGGCATCAGTAGGGTAGCTGGAAAGTGAAGACTGTGCGTGAGGCAGGGACATTATTCTGATGAAGCGTGGTTGTTCTTATCAGTGTAGGTAAACTCTGAGAATAAAAAGTTGGAACACAGTAAAAGCAGTAAGGAGCTAGCAATGATACAACAGTTAATAACCGCAGCCAAAGAAACAGTGGATGGTACGTTAATCACAACGTGAGAAGTGAATAAGTGGGAAAACTACATCGACATTAATTTGCTTAAGAAAAAATATGGTGGGGCAAATAAAGTGGCCTGGAGAATAGAGTTCCATGGTCCAAAGAAACATAGCAAATACAGTACTAAACTAACGCAGATGTTGAAAATGATCACCATTTATCTCTTGGCAGTTCTGGGCCCTAGTCAGCAAGCTGCTGAAGGCTGATCGAAGCTGGACTGCTGGAATTCCCGCAGTCTCTTCCGAAATGTTCTGCTGCAACTCTTGAGGACTGCGAAAGTTGTTACGATACAGCTTAGAATTGAGATCCCCTCCGCACAAGGTAATCGCACACTGACACATCAGGAAAGCTAGGTGGCCAACTGGGAGCGCAAGTAGCCTGCTGCTCCAGTTGGAGTACTCGTCCGCTCGATCGACGGGATGCGCAGTTCTGTTGCGACAGCCGTCTGGTTGATTCAGTAGGACACTGAAGCATCTTATGGTGAACTGCAGCCACATTTTCTGGTGTGCTAATGTTTTTTGACTTGTTCAGATCCGATCCTATGTGACGCTATTTTCGGACAAAGCGTTCCATGGAACTGATTGCTGGCACTTTGACACCAATAAACTGCTCAGCAATTGACCACATCGCTTGCACGACTTTGTTGTAACGTAACTTTCCACAGCGAACACCCGCTGCTCCGCTGTGACCACCGTCGCCCCCTTCACGCTGCTCCTGTCACTCTTGACACAGCCGGCACTACGCTGTGAACCGGTGTGGATCACTTGGCGGGCGTACACGTAGTGTGCGCGTCACAGGCCGTGCTTATAGACATACATTGACGTCCAGTCGTATCCACTCGTCCCGGCCACTTTTATTTGCCCACCCTGCATATACATATCAACGCATGAACCAATATTTAGAACCCAGTACATAGTGATTTTTAACCGTGTCGTTTGTGTCCTGTTTTCTTTGTAACTGTCAAATAACATCTAAAAGTTTTTCTTCAACATAGTTCATTTCTGTGGTATTGAAGTAATTGTCATTCAAAAACGTTTCTTGTCTATTCACTTTCTTATTTATACACAGTGTAAGCTTTTTTTGTTAAGGTGTTGTAAAACCCGTGTACTGTTTTGCTTTCAGCTTTCAACGTACTCAGAATTTTAAAACTCTGTACTCGATGCAGTCAGATGTTCACTGACATAACCGATTCACACGCAACATCGCTGGCGACTCCTTCACACCCTGACGTGTGACGTGTACCCACCACAAGTAATCGATTTCGACAATAAAGTCGCCCGTGTAAAACAAGCTTCACATCGTGAAGCCTGATAGGACGACAGGTTTACAAAATGGCGTACTTCAGATCCAGTTTTCACGTTGAAACAAACGTCACTCTCTGTAACTTGTGAATGTGAACCTGAAGCTTCATCGTTCCCTGTGTCACACATAACTATCGGTTTCTGCCAGGCTCTTTAGAAACGGAATTTAGTGCAAACCAGGTAGCCGTGGACCACATGCACACAGACACGCGCCCGCACACATTCACAATAGCGCACTCACGCACAAACTGGTGTTCTCATCAATTATATTAAAGTATATTAGCTTAGCATCTGCATTTGTGGTGGAGTTATCATTCCCATGATCCTAACATTATCAGAAGGATAACTAACCTGTCTCACAATCAGTGAAATTGTTGTTTAATGAAGAGCCACACCCGTATGGAAAGGATCAGCTGTCTAAGGCAACTAATGTCTTCATAAAATGGAGATGAGACATCACTTGACAATTATATTACCTTGTGGGCGCCACTAAGCTTACGAATTTGCTGTCCTACTTGCGATCTTAAAAACAGGCTACGAATATTAAACTTTGATTCTGATTAGATTTAAAGCATTTCCTTCTGCGTTACAGATCAACATATACACGTTGACTCACTGGTTATTTTTGTTTTATTTCATCCTTTTACTGTTTAATTCAGTTAACTATATTTGCGGCTGTAAAGATTCTTACGATTTCCTAGGTATTATGGTCAGTTTTTACTTGAATCATAGCAACGTTGCTCAAAGCTTGAAAATTTTTATAACCAGAACGAGAACTATCAAGTGTGAATTCTTCAGTTTACTTTGACCATATACCATGTCAGAGTAACACCGAGAGAAGTTTCTGAAGCTTTCAGGCTTAGCACTTGGATGGGTGACCATCTGGTATGCCGAGCGCTGTTGGCAAGCGGGGTGCACTCAGCCCTTGTGAGGCAAACTGAGGAGCTACTCGATTGAGAAGTAGATGCTCCGGTCTCGTAAACTGAGATACGGCCAGGAGAGGGGTGTGCTGACTACATGCCCCTCTACATCCGCATCCAGTGACACCTGGGAACTGAGGATGACACGCCGGCAGGTCGCTACCGTTGTCCTTTCCAAGGCCTGTTCGGACGGAGTTTACTTTTAGTTCACAGGAGTGTGGAGAGTTTCTGACAGGAGGTTTATCAAGAATATCTGCCACTTTTTTGTTTGCTAATGAATGAACTCTTGTTATCACAGGTAGTTCCTTACGTCTGTTATCACATTCCAGCTTTTTGTAAGGAAACTGCCCAATAGAGGAGCACTACAATATACTCAGTTTTGACGCCATCATGTAAACAATAAATGTTCACTCATGACTAATAAGTCTCCGTGCAGAAATAAAACTCCAGTAGACTGCAGTAGAGGCATGTGCTGTGAGTGATCCGTTTGAAATTAGAATGTGGCGCATATAAAATGGCTTAAAATGGCATCTGCCTAACATGCCAATCTCATGAACGTACGTGAAAAGGCCTTGAAAAGAAGTTAGCAGTACTTAAGTACATCCTGTTTAGTTTTGCTACTATTTTCAGTAAATGTTAACAAAACGAATAATCACTCTCATTATATAGTTTCAATTGTCTCATGACAAATGCAGCGCTATGTCATGTAAGAAAGTTACACTAGAATGAATTTTTCACTGTTCAGAAGACTGTGCAGTGATGTCTAAGTTACTGGCAAATGAAACCTATATGCCGGATCAGGACTCGAACCCAGGACCTTTGCCTTTCGCGGAAAGTTCTCTACCAGCAGAGCTATCCAAGTGCGACTCACGACCCACCCCCACAGCTTTTCTTCCGCCAGAATTCAGTCTCGAGGCTCAACGTTTGCTCTGTCAGCAGCCAACATCACATCAGTTCTTCAGAGACGACTAACAGAGAATAAAATGGACAAATTGTTAGTGAGAGAAGGGACCGTTTTGCAGAAGACAGACGACCCTGCTCCCACCGTCCACCAGGAGGCAACGCAAGCGCTGCTAGAGGCCGTGGGCTGCGCAGACATAATTCTCTTCCGAAAGAAACGTGATCGAAATTAGGCCCGGCTCTACCGTGGTGCCGAGTAGAATGTAGGGCAGCGACCGGGCCAGACCAGACCTTTTCGCTCGAAGTGAGTATCCTCGGCCACGCGTCGATCCCGCAAGGATTCCCTCAATCAGAATTCTCATCCGAGCCGCCAGCCGCCAGTTGTAGATTTAGAGTGTTTGTGTCCTGAGCTAAGAAGCTGAGCTGGGTCGTGGCAGACTTTTGGACTCGTAAATTTATTCCTGTTTAACTGCAAAATCACTACAAACGGGTTTGCTTCCTATGGGAGTTTGTGGACATTATTTCTCCCTAGGGGAGTCTGAATTTACTAAACTTAGTGTGACAATCCAACCGACGATCAGCTGCCAGAAGCATTATTGTTCTGCTTCAAGAACAACTTTTGTTTCAATACAGACTGGAGCGGATGTGCTATTCATCTTCGATAAATAATCTTGTTCAGTCATTGTTACCTGGCTACTTTTCATGCAGCCACTTGCAGACATGTCAGCTGGCAACGATGTTACATGTGTTTTCCACTTGACAGTGCTCTCATAATGACGCTGCTTACGGCGTGGTGAAACCGGTGGATCCCTGTGCCCAGCTGTTGATACTGCTTCAGCAGATGCAGTGCACTCACAAACTCCCGATCAAGTATCTGGCAGCCAGCTCCACGTCGCCTCCAGAAATCTCCCTCCTCACAGTATTCAGCTCCATGGTGAAGAGTTTCTGGTCAGCGCCACCAGCTTCCCAGCTATTCGACAGGGAGGTCGCACCATGAGTGACACACGTTGCATGCAAGTAGCGGCATTTCCTCGTTCACAGCGTCCCATATGAAAACCATCGGTGCGACTACTAAATTCGGATGCAGAGCCCAATACGCTTCCAAGTGACAAGTTGAATACTTTGTGTGTCACGTGAACGTAGCAGCACCCCAACACAAGATACAGTCATACAGACAACAGATATCCCACATAAATGGTTTACATTGCGAGTGCCGTTTTTAGTCCATTAACCCAGAGTGCAAACAATCATATGCCGCTTCTTTCTGTTAGAGATATGACTTTAGTGTCTGCCCAGGATGATGGTCTTATAAATGATCTCTTGAAACTCAAGTACCAAACTTCGGAAATTTCGCTTCCCATCATCAGGGCTACCCGAAAGGAACCCGTATAAGTATTTTCAGCTGCTCTAGCCCAGTTATGTACACCTGACCTATCAGACACAACCCCCATAGCAGCGTTTTTAACAGCTTCTTTTCTGTAGGCAGTGTTTTATCAGTCATCTGTAACACCAGTGACATTATTGGCACACCTCTTTTGCGAAATCTGGACATTGAACTGGAGTGTGTCAATCAACGTCAGTGGCCTGTGTACACGTGGACTCTCCAAATATGGGAGCAGACAACATGGCCGAATTATACCCAGATGTAGCATATATTCAATGAGTCTTACCACGCGTCACAGAAAGTCTATACTTAACTGATAAAATCAAAAAAATGATAATTTCCCTGCAGATAAATACAGGATCTTCCACGATCATGATTGACTGGGAATAAGTTACAAATGGGATGAACTCCTCTCCACCCGTTGATACCTCAATGCGAAATTATAGCAGTGATACTATAAAATTTAATGGACATTTCATAGCCCAAGTACAGTATCAGTCATACAACTTCAAGGCAAAGATTTTGGTGGTGGATGCCGCCAGGTCTGTCAGTCTCTTAGACGTGGACTTTTGTAAAAAAAAATTTTAAAAAAATGGTTCAAATGGTTCTGAGCACTATGGGACTTAACACATGAGGTCATCAATCCCCTAGAACTTAGAACTACTTAAACCTAACTAACCTAAGGACATCACACACATCCATGCCAGATGCAAGATTCGATCCTGCGACCGCAGCGGTCGCGCGGTTCCAGACTGAAGCGCCTAGAACCGCTCGACCACACCGGCCGGCAGGTGATCTAATCTAAGATGACGGCGTATCCGGACATGGGCGTCGATGTGGTGTAACAAAAAACCAGAGTCATCTGACCAACTAATCTAAGATGACGGCGTATCCGAACATGGGCGTCGATATGGTGTAACAAAAAACGAGAGTCATCTGACCAGATGACACGTTTCCGTTGGACCACGGTTCAATGATAATGATCTCGTGTCCACCACTGCAGTCGTACATGACGATTTCATTGGGTCAGTATAGAAACACACAGGTGTGGAAGTGCAGCAGTGTCCCATGTTCAACAATGTGTGCTGAATTGTGTGCACAGAAACACTTCAGTACATTTTCTGATTGTGTGGTGCAACCATTATGTAGTGGAAAAGGAGCAAAAGATCTATATTTTTCCAGATAAGATGGTTGGTTGCTTTGGGGAAGGAGACCAGACAGCGTGGTCATCGGTCTCATCGGATTAGGGAAGGATGGGGAAGGAAGTCGGCCGTTCCCTTTCAGAGGAACCATCCCGGCATTCGCCTGGAGTGATTTAGGGAAATCACGGAAAACCTAAATCAGGATGGCCGGACGCGGGACTGAACCGTCGTCCTCCCGAATGCGACCAGATAAGAGTCAGGACGTAATACGAAGTACGATTTGTGTCGAAAATAATACTCATTCAGAGAATGGGCACAGAAGAAGAGGAAAAAATTTGTATCTAATGACATTCAGTAACGAGAGTAACGAGAACTTTGTAATGTGTAAGTTACCGAATACACACGGTAGAAGACTTAGTCGTTACTCTTACAGCCCTACTGACGGCCTCGTGGCGTTAAACTCCAACGTCCATTGGCTGCTTCTTAGACGGTGCACTGCAGGACAACGCCCCCACAGAGTCCTAGCGCTCCTCGTCAGAGAGCACGGCGAGGTCGCCGTCTGGAAGATCACTCTTCTGCTGCTCGCCTAGAGCGTTAATAGCCGAGTTAGCGGAGACCGAGAGGGCCGGGCAGACTTGGCCAACGTAATTAACTAGCCGGCTCTCCGCAGATGACACCAGCTATTGATCCGCCATCGGCCCGCCCGGTCTAGCAAAAGTTTTAGCGGGCCCAGCGGCGTTTGGCGGCAGTCTGCTGTGTCACCTGTTCACATCCTCACAGCAAGTCTACAGATACGCTCTGTGTGAAACAGAGCTCAGCATCGGAGGGTGTACAACTGCACACACAAACATGACACTCATCGAAGAGCTTCATCTTAGAATGAGTTATCGGAGGAGAACTTTCTGAGATCCGAGAATTATCACAGAGGCCGTTTATGTGAGTGAGTTTCATATAAACATTTTCACAAGTAGCCATGTGATAGTCATGTGGCAGCGCCTAGGACTGGAGAGCAGAAGGTTTAAAACCATTTCTCACCCCATTCTCAGACAGTATGCGAGGAGAAATTTTCTAGATATCCCTTTGAATAACGCCATATTTGATAAACATGTGCGGCAAGCAGTGTAAGCTGCAGTGGGTGTAAGTTGGAAGTGGCGCGCTGTCGAGCGCCACGCCACAAGTGACATTTAATGTATTCCTTTCATTCTTTCGTACCGGTACGCCTCTTAGCTCATCCCTATCTGTACTCCGCAAGCTGGCATACGATGCGTGGCGTGGCGTCCTTCTGGCAACATTACAATTTCCCTCTTTCCGGGTTCCATTCGCGATTGGTTTGTTGGAAGAAAGACAGTCGCTAGGCGTTCGTATGAGCTCTAACTCCCCTGGTTCTCTCGTCTTGCTTATTGAGCTAGATGTGGAAGCAAGAAGACTGGGTGAACATTAATAAAACCAAGAAACTGCAGGGACAGATTGCTAACGGGAAATCGAGGAAGAAAAATCCTATGGAGGTGTGTCCGAAAATGGCCGGTGTGCGTGAAACAACAAATCGTCGCGAAAAACAGTACAGAGCTGCATCGCATCCACATGACAACAGATGTTCAAAGTGTCCTTCATGGGATTGCAACTGACAGGGATAGTAGCGCTGTCATGCAGGATACATATAATCCTACTTTGGCTTACACCATGTTTGTTGGCCACTTGCCTGGAACTTGTACCAGTGTTCTGAATATCCTGTAGAACCAAGTCCTCCAAATCTGGTGTACGCACAATCCCCGCAGTTCCATTTGTCTAAGAGGACCTACAAACGTTGTGTGATGTTGTTGGTGTCTGTGAGGGTACTTGGTTTGGTGCAGCCGTGCTGCCTCTTGACCGTTTCCAGCCCCTTAACAAACAAAGGACACACGGTACGTGACGGACGAACTTTCGCCATCTACCGTGACAATTATGCATTTACGGACTCCTGTTTTCATCCATTTACAGTCAGGAATTCCTCCCTGCAGTTCGCCGGTTTTATTAATGCTTAACCTGTATAGCTCTCCCTGGAAGGAAGGATCTCACAGTTTTTACAATAAGCCTCTCCGATATCCACAACGCTTCTCTTGTCGTGTTCCATAGAGGATTTGTTTAACATCTCTGTAACTCTCTCGTGCCCACTAACCGATTCCTGAAAGAGACGTGCCACATTTCGTTGAACCTGCTCTACCTTTTCTATTAATTTACTCTGGTAAGTTTACAATACGGATGAGCAACACTCGAGAATCGGTCGATTAATTGTTTCAGCCACTTTTATCGTGGATTATTTACGTTTCCTTAAGAATTTTCCAGTGTATCTCAGCCTGGCATCCTGTTTCCTACAACTAGTTTCATGTTACTATTTCACCTTGTATCCCTTCCAATGGTTATTCATAGGTATTTCGCATTTGTTACTGCTTCCAATGATTTATCGGAAATAATATTATCCATCAGTAGTGGACCGCACCGCCTTCTTATCCACAATGTGTTATATTTTTAGTTGCGTTCAAGGGCGAACTGCCAGCCCTTGTAGCGTTTCCTCAATTTCGTTTCAGTTTTCTGGCGTTGTACCATCCCTACGTGCAGCAGCGACGTTCGACAACAACCTCTTCTAGTTTCTGACAACACCTTATAAATCCTCCTCCTCTTGAATGAAAGGTTAAATGCTATTTGTTTTACGCAATTAGCAAGAAAACGAAGCGGAATTATCTTAATGACGGGAGTGGGGTAAAATCGATACAATCAACGATTGTTGGTCCGTTACTAACGGAGTGAGTGAGACCATGAAAGAAATATTAGTATTTAGGCGCTACTATCTGCTTTGCGCGGCAATGCTTCTTTTAAAAGGATTTGATTCCGCGAAACGAATTTAGAACAAACGTAGGTTCTTTCATTGATTGTGCAATATGCGTTTTAAGGCAAGAGCCATGGCGGTCGATCAATGACGTCACAGTTTTAGTAACACCGAAATTCATTCGGCTCTCACAGTTATCAGCGTGTGAAAATACTTAAAAGAATGTTTCGTCAGGAAATATTAGTAACATTAAATGAATGTTATACAGCTTTGCAGCATATGTAATTAATCTGAATGGTTCAACAACGCTACCTTCTGCTTTCTGTGCAGACAGAAAAGGAACCAAGAAGTAAATCAATGGCACAAAAAGAACTTAGTTAGACCTACCAACTATTTTAAAACAAAAATGGCCGGTCGCGGTGGTCTCGCGGTTCTAGGCGCGCAGTCCGGAACCGCGCGACTGCTACGGTCGCAGGTTCGAATCCTGCCTCGGGCATGGATGTGTGTGATGTCTTTAGGTTAGTTAGGTTTAAGTAGTTCTAAGTTCTAGGGGACTGATGACCACAGCTGTTAAGTCCCATAGTGCTCAGAGCCATTTGAACCATTTTGAAAACAAAAATGTAGCGACAATATTACACAGAGATTATAATTTCTACATCATTTGAGGTGTTGGGAAGCTGTCGATTCTTTTTCATAACGTCCTATTACAGCGTCAGTTGCCACGTATGTCGAATACATTTGTGGTGTCACTGCCAGACACCACACTTGCTAGGTGGTAGCCTTTTATTCGGCCGCGGTCCGTTAATATACGTCGGACCCGCGTGTCGCCACTATCAGTGATTGCAGACCGAGCGCCGCCACACGGCAGGTCTAGTCTAGAGAGACTTCATAGCACTCGTCCCAGTTGTACAGCCGACTTTGCTAGCGATGGTTCACTGTCTACATACGCTCTGATTTGCAGAGACGACAGTGTAGCATAGCCTTCAGCTACGTCATTTGCTACGACGTAGCAAGGCGCCATATTCAGTTTCTATAATTACTTCAAGAATGTATTCTGAACAGATAATATTGTGAATGATGTACCGTCGAGAGCGACGTTCATCATTAATGGATTAAAGTTAACTATCAAACTAATTACGTCCGCTTTCTGAATTCTCATTCCTTGCCATGTTCCAGACTTCACGTCAGTATAGTTCTTCCCTCCTCACGACATCCTGCGTGAGCTAAAACGCGTGCATTTCGGCCTCCACTCGTAACACGGTGTTGGCTCTTCTGCTAACACAAAAACATTCAACACTGTTAGAGTTTAAGCTCACAACAACAAGTATGGTTGAAAGTAACGAAATTCTACTTATTTTTCGCGTACTCGGTATTAGTAAGAATACACTGTTAAATTGACATCTTGGGTTGTCGGGTGTTCTGCCGGATATCAGCGTCGTACTTGCACGATATTTCGGTCACGTAGCTCGAGACCTTCATCAGGTGCGACCTGAGACTGCTCCTCGAGTGGACCTGGTCCAGTATTTATGCCTATGGACTTCCCCCTCCACCTGATGATCTTATCGGGCATCCCTGTTTCCTTCAAGAGAGCACTAGTCTTCTTGGCCACCTTGTCCGTGGGGTCACACTCCAGAATTCTGTATGCAGGGTCCTCCAGAAGTTGGCGTACTTTCTCATCATAATCCACTCGCTGCAAGATGACAGTGGAGTTCCCTTTGTCTGCTGGCAGTACCACAATGCTGTTGTCTTCCCGTAGTTTCTTGAGTGCAAGCCTCTCCTCGGTTGTGATGTTCGATTTCGGCGGCCTGGCCTTGGTGAGGGCCCTGCGGGTCTCTCGGCGGACTTCCTCTGCCACATTAGGTGGAAGTGTGGCTGCAACTTGCTCTACTGCACTGACGAAACCTGAAATGGGTACGTTTCTAGGGGTCGTAGCAAAGTTGAGACCCCTGCTGAGTACCTTTAAGGTTGTATCATCAAACTGTATGCCACTCAGATTCGTCACCGTGCGTGTCTCTTCCATCTGCTGTGCTTTCTTGCTCATGCGGTCAAACTTTGCAGATTGGCAAGATGAGGCATTCCTTCTAGCACACTCAGCTAAAGACCAGGAGGCACGGTCTACCCAATCCCAATCTTCTCTTGTTAAGGAAGCTGCCATGTACAGATGAATGTGTAACAGCTCCCTGGCCACAACATCTAACCTGTGGCGCATATCTCGAATCCTCTCTCTCACCAGTGCCATGCTAGCTCTGCGTTTTATCTTGTTCGCCGCTCTGGAGTTGATGTGATGTTTAATTCTGGCAAATACTGGTACCACTTCTCCATCTCGACACCTCAGCAAAAAACTGAGAGAACTCAGCATCTTCCCTTTCTTCTGCCGTAGCTTGTCCAGCTTCTTGATATTCTGATACATCTCCTCCCCGTAGAGACTTTTGAATTGGGACTGGTGGGCGCGGACCGCAGAGGGAACATCCAGAGCCGCAGCAGATGAAAAACGGAGCGGCAACGCTCCAACAGGTCGTGGTGAGCGGGCGCGGACCGCAGGGGGAACGCCTGGTACCCCAGACCGTAGATGAAACCCCCAGGAGCGCGTTTGGTGGGCGCGGACCGCAGAGGGAACACCTAGAACCGCAGCGGACGGAAAACGGAGCAGCAACGCTCCAGCAGGTCACAGGGAATGGGCGCGGACCACAGAGGAAGCGCCTGCAGCCGTTGGTGGAGGGGGAAGTCCATAGGCATAAATACTGGACCAGGTCCACTCGAGGAGCAGTCTCAGGTCGCACCTGATGAAGGTCTCGAGCTACGTGACCGAAATATCGTGCAAGTACGACGCTGATATCCGGCAGAACACCCGACAACCCAAGATGTCATTAGATCGCCGGGAAAGCCTGAAGAGTTACACTGTTAAATTGTTATGTGATTTGGGAGCAACAGGGTGCGAATCTTAGTACACGGAGTTGTCACCTCCGGCATCAGTAATGACTAACAGGGCGGGCGCCGAGTCGAATAGAGCTGCTGCTTTAGCTCCGCCTCAGCACAATATTTCCACGACGGCCAAGTGCGATTGTCACATGCTGTTTTTGCTCACCGTTGTGGGCGCTGGCTCGCTAATAAGCGCAGGCGCCAAGGGACGCAGACATAACGTCAGCGCAGACGACGTCAGCACCTAACGCTCCCTGCCGGGAAAATGGGCCGCGGACTCGGCACGCAAGGCGCGGAAAAGCGCAGACTCAAGCTGTGGACCCCAGGGGACGCCCGCGGCCACACCGTTGCTTCTCGCCTTTAAACGCTAGGCGCAAATTGAGACGCTTATAGCGGCTGTGGCGCGGCGCGGCGCGGCGCAGAGCGCATTTTTGTAACTTCACAGGTTGAAATGGGACCGCGGAAATTGTGACGCGACGTGCCTTCGCCAGGTCGCGCGACGTTGTGGTTGTGCTTGTGGTAGCGTTTCTCGCGCCGCACGCCACGCGAGAGCTCTGCGGAACGGATGAGGCGTGGATCGCGAACGCAGTCCTGCCATGTGCTCACTTCGGCACGGCGCATATGGGCAGTGGAAGTATTGCCCATCTGAAAAATACAGCCTCACTGTATACTAAATTTTATTGTTCCTAAGTAGTGTTTCGTTTTACGCCGCTTAAGCACTCCATCTAAAAATGGCTCTGAGCACTATGGGACTCAACTGCCGTGGTCATTAGTCCCCTAGAACTTAGAACTACTTAAACCTAACTAACCTAAGAACATCACACACACCCATGCCCGAGGCAGGATTCGAACCTGCGACCGTAGCAGCAGCGCGGCTCCGGACTGGAGCGCCTAGAACCGCACGGCCAGCGCGGCCGGCAGCACTCCATCTCTTTTCGTTAGTAAATATTAGTTTTCTGTTACATATATCTGTATAGTGTTTTGTTTTGTTTATTATTTTGTTAAGAACAATGCGCAGACCATTAAGCACTGGGATTATATCTTCTGCCCCCACAATGTTTTCATATCGTAAGAAGAGACCGATGATACATCGTGAGGGTAGTGAATAAGGAAGTACGGAATATTATAAAATCATGTGATCTAGTAGCAAGGTAGGAGAGCCAAACAAGGTTATCTACTTGCTGCCTGTTATGCTGACGAACCTCTACGATCTGTTACAAATAGTCGAAAAGGCGTAATCGCCAAAGATATGACCCCTTTGTGGTCCTGGTAAAAAGCGTCCAAGATCCGAAGTACATAAGTTCCACTATCAGTACTTGGATATGGATGTAATAAGAGACATTATACTAGGTGCATATGGACATCACATTTCCACTGCAAGCTAGAAACAGCAGAAAAGCACTCACGAAGAACAATGTTGTAAGTGGCTCGTCCTGACGAGAAAAAGCATTTCAGCATCAATAAACTAATTATACATCAGGCTACACAAATAAAGAAGTGATCGGTATTATTCCGAAAGTACGAGTATCCCGAATGAGTGCGGTGATTTGACGTATTTAATTTGTTGAACTATGTGAACTCTTCCTCTCATAAGGCACACCTGACTAGCTTCCACATTCCTGTCGCGCGTTTTATTCTCAGCTCCTGACAATACACTGACCATTGTATTGGGCGAGGGATCAGTTGCATACTTTTCTCAATAACAACTATTTTATTCGCTAATCACGCACTGTCAGTTTGCAAGCCGTAAGTGAGTAACCAGCATCTGACATGTGTGTGTCGTTCTGCCCCAAAGGTACGGCACGGGGTCCCGGGTTCGATTCCCGGTGGCGTAAGGGATTTTCACCTGCCTCGAGATCACTGGGTGTTTCTGTTGTCCTCATCATTTCATCATCATTTATGAAAGTGGCGAGATTGGACTGAGCAAAGGTTGGGAATTTGTACGGGCGCTGATAACTGCGAAGTTGAGCGCCCCACAAGCCTAACATAATCATCAAAGGTGCGCTCGTCATTATTTTAATACTTCTCAGATAAAAGAAAGGAATAAAATCCCTGGGTAGGTTTCTGTTCCAGTCGTTCAGTGTTGAAAATACGATGTGCTACGGGGATTGAACCAAAATTGGTGATTTATTTGTGTGTGAATTAACTTATCCTCATTCGAAAGAACATGATCATTTATGAGTAATGCCCACAGTCTCTCGTTAACACGTTTAATTGTAGTTCTTTTGCTAAAACTAAGTATAATTTGCACAAACTCATCTCGCAGCAGCTATTGCAGCGGATTTCTGAAACAGAGTGCCTCATTAAACAAGTAATTGGCGATCCGAGAGCTCAACAGCTTCCGAAAAAGCTCTGTGTCGGTTTGCAGTAAGACAAGAGAAAAAATTTCATGTTTATTTTCATACTAGGAAACTCTTTTTTTACAAGCTGTCGATAACTCTTAAACAATTACAGTCAATGGAAAAAAAATTAAATAGAAAGTTTAGCTTCTCATATATCGCCATAGATAAAAAAGTTTCGTTTGTTTACGAACTGGAAAAATACTCCGCTCCTTGTATGCTATCGTTCGCCAAAATCTCGTTTCGATGTCTAGAGCGGATTAAGAGATAAGAGGGATGTTGTGAATGATTCATTCTCGCGGGCGTGCGATCGGCACTGAACGCGCTGCATAGGATCCATTTTCTCGAGACCGGAGGGAGATACAGACCTCCTCCAAAGTCTAAATAAAAATTCAGTATCTTAGCTAAATTTCATACCCAGCAACATATGGTGTAACACGCACCAAATGCTAAATCACCGCAGCCCTATTTTTCAATGCAAACTTTTCGAATTTTGCCCTGTGTCTTACTAAAATATGTATGTCACAATATGTACGGCCGTTAGCGAGATGATAAGCACATCACCACGAAGCTGACATATGACGCTAAAACTGAAGCAAAACTCAAATATTTTTACTGAATAGTTTCTGTAAAATTGTCTGAGGAAGATTACAGGTTTCGCGCGGTTCGAGTTTGTCAACACAGCGCGTCGTCAATCGGCGTATGCGACGTGTGTGTGTACGCGTCTCAGTACTCGTTGGACCAGCCTCGCGCGTGCGGAACGCGCGCGTCAGGCTGTAGTGTCGTGTCACGTCACACTTGCTATAGGAGTCTCAATTTGCGCTTAGCCTAACTGTCCTGGATTTGAATCTCCATCTATGTTAACTCGTTGCATTCGTTTGCAAGCCAGAAAAATCTGTTGTTGCCGAACACCGTCTTGAGAGAGGACTCGACAAGATCCACGGAGAACATGATCCTCTCGTGCGCGTCCACGTCATGGTACCGCATCATGAAAGAAGCAGTCGACTTAATAACAAAGACATGGGATTTCATCCCACCAAAGCACGGCAACTAACACTGGCAGCACCATCGGTCGCAAACAAACGAATCCAACGAGTTAAACACAGATGGGGAATCGAAGCCAGGACCGTTAAACCGCACGCTTTAGCTGGATGCGCGGCTTGCGGCTGGGCCTCCATGTGTTGATAATGTGAAGACCGCGTGCACTTTTCTAGCGAGTCAGCGCGTAAACTGGCGATCCGCAGCAGCGGGCTACAGTCCCAACTGAAGATGACGAGCAGCTGCCTTGGGGAAATATCGCCAACTTTAGACTATACTTCGGGACACAACGCACGTGAACCTTTCAAGTAGCCGTTATGTCGGGAAAGCTTCAGTCTGCACATGTGGTACCTCTACGGGGAGCAGATGGTTAACCGGACATATGAGTTCCATAAATTTCGTAACAAGAGAAATAGACTTATGCTCTCTCACGTTTTTATGGGAATGTCTGGACCAGCAGACAAAACCGACGGTTGGCAAGTTTACCCACTATACAGACTCTGCGCCCTCTACGAGGACTGAATAACGAGGCAGCAAAACACTGGTGAGAGATACAATCTGCTTGGGAAGAATCAGACCCGGGTGGCTGCCATGGGTGGATAACATTATGCGATCGCTACGGAATGGACGCGGCAGACCGTCACGCCAAGTCAGATTTCCAAGACCCATCGCCTTAGATCGGAAGAAGATAGACCACTCAGACGAACTGTAATCTCACAGACATTCCACTGAGTGACGCTGCGACATTAATGTTGCAAAATGGACTAAATTTGACGCACACTCCAAAGACTTTTTCCATCAAGATTTTATCAGTGCGTTGAGCAGGCTGTCTTGAAACTTTCCAGGCAGAGTGCTCAAGAAATCGGGCGAGAGACTTACGGAGCCGTAACTAGGATGCTCGAACCTAATCAGAGCGTCAGCATTAAAAAAGGAACATCATTTTGATAACTAAAAGAAACTACAGAAATACTAATCTCACCTACTTGCGACGCTACAGTACTGTCTGCGAAATCTTATTTTGGCAAGACAGATTTACTGCAAGTCCCGGCATATCGTCGTCTCCCAAAGAGCTCCACGGATGCAGAACAACGGAAGACATCTGGCTTACTCAAATCCAATTACTTTGGTGCCCATCTTAAATTTTCTACCAAGACTTTATGGCCCACCATTTATACGTAAAGGAGGAGTTCCCCATCGATCCAGTGTGAGCAATATAGAAATGAGAACATATTACTTAGCAAAACATCTAGCTTATCTTTTGAGTACTTTTGCAGTGAAATGTGAACACCATATTCGGAAGTAAAAGCTGGCCGCTGTGGCCGAGCGGTTCTAGGCGCTTCAGTCCGGAACCGCGCTGCTGCTACGGTCGAAGGTTCGAATCCTGCCTCGGGCATGGATGTGTGTGATGTCCTTAGCTTAGTTAGGATTAAGTAGTTCTAAGTCTGTGGGACTGATGACCTCAGATGTTAAGTCCCAGAGTGCTTAGAGCCATTTGAACCATTTCGGAAGTCAAAGATTTTATGGGGTAACTGAAGAACCTGCACCACTGAAGAACCGACGCATTAGTGAGACTCGGCATGGTATCTTTGTTCACACGAGTCCCTCTGATGGATTCACTACAACTCATAGCAGCTAAGGTGGAACAAGCCATCTCACATCATTCCAGACATTTATTTATCTCAATTCACTTTTTATTTGACCATCGATTTTGAGCAAACACACAGTGTAGTTCTTTGCCCCTCATAGCAGCTAACCTTCTTATGGGAGACGTCAAGGGTAAAGCAGTTCAGTCGGTGAAGCCGACTCCTTGGGTCGCAGAACGGTCCGCAGACCACACACACAGTCCTGTGTCTATAAGCTACGAGTTGCCATCACTTGCCCTAATGCTGCTTTATACTCGGACTCCACCTGCTTCAGGCCGAAAGAGCTTATCAGCAGAGCTTCGCTATGTATGCTCTGTGTTTGTCGAGAATGAGTACTCCGATAAGAAGTTCCGTAATGCAATTCGAACAACATGCAGTAAACCTTGAGAACAGCCAGAACAAACGGAGTATGATTTTTACCCTAATGTTGGTGGTATGCCTTTTAAAGAGCAGGTGTTCAAGAATAAGAGTGCAAATGATGATGCGTTCCGCTGAAGCCGACCTAGATCTGAGGAGGCTAGAAGTGTATAAACTCCGGTGCCAGTGTGGGAAGTCTTAACATTAGGCAGACGTGTCGCACTGTTAAAGACAGATGTGATAATCGTAGACGTCGTTCTACATTGGGTTAGTCAGAAAATTGTACTGTTGCTGACCACTGTCTTGACACGGGACACGGGACGATGTATGGAGAGCCTGAGATCCGCTCCTTCGCCTTCTTGTACTGGGGTCCATCATTAAGACAAAAGAACAGAGACTCGAGACTGTTGTTGGTTGTTTTTGGACAAGGAGACCAGACAGCGAGGTCATCGGTCTTATCGGATTAGGGAAGGATGGGGAAGGAAGTCAACCGTGCCCTTTCAAAGGAACCATCCCGGCATTTGCCTGGAGCGATTTAGGGAAATCACGGAAAACCTAAATCAGGATGACCCGACGCGGGACTGAACCGTCGTCCTCCCGAATGCGAGTCCAGTGTCTAACCACTGCGCCACCTCACTCGGTGGAGACTCGAGATGATGGCACATAATATGAGAGCTTTGTGCCAACATTAAGTGCTCAAGAAATAGTTTTATACGTTTGGAAATGTATATTTGCTGCTGGGTTCTTACTTTTAATGGTACCTAACGGGATAGTAACTGTATATTCTTGATAATGAAGCCCCTAAACATTTTGTGGTAAATACATAATACATTTTCAACAACTGAAGCGTAACATTCTCGGTACTGATTCATGAAAAAGTTGTACGATGGCTTCACAACAGCTAATCTAATAAGTTCATTTTTTGTCTTTTATTATCAGTGTCCTTTTTCTTTGATTTCTCTGAATATTGCTCATTACGTTTGTTTTCATTCCCTGATATTTTTGTTACTCCCCACCACATCTGCAACTTCACTGGTTTTAATTTATTCTTTTACTGTTCTCCAAGGATCCACGATTCACAGATTTAGCTTAGATCACACCAAATAAATAAGCCGACATTTTAATCTTATTTCTGTGCTAAGGCTCTTTATTTCTACATTAGTTCTTAATCATTAATTTTAACGTCTGACGTCTGGCTGCTGTTTTGATTAGTGAATGCACTACCCAAATAGCATAAATAGTGCACATGTTTCAGTTATGTTCACTGTTCTAAAGGTAGTTTTCAAATGCTTATTTAGTTTTTGCTTATCACGTTTTTGTTTCATTTGTATTTAGCTTATCGTTGGCTAGGGCGTCCAGCAAAATCTGTATCACTTAATTTTGTGGATTGGCAGGAGCCAACCCACGGAGTTTGGAGGAAGCCGAAAGGCACGCGTTTAAGCTCATGCAGGCTGGCGTGAGGTCTGGAACAGGACAAGGAAATGAGACTAACAAAAAACGTACGTAGCTGCTGCAATACTTAACTTTAATCCATAATTGGTGAACATCGCTCTTGACGGCACATGTTTCACAGCATCAATAGTAACTGGTAATGGCGCCTTGCTAGGTCGTAGCAAATGACGTAGCTGAAGGCTCTGCTAACTATCGTCTCGGCAAATGAGAGCGTAATTTGTCAGTGAACCATTGCTAGCAAAGTCGGCTGTACAACTGGGGCGAGTGCTAGGAAGCCTCTCTAGACCTGCCGTGTGGCGGCGCTCGGTCTGCAATGACTGATAGTGGCGACATGCGGGTCCGACGTATACTAACGGACCGCGGCCGATTTAAAGGCTACCACCTAGCAAGTGTGGTGTCTGGCGGTGACACCACACTTAATTCGTATTCTTTTCAGAACCTCTTAACATTCTAAGCATTAAAAGGTTGACTCTGTTTGCAGATTTACATTTCATTACGTCATGTGATACCATGCGTTGGGCTAATTGACATTCAAAGGTAAATTTTTCCATCTGCACTACAAATTGTATGCAGCGTAAATTGAAGAACGTATTATAGAAGCCTGTTCAAAGATATGTTTCTCAGTATATTTATTAGTTAGTGAAATGTGACGTAAGTAATATATCTCTGTCAAGGCAACAGCACAGTCCATGAAAACAGTACCAGGAAGAAGGACAATCTTTATAAAGACTGAGCCACTCGCCTGAGTACAGAAAGCTATTCATGATTCAGGACCAAACATTATCAGAAACTTGCCAGCAACCCTGAAGAGCTTAGCTGCGAGTATAGTATTAATATTTCTGACTGACATTGTTCCAAGAAACATCAGGACCGTTTTTTATTTATTCGAGGCACATAAGTAATCATTGTTCTACAGAGTAGAACGAATTCCATCAAACTACGGGTGTGAGTGATGAAAGTGGTACTGGCCAGCAGCTGACAAATCTTGGGACATAATAAATGGAAAAAAGAAGTGCTCCGACAGAAATCTTTTAGCTTAGCAGGAACGTGGCTACATCGAATTTCACCGAAAAGTCTCAGCATGTCGACCTGACGACTAACGCTGGAGGACACTGATTCCATTTCCTTTCATTGGATTAAACTGCGTCTGCGACTGGGACACATCGCATCGCAGCAGTGACGGGCCAGAGGTTTCAAGGAGAACGTCTGAGGACTCTGGAAGCAATAAGCCGGTACGCTGTCCCACTCGAACTGTCAGCGCTTGTACTGAAACTTCTAATAGCAGCTATACAGGGTGGTCCCGAATTCATGGTACAAACTTTAATGGTAGGTACAGGACATTGTAACAAGGATTTATTGTATAGGAATGTATAGTCGCAGGTGACGCGGTGAGGCGTAAACAGGGGAATGAGAAATGGAGTGATCGGTTGGTGTCACTGCCGGTAGAGGGCAGTAGATGAACATGATGTATCGCAGTAGGGACAAGCGCCATTCACAATTGTGCTGCCGTAGACGATGGGTGACTTTACGTATGCAGAAAAAGCAGACATGCATTACATGTACGGCCGTGCAAATGGTAACGCCAGAGCTGCGTTACGAATGTATCGCGCGGAGTATCCTAATCGACGAATGCCGGATCATACGTAGAATTTTTCAACGGTTACATCGTCAACTTTGTGAAACAGGTACGTTCGACGTCAACAGACATGACGCTGGTCGATTAAGAGCTGTACGCACTCCAAGACTGGAAGAACGCATCTTGAACATAGTGGCTGATAGACCCGAGTCAAGCACAAGAACTGTTGCGCGTGACGTACATGTGAGTCATCAGACTGTATGCAGAGTGTTAAATGAAAATCGCTTACACCCCTTCCATTTTCAAAAAGTACAAGCATTGAATCCGGCAGATTATCCTCTTCGCGTGAACTTCTGCCAGTGGTTGTTGCAGCAATGTGCGTTGCAGCCGGATTTCGTAGGTCATGTGCTATTTACAGATGAAGCGACATTTTCACGCGAGGGTGTCTTGCAGTTTCTTGAATTTCGCGACTCTGTTGATAAACTCCTAGAAGCCTACACTAACCTCATCATCTCCTAATTTTTTTATTATTTCAAGTGGAAATTACTGTTGTCTGTAAATGAAATAACTTTCACTAAATAACCACGACACTTTCTGTAATTCTCGTGTTAGACCTTTACTGAATATTACTAATCCCAGTCTTTCCCAATGTCCTCATATTTATTGAATTTAGCGTCTTATATCGTTTGGTAACTTTTAAAAATCTTAATAACTACAATTTGAGCCTGAATTTTTACTTGACAATACATTGTTTTAATTGTGTTAAGAAGAACATTTATATATATGTATATCTGGTTCAGATTATGTATTGTATTTTTATGTCAGATTGTCAAAAACTCAGGACTGAACATCTCCAAACGGCATTACCAAATCAAAGATTGAATAACGTACGAGGTAAATTGTATGTTTATTCACGCCTCTATTAGGTGCTAATTGATTTGTTAATTTTTCATCAATGTCTGTCACTATTGCTGTGTCTTCATAAGTACTATTACCTACCAGTAATACATGTGAGGAGCATTCTCTGAGTTGAATTCTATTCCATAGCTCTTCGACAAAAGCGTTGTCACATGCATTCCCGAAGTCTATGAGACCAAAGTGCGTTTCAAGGTTAAATTCTCTTTACTTTTCGGTTATCTGAGGTAAAACGAAAGTTGTACCGATAGTGGAGCGTCCTTCCTAAAAGACATTCGCTGTTTGGTGAACGTAATATTACATTACTCTACTATCTTTGACTCTGGAAACAAGAAATTGTCGGAACCGCGCTGATGCTACAGTCGCTGGTTCGAATCCTGCCTCGCGCATGGCTATGTGTGATGTCCTTAGGTTAGTTAGGTTTAAGCAGTTCTACGTCTAAGGGACTGATGACCTCAGACGTTAAGTTCCATATTGCATAGAGCCATTCGAACCATTTTTTTGAACAAGAAACTGTAAATACTTCTCTCATGCAGTCAAGTGTTGTGTAGCAAACAGTCATCTAATTTCTATCTAAGCTCGAACAGCTGCTGCATGAGAGCGCCAGCCAACGACCCTCGAATTTTCTTTCTTGGCCAACTACAACATGGCGGTTACAAATTCTCACGGGAGTCCAAAGTAAAATACTTTCCAGCTATACTCCCACGTAAATCTATTACATCGGGAGTGGAAGGTTACTGAAAAAAGAACATTTCTTCCACAACTCGTGGAAGAAACGGCGGTAATTATGCCTTCTAATTTCAATTTCAAGTGTGATCCAAACATGGACAGACAGATCATAAAATTGGTTCTGTCTGATTTTCGCTTACACTTCACTCGTTCATTTCAGTTGTGAAAACGTCTTGAGATAAAGTAAACATCGATAACTTAGGTACTATGTCAGTCAAAAACTGGTTCAAATGGCTCTGAGCACTATGGGACTTAACTTCTAAGGTCATCAGTCACCTAGAACTTAGAACCAATTAAACCTAACTAACCTAAGGACATGAAACTTCATGGCAGATTAAAACTGTGTGCCCGACCGAGACTCGAACTCGGGACCTTTGCCTTTCGCGGGACGCCCGGGTTCCCGGGTTCGATTCCCGGCGGGGTCAGGGATTTTCTCTGCCTCATGATGGCTGGGTGTTGTGTGATATCCTTAGGTTAGTTAGGTTTAAGTAGTTCTAAGTTCTAGGGGACTGATGACCATAGATGTTAAGTCCCATAGTGCTCAGAGCCATTTGAACCATTTTTGAACCTTTCGCAGGCAAGTGCTCTACCAACTGAGCTACCGAAGCACGACTCACACCCGCTCTCACAGCTTCACTTCTGCCAATATCTCGTCTCCTACCTTCCAAACTTTACAGAAGCTCTCCTGCGAATCTTGCAGAACTAGCACTCCTGAAAGAAAGGATATTGCGGAGACATGGCTTAGCCACAGCCTGGGGGATGTTTCCAGAATGAGATTTTCACTCTGCAGCGGAGCGTGCGCTGATATGAAACGTCCTGGCAGATTAAAACTGTGTGCCCGACCGAGACTCGAACTCGGGACCTTTGCCTTTCGCGGGCAAGTGCTCTACCATCTGAGCTACCGAAGCACGACTCACGCCCGGTCCTCACAGCTTTACTTCTGCCAGTATCTCGTCTCCTACCTTCCAAACTTTACAGAAGCTCTCCTGTGAATTTGATACTGGCAGAAGTGAAGCTGTGAGACCGGGCGTGAGTCGTGCTTCGGTAGCTCAGTTGGTAGAGCACTTGCCCGCGAAAGGCAAAGGTCCCGAGTTCGAGTCTTGGTCGGGCACACAGTTTTAATCTGCCAGGAAGTTTCATATCAGCGCACCTCCGCTGCAGAGTGAAAATCTCATTCTGGAACCTAAGGACATGTCACACATCCATGCCCGAGGCAGGATTCGAACCTGCGACCGGAGCGGTCTCTCGGTTCCAGACTGTAGTGCCTAGAACCGCTCGGCCACCCTGGCCGCCTATGTCAGTCAGATTTTAGAGTGCTTATAATGCATGGTACCAAATGATCCGGCAATGCAAGTGTCACAGGAACAGCGTTGAAATCATTTGCTCTGACACATCAGTCTATGTAAATAAAAATGTAAATGTTCGTTTGTTCAAAATCGTGTGTCTCTGAAAGTTCTTGAATGTCTGTGTGGTGTGCATACTGTAAGACCTTCAGTACACACACCATCGGATTATTTGACTTGTCGCTCTAACGAAGTAGGCGAGTGTCAGCAATATGTCTCGTGGTCTTATCGTGGCGTGTTTATCTACTGCTGTTAGGTCAGACGATAGAAATGCCACTTGCACGCTTAGAGTACCAGATTGATGGTGACCAGCTTTAAACAAAACTCGGTTAATTTTCACACACATTTATTAAAATAACAAGCATAAAAATTACTTAACTTGGTTCTGGTTGCTATTTACAATTGACAATCTGAAGTTCCTTTGGTATTGGTACGTTAATCTTATTCTCACATATATCTCTGATACTTAACAAAAGTGTCTATACAATTATCATCATGGCTATGTGCAGGAATATGGTAATCTTGTTAGGCGCAGACTGAAACTTGACTACAGACTGGAACAGACAAATGTAGAACTCGTACAGACTGGTACAGACTAATGAAGACTGACTAATCGGCGGTCTGTACACTCGTTATAATACCTCGCGTGTTCATGTATCACTGCGCGAGTGTGATCCGAGAGGAGAAAAGGTTCTACGTTAGCGGCAATCTCATTGGCTGCGTTACATATTAATACGCGGATCGGCGGAAGCAGAATTTGGTCCATCTCTATGGCAGCGCCATCTCGTAGTGCGGAGATGGACGAGCGCAGCGCCTGCCCTGTTGTGCTTAGTGGGGCGCGCTCTAGTGGGAAAGTTGTGTACACGCTGACTACGCGGAACTATGTACACAACAGACTGCTTTGAAATTTTGACACAAGGTAGAACCGTGATACAGGCGTACTTTAAGCACATATTTAACTTTTTAACATTTTTTTGTAACAACATTTCTCTGTTATAAAATTTATAAAATAATTATATTATTATATAACAAAAAAAGAAGTGATATAAAAGCATACGCATATTTGAATGTAGCGTTGTGTTAAAATTTCAAAGCATTCGGTTAGAAACGTTCGACAATTTGTGATTAGGAACATTTACAGTCTCTAAAGTACAAATGTAGATGTTCGTTTCTTCAAAATCTCTCAAAGTTCTTCACGGATTATTTTGAAATTTTGAAACAATTTTACGCTAGAATACACGTGTTTATAGACCTACTGGACCGATATCTGGTATACATGTAATATATGTGTAACAAAAGAGTAAACGTTATAAAAATGTAAATGTTGGTTTGTTCAAAATCGTTAGTCTCCGGAAGTTCTTGACAGATTGCTTTGAAATTTTGATACAATGTTCCAGTGATATGTGTGTTTGTTTCTATTTACCTATTTTTAAATATATGTATTACACAAATTTATATGAATTTAATAATATCGAAACGTTATAAAATATACTACAGTGAAACGTTGTTAACAGACAGGAAAGTTGTACTTATGGTTCACTGGTTTACGATTAGAATACTACTACTGCTAGTACTACAACTACTACTACAGAAGCTGAATTTGCAGTAACAGTAGACAAGGTTGAGGGTCAGAGAGAGTGAGGAAGCGGAGGAGTGGGAGGAAATGGACATAGAAATCTGGAAGGGGAAGAATGACATAGAGAGGGGCAGGAGAAGGTGGACAGAGAGAGGGGGAGGAGGTGACGGACGACATACATCCAATTCCCATATATAGTAGAAATGACTGCGTTCTATTTTCTTTCTTTTCCATTTAAACAGACTGAGCAACAACAAAGCTTGGTCTGATACAACTAGGTAAGATTATAAAATTTACGCCTAAACTACGGAATTACAACCTACGCAGAAACAGTGCATCACTTAGAACAAATTACGAGGGTTGGAACTTAAATGGTGGCAACTATTTATTCACAACCAATGCAAAAGAGTTACATTTTTGCAAGTTTTCTTGTCCTTCAAAGTAGTCACCAGCCTTGTGTAGAACCCGTTGCCAGCGATGTGGAAGGCGTAGTATACCGTTACCAGAGCCTGTACTGTTGATGGTGCGAATGGAGCGGTCTACTGCCTGTCGAATCTCTAGAACAGTTCTGAAGGGAATGCCACGAAGTGGTTCCTTCATCTTCGGAATCAAATGAAAGTCACAAGGACTTAAGTCCGGGGAGTATGGTGGATGGTGCAGTACTTCCCAGTCCCATCGACCGAAGAGAGAAGCCGCAGCTTGCGCTGTATGCGCCCGAGCATTGTCGTGCAAAATGATGGGTGTTTGCGCAGAATGTGTCGCCGCTTCTTTCGCAAAGCTGGTCGCACATGATGCTCCAAAAACAAACAGTAATGCTGTGCATTGACGGTCTGCCGTGGAGGAACGTAATGCATTAGGATAACACCATCAGAGTCGTACACGAGAATCACCATAACTTTAGACCGCTCCATTCGCACCATCAACAGAACAGACTCTGCTAACGTTATACTACGCCTTCCAAATCGCTGGCAACGGGTTCTACACAACGCTGGTGACTACTTTAATGGAAAGAAACAGGTGAAAACATGTAAGACTTTTGTATCGGTTGTGAATAAATAGTAGCCACTATTTAAGTTCCAACCCTCTTATAATACATACGGTTACACACTTGGCATCTGAAGTGATTCACAGCCAAGAGCTTATGTTGCCATCCTGTGTAAAGAGATAAGGAGACCCACTTCCAATGCGACCATGAATTTCTCTAAAAATGGTTCAAATGGCTCTGAGCACTATGGGACTTAACATCTGACGTCATCAGTCCCCTAGAACTTATGACTACTTAAACCTAACTAACCTAAGGACATCACACGCATCCATGCCCTGGGCAGGATTCGAACCTGCGATCGTAGCGGTCGCGTGGTTCCAGAGTGAAGCGCCTAGAACCGCTCGGCCACACCGGCCGGCCATGAATTTGTCTGCAAAGTACATTAAATGAAGTGTTTTTAAGATAGAAGTCCGCATTTTTGACAGCAATATGTCTCTATTTTAATAACAGAGAGCCGTGTACAACGTGACGATTAAGGGATTTCGGACACAGTGTTGCAAATAACTGTATATTTGCCGAGGGTCATAGACTGAACATCCGCCTTCCTGATTTTAAATTAACGAATTGGTCATAGCTCCGTGTTTCCATTTGCAGGAACAAAATCAGACAAAATCGCGATAGAGAGCGACATTTTTTGAAGGAGGCTGTTATTATGCTCGTGTATGTATGTGTGTGTGTGTGTGTGTGTGTGTGTGTGTGTGTGTGTGTTATTTAATGAAGTATTGCCATATTTTGATGCTCTAATACGTTGCTGCTTCAGATATTGCCTCGGTGACATAAGGTTTACAACCCGAAATATGCAAACAATCCTTAATCGCTTATAGACCGATTTAGACGTATTGTATAAATACAGCATGGCGGCCGATGTAGGCGCTACTAGTCTTCAGACACGAGAGCACTACGCTCGAAGCCCAGAGTCCTCCCTCCCGGTAGCACAGAGATCTCCGGTAACAAAGTACCCAACGATCCTCAGAGGTGATGATGTGCAGTTCGCTCCCTCACACACAATCTCGGCGACCTGCTGCTGTCCAGACGTTCTCGCCCAGAATCGGCTGCCGGCGCGTGTAACGGCGCCTTTGTCGGCCATGAATAATGCAGCCACGGCGGCGGCGCAGAGAGGGCGCAGACGCCTGCCCGCCGTTGGCGGCGACTGCTCTGCACTGCCTGCTCTCAGCAACTGACTTACCGCTCCCAGCTGAGGCTGTCCCCCAGTGACTGGTTCCGTGGCTGCCGGATGCTTCGTTAGACCACAATAACAAGCCACCAGATCCAAACTCTGTTTCCGGAAAAATGTAACGCTAGCTGTTAGTCAAAGAAAATGAGCGTTGGGTTAGAGGCATCGATCCCTCACTTTCATCCAGAGGGTTCCTAGTGGAGGCTGTTTGCCGTTGAGTTCCTCCGAAATTGGAAGGAAGTGTTGTTTTTGTCGTGTGGCCGAATTCCTACATCTTCATACGTACTTTGTAAGCCGCCGAATGGTGCAGGGCGAAGGGTACCCTGAACCACTATTAGCCAATGCCTCTCCTGTTCCATTCGCAAACACGGGGAGGGAAAAACTACTGTCTTTACGTTTCCCTAATAGCATGCAGCTTTACTGTATGATTAAATGATGATGGGGCCCCCTTGGTAAAATATTCCGGAGGTAAAATAGTTACCCATTCGGATCTCCGGGCGGGGACTACTCAAGAGGACGTCGTTATCAGGAGAAAGAAAACTGGCGTTCTATGGATAGGAGTGTGGAATGTCGGATCCCTTAATCGGGCAGGTAGGTTAGAAAATTTAAAAAGGGAAATGGATAGGTTAAAGTTAGATATAGTGGGAATTAGTGAAGTTGGCAGGAGGAACAAGACTTTTGGTCAGGTGAATACAGGGTTATAAATACAAAATCAAATAGGGGTAATGCAGGAGTGGGTTTAATAATGAATAAAAAAATAGGAGTGCGGGTAGGCTACTACAATCAGCATAGTGAACGCATTATTGTGGCCAAGATAGACACGAAACCCACGTCTACTAAAGTAGTACAAGTTTATATGCCAACTAGCTCTGCAGATGACGAAGAAATTGATGAAATGTATGAGGATATAAAAGAAATTGTTCAGGTAGTGAAGGGAGAAGAAAATTTAATTGTAATGGGTGACTGGAATTCAAGAGTAGGAAAAGGGAGAGAAGGAAACATGGTAGGTGAATATGGATTGGGGTTAAGAAATGAAAGAGGAAGCCGCCTGGTAGAATTTTGCACAGAGCATAAATTAATCATAGCTAACACTTGGTTCAAGAATCATGAAAGAAGGTTGTATACATGGAAGAACCCTGGAGATACTAAAAGGTATCAGATAGATTATATAATGGTAAGACAGAGATTTACGAACCAGGTTTTAAATTATAATACATTTTCAGGGGCAGATGTGGAATCTGACCACAATCTATTGGTTATGAACTGTAGATTAAAACTGAAGAAACTGCAAAAAGGTGGGAATTTAAGGAGATGGGACCTGGATAAACTGAAAGAACCAGAGGTTGTAGAGAGATTCAGGGAGAATATAAGGGAACAATTGACAGGAATGGGGGAAATAAATACAGTAGGAGAAGAATGGGTAGCTTTGAGGGATGAAATAGTGAAGGCAGCAGAGGATCAAACAGGTAAAAAGACGAGGGCTAGTAGAAACCCGGCACGGACTTCAATGCGAGATGCCTTTAATAGGTTCCACAACGAAACATTGTCTCAAAATTTGGTAGAAAATCCAAAGAAATTCTGGTCGTGTGTAAAGTACACAGGCGGCAAGACGCAGTCAATACCTTCGCTGCGCAGTGCCGATGGTACTGTTACCGACGACTGTGCCGCTAAAGCGGAGTTATTGAACGCAGTTTTCCGAAATTCCTTCACCAGGGAAGACGAATGGAATATTCCAGAATTTGAAACACGAACAGCTGCTAGCATGAGTTTCTTAGAAGTAGATACCTTAGGGGTTGCGAAGCAACTCAAATCGCTTGATACGGGCAAGTCTTCAGGTCCAGATTGTATACCGATTAGGTTCCTTTCCGATTACACTGATACAATAGCTCCCTACTTAGCAATCATATACAACCGCTCGCTCACCGATAGATTTGTACCTACAGATTGGAAAATTGCGCAGGTCGCACCAGTGTTTAAGAAGGGTGGTAGGAGTAATCCATCGAACTACAGACCTATATCATTGACGTCGGTTTGCAGTAGGGTTTTGGAGCATATACTGTATTCAAACATTATGAATCACCTCGAAGGGAACGATCTATTGATACGTAATCAGCATGGTTTCAGAAAACATCGTTCTTGTGCAACGCAGCCAGCTCTTTATTCGCACGAAGTAATGGCCGCTATCGACAGGGGATCACAAGTTGATTCCGTATTTCTAGATTTCCGGAAAACTTTTGACACCGTTCCTCACAAGCAACTTCTAATCAAGCTGCGGGCCTATGGGGTATCGTCTCAGTTGTGCGACTGGATTCGTGATTTCCTGTCAGGAACGTCGCAGTTCGTAGTAATAGACGGCAAATCTTCGAGTAAAACTGAAGTGATATCAGGTGTTCCCCAGGGAAGCGTCCTGGGATCTCTGCTGTTCCTGATCTATATAAATGACCTGGGTGACAATCTGAGCAGTTCTCTTAGGTTTTTCGCAGGTGATGCTGTGATTTAACGTCTAGTAAGGTCATCCGAAGACCAGTGTCAGTTGCAAAGCGATTTAGAAAAGATTGCTGTATGGTGTGGCACGTGGCAGTTGACGCTAAATAATGAAAAGTGTGAGGTGATCCACATGAGTTCCAAAAGAAATCCGTTGGAACTCGATTACTCGATAAATAGTACAATTCTCAAGGCTGTCAATTTAACTAAGTACCTGGGTGTAAAAATTGCGACAACGTCAGTTGGAAAGACCACATAGACAATATTGTGGGGAAGGCGAGCCAAAGGTTGCGTTTCATTGGCAGGACACTTAGAGACACTAAAGAGACAGCTTACACTACACTCGTACGTCCTCTGTTAGAATACTGCTGCGCGGTGTGGGATCCTTACCAGGTGGGATTGACGGAGGACATCGAAAGTGTGCAAAAAAGGCAGCTCGTTTTGTATTATCACGTAATAGGGGAGAGAGTGTGGCAGATATGATACGCGTGTTGGGATGGAAGTCATTAAAGCAAAGATGTTTTTCTTCGCGGCGAGATCTATTTACGAAATTTCAGTCACAAACTTTCTCTTCCGAATGCGAAAATATTTTGTTGAGCCCAACCTACATAGGTAGGAATGATCATCAAAATAACATAAGAGAAATCAGAGCTCGAACAGAAAGGTTTAGGTGTTCGTTTTTCCCGCGCGCTGTTCGGGAGTGGAATGGTAGGGAGATAGTATGATTGCGGTGCGATGAACCCTCTGCCAAGCACTTAAATGTGAATTGCAGAATAATCATGTAGATGTAAATGTAGATGTAGATGAAACCCTTGTGTAACAGAAGAAATATTGAATTTAATTGACGAAAGGAGAAAATATAAATGAAGCAGGCAAAAAGGAATACAAACTCTCAAAAATGATATCGACAGCAAGCGCAAAATGGCTAAGCAGGGATGGCTAGAGGACAAATGTAAGGATGTAGAGGCTTATCTCACTAAGGGTAAAATAGATACTGCCTACAGGAAACTTAAAGAGACCTTTAGAGAAAGGAGAACCACTTGCATGAATATCAAGAGCTCAGATGGAAACCCAGTTCTAAGCAAAGAAGGGAAAGCAGAAAGGTGGAAGGAGTATAAACAGGGTTTATACAAGGGCGATGTACTTGAGGACAATATTATGGAACTGGAAGAGGAGGTAGATGAAGATGAAATGGAAGATATGATAATCCGTGAAGCGTTTGACAGAGCACTGAGAGACCTAAGTCGAAATAAGGCACCGGGAGTAGACATCATCCCATTAGAACTATTGACAGCCTTGGACGTGCCAGTCCTGTCAAAACTCTATCACCTGGTTAGCAAGATGTATGAGACAGGCGAAATACCCTCAGACTTCAAGAAGAATATAATAATTCCAATCCCAAAGAAATCAGGTGTTGACAGATGTGAAAATTACCGAACTATCAGTTTAATAAGTCACAGCTGCAAAATACTAACGCGAATTCTTTACAGACGAATGGAAAAACTGATAGAAGCCGACCTCGGGGAAGATCAGTTCGGATTCCGTAGAAATGTTGGAACACGTGAGGCAATACTGACCCTACGAATTATCTTAGAAGAAAGGTGAAGGAAAGGCAAACCTATGTTTCTAGCATTTTTAGACTTAGAGAAAGCTTTTGAAAATGTTGACTGGAATACTCTCTTTCAAATTCTGAAGGTGGCAGGGGTAAAGTACAAGGAGCGAAAGGCTATTTACAATTTGTACAGAAAGCAGATGACAGTTATAAGAATCGAGGGGTATGAAAGGGAAGCAGTGGTTGGGAAGGGAGTGAGAAAGGGTAGTAGCCGATCCCCAATGTTATTCAATCTATATATTGAGCAAGCAATAAAGGAAACAAAAGAAAAGTTCGGAATAGGTATTAAAACTAGGGAGAAGAAATAAAAACTTCGAGGTTCGCCAATGACATTGTAATTCTGTCAGAGACAGCAAAGAGCAGTTGAATGGAATGGACTGTGTCTTGAAAGGAGGGTATAAGGTGAACATCAACAAAAGCAAAACGAGGATAATGAAATTTCGTCGAATTAAGTCGGGTGATGCTGAGGGAATTAGATTAGGAAATGAGACACTTAAAGTAGTAAAGGAGTTTTGCTATTTGGGGAGCAAAATAACTGATGATGGACGAAGTAGACAGGATATAAAATGTTGACTGTCAATGGCAAGAAAAGCGTTTCTGAAGAAGAAAAATTTGTTAACGTCGAGTATAGAGTTAAATGTCAGGAAGTCGTTTCTGAAAGTATTTGTATGGAGTGTAGCCATGTATGGAAGTGAAACGTGGACGATAAATAGTTTAGACAAGAAGAGAATAGAAGCTTTCGAAATGTGGTGCTACAGAAGAATGCTGAAGATTAGATGGGTAGATCACATAACTAATGAGGAGGTATTGAATAGAATTGGGGAGATGAGGAGTTTGTGGCACAACTTGACTAGAAGAAGGTATCGTTTGGTAGGACATGTTCTGAGACATCGAGGGATCACCAATTTAGTATTGGAGGGCAGCGTGGAGGGTAAAAATCGTAGAGAGAGACGAAGAGATGAATACACTAAGCAGATTCAGAAGGATGTAAGCTGCAGTAGGTACTGGGAGATGAAGAATCTTGCACAGGATAGAGTAGCATGGAGAGCTGCATCAAACCAGTCTCAGGACTGATGACCACAACAACACGTGAAATGTAAGTAAGCGTCAGCAGAATCGTTACGCAGTCAGCCTCTAAAAGCCGATTCTCTAAATTCTCTCAATAGAGAGAAAAGAGTGTCTCCCTTCCTACAGTGGTTTCCATTTGAGTTCCCGAAGCTTCTCCTAATACTTGGGCGTTGTTAGTACCTGCCGGTAACATCTCTAGCAGCACGCCTCTGAATTCAATGTATACCTTTAATTCAACCGGGCACGGATCCTAAACACTCGAACAGTACTAAACATTGGATCGCACTAGTGTACTGCATACGGTCTCCTTTACAGATGAACCAAATTTTCCTAAAATTCTCCCTGTACACTGAAGTAACCGTTCGCCTTCCTTACATGCTTATTCCACTTCATGCTGCTCTGAAACATTACACCTCACGTGACAGTGTCAATCGGCACCGTGCTTAAACTGTACTCGAACGTTATGGCTTTGTTTCTTGCAATTTCTTGCAATTTCCTACACTTGTAGCTAGCTGTCATACATCGGAACAGACACCTTTCCACACACCACAGTATCATCAGCAAACAGCCGCAAACTGCTGCTTACGCTGTCCGACAGAACATTTACGCGTATAGAGAATAACAGTGGTCCTATACAACTTCCCTGGGTGACTGCTAACGATACCCTTGTCTGCCGTCGAGGACAACATACTGGGCTCTAACATCTCAGTACACGAATTCGTGATCGCATTTAAGTTCTTTATGATCTCTTGTATTTTATTTTATTATGATAATTTTTTTTTATATACCAGTCGACTTGATACGGCCCGCCACGAATTCCTCTCCTGTGCCAACCTCTTCATCTCGGTGTAGCACTTGCAACCTACGTCCTCAATTATTTACTGTGTGTATTTATTCCAATCTCTGCCTTCTTCTACAGTTTTTGCCCTCTACAACTCCCTCTACTACCATGAAAGTCATTCCTTAATGTCTTAGCAGGTGTCCTAGCATCCTGTACCTTTTCCTTGCCACTGTTTTCCACGTATTCCTTTCCTCTGCGATTCTGCGCAGAACCTCAACATTCCTTACCTTATCGGTCCGCCTAATTTTCAACGTTCGCCTGTTGCACCAAATCTCAAATGCTTCTTCTGTTCCGGTTTTCCGAAAGTCCATGTTTTACTACGAAACAATGCTGTACTCCAAACTTACATTCTCAGAAATGTATTCCCCCAATTAAGGCCTATGTCTGATACCAACAGACTTCTCTTGGCCACGAACGCCTTTTTGCTATTGCTAGTCTGCTTTTTATGTCCTCCCTGCTCCGTCCGTCATTGGTTATTTTACTGCCTGGGGGCAGAATTCCTTAACTTCACCTGCTTCGTGACCTCAATCATGATGTAATGTTTCTCGCTATTCTCATTTGTGCTGCTTCTCATTATTTCGCCTTTCTTCGATTTACTCTCAGTCCGTATTCTGTACTCATTAGACTGTTCATTCCATTCCGCAGATCATGTAATTCTACTTCACTTTCACTCAGGATAGCTATATCATCAGCGAATCGTATCATTGATATCCTTTCACCTCGTATTTTAATTCCACTCCTGAACCTTTCTTTTATTTCCGTCATTGCTTCTTCGATTTACAATGGGGACGGACGAATATATCCCCGCCTTACACCTCTTCTCATCCGAGCCGTTCGTTCTTGGTGCTGCACTCTTATTGTTCCCTCTTTGGTCATGTACATATTGTACGTTACCCGTCTCTCCCTATGGCTTACTCCTACTTTTCTCAAAATTTAGAACATCTTGTACTATTTTACATTCTCTAACGCTTTTTCGAGGTCGACAAATCCTACGAACGTGTCTTTTTTTTCCCTACATCCGCTCTACCATTATCAAACGTAATGCCAGAATTGCCTCTTTGGTGCCCTTACCTTTCCTAAAGCGAAACTGATCGTCATCTAACACATCCTCAGTTTTCTTTTCCACTCTTCTGTCTATTATTCTTGTAAGCAACTTGGATGCATAAAATGTTAAGATGACTATGCGATAATTCTCGCACTTGTCAGCCCTTGCAGTTTTAGGAATTGTGGATGATAATTTTCTGAAAGTCAGATGATATGTCACCAGACTCATACATTCTATCGTGAGAGTCGTTTTGTTGTCACATCTCCCAATGATTTTAGAAATACTGATGGAATGATTTCTGTACTTTCTGTTTTATTTGATCTCAAGTCCTCCAAAGCTCTGTTAAATTCTGATTCTAATACTGGATCCCCTATCTCTTCTAAATCGACTCCTTGTTCTTCTGTCACGTACAAAATCTTGCCCCTCATAGAGCCCCCCAGTGTACTCTTTCCACCTATTCGATTTCTGCATTTAACAGTGGAATACCCATTACACTCTTAATGTTAATACTCTTGCTCTTAACTTCACCGCGGGTGATGAGTCGGTTCCATCGCCAATTATTTCTCATGCAGCCAAGTCGTCTTAGCTTCTCTGTCCTTCCTGTTTATTTCATTCCTCAGCAACATGTGTTTCTGTATTCCTGAATTTCCCTGAACATTTTTGTACTTCCTTCTTTCAGCGATTAACTGAAGTATTTCTTCTGTTATCCATGGTTTCTCCGCAGTTACCTTCTATATACATATGTGTTTCTTTTCAACTTCTGTGATTGCCATTTCTAGAGATGTCCATTCCTTTTCAACTATACTGCCTACGGAGATGTTCCTTATTGTTGTATCTATAGCTTTAGAGAAATTCATGCGTACCTCGTCATTCCTTAGTACTTCCGTATCCCATTTCTCTCCGTATTGATTCCTCCTTACTAATGTCTTCAAATTCAGCCTAATCTTCATCACTACTACATAGTGATCTGAGTCCAGATCCGCTCCTGGGTAATCATTACAAACCACTAACTGACTTCGGAATCTGTCTGACCGTGATGTAATCTAACTGAAATCTTCCTGTATCACTCGGTCATTTCCAGGTATACCTTCTCCTCTACAGATTCTTGAACAGCACTCTGGTGGCCGTCCTACCTGTCAGAGAGAACTGCAACTCTGATCACTTACATCCCCACTGAAATTGTGTTTGTGTACGAAATTACACTGTCATCCGACCATGTCTTCTGAGTACTTCATCTTTTTTGCCTGGTAGTGTATATTACCTATCTTTGCAGCGACGAGAGTTTTGGACTGGGGTCATACTCCTGCAATTTTCTATGTAAAGGAATGTGCTTGTGTGTGTGTGTGGTAAGATATTATGGGACCAAACTGCTGATGTCATCGGTCCCAAAGCTTACGCACTACTTAATCTAACTTAAGCTAACTGACGCTGAGGACAACACACACACCTCCGACGGGGGGAGCCGCTCGGACCGTCAGAAGGCACCCTAGACCGCGCGGTTGCCCCACGCAGCGTGTAAAGGAATATGTGAAAAGGAGTCCAGAGGTTATGCTTTCGCTACGTACACTAAGTTTGATGCCAGTGATATCATTTGTATTTGATCAGAATTTCTGTGGGCTTCATGAGAGTCCTGGCGATAATATTCTGCTACAGCATTTTAACAGATAAATACGTTTCATTTAGCATTTCCCTTTGCTTTGTTTCACACCTGATGAGCAGTAGTCGCTGTTTCTTTAGCAGTCTCTGCACAGGGATTGTACACCATGGGCGCTCCTTACCTTCATGAAATGTTCTACAAGGCATATACAATAATAAGCAAAGACTTCAGTCGACCCGTGGTCTAGGGAAAGCTTCATTGATTCATAATCAAAACGTCCTCAGTCCCGTGTTAGAAACCCGCCACCGCTTAAGATTTGATCAATAATCAGCATTTGTGGCCGAAGGCTTCCGGTATAAGAAGTTACCCTCATCTGCCAACAGCCTTCTCAAAGAGGACGCAGGCCCTTGTTATGGGAAACTGCCCCTAAAAACGGAAGAATAAGCAATGATCAACGGCATGAGGATGCAGAAGGCAATGGAAACCACTGCGTAAAGACACATAACGTGTATCTACGGGACAAAATGGTTCAAACGGCTCTGAACACTATGGGACTTAACTTCTAAGGTCATCAGCCCCCGAGAACTTAGAACTACTTAAACCTAACTAACCTAAGGACATCACACACACCCATCCCCATGACAGGAAACGAACCTGCGACCGTAGCGGTCACGCGGTTCCAGGCTGTAGCGCCTAGAACCGCTCGGCCGCCCCGGCCGGCACACAGGATATTTTGCCTGTAATTGAAAAAGTGTCCTGATGATCTATCCATCGGCAAAAGAATACGGAATGGTCCCCTATTCGTATCACCGGGAGGGGACCGCCAGGGGGATGAGACTCTGAGAAAATGATTGAATAATCAACGGAAGGATAGCGTTCTACGATTCGGGGCGTGGAATGGCAGAAGCTTAAATGTGATAGGGATGATAGAGACCGGTCAAGTGAGTATAGGGTAATGTAAACATCTGCAGAAAATGTTATAATGAGAACAGGATTAGTCAGGAATAGGAAGGTAGGACAGAGAGTGTGTGTTATTGTGAACAGTTGAGTAATAGGGTTATCCTTACCAGAATCGACAGCAAACCAACACCGACAACGATAGTTCAGTTACACATGCGGAAGTAACAAGCTGAAGATGAGGACATAGAGAAAGTATGTGAGCATACTACAAGGGTAATACATTACAAAAAGGAAGAAGAAAATCTAATAGTCGTGGAGGACAGGAATGCAGTTGTAGGGGAAGGGAGGAGTAGAGGAAAAGGTTACAGGACAATACGGGCTTGGGAAAAGGAATGATAGAGGGGAAAGAATAATTGAGTTCTGAAATAAATTTCAACTAGCAATAGCAAACACTCTGTTCAAGAATCGGTACAGGATAAGGTATAATAGGAAATGGCCGAGTGATACAGGAAGATTTGGTTTAGATTACATCATGGTCAGACAAAGATTCCGAAATCAGTTACTGGATTTCAATGTGGACCCAGGAGCGGATCTGGACTCAGATCACTATGTAGTAGTGATGAAGATTAGGCTGAAGAGATTAGTCACGAGGATCAATACGCAAAGAAATGGGATACGGGTAATGAATGAGAGATACGCATGAATTTCTCCAAAGCTATAGATACAACAATAAGGAACAACTCCGTAGGCAGTATAGTTGAAGAGGAATGGACGCCTCTATAAATGGTAATCACAGAAGTTGACATACGCATATAGAAGGTAACTACGAAGAAACCATGGGTAACAGAAGAATTACTTCAGTTGATCGCTGACAGTAGGAAGTACCAAAATGCTCAGGGAAATTGAGGAATACAGAGATACATGTCCCTGATGAATGAAATAAACAGGAAGTGCAGGGAAGCTAAGATGAAACGGCTGTATGAAAAATGTCAAGAAATCGGAAAAGAAATGATAGTCGGAAGGACTGGCTCACATATACGAAAATCGAAACAACCGTCGGTGAAATTGAAAGCAAGGGTGGTAACATTAAGAGTGCAACCGGAATTCCATTGTTAAATGTAGAGGAGAGGGCGGATAGGTGGAAAGAGTACATCGAAGGCCTCTATGAGGGGGAAGATTTGTCTGATGTGATAGAGGAAGATACAGGGGTCGATTTAGAAGAGATAGAGAATCCAGTATTAGAATCAGAATTTAAGAGAGCTTTGGACGACTTAACATCAAATAAGGCAAATGGGATCGATAACATTCCAACAACTTCTAAAATACTTAGCTGAAGTGGCAACAAGTTGGTGTGTAGAATGTATGGGTCTGGCATTATACTGCCTGACTTTGCATTATACTGTCTGACTTTCGGAAGAATATCGTCCATACAATTCCGAAGACTGGAAGAGCTAATAAGTGCGAGAATTATCGCACAATCAGCGTAACAGCTCGTGCATCCAAGTCGCTGACAAAAATAATGTACAGGAGAATGGAAAAGAAAGTTCGGAATGTGTTCTATGACGACCAGTTTGGCTTTAGGAAAGCTTAAGGCACCAGAGAGAGAGCTCTGACGGCGCGTTTGATAAGGGAGGCACCGCTGGAGAAAAATCAAGAAACGTTCGTAGGATTTGTTGACCTCGAAAAAGCTTTAGACAATGTAAAATGGTGCAAGATAATCCAAATTCTGGGAACAATAGGGGTAAGCTGTGGTAACATACAATATGTATATGCAAGAGCCAAGACAGAAGAAAAAGAATGGACGACCAAGAACGAAGGGCTCAGATGAAACGGGGTATAAGGCAGGAATGTAATCTTTCTCCAGTACTGTACAATGAAGAAGCTATGGCGGAAATAAAAGAAAGGTTCATGAGTGAAAATAAAATTCAAGGTGAAAGGATATATATATATATATATATATATATATATATATATATATATATATATGGTGGTCCATTGATCGTGACCGGGTCAAATATCTCACGAAATAAGCATCAAACGAAAAAACTACAAAAAACGAAACTCGTCTAGCTTGAAGGGGGAAACCAGATGGCGCTGCCGGCCGGTGTGACCGAGCGGTTCTAGGCGCTTCAGTGCGGAACCGTGCGACTGCTACGGTCGCAGGTTCGAATTCTGCCTGGGGCATGGATGTTTGTGATGTCCTTAGGTTACTTAGGTTTAAGTAGTTCTAAGTTCTAGGGAACTGATGACCATAGATGTTAAGTCCCATAGTGCTCAGAGCCATTAGAACCATTAGAACCAGATGGCGCTATGGTTGGCCCGCTAGATGGCGTTGCCATAGGTCAAACGGATATCAGCTGCGGTTTTTTTTATAGGACCCCCCGTTTTTTATTAGATATTCGTGTAGTACGTAAAGAAATATGAATGACTTAGTTGGACCACTTTTTCGCTTTGTGATAGGTGGCTCTGTAATAATCACAAACGTATAAGTAGGTGGTATCATGTGACATTCCGCCAGTGCGGACGGTATTTGCTTTGTGGTACATTACCCGTGTTAAAATGGTCCGTTTACCAATTGCGGAAAAGGTCGATATCATATTGATGTGTAGCTATTGTGGTCAAAATACCCACCGGGCGTGTGCTATGTGTGCTGCTCGGTATCCTGGACGACATCATGCAAGTGTCCGGACCGTTCGCCGGATACTTACGTTATTTAAGAAAACAGGAAGTGTTCAGCCACATATGAAACGTCAACCACGACCTGCAACAAATGATGATGCCCAAGCACGTGTTTTAGCTGCTGTCGCGGCTGATGCGCACATCAGTACCAGATAAATTGCGCGAGATCTGGAATCTCAAAAAGGTCAGTGTTGAGGATGCTACAACAACATCGACTGCACCCGTACCGTATTTCTATGCACCAGGAATTGCATGGCGACGACTTTGAACGTCGTGTACAGTTCTGCCAGTGGACGATGACAGATTTTTTGCACGCGTTCTATTTAGTGACGAAGTATCATTCACCAACAGCGGTAACCTAAACCGGGATAATATGCACTATTGGGCAACGGAAAATCCACGATGGCTGCGACAAGTGGAACATCAGCGACCTCGGCGGGTTAATATATGGTGCGGCATTATGGGAGGAAGGATAATCGGCCACAATTTTATCGATGGCAATCTAAGTGGTGCAATGTATGCTGATTTCCTACGTAATGCTCTACCGATGTTACTACAAGATGTTTCGCTGCAAGACAGCATGGCGCTGTACTTCCAACATGATGGATGTCCGGCGCATGCGGTTGAAGAGGTATTGAATAGCATATTTCATGACAGGTGGATTGGTCGTCGAAGCACCATACGATGGCTCGCACGTTCACAGGATCAGATGTCCCCGGATTTCTTTCTGTGGGGAAAGTTGAAGGATATTCGCTATCGTGATCCACCGACAACGCCTGACAACATGCGTCAGCCCATTGTCGATGTATGTGCGAACATTACGGAAGGCGAACTAGTCGGTGTTGAGAGGAATGTCGTTACACATATTGCCAAATGCATTGAGGTTGACGGACATCATTTTGAGCATTTATTGTATTGAAAATGAAATGGCGTGTGACGAGGGCCTCCCGTCGGATAGACCGCTCGCCTGGTGCAAGTCTTTCGATTTGACGCCACTTCGGCGACTTGCCCGTCGATGGGGATGAAATGATGATGATTACGACAACACAACATCCAGTCCCTGAGCGAAGCAAATCTCCGACCCAGCCGGGAATCGAACCCGGGCCCTTAGGATTGACAGTCTGTCGCGCTGACCACTCAGCTACCGGGGGCGGACATTTATTGCATTAATGTGGTATTTACAGGTAATCACGCTGTAACAGCGTGCGTTCTCAGAAATGATACGTTCACAAAGGTACATGTATCACATTGGAACAATCGAAATAAAATGTTCAAACGTACCTACGTTCTGTATTTTAATTTGAAAAACCTACTTGATACCAACTGTTTGTCTAAAATTGTGAGCTATACATTTGTGACTATTACAGCACCATCTATCACAAAGCGAAAAAAGTGGTTCAGCTCAGACATTCATATTTCTTCACGTACTACAATAATATGTAAAAAAAAAAATGTGGGTTCCTATTTAAGAAAACGCAGTTAATATCCGTTTGACCTACGGCAGCGCCATCTAGCTGGCCATCCATAGCTCCATCTGGTTTCCCCCTTAAAGCTAAACAAGTTTCGTTCTTTGTAGTTTTTTAGTTTGATGCTTATTTCGTGAGATATTTGGCGCGGTCACGATCAGTGGACCACTCTGTAAATAGATATTTCATTGTAATCAAAGTCCAATGAGTACATGTTAATGCGTAACTTCAAGCGCCGGCACGTCAGCCTGGAACATTACAGCAGAGAGGGCTGTGAGACGATGTCAGCCAATAGCACGCTTACTAGAAAGACACCACGACAGGAGCGGTCCCTATACGAAGACAATAAAGCGCCGCTCTCCCCTACACGGGGCCGCGCTTGAAGAGGAGCCGGCATCCAAACGCTTTAGCCGTGTCGTATGAACTGTTGTGTTTTGCTTGCATTGAAATTGTATATATCAAAGGACATTGATTATTTGCATGTCGCCAATTGCTTACTACAACTCTTTGTGAAAACGCAAAGTATTTCAGTTTATTTTAATGTAATAAACCTCAGTAATAAAATTTGCTTGAATTGTTGTCCAGCTATCCGAGAAACAGCTTTCTAGGCACCCTAAATTAGACGAGTGGGCAGGATACGACAGTACAGAATACGGATCGAGAGTACATCGAAGAAATACGAAAGTAATTAGATGTAGCAGAGAAACTTAACATCAGTATTGATGATCGGGAAGTAGATGAAGTTAAGGAATTCTGCTACCTTGGCAGCAAAATAACCAATGACGGACGGAGCAAGGAGGACATCAAAAGCACAGTGAAGAAGATGAGGAACACAGAAAACAAGACAAACTGTGAAATCAGTCACTGTAAAAACATAACACGTCAGGAAAACCACATCATGTGGTAAAAAGCCATGAAATAAAAGACCACTGGTAATGCTGCAACTGCAGTGAAACACATTTGGGATAAAAAAACTGTGCTTTGCTATAGGTGTACCCCACCCAATAACATATGTATTTGCAAGTCAGATCATACTGTGGACACACTGCCCATCAGCACAGTCTAGTGTAACATCGCAACGAGCTCCTGTCTCAACGACAGTCTTGATTCATGCTATTTACGGGTTCTCCCCTCAGTTGCAACAGGGTGTAAGACTGTTGAGACTCCGACTAATGCAATACACCTTCCAGTGACAGTTCAGACATTAGACTATTTGGAGATTAGTATTGTGGACCAGAATAATAAACTTTTTGAATTTCGTAGTGAGGAAATCATTGTACGATTACATTTAAGGCAGAATGGGCGTACAGTATACAACCAGTGCCGAACAGCAAAGCGATAATCCTGTAGAGTATGATGAGCGAAATATTCGTCAGGAATACTTCTCGCATAAACCTTACGCTTCAACTACATTTAACAAGAATGATTAAATGAAGATTTTCATCCGGCGCTGACGCTTCCATGCTAGAGTTTCATATATTTGGAGCTTACACATATTGCCTTACTATTCCTGTTTCAAGAGATACGCTATGAACTCAGTGGGTCTGAAATTACCGAATGTGAGAGTAACATCAACCCTTAAAACATATCTGTATCGCCCACGGATTTGTATGGTTTAGAAAATGCGGGGTGGTTCATAGACGATCCGGTGGAGACGGCAGATGCAGAGTACAAGCGATTTACTGCAAACATACCTCTAAAAATACTTGTGGACTACTTTCAGGATATAAAGCACATTCTTATTAATGCTAAACAGGAACTTTTTCTGGTACTGTGTGCGACGGATAATAACTCTTATATTCAAGGAGCTCAAGAGGAGAATATAATCACAATCAGCAAGATAATATGGAAAATACCTCATATCAGCGTATCAGACGAGGAGCGTTTGAAGCTTTTAAAATTTCTGATTTCCGGTACATGTGAATCACTAACATTCCGCTCTTGGGAGGTTTTTGAGCACACAGTGCTACCGACTGCAAGCAGACATACATGGGCTATTAAAACCTCTTTGTAGTGAGAGACAGCTTGATTCATCATACTTGCGTTTCAGTCTGATATAAGTGGGAATATAACAAATGATTCCACTGTATTCGACAACAGAAAGTTATCTAGTGCAAAAGTCTACCTGAATTCATAATTCTATCCATATGACAATTTACACTTGCAGTGGGATGAAAATGTATACAGTCTACATATGACATGTACACGAGGTTTCGTACTATGAAAGTGCTGAAGGAGAAGGAGGAAGTTGTGTTACTCAGTCCACGGAAATTCAAGGAGCTGTCACCAATCATCATAATAGACTGATAGAAACAGAACGAGATAATTAAGTGTTGACCTATAGACGTGCAAATTGAATTAGAATCTTCAGCAAATTTCCCGAAACATAGTGCCGCGTACATTCTAGTTCGACATGACCGTGTGATCAGTAGCTGCCCGCTCACCAGTGTTGTGCACTGAGCTGTATAAATGAACAGGTGCTGTGCCATACCTAGAGCATTCCATAATGGCATCTCTAAGTGTGAACATCATTGCAGACGCTGGGGGTTTCTGATATGGTGAGGGTAGACAGTTCATATTCAAAGATGTTCCATTCTCTGCATGCACAGAAGATCTCGGAATAATAGAGACATTCTCAGCAAACATTGCATCACCGAGGTCTTTCCAGGATGTGAAATGCGCTAAAATACGGAAGAGTGCAATGTGGTTAACACATTTCTACCATGGAATTCACTGGGATGATCCTCGCACACGCTATAAAGGTATGGTGGCGTCCCTTCGAGTGTTCGACCCCAGTGATACCATCATCTCCGCGAAGGCGAAGAAGAAGATCTCATGCAGAAGGAGAAAATCTCACAAATGAGGCGAATCTTCAAGATTTCTGCTGTTGAAGACCTGCAATTCTTCAGGTTTTCTGCTCTCCATCAACTCAAGAAGATGAAGATGTGTGACAGTAGCTTTGCTGGGTATGCTTATGAAAATGTAAAATTTCTTTTGAGTGGGATGAGAAATAAAAGAATTTTTGCTCATAATTGTTGTATGATTTGTCTTCACCTAGTTCCAGCTTTCATAGTGTACTGTTTTACCCAGACACTATGTCTGTGGTTTTCCTCAAGAACCAATTCATTCTTCGCGATCGACGTAATTCCATGCAACCATTCTACGTATTTAGTTATTCTCGGTCTTAAGCTTCACCTCCTTAATAACACTCATCTTCAGAAAAAACTAGCGTGTGACATGCACAGTCTTTACATATATACATACATAATGCAATAGGGGAAAGCATTCTTGTAAATAACAACAAAAAAGACGTATGGTAACAAGTTTTTTCCTTTATTCAGCTCACACAAATACAAATCAGTTCATGAGATTACAGTTCAGTTCTGGAGGCCCAATATAGTTCTTGAGGTCCAATTTGACTCTGCTATTTCAATGCTGAGATACTTTTAACTTAAACACTATGACAGCAACACTGGTCGACAATTTTTTTTTTACAATGACAAAGTTCACTCTAAAAACTAATGCAGATATACGTTTACTACAACCAAATTCCACAGTTCCAATAGCATAACTGTTAGAATAATATTCATGGACCTTGCAAACTTAGAATTTAATTTCAGCAGCCCTAATAGCAAAGATTTTTACAACAATAATAATTCTAATGGATTGTGAGCTATATTGGTACATTTAAAAACTAATCTGACTTGAAACAGCTAGAATCAGGTGAAAGCGCCGGCCGGGGTGGCCGAGCGGTTCTAGGCGCTTCAGTCTGGAACCGCGCGACCACTACGGTCGCAGGTTCTAAATCTGCGTCGGGCATAGATGTGTGTGATGTCCTTAGGTTAGCTAGGTTTAAGTAGTTCTAAGTTCTAGGGGACTGATGACCTCAGATGTTAAGTCCCATATTGCTCAGAGCCATTTGAACCATCAGGTGAAAGCGTTAAAATCTATTCTATTTACAGGAGCACATGGTGCGTAGGTATATATTTAGAGGTGCACATACGTTACATATGAATAAATAAATAGACAAATATCTTTTTTCTGTTTAGCCATTTTTAAAATTTTTTGTTTTATGCTTTTTAACTTTTTTCTTATACACACAGGATGTGTGAATATATAACCCCTTTTTGTTTTTAGTCTATGTGTGTGTATATACATGCATACATAGTACACATAAATATTTACACAACACACACACACACACACACACACACACACACACACACACACACACACAGAAAAATCACTTACACTCTGATAAAAGTGTCATACTATTACTCTGTAGACTCTCTCTCTTTCACACTCATTTTCTCAGAGTCCCCCGCCCATTCTCTCGCTACAGGTGAGTAGTGTGAGTGCGGGAGAGTTTCAATGCCATCATCACGAATAACCATTTTATCGTCATGAAGCGAGGGGCCGATTTTAGACTGTAGCACAGTGTTCACCTCGTGTCCTCTCGGTCGAATACTAGTCTGCCATACCACATGGGGCGGCTGCGGTGCAGCAACGCGAGCACCGCTGTACAGGCACCCGAAATAGTCCTCGATAGAGATGGCTCTCGATATCATACGATGCACACACGTAGCTCGCTTCTGGGTGGCACCTTCCAATGGGCGACCTACAAACTCCACAGTCGGCAGTCCATCCGCCTCTTTCTCCGTAAGGCCGAAACTTTTTTGTTTTGAGGAACAATACCATAAGGATTATCGGCTGTGTATGAGGACATGTAGAATTCATTACCATGTACCTCATTTCTCCGTATGGATCGCAGCTCTACAGCCAATAGATTAAGCTATCTGTATCCATATAAAGCAATTGAGGATCTGCGAAATGAGTGGAATTTGTGTAGGCCTAGTATGCCGATCCCCACATAAATAGGTTTCGTAAACTCTAATGCAGTATTCGCCATCTCCACAGCAGCAAAGTTCTTATTCAGTATGACCCTCTTTAAATCTGATCTGGCAATGCATTTTCTTACGCCAACCCACCCATTCCGTTCGGTTCTAATCAGAATTCACGTCTTTATCTCAAATTCTCCGTTGTTTTACCGAAAATTATTCATTAATTTGTAAAAATCTATCTGAAAGTCATACGTTGCGGAAGCTCTCTATCTCGTATTTATATCAATGTACTCCTTCACCCAGGGGTACTGCTTGAAGGAGAGAGCCTCAGTGATTCTAACCAGCTCCATCCCCAAGCTCAGACACTGTTGTAGATTACGATAATGAATAATGTATCTCCGCTTATCCTCCAGCATCATCAGTTTTGGTGTGGAGCCTCTTCGCGGAACTAGTTGCTCTGGACACAGCAGCAAATCGGTGTGAACATCATGCAGGCTAATAGGGTATGTGAGTTCTGCCTCCATCACATACCCTACATCAGAATCACCTGCCATACCGCCATGATTTTCCATCTAATTCCTTACATTTGTCTTCAGGGTTGCATCGAATCTCACCAATGGGCAGTGATTGCTGAATGACATGGCTGTATAAGGGTGGGTTGGGTTGTTTGGGGAAGGAGACCAGACAGCGAGGTCATCGGTCGCTGTATAAGGTATATACATCCAGGTACATTATGTAACTCGAATCAAGGGATGTGTTGAACCTATCACCCATCCGTGGGTTGTATGCCATTGCTTGCCTAAGGACATATTGGAAAACTCCCCCATGGATCCCTCATGTCCAAAATTCGATATCGCACTTCGTTTCCTTCAGCATTGCGTCCCTTGACAATCCAGATGCCATGTAATAAAAGGCGGGATCCAGAGAATATGTGGGCATGCGTAGACTCCGGAATTCCTCTAAAACGTCCGCAAGTAAGCACACGTCTGTGTCCATGAAAGCCGTGCATACTCGCCTAAAGTGGAGATGTTGAATTCCTGCCAAACATTCGCGGCATGCTCATACTCTGCATCACTTATGGCATCACCTGTAAGGTTGCTGGACGATGCCGTTATGTCGGGTAGCCTGTATCGTTGAGTTTTGCCGCACCATCCACATAATCATATGGGAAAACTCCCTAGTCATAAGTTTTTCTCGTCGGAAAATGCGTCTTTGGTGGTATGCATATCCCCCCGAGTTAGAGTTTCAGTGAGTGTCTGGAGTGGCGCCTGTATAAAACGTAGCGTGTCAAGAAAGCGCAGCGTCATTCTTGGTTTCATTCATTTTGAGATGAAATATATTTCTCGACGCTCTCGGGTAGGACACTGACATGATTTTTCTCCATGTCGAAATCAGCCAAATGCTCAACTAGAGAGTAACCGTCATATCCATTTAAATTATAGAAGAAAACGGGTATGTTGTACCTTGATAACACGTATTGTGAGCTGCGCCACGGAACTTCCCCGTAAGATGACAGTGGTCCCTACTGTCTAATGGCAGCCCAAAAACGTGACAGACAACATCGTTGCTGTACAAATCTTCATTCTCCTTCGATTTGGTCATGAGAACGTTGTTGCTGTAAAGCTTTTAATCCTTCCATGAAAGATTTTTGAGGTCAGTGAGCAACCAAACTGCAGGATTATCCCCGACATAAGACTTGTAATGGTTAAGACTCGAATCATAGGGTGATGCAATTTCGTACGCTGCCGCATATGGCACGTGTTTTCCTGTAAATGTGGTACGTGAGGTCGTGGGGTCACCTTCACAGGGGGTCTCAGGAACGAGAAGGCATTTAAAATCGGCACACTACAAACGGGCATCGCTCCTGGTGGTGAGCATTTTTAAACTTCATGAATTTTGTTTTCCTCAGGTGGCATAGTAACACGTACAGGGTCCTTGCAAGCGCAGTCTCCTAGATGTGTCGCCAATAACTTGTCTGAGGAAAAGGCAATGAGGCACCTCAAGGTAATATGTTGTTTCCTCTTATTCATATGGGAGGCGAGAAGCATGGACATGTCTTTGATCAAAGATAATGATAATTATGACTTTCAGAGAAGAGTATCATGTTTACATTGATCTTACACTCATCGCCAAATTCTGAGAAACAGGGCACACGAGAATATGCTTGTCCAGGTCATCAGGCTTGCTTTTCCTCTCCAGGCCATATTCATGAACCGGTGTTACGGTATTCTGCGCCTCAAATTTAGGTATGTCCTGGATCTTATGGGGAACTCGATACCCTCAAAGTTATAACACCACCGAATACTATCACCTACATGGTATGTGCCAAAATGCTCAGGATGATCAGTAAGATTGGAATTTCTCTCGTAAGACAGGATTGACCATGGAGAAAGAGCCTGAGCCTTTCTATTTTCGACATTAATGCAAGCCTGCTCATTAGTAATATCCTTAGGGAGCTTGATATACATAGACCCTCTATTTACCGGGCCACAGGACATTTGTTGGATTTCCGCATGTAGTATTCGGCTGAGTGGTTTAGGTGACCCTCTCACTTCCACCTTGGAAAATAAAGCCAGTAAGCCACTCAAGGTGGATTTACGAAACCACTCGGTGACATCCTCCGCGTTATCACATCATTTCCCCCAAAGATAATGAAGACTTGTCTCTTCTTTGCTGGAATCAACTTTGTGACAGCGGGGTAGAGAAAGGGGGGAGGGGGGGGGGGTGGGGGAGTGCGACAGTTCGACGCAGAGCGCCACACTGCATTTAATGGCGGGATGCTGTGGATCGTTGACTACCTGGAGGAGCTCGTTTTCCACGACAGAAAAAGCGGCCTTAGAAAACCGATAGGGTCGCGCTATCCTCCTGCTGGATTCTGGATTCTCGTGAACGAGTTTCGATCCCCAAAGGCGTCTGCAATCAACTAGCTTTCTAAATGCGGTATGGTCTCTGACCGGATGCCCTTGACTAAAAAGGACGGGAGAGGACACTGCCACAAGCCACATGATCATCTTTATTACTATTACTACTACTACTACTACTACTACTACTACCACCACTATTACTACTAAGCCAAGGTGAGGTCTATACCGTCGATGATGAGGTCGGTGAGGTGGTGAATGGTACCCGCCGTGGCAGACATATATTTCTTGGGCGACGGTTCTGACGAGAAGGACGAGGTGGCGCTGCCAGGTGAGGCCAATGGGAGGAACCTGTCTGTGGCTATGGCTCCTGATGCTGTTGCTGCGCTGCAAGCCTGACCCGGTAATCTGACGGGCGGTAGCTCGTTGCTCCGCCCACGGACGCCAGAACAGCGGTGCTGGGGCAACGGGGGCGGCGGTGGCGGCTTCCCTTGCGGCGACTAACGGCGCCCCTCTAGGCGATGTGTGCCATATCGGACACCGATTTGGCGAGGAAGAAGGCTTAACCACCACTGGTGTGAGCACCACGTTGTGCTGCGGAGATGCGTCCACTGTAGGTGAAAGAAAAAAAAACATAATTACAACGTTTGCTGTAAGAAAGAAAGAAACAAACAATACAGACGATCGCATGGCTATAAGCGGAATGAGTAATTACCTTTCCTGCGCTGGTTCCACGGCTTGAGCAGCTCATCAGCGTCGTCCAATATTTCTACCACCTCTTCAGGGAAATCATCCTCCTCGTCTAAACGGGCCAGGTCGCGCTGCCTTTCCAGCTCTTCATCTATGTCCATTTCCCCGAGCCATTCAGGTATCTCCTCCTCGCCAGAATCGATATGATGCAGTAGCCTCCAGCACTAGTTGCTAGTTGCAGGCTTTCCCCCTGAGGAGAGGATTGCAGTGGCCCAGCCCCCTGCTACTCCTTCTTCTTCTTCCCCTCCTCCACCTCCTCCTCCTCTCATCTACCCTCGCAATCCAGGATTAAATCCTGGTCTTTCGCTATAATATAAGGAAAAGAAACTGAAGTACCACCGACAACTTATTAACATACCACATTTTTTCCCCACTTTCAACACCGCAACCATATATTCACAAAACAAATTATTTACTTGCGTAGCACTTCATGCTCTTGTTGTTTGCCGGTAACACTGATGGTGTCTGATGTCTTTGAAGGCTTCATCTTCAACAACAAACACACGCACACAAAACTAAAGATAAGGAGTGGAGCGGTATGGTTTATATAGACTCGCCGATTTGGTGGGAAATCAGTCAAGAAGGCTGGTTGATGGGAAGTCCTGCACAGGAGCCAATAGGACTGCTCCCCCCCCCCCCCCCCCCCGAAGAAGATGAATGCTGCTCAGAGCACACAGACAAGCTGGTGCTGGTCTGGTCGGCAGCGATATACAGCCAGAGAAACCCTGCTTCCGGTCTGGACTTCACTCTGTAGGGATCTGTGGCCCCTGACGGACACGTCGGCCCTTTGCGAGGCCCCCAGTTACGACCCTACCTCGTGTAGGAAACTACTGTGATAGTGTATTTAACAATATTTTGCAAGATCGTCGGAGTTTCGACGCGTTGTATTTGCGCTCATTTATGTTTGCGATGTATTTTTGCAAGTCTATTTTGCCGTAATTTATTTACGTTCCATACGTACCGGAGAAGACAAAATGGTTCAAATGGCTCTGAGCACTAGGGGACTTAACATCTGAGGTCATCAGTCCCCTAGAACTTAGAACTACTTAAACCTAACTAACCTAAGGACATCATACATATCCATGCGCGAGGCAGGACTCGAACCTGCGACCGTAGCGGTCGCGCGGTTCCAGACGCAAGCGCCTAGAACCGCTCGGCTACACCGTCCGGCTGAGAAGACAGAGCAATGTTTTGTGTGGTACTTTGTATGAAGCAAAAATTGTAAAGCAAGATCTGCAAATGTATTGGGTAGTTAAAAACTTTATCAAAGCTGAGTAGTCAAGGAGACTGAGAAGTTTCACAGGTTTGCCGCGATCTTTTCGTTTAGAGCCTGTGTGGTGGTATACATCGCAAAAGTGAAGCAAACTACCGTGCAGTGATCTTTTTGAAAGTGAGTTTAGAGATACATTCAATTGGATTTAGTAACTCTTGAAGTAGCTCGTGCTCCAAGGAAAGGAAATGCTGTGGTACTTCCCAGAAAAGCGAGCGAAATGTCTCAGGGACCGTTTAACAAGTGTATCGCGAACTTTTTAGAGTCTGTGTTCAAGTGTGGCAGTGGTGGTAATCCTCAGAATAATACGAGTAATTGTTTAAATACTCTCACGTCATCTGTAAAGCTGTCTCTCTCTCTCTCTCTCTCTCTCTCTCTGTTTGTGCAGTGATACATTTAGTCCCTGTGACATCTTCAAGCTATGTGCGTGACAATATTCTGAAACACCAGATGCAATAACTCCTGAAGCAGTTCGTGCTCAATGACAAAGGGTATCCAAGCGCCGAAGATGGCAAGGAGGGCGGCGGGTACTAGCAACGCGATAGGAAGCGCTTAGCGAGTGGCGCTGCCACATTTTGCTTTGTATCTACAGACCCAACCATCCAACCAACTCGCGCACGCGCGCTCTGACCGTGGCATTGCTGGCCACAGTTCCTGTCGCGGCCGTCGGCGTCTCAGGGCGTTACCGCCGACGGAAGAGGTGGCGCCATGGCTGAGCTCGGGTCCGCAGCGCCCTCTGCCTTTTGCATATAAGGAGGAGCGCTGGCCCCGAGACGGACAGTCTATTGTTGATTGTCTATTGCTAGCCTTTCGTGGAGTTTATCGCGGAGCCATTCCAGTGTGATATTTAGTATTGTATTCGACTAGGCTCAGCACACGGATTATTCTTGGATATTACTTGGACTTGTATTGCTGGTGCACGTTTCGTCAGAAATAAAGAAAAGTTATGTCTTCATTGTAGCTGGCGCAATTCTTGTCATTAATGATTTTTCTGCCAGCAGACACAGATACATCCTGGTCACTACCCACGCTTTATACAATTTGTGGTGGCTGCCTCAAAAGTACCACCGTGGACCTTGGGTTTGGGAGCCGTCACAGAATTTTGAACATGCCACCATGACGTCGCTGTGATGTTGCGACATCTCGAATTCGCCATCTTGAATAAATCCGGCAACAATTCAAGGTGAGGCCGTGCCCACTTTTCCCAACTCCTGTTGTTAATTGTATCATCTGTGGGGCGCATTTCTTCGAAACTCACATAAATACTCCGGCGCGTCCTGCTGCTGTTATCATATGCGCTCACTCGGTCCATTTAAAGTTCCGCTAAAGCCCTCACTCATTCTTCCATCAAATCGTTCTTGAGACTGACGTGTCATTGTCTCACATAGTCCCACGCATCCCTGCATTGCTCTTCGCGGTGCTTAATTTTTCATCAGAGTGCTTCAGAATTTATTTTGAATGCACTAGTTATAAAATCGACTAGTGTGACTACTGTACTTCCATTGGCCTGGCAACTAAATTTAACAGTGGTTAAATTTTGAACGCGGTGGAAAGTTTTTTTATTTATCATCGTTATTCTATTCTTGTTCATGCAGTAGGCCCTTAGATCTGTAGCGAATTTTGAAATTGAGCTTTCCATCTTCTCTTTTTCAGAGCTTGGCTTTCTAGAAGAGAGTCAGCATGGTCTGTACGGTCCTAAGTTATAACTATTCACTAGTTGGCATTCGGGAGGTGACTATTGTGTCAGATTTCTAAATAGGTGAAGAATATTTGATTCAGTGATAACTATTACGCAAATGATCAAAACGTTAGGTATTCGGAATATTTCCAGACTAATTATAGTATTAGATGTCTGCAACAGAACAGATATTCATCTGATTCCAGTATCTTCCGTAAGTTTTTTCCTCAAATTCTCCATAGATCATCCGAACACCTGCACAAAAATAGTTTGAAGTGAATTATGCCTTACTCATTATTCCTGTAAAGGTTCTAAGACATAAAATACGCCATTACTGGGCAACCCATTTCTTTTGTTTTAATAGGATATTTGAAACGATGTCTAGACTCGCTTGTCTCGTAATAAAGCTACAGTGACGACAGAAAGGTGATTATGGTTCGTCTTGACTGAGCAGCAGTATTATGATTGTAATATAAATAGGAGTGCAAGTCCGTGGCATCCAGGAGAAAACAGACGGTACCCAAGTGAAGGAACGCCTCCACTGCAGAGCGAAGATATGATGCTTGCATCTTCCTGCGTGACTTTTTCACTCCCCAGTATATTTCACTGCTGATAGACATTAATGTATCTCTCCACTCAAGGGACTAAGAGGAAGTTATGCGTAGCCAGAAACTACTCACATTAATGAAAAAGTCCGTTCAAAAGCCGTCAATGTAATTAATTAGCGTGACATACTGAGCATCTACAGCTAATTACGAAGTAGAGAGGTACTAATTCATGCTGTAGCATTGTCCCAGCTGACTCTGTCAATGTTGTGCATTCAGTTAATTACCAGGGACATTCAACAACAAGCCATCAATAAAATTATAGCAACACGACAGTAACATATTCCCAATAGTGCAGTTTATGTGATGCAGTTGTTTTATCGGAGACTGACTTAACTAATGATTAAAAATTGGAAATTACATGCTATAAAATTGTATTTTACATCATTAACATTTGTTGACGAAGTTTCTGGTTTCTGAAGAAATGGCTCCATCTGAAATCCAACTAAATCCCAGACCTTTAGATAGATTATTTGAGCTTCTGCAAGTAATCTAAGAAACTGAAAAGTGCCGCAACAATTTTTAAATGGTCAAGTTGAGTGATGCACAATTGTTTCAAATATTTCTTTGAAACTGTCTGTGCTACGAATCCAGTAAGGAAGATTTCTGGTAACATGTGACTTAAGAAATTGTCAGAAACTTGCGTGTGTGATGCGACATGGCAAATTTCCTTCTTAAGAAAAACTGTGCTAGGGTAAAACAAGACGAAATGTTCGTACGTACCAAGTCATTTAACCATTCACTGTGAAGACACCTTGTGTGGAACGAGTAAAAACTATAGTATATCGGTGAATCCGACAGATGTTTGGAAATCATTATGGATCAGTCGTATTAATTCGTTATCCCAGTTACAGTACATGCAACGAAAGGAAGTCGGAGTCTTGCAAGACATATGCCAAGACAAACATACGCTGATGTACTTTAAGACGGGAAAGTTGATTTACTTTAAAAACAGTAATGAGACAAAAACACTAACTGAATGTATAAACTAATGAATGTAAAAGCTGATCATACAACAGTGGAGATAAGGACAGTTGATGCTTGAGATACATTGATTTATCTTTTTAGATGTCATAAGACGAAACTGGTGAAAAACTTCAGTTGAGGACCAACAACTGAGTTACTAAAAGAGCTTATCGAACGAGAGACTGTCTACAAAATTCTCAGTTATCAGCCAACACTAAAAGGGAAAACGTACAGAAGAAACTGAACTGCAACGATTATAAGCGGAGAAGAAGAAACGATAGAGGGAAGTGTTACTCAAGAATATAAGAAAACAGTTAGAAACAAAAACTACCGGCTGAAAGCAAAAAGTACAGCAAGTGATATGTACACATTCATTGGTCAATGGACATCGGCAAAATTTTGCAGTTAACGTTATGTCAGTCACTACGTAACGTCCAGTATCAAAGCAAGGAACACTTGGGAGCAGGTGATAGGAACGGACTCACACGTAAACCCAACTCGCACATTTCTCACCTACAATCCCGAAAGTATTTGACTTATAACTAGAGGTCGCGGAGTGGGACTCACTGGTGTGTGTGTGTGTCACAAACCGTGTCGGCATAGGCGGGCACATACCCCTTTCAACTCCGTAGAATATCTCTACTGAGTGGGCCACAGGAAAAGGTAAAGCGCTCTCTAAAGATTTTCGAGTAGAGTGAGGGATTGTTTTACAATAATTTTCAAGTTAGTGGTGAGGTGCTCCAGTCAAGCGCACTTTGCACCAACTGCACCGGCTTGGGTTCGATTCTCGTTGCTACAGTGCTTTTTTTAATTTTCTTTTATTCCTCGAAATGTTAATCTATCGATTATAAGATTAAAAAGTATTTAAACAGTTGAATTTATACTCTTCAAACTAAAATACTCTTTCAGCTAAGATTAAGTTAATTTAATAAATTAATATATTTAAACAAGAATTGTTTATGGTTCCATAAAGTCGGCCCTTACTAGACCTTTATCCATATAGTTTGTAACAGTCTTTAAAGTTGTAAATAGCGTCTCGCCATGTGTCTGCATTGATTTTCCATAAAAACTACCTATTTTATCGGAAAATGGAAATCCAGCAAGCCTGTTCTGTCAGTGATGTGACTGGTGAGGAAATCGGAACTACAACTTTTTATAAAGACTTTTTGAAAAATTCACCAGTGCTTATCACTATGATTTTTCTGTTTCTAAAGAAAAAGCCATGGTCACCGACAATGCCACTGCGTCTATGGTTTCTGTAGCAACAACTACGGGTCCAGAAATTTCAGAGCAGGTTACTGAAATTACGTATGACAATTTCATACTAAATAATGGAGATATTAAATTATACATTAAACTCGACGAACACAATCTTTAAGACGAGGCATGCGAATTTTCTCATTATCTCTCTCTCTCTCTCTCTCTCTCTCTCTCTCTCTCTCTCTCTCTCCCTCCCTCCCCCTCCCTCTACACACACACACACACACACACACACACACACACACACACACACACACACACACTTTGCGACAATTGCAACAAGTTCCATCTTGAAATACAAACTACCTCGGCAAGTTCCTCTCGTGCTTCGGCTTACTTGGCTGGTAAGAAGAAAGTGATCGATTTTGCTGATGTTCATCCTAAACAGAAGTTCCCATAATTCCAAGCAAGATTCCCAGTGTGGAGGATGTGGCAGTAGAAATGACTAAATTATGTTCGTCACCGCCGAAACATCGAAAGATTTCAGGACGCACAAGGCTGTTATGAGCAAGTGACAACTAGAACATTACAACAACGGACAATGACAGACCCATTTCCATCTTCGTCAGAAATATAACAATTTATTGCTAGTGATACCTGGGTAAAAAAACATCAGACGCAAACATTCAGGAAGACTGCGAATCATCGCCAAAATTCCTCTGCAAAAATGATATTTCAAGTTTGGAAGAGACGGCGAAAGCAACAGAGAAGCTTTGTGCTCGGACAAGACATATAATGGCAAATTTCAAACTAGATTATATAGTAAAAACCACCAGACTGGATACCAGTCTGAGTCAGCGTATTCATTAAAACACAAGAGTGCAAAAACAGTTTACGTGAAAAAACTCAAACCCTGCAAAACCACCCACTCTTACACAGCAGAGTGCAGCTTAATCGCTTCAGGGTGCAAATGGTGCAAATGGCTCTGAGCACTATGGGACTTAACATCTGAGGTCATCATGCCCCTAGACTTAGAACTAATTAAACCTAATTAACCTAAGGACAGCACAGACATCCATGCCCGAGGCAGGATTCGAACCTGCGACCGTAGCAGCAGCGCGGTTCTCGCTTCAGGGAAATAGTGTTCCCCTTTGTATGATTATATTATGGAAGAGCATGGGAATAAATTTGGTTCTCGAATTGCTGGTACTGTCAAGAAATTGGAAGAAGATAATAAGAATGTTGTCGTTACTTTCTCCAAATAGGAAAACTGATAAAAGAGCCGTACGCAAAATTCTGGGAAACAACATTAAAGTCACATTTGCTAAGAATAAATTCCATCTCTTGGTGGATTCGCGTGGCGGCAAAGCAGATTTGACATTGCATGATGAGGAAGACGAAGTAACTCGTACTATGAAGTTCATTCCACCCCGAATGTACTCCTCTTGTGCAACCCAGTGCTGTATATTTCTACCATCGAGTCAAAAATTTAATGAAAATCCTACAAAGTGTGTCTGAAAAGCTACAACAAAAGCGACAATTATCGTCAACAGAAGATGCAGTTAAAGTACATTCATCCTTGCAGAATCAATTCGGTGCTCCTGTTTTATCTCAGTGATTCGGTATGCATCAAAACTGAGGGATGAAATACCTTCATTTAAAAACCTTGAATGAAGTGTGCTTTCCACCTCAGCATATTCGGGTAAAAATGTTCTTGCTCAAAATTTGCTTTTATGAAACGTGAATGGTGACCCGTGCGCTGTTACCGAACACGGTGGCACAAAGTTTAGTATACTAGCCTCGTATTCTGGAGGACGACGGTTCAAATCCGGGTCCGGCCATCCGAATTTAGGTTTTCTGTGAGTTGCCCAAATGCGGGTGCGATTTCTTTGAAAGGGCACGGCCAATTTCCTTGCCCACCCTTGAAACAATCAGAATTTGCGGCTCGTCTACAGTGACCACTGGCCGACGGAACGCTAAACCCTAATATTCCTTCCTTCCGTGCGTTGTTTCGATTTGTGATCGAAAGCGCGATGTAACCTGTTTGCCTGTACCTGGCCTGCTTCGAATGTCGCCACAGGGCTTCCACGCGCTCCGCCGCGCTGACTCTCGGGGCTATGTATGCAAAACGGGTCAAAAATATTGAATATTTTAGACCAACAGACAGCTCTGTAACATGTTATAACTTTTGTCTCCAATTTTCATAGTTGTATGCATGCTGCAAATTATGTAACAGCGATCTTGTTTCAACCAATATGAAGTGCCACACCTTCTATTCTACGCTAGTCTGTACTTGTTTGCGATATTTTATTATTTCCTGCCATCAAAGAAGACATCAGTTTGGTATAGAAGGCTGTCGGCTCATTTGCGATGCGATTAACTACGATTTATAAAAGAAATGCACACATATTGGAACACAAAACCCCGAAAAAAGCTTTAATAACATCACCGACAAGAGACACCCAAAGACAGCATTTTCCTCATCTAAAAATTTATGATGCCCGTCTAGTCAGTGATGGTAACACAGGAAGGATCAGGACCTTATGAGATTAGGGTCTGGAACGTCAGTGAAGCGTATTGCAAAAAAGACACACCAGAAGGATCACACTAGGAGAAAACAGCTACACGAAGGACAAAACCACCAAATGTATGATTGTGGCCACATTAAGGTTCTGGCATAAACACTATTTGTGGTATCGATAGTAACGATGCCACATAGTTTCAAAGGTTGGCACTACCACGAGACACCGACGGCAGCGCCCTCTAGCTGGTGCTGTGCAGCTCTAGGATCTCCGATACAGATTGTGCCCATTTCATCAAGTGCAGACAACCAGGACACTTCCCTTCATCTTTGCTCTACATACGACGGGTCTAAGACTTCGCATCTGTGCAGTTATGTATTCTTTCTTGCACCAGTAAACCAGCTTTATTCACTGCCGTACCGACGTAATTTTCCTGCTCCTGCTCCTACCCACGCGCCGCCTCCCATGCGGGATGCAAAACTAATAAAATCTTTTTCCCGCATTTCCCTCAAGTTTCATTTTCGATGTGCAAGAAACATTTTCTGCTGAGCAGCAATAGATAAAAACGTGGAGTTTGCTACAGACTTTGTACATACATACATCAAAAGAAGTTTAGCATCACCGCAGTTCTCAAAATTCCTGAAGATAGCCGTTGACTGTGGATATTGTATCACAGACACAGTCCCTTTGACTGTTCAGAGATGCCTCTAATCCCGCACAAAGATGTAAACAACCATGCATGAGCAGCGCCTATTAGACAGAGGGGGTCCGACAGCCGATCAGTTTTCAGTCATTCCACCAGGAAGGAGGTACACGCCTCTGTCATTAAACCATGCCTAGAAGGTTAATACCCCTGTTCAGTTGCGACCGATTTGTTACTTCGTGCCAGGAAGTGTCCAGGTGTAAGGGGGTGAACCAAAGCGACGTTCACAGATGGACATGCCTCGCTCGGGCCGCCCAAGGAATACTGCTGCAGTGGATGGCCGCTACCTACGGATTATGGTCCCTAGGAACCCTGACAGGAACGCCACCATGTTGAATAATGCTTTTCGTGCAGTGACAGGACGTCGTATTACGACTCAAACTGTGCGCAATAGGCTGCATGATGCGCAAATTCACTCCTGACGTCCATGGCGAGGTCCATCTTTGCAACCACGATACCACGCACTTCGGTACAAATGGGCTCAGCAACATGCCGAATGGACCGCTCAGGATTGGCATCATATTCTCTTCACCGATGACTGTCGCATATGCCTTCAACCAATCGTCGGAGACTTGCTTGGAGGCAACTCGCTAATTTTTTTTATTTATTTATTTGCTGCCAAATTATGGACCTATTACCTGATGTTTAAAACAGCTCGTACATCTTACAATGTTCGTTTTTCATCTTTTTACAGTTTCTTTCCTTTTGTTTCATCTACATTTACAAAGAATAATACTTTTCAAAATAACAATAATTTAAGGTTGACATATAAATAAAATTTTGTTTTTTAAGAATATACAATCCGGTAAGCCTTAGACTCACTGTCCAGCGAGTGCAGCAAGGTGGGTCCTGCAGGTTTGAGGTGGCATTGTGGGGCCGACGTACGCCGCAGTTGGTCAGGGAGGCTCCATAATGGCTGTCCGATACGTGAATGCCATCCTCCGACCGATAGTGCAATCATATCGGCAGCAAACTTTCGAGGCATTCGTCTTCATGGACGACAATTCGCGCCCCCATCGTGCACATCTTGTGAATGACTCCCTTCAGGATAACGACATTGCTCGACTAGAGTGGCGAGCATGCTCTCTAGACATGAACTCTATCGAACATGCCTGGCATAGACTGAAAACGGCTGTTTATGGACGACGTGACCCACCAACCAGTCTAAGTGATCTACGGCGATTCTCCGTTGTGGAGTGGAACAATCTGGACCAACAGTGCCTTGATGAACTTGCGGATAGTATGCCAAGACGGATACAGCTATGCATTAATGCAAGAGAACGCGCTACTGGGTATTAGAGGTACCGGTGTGTACAGCAATCTGGACCACCACCTCTGAAGGTCTCGCTGTATGGCGGTACAACATGCAACGTGTGATTTTCATGAGCAATAAAGAGGGCGGAAGTGGTGTTCATGTTGATCTACATTCCAGTTTGCTGTACAGTTTCCGGAACTCACGGAACCGAGTTGATGCAAAACATGTTTTGATGTGTGTACTAAAATATAACTTCCTGTGGTAGAATATTTTTCTAGTGAAATACAAATAAATTTAAAAATTTGTTGCAAGAGATATAAATCTGATATTAAAAAACTGGTGCACAGATTTGTTTATCTAGTTGCTAAGACAAGCCTACAATGTTTCGAAAGTGATAGGTAAGGTAAACCTTTGAGAAAATGTTCCTCATGCGATAGTACATGCTGTAAAAGTATCCAACAATTTATTTGACAAAAAATTGAAAAATCCCGAATTGTAACCAATAACATTGTGACAGCATGTCCAAAAAGTGATTCACTTACCTCTCAAACAGTGAAAGTTACGTCAGCTTATGTACACGTGTTTTCTCATACATCCCCCCTTAATCATTGCCCGCATCAGCTCGCTCTCAGTCGTTGACCACCGATCGCTGGAGGAAATCCATCTAACGGCAAGAGCTGTTAGTTATGTGCTACATGTGCGCTCTAAGGAAATTCCGGAGCTGATTATCACTTTGAACGAGACTGTGTGTTGCTACGCTGCCAATTTACACGCCTAAGAAACACGTTGCTAGAATTTAATAGAAGACGCCCTTGGTATCGTCTGTTGTTTGATACTTAGAGAAACCACGGGAAAAGTGGAAAGGCTGAGCAATATGGACTTGTTTGGTGATCATCTTAACGTGTAGACTGTACGAGCTGCTATTCAGAGGTGTGGCGTAGGGTTCTTTTTACTGTGTGTTTTGGGCTTAAATTAAACCCAGTTCTATTTAAAGGGAGTTTACTAGTCGTCCTAGATTACATCGATAAATTTTCATGTCATTATTATTTCCTTTTGCACGCTTTGAGCCCTGTTGATAATAAATCAAGCTTGTAGAATGCTTAAAGTTTCTGTCTACCCGTGTTAAAGGTATTCCTGTCTATCAGGTTCGGACCCAATCTGTATTTTATCAATATTACTTGCGCTGGTTGTCAGGATTAATTTTATTACTCGTTGTTGAAGACAGCCGGGCGTTGTTGTTTAGGTATAATTTGTACACCGCCGACCATTAGTTCATAGTTCTTTTTTTACTCTGGCTTATTGCCTCTATCGATTTGATAACTAAAAGTAAATTTCTTGAACACCTAGCCGGCTGGAGTGACCGAGCGGTTCTAGGCGCTAGTCTGGAACCGCGCGACCGCTACGGTCGCAGGTTATAATCCTGCCTCGGGCTTGGATGTGTGTGATGTCCTTAGGTTAGTTAGGTTTAAGTAGTCCTAAGTTCTAGGGGACTGATGACCACAGCAGTTAAGTCTCATAGTGCTCAGAGCCATTTGAACCATTTGAACACCTGGTAGTTGGAATATTTATTTCTCTTAGTTCGTACCACATTTTGCCGAGTCTCTGGTGAAACAGAATCACCAGAGTTGTTCAACTTGGAATTCTAACGATGTACTGCTTATTTGCTAGCATTGATTTCAATTACTCGACCTTCGTGTGTTACACCAATACATAACTACTTGTAGCACTCTTCAAAATTCAAATTATTTTTTTTTCTGGCTTTTGTGGCTTGGCACTTTACCACTCCCTTAGCCTCACTTACTACGGTGTTTCACATGTTGTGCTAAACCTTTGAGTTTTAGAACCTTCTTTGACGATTAGCACCCTAAAAAATTCAAAACTTTCCTTCTAACAATAAATTAAAAGTGCTGAGTACTTCTAGAATTCTTCTTTCTTTTATAACTTCACCCATTTATGATAACTAACTGTTTAAATATACTAGTTAATTAATCTGAACTATAATGGATGCATTATTTTATGTATAAAATGAACTGTTTAAACATATTTAATTTTTATAATTAATAGTTTAACATCAAGAGGAATGAAATACAATGAAAAAAAAACACGAAAAGGTAGTAGTGAGAATTTAACACAACCAAGCAAGTTACCAGGTAGCGTGCTTGACCGCTGCGCCACACCACTGACTAGAAAATTTTTGAAAAAAAGAAAAAACTACCCTCGCATTCTACACCAATATCTATAGAAATAGTTTCATCTATTCCTAAGGAGCACTCCAATATATTGTAGGTACTTGAAAGTGGTAGCTACCTACTTCAACTCACTTAGTTTGAGACAAGTCAGTGAGTACTGTCACTCACCCTTCCCTTGTTAGTACCGTGCCAATGACGTTAACGAAAGTATGATATGTGACTTCGTGGTGAGGATGCAGCACCTAACGTCCTGGTGAGTCAAAAACAAACCTAGAAGTAACTTCAGGCATGCCTCAAGGAAGTAATCTGGATGCTTTGCTGTTCATGTTGTAATTTATATTAATCATTTGCAGACTAAATTAACAGCAACTCCAGTTTTTTTTTCAGGTGATGCAGTTACGTATAGTTAAATACTACGAAAAAAAGTCAGATGAATCGAGTGTTTTGTGAGGGAGAAAAGAAAACACAAATACATACAGAACGTGGAATAAACATTGATAGGGGCTGAAACCTTCATCTGACTGTGTGAAGCAGTTTTCTCGGATTGAGGGTGGAGGATCTCTGATGACACTTCATGATGGTGACTAACATTTGACTAGGACGTACAGAGTGTGTCTGCTGAGTGTGTCTGCTGAGCCTGGATGTTAGAGGAGTTGTGTGTGTGTGGGGGGGGGGGGGGGGGGGGGGGGGGGGGGGGGAAAGGAAGCGACTGCAGCACCGTGCAAATTGAAACAACTGTTTTCTTCCACAAGCAGGTTGGCAACGTTGCATAGGAAAAATAGGTCATGCAGCGATGCATGCTCCTCCAGCTATGGAATGTATATGCACTTGAAATAGCTCCCACAGTCGTTACATCACTCCTGTACTGGTAGGGGAGATCGCCTGTGTGGCTCACCTCACTTACAGTGCAGCTGCTGGAGTATGAGAAATGGCTTCGTTCTGCCATCTTGAATTATAAATCTAACACAAGTGACCCAAATAAGCCTGGCAACCATATGGGCTGCACAGTTAGCTGTGGAATTAGAAGGATAAGAAAGAACCCATGATTTCCCAACATTTTAAACTTGGGACAAGTGGGTTAGGTGCACAGTCTTGGATTCTAAAATTAGCAGGACAGACCTACTTCCATCATCTTGCATAGTGACGTCAGAGGAATCGGTAAAGGCTGGCGGCTAAATCTGATATTGTTGCACAATGTCATCTGCGTCAGTCCTCTCATTTCTCCCCTACTGGTGGAAGGTATTGAGAATTGTGCACCAGAAGAAATCTACATTGGGTTGCATATTTTTAAGCGTCCTCAGAAAAAAAAGAAAACTCTGTGCTAAGGTAGAGCACACGCAAAAAAAGTCGTCCCGGGATGGATATGCATTCTCGTCCCAAGTAGTGGGTGGGTCCATGCCGATGTTCCAAAGGGATGCGCTCCCCAGAGACGACTGTCACTTGTTGACCTGTGCACTTCCAGAATTCCCAATGCTAGCTCTATACTGTATAGTACCGCACTGCAGTCCTCATGCATGATATCTCCAGGAAAAGTTCTTCGTGATGAGGCTGATATGGTTTTATGCCATGCCATTAACTTTACACTGGGAAAGGCAAACGAGTAAGCAAAATTGTTATTAAATGGTTTACCACAAAGAATTTCGGGAACAACTAGCTAGCAATGAAAATAGTGGAGGAGAGAGGAAACATAGCTGCAAGAACTTCCCAAGACTTCACTACGCGAAGAACGGCGAAGGAGAAGAAAATTTTATGTGAGTAATATTGACGAACAGGTTGTCAATGAACTACAAGTAATATACCACGTGAAACTCGTTCATTATTTTACAATGTCAGCATCGTTGTAAAGGGCATTGTCCACTACACTGTACTTTTTCACTCCTTTCATGTTTTACAAGCTTTCCTTCTGTTAGTGCATGGTGAAACTTATTTGGCTTTGGATCACCCACTGTTTATGGTACTATTTGTTTTCCGGTACTGTAGTGAGAAACTATTGCCACTGAACGCCTATGGCTAATTATTAGTCGTATAAAATAACCTGTTAATATCACCGGTTGTAGTCTCGCTAGCTGTTGCTTACAAGTTATGCAAGATGTTTTTGTGCCGGATTCGTTTGTCCAACTGCACTTCTACAGCACGGCGGTCGTTCGGAACGGTGCTCCCACCGTTACCTTTGTTCTCTCTGGGTGTCTGCACAGATATGGCAAAGTTATTTTGGGTTCAAATTACATATCAATGTCATTAACTTGCGTAGTATATCTTATGTGAAACATTACTGTTATGAAAATGGTATTCATCTAGATCCGATAATAATTTTAAATGGTTAGTATATGTAGCTACGGAGAACAGTAAGACCAGCTGTGCAATCTTCTGGTAGTTTCAGCAGTCTCTTTATAGTTTTAGTCCTGCTGCTATACAGTGTTTCCAGTTTAATTTGAAAATACTGTTTTTTTAATGTACCCGAGTTAAAAAGTACGAGGGGTTTTCATTAAGTATTGCAACATTTTGTTTCTCGAAAGCTCTTTGGTTTTATTGAGGATTCCAGTACACCATATTATTCCCCACTCTTTTTGTTTTCAACTTCACCTTCGTTCAGTTCGATCACGTTACGCCACCTTACTGGGAGGGCCAGTATGCCCACATGGTACCACACTACTGGACAACGTAAGAGCCAACGTCTTCCTCTATCAATAAAAAAAATGGTTCAAATGGCTCTGAGCACTATGGGACTTAACATCGGAGGTCATCAGTCCCCTAGAACTTAGAACTACATAAACCTAATTAACCTAAGGACGTCAGAAACATCCATGCCCGAGGCAGGATTCGAACCTGCTACCGTAACGGTCGCGCGGTTCCAGGCTGAAGCGCCTAGAACCGCTCCGGCCCGCCCTCTATCACAAGCTCCCCGTCATTCATGTACTGCTTCCCATTGTTTGCATCCTTCATATCGCCAGACAGTTGGAAATCGGAAGGTGCGAGATACGGGCTGTAGATCTGGATGAGGAAGAACAGTCGAATGAAGTATTGTGAGCTCCACTTGGGTGTGCAGAACTGCTTGAGGCCTTGCGTTGTCGTGGAGAAGGAGAAGCTGGTTGGCATGCTTCTTGTGACGAACACCCTGAAGTTGTCTTTTAATTTCCTGAGGCTAGCACAATACGCTTCAGAACTGATCGTTGTACCCTGATGGAGGGCATTAAACAACGCCTTCAGAGTCTCAGAAGGTAGTCGTCATGACTTTACCGGCAGAAGGTGCGGCTTTGAACTTTTTCTTCGGACAAGAGGTGGTGTGACGCCACTCCAAGCACGGAATCCACAATACGGACAAAAGACTGCTTCCCTAAGATACACTTTTCTACTCGAATACTTCGTTGTTGTTCTTCCATTCATGTTGTTTCCTCTTGATTCTTGTACATCTTGCATATTACCCATTTTTGCATTTAACTTATACCTAGAGTTCTGAAAATTTCGAACCTCTAGCATCACTTTTACGGTTCTGTACGTCAATCAGTAAAAACGGAGCCATTTGCTTTCTGTCTGACTATCCGCGCCGGCCGGAGTGGCCGAGCGGTTCTAGGCGCTACAGTCTGGAACCCTGCGACCGCTACGGTCGCAGGTTCGAATCCTGCCTCGGGCATGGATGTTTGTGATGTCCTTAGGCTAGTTAGGTTTAAGTAATTCTAAGTTCTAGGGGACTGATGACCTCAGAAGTTAAGTCCCATAGTGCTCAGAGCCATTTTTGTCTATCCACCCGTTAAGATTCCTTATTCTCTGGAATGAGTAGAGGTATCAACTTCAAATTTACATCACAAGCTAAAATCTCGTGCCTTGCAGGTGTAAGAAGAATTTAAGCTTCTAAGTCAATACAATCAATAGATATGATTATTTTTTATATCTTAAACTCTCTTATCTAACCATAAATATTACCTCGAACTATGAAATTTGACAAGAAGCAAAGTTTCACAATAAGAGTAAAGGAAAAAGAAGGTGCTAAAATTGTTAGTTAGATATCAAATAAAAAATATTTTTTGGCATTACACAGTTACATTGCATTTATAACCTGCCAAAAATCACAGCAACTACTATAGACATTTTAATCTATTTATCAGTAACAGCTAGAGGAAGTTTGTATACATAATTTACAGTTATTTCACGCAAACTGGCTGAGCTAGGTGCAAGTGAATTTCCTTTCCACTGTGAAAACGGTGTCCTTGCATTATAAGCGGTGCTACGCACATGGCGGCGCGGCTACCACGCTACGCTAGCACTAGCGTCAAAGGTCCTTTAAGAACTGCTTATTCTACATACAAAAATTCCCTGACAGGTTGTGCCTAAGACACGTACACTGACAGATGTTTCAAAGAAAAGTAATGGTAGTAACTGATGCAGGCTTCCACTTCCATTCGTTGAATCATTAGCAGAACAAGTTGACATTTGCGTAACATGAATAGCCCTATGGCCGGCTGTACCGTATTCATTTCTGGAGACTTCTGTGAAATATTACCAGTAATTGCAGCTGGGATGAGAGCAGACGAAGTAAACGCATCTGCAATTTCTAATTCGCACAGTTAATAAAACTCCAAAATTAATAAAATAATTGAAAAATTTAAAGAATGAATGACAAATTGCACAAAATTTTAAATCTAAGTCTTAAAATGAAAACATTCTGGTGAAAGTGTTGGAATTGCAGTGACCGATATTTTCCCATTATCAATGTCGATAACTACCCACCACGGTAGCCGAGAGCGCTAATGCGCTGCTTCCTGGACTCTGCTGGGGGCGCTGGTCCCCAATCGAATATGCCCGGCCAGCGTTGATGTGGTTTTTACGGGTTTTCCACATCCCACAAGATGAATACCAGGCTGGTCCCCACGTTTCGCCTCAGTTACACGTCTCACAGACATTTGAACTCGCTCGCACTCTTTCTTGGCTTACACTAGACGCAGACAGGTGTGGTGGACTACTTACATCCCGGGGGATTCGGGGTGGCGGCAGGAAGGGCATCTGGCCACCCTCTGCAACTAACGCTGCCAAATCCATCATAACATGGCCGACCCCACGTTGGCGCGGGACAAGACCCAAAGCAAAAGAGAAGGAAATCGATGTCGATAACAGGCAAAAATATTCGAGATTCTCAATTCCTGGGATGGACGAACTATTTATGTACACTATTAAGTTTGTACAGAAGCCTCAGAGCAGGAGTCCTACACGCACTTGTCCAATTTTTTGCTTTAGTCAAGTTGTGCCATAATGACATTTTTACCCAAATTAACAAATTCACGAATTGAAAAACTCTCGGTGGTTTTTTTCTGCTGCAGTGTAGTCCAATTTTATTTCGAAAGCAGCTGCATAAGATTCCGTTCATGTAATGTCATAACCAGCGAAATAAGTTATGAGTTTGATTAATTAGACGACGCACATTCAAATCTGACGCCTGTCAAAAAAAAAAAAAAAGGAAGCAGGTAGCCTTCCTGAATGTTTCGGGCGGAGGAGTATGTCGCAGTCACTCCGTTAAGTGTCCTTTCAGACCGTCTGTCCGCAGAGATAGAAATAGCAGCGCAGTAGAGTGGAGTGGTCACGAACGCCGCATCGCTTCAGCGCTACGAGATGGAGAGAGAGATCGGAGTAGCACAGTGTGTGTGTGTGTGTGTGTGTGTGTGTGTGTGTGTCGCCGCTCCGCCTAGCGGCCTTGGGACCCGGCAAATAACGACGCGTCGGATGCTCTGGGGAGGGCGTGGGGCGCCGTCTCCGATCCTCCCCAGGCGGCAGGCGGCTGGCCACGGCCTCTCCATGCATGCCAATTTCTACTCCACAGAAAATAACGTAATATACACAAGAAACACTGAAAAAACATCGAATCTTTGCTTCATGCCATGTCGCTGGTCTTCTGCCCGAAGACTGGTTTGAGGCAGCTTTCCAAGTTAGCCCAACTTGTGGACGCCCCTTTATCTCTGTATAACTGAACCTTTCATTCACTGGAACCTGTCTTTCTGTGTACAAGCATTTTGATCTCCCTCTGTAATTGCCTCCCTCCACCCCCTCCCGACACACACTTCCCTCAGTTAGCAAAGTGACGCCTCAGGATGAGTCGTATAAACGATTCCCTTCAGTTGGTCACGTTGTACCATAAAGTGTTTCTCCGCGGTTCGATTCACTTTCTCCGCAATTCGATTCACTTTCTCCGCAATTCAATTCACTGTCTCCTAATAAGGTATTCGATTTGCCCGTCTGATTTGCAACATTCTCCTAGAGCACCATATTTCTAACTTGGTACACCGTTCTCGGGGTCTTTCGCTGTGTCATGTCTGAATAAAATCTTCTCAGATTTGAAGCCGTGCAGCTTAGAATAAAATTCTCGAGCTTCCGATGACTATCTCCGCCACCGTGGTCAGGAATAAAACCGTTGGTGGGCTTTGGATGTCGAAGCGAAACAACGACAGATCCTTGACGCCTGCAGAGAGGCGGGAGCGGTAGTTTGAAACGTGGCGCCGGCCCCTCACGCCTGACGTCACTCGGTTACGCCGCGGGCCCGACCTACTGTCAGCGGTGCCCAACTCATCTTCCGCGCACCCATTGTTTGGACTCTCTCTGATTAGTACCAGAAGCTGCAATCTTGCCTCTACAGGTTGGAGAAAAGCTGTGTCACAAAATTTTAACCCTCCATAGTTGATGCCAGTAGGAACCAAAATAACTAATGTTCTGTGTATCGACAACGCACCATTTTTAAACTACGGAAACTTGGCGCCACGAGCTCCGATTGGCCATGGGATTGACCTGCTGCCATTCGTCTGCTGACCGGCAGCGCTATGGTTTTCGGTTCATACATGCAAACGTCCCTTGCCCCGTCACTGCTCCAACGTGATACGCACACGTGTCGAATAGGTCTTGTTGTTTGTCTCCACCTCACGTCAGAGGCACGTAAGCTTCGCTTCGGAACACACACGCGTCACATGCGATTTAGTCGTACAGTAAGCATGGCGGCAGAGTATTCATTTGAAGAACAAAGACATATGGTTTTTGTTTATGGACTAGCCGACAGTAATGCTCATGAAGCTCGACGGTTGTATGAGGAACGGTACCCAGCAAGACGCCACCCACACCCACACCCGCAAACGCGTACAGCAATTCACCAGCACCTTGGCGAAACAGGCTCGTTAGCGGGATATCGTGGTAACGCTGGAAGATCTCGAACACGACGGGATGCTGCTTTTTCGGGCGCTTCGAGGAAGCACCTTCGACAAATACTCGAGAATTTGGACACGACATGGGGGTCACTCATGGGTTAATCTGGGAGGTTTTAAGGGATGATCCATTTAGTTTCCACCCCGTCCAAGACCTAAATCCTGTGACGGACTAGGGTTTTGCAGCTGCTTTAGGCAAACAATGTCCGAGCTACAACAAAAGGCCCTTTTCAAGGCCAACGCAATTTGTAAAAGACTTTCTGTACGCGAAATAATAGCTGTTGACGAGTTTGTTCCCGGTACGTCTTATCGTGAAACTGCAATGTATTTGCGGGAGCCCGGCGGATTAGCCCCCAGACCTCCAGAGTGGAGGGCTGGCGCGCTACCACCGAGCGTGCGGGCCGCCCTGGATACATCGCGATCTCCGGCAGGCAAAGCTTTCGCGGTCATGCGTTGTCCAGAGCAGCCGGCAACAGGGCAATCCCGCGGCCAATCGGAGCGCGTGGCGCCAAGTTTCCGTAGGTTAAAAATAGTGCATTGTCGACCTACACAACATTAGTAATTTTGGCTCCAACTGGCATCAGCTACTCAGGGTTAGAATTTCGTGACACAACTTTTCTCCACCCTGTATAAAAGGAAGAACAGTGCACAGCCCCGGATGTCAGTAGTTTTAGACACGACGATAATGACGAAGATATCGACAGCTCGATAATTTTATTCAAATTGATGTTGCTTGAAAACCGAGAAGATTTTATTTATGGTTCACGCTTGATGTGCATCTCCATGTTTCACGACGCAATAACTGCTCCATTAAATTTCAGATGCATTCGCATAATTCCAGCGTATACCGTTATTAGAAAGCTAAGCATACTGGGGATAAGAAGTAACCAAAGCCATGTAGGAGCAACCATAGTGCTTAACAGTAAAGATTTCCTCGCAAACCGCAGTTCTCTTATTAGCACAAAAAAGAATTGTCTCCTCCGAAGAGGCGGGTTTGTCAAAGATAACAAAAATCTTTGCGTTATATCCTTAAAGTATTAGTTATGTTTTCGCTGCCATTGCGAAGAGAGCGTAGTCTCTACGTCAAACTACAACGTTAATCACAAAGACGCCTTTTGGACACTGGTTTGTGGGATGGATTCCCACATCCTCCGAAGCAGTTCATACACAGACTGCAGTCGCGACATCGTTCATTGTGTCACTCAACGTTTCACCAAGACAGGGGAAATAGGCGTCTTAAGTCAGTGTAAAGTCGAGCAAGAGTAACAAATCCTAGCAGGGAGGGAATTTGCCTTTAACTGCACCACGATACCGACGATGGAAGCAATACTGTTGTCTCCAGATCGCACAGATGCCTCAGGACGTTCGGATTCCCGATAAACTATGTGTAGGATGCTCAGGTGGCTTAGTCTATAAGTCAGACATCATGTCAGACATTACGTTCGAAAACTATCGACACAAACGCGTCTGTTGCGCAGTCATAAACATCGGGAGTGTAACTCAATAACTTGCTCTACAGAGATTAAATCTGTTCCAGTTTGCTAATTAACTAATCGCACATTCGTCTGCAGGGAGGGAACAAGCCGGTGAAATTGTAATGACATGGTGGAAAGAGACCACTAGGTGGTAATGGAGTACTGATGCGCACAGGCATGATGTTTCATGGGTGTTCAGAGATAAAAATTTTAACTGATACTTGGAAGAATACTATTAATGTCCAGCGGTACAGAGACCACATTCCGAAGGCTCGTCATGATGCAGCTGGAATGTATGGATTGAAGGCCGACTTCTCGAAAGTGGCCTTCCATCCTTACTGATTCTGTACAGTGTCTAGCACTACATGATCTCTGTTTCCCCATTAATAAACGAATGATGACTGAAATTAGCCTGATTCACCACCTTTCTTCTCCAGCCACTTTTCTCCAGCGCTCTGAGATGTTGGAGTTTTTTAACAGCGCAGGTTTGGGTCATACTTAATTATTGAAAGTCACATTGTTGGTTCACTGATCTTTTAGACAAAGAATATACTTCTGTTAACTGTACAGAAAAATACGCATTCATTTTCACGCACTTATTTGCAGAAATCTTGTTTCCATATATCGAACCGTTTGTGAAATATCTATGTGTCAACGGCACTTGAAACAAGTCCACAAGCTATAGTGAAAAATATCGACAGAGTTGCCAAAATAAAAAGTTTCGAGCCAGCAAAATCCAGACGGCGAATAGATAATTAGAATTCGAGTGTACGGATATTCTCAGCAAAATACCGGGTGGTTATTATTAAACTGTCCATACTTTAACATGCTATAACACGCAAAGTAATTGCCGTATGAGAACCAAATTTGGTAGCGTTTATGTCAAGGACATGGGGAAGAGAAATAATGCAGACTCAATACAACTGAAACACTTTTAATGTGCTGCTACAGTACATCATACCACTGCGTGCCGGTACCATTACTGCTACAACAGGGGCTCAATATGGCGCCCATCAAAGTCCAGAAGAGTCTGAAAGGGCAGAATTGTACTCTGCACAACAGAACGAAGCATGCCCGTAGATATGCCGGCTACCTCTCTTGGTATGCTGCGCTTCAGATCAGCGCATGTCTTAATGTTCCCCTGGTAAGCCCTGTCCTTCAGGTGGCCCCACAACCAGAAATCACAGGGAGTGAGGTCAGGTGATCGTGCCGGCCAAACATTTGGAAACGAGCAGCTGATAATTCGATCGTCTTCAAATATTTTTCTGAGAAGCAGGTGAACTTCACGAGAGACGTGCGGTGGCGCCCCATCCTGCATGTTTCTCTCTTCTGTAGAGCGGTGCGACATGCTGGCGAAGCATATCGCAGTAACGCTGGCCAGTCACACTCCATATCTTTGGTCCTTGAGCGCCAACCTGTTCAGAAAAGAATGGGCCAATGTTGAACGTAGCCATGAAGCCACAACATACTGTGGCACGTTTACCATACAGAGGAACTTCAAGTACAGTGACTGGAGGTGAAAATCCTCGCACTCAGCAGTTTTATGTGTTCACCTCACCCATCAGAGAAAAACGATCTTTATCTGTCCATAGGATGGTCCAGGACAAGCCCTCGTCAACTTCAATCCTTGCGAGAAAGTGGACAGAGAAATCAACACGTCGTGAGTCCTGTGGTGCAAGCTGCTGTACGATATGGATGTTGTACGGATACCATTTGAGAATGATTCGAACCACGAGATGTTCAGCTGTTGCGACACAGCACGACCGCTGCCTGACGATCGGGAATTGCGAGCAGCGTTGCCTGCCATTGTAACAGCGATTTTGAAACTTCCTGGCAGATTAAAACTGTGTGCCGGACCGAGACTCGAACTCGGGATCTTTGCCTTTCGCGGGCAAGTGCTCGCAGGAGAGCTTCTGTAAAGTTTGGAAGGTAGAAGACAAGGTACTGGCAGAAGTAAAGCTGTGAGGGCGGGGCGTGAGTCGTGCTTGGGTAGCTCAGTGGTAGAGCACTTGCCCACGAAAGGCAAAGGTCCCGAGTTCGAGTCTCGGTGCAGCACACAGTTTTAATCTGCCAGGAAGTTTCATATCAGCGCACACTCCGATGCAGGATGAAAATCTCATTTTGGGAACAGCGATTTTATCAACCATCTGTGGTGAAACTGGTCTTAGGCTTCTCCCCGGAGCGACGCCCAGTTCTCCAGTTGATTCGGACTTCTTCATCATGCTCCGCACGACAGGTGGAGAAAGAGTATCCTTCCGTAATCCTTTCAGCCGGCGATATGGACGAAGTGCAGCTGCAGTATTGCTATTGTTTTGATAATAGTGCTTCACCAATAATGCCCCGCTCCTTTTGTCCAAGCTCGTGTTGACACGTCAACAAGTGCAATGCGACTGCTCAGATGTATGGGGTTATGAATCACGATGACTGATCACGGCATATGGTGGCCATTATTGGAACAGAACGGTTGCGTTATGACGCATCGAAATCACACACCCCACACTCTGCTCATTAATGTTGCCAACGTGTTAAATAGGGAAAATTTAATTATATCCACCAGGTACATCGCACATCCAACCTTGGCGCCTGGTGGCCCGTTAGGTGAGGATTTTAACATGAAGTTAAACTTTAGTGGCCTCTCCGATCACCTGACCTCTCTACCTATGGAGCAAGTTGCAGGGTCAGGGGTCTTCAAACAATGGCCATACACTGGCAGAGCTGCAGCAGGGTAATGAAGGCGATGCTGCAGATATTCCAAAATAGACCTGCGACGCGCGTCTCACAGTTTGATAAATCGTGCACAGCGCTATATCTGCGTCATCGGTTGCTATTTCTGAAGTCTTCTGGAAAGAGCAGTCTCCCTGTTTATTAATCACGATAACTTATTTGGTATCAGACCTACATTTTCTGCGCTAACTGTATTGTGGCATTCTTTTCAGTTATTCAGGGGAGAAAGAACTAATTCTGCAATATGTTTGTTCCCAGAAACGGCAGCATTGCTCACGAGTAGCTTTAGAAAATTAGTCTTTCACTTGCTGCGAACAGTAGTGGTATCGATGCAGTTGCTTGGGGAACGCAGAGACTGCCGGTCACTAACTTCACACTACTCTGACGGGTGCGATGAGCTTACCACATTTCAGATAGATGATCATTATTTTTTCGACCAATAATAATCATCTGAAAACTGGCAGTCATTTGAAGGTCAGCGAGAAACTGTCATCTCATTTAAATTCACAGACCTCTCAAACAATAAATGCATTGAAAATTGTTGGGCGGTTGTTAGCCTAAATACTAGTACGAGGGTGATTCAAATGAAAAGTTTATAAAGTGAAATTCCTAAAAGTTGAACCACCAGTTTTGCTGTTGGCAAGAGGTATCGTTGTTTCGACAAATAACTAACACTAGGCAGACTGTTGTTGCGTCACAAAAATAGTGTCAGTGCAAATAGTGCTCCCCTATTATCGACTTCCATCGCGCTGAAGCAACAATATGTGACACATTTGTAAGTAGTGAGGCTGTTAAACCTGTGGAATTTAAAGTCAGAATGAAAGCACAGCACGGCGATTCTTGCGTGTCCCTGCACCAAGTGTACACTTTTCAAAGCAGTGTAACCTGTGTGGCAGTTGCCTAACGCATGGGCCAAGCACATCCCGTGATGACGAACGAAAACACTGTCAAGATTTTACTTATTGGTGTTGGTTCAGAGAAGGCTGACAGATCATAGAGTTGGTGGCTGTGTGGAACGTCTGTGTGGATTCTAGTTGAAACGTAATGGATATCTGCACAGAACTGTTACATGAGATGAAATCTGGAGTCACTGTAGCCAACCGTAAACGAACAGATACAGCAACCATTGGCGCCGTAGCTCTTCGCCAAAACCAGAAGAGTTCCGCACTCAACCATCGGCCGGAAAATTATGCACATTCTCTTCTGGGATACAAAAGGACTAATTTTGGAGCTTTGCATGGAAAGAGGATTTTCACTGACTAGTAATTCGTACTCAAATCTACTATGAAGTAACTTCATCCTCCGCCGGCCGCTGGTGGCCGAGCGGTTCTGGCGCTACAGTCTGGAACCGCGCGACCGCTACGGTCGCAGGTTCGAATCCTGCCTCGGGCATGGATGTGTGTGTTGTCCTTAGGTTAGTTAGATTTAAGTAGTTCTAAGTTCTAGGGGACTTATGACCTCAGCAGTTGAGTCCCATAGTGCTCAGCGCCATTCGAACCATTTAACTTCATCCTCCAATCATGTACAGAGGACGAGGACTTCTGACTGAGGTGTTTCGTTGTAACTAGTTACTGCTCGTCCCCGTGCGGTCCGTTCAGACGTAGCAGCAACACGGGATATGAGGTCTGAATGTCTGGAAAACCCACGTTACTCACCAGAACTCGCCTCGAGTGACTTCCGTCTTCCGTGTGTTCGGACGGCTGAAAGAAGCGCTGGGAGGCGGGCGTTTCAAAAGCGATGCGGAGGTGGAAAACGAGGCGTACAAGTGATTGCATTCACAAAGAAAAATTCTTCTCGTGAGGCATCCACGCACTTACGATGTAGTGGGAGGCGTGTGCTACACATCATGGTGACTGCTTCGAAAAATATTTATCAGCAATTTTTCATTTACATAGCAGCTTTTCAGCTGAATGAACCTTTTATAAAAATGTGTACACATTTGCGAGCAACTCGCTCGAGAGCGACTGATGTGCCCTCTGGCAATAAACTGACACTAAGAGCCCCCCATAAGCACTGCGAGGGGCACACTTACCGCGAGTTCACACGCTCTTACGAGCAAGTAATAGCCATTTCCTTCAACGCCGTGTGGCGTTAATGAATACCGCTGCTTACGTGTGACAAAATGCTTCGGCACGCGGGACCAGCTTTGTGGCCTCGCAGTGAAGCTGTCACGCGGTGTTTTACTTGTGGCAGGCTACAGTGTTTAGCGGTCTAGGAGCGCTCTGTGGGTGGAGCAGCAACGTTTAATGGGGCGCATACCGTCTTCTGTTGCCCACATCAGCAGTGAAGGTGTTCCGGAGCTCTAACCGAACATGACACCGTGACCAGACCGTACAGCCCCATGAATTCTCTTTATATTCAGACACTGTTCGTGTAACGCTACCAGGTCATCGAGTATGGTTGACATTTGCAGAACAGATGATTGTGGTTCACTATTCTAATTAATAACTATGACCGTCGCCTAAATGCGAATTTAGCTAATGTGCATTCTACACAGCCGCCTTAATTCTTCAGATGAAAAGTAGTTGACTGTCTTCCTTTCTGTTTAGATTGTGAGCCCGCAATATTTTTCCTCCTTACATGTAGTATTGTATCAGTTCGTTTGCGTACTTTATTCGATATCGCGATTGATGATGGGTGACAGTATAATTTATTATTGTTTTTTGGTTGGTACTGGGTAGTACGACGCACTACCATTTTTCTGTAGTGTTGCGTGCCTGGGAATTAATTTGACCTGGAATCAGACAGCAGTGAGTGGTGACTGTTACGCATTCCCTAGGAGACGGGGATCGGCACAAAGGCAGTTCACAAAAGTGGATGTGACGTTTTCCACCTAGAGGGATGGTGTTAATACTCCATAGAGAACAGTGTGCAGGCAGCGGCCTTACGTCTTAAAGGCCGGTCTCACTGTGGCGGGGCCGGTGAATTTAGGCTAGACGCACTCCTGCCACTAAGAAACAGTCGGAGGCTGGCAGCTTAGGGTGGAGAGTGACAACATCTTAACACGAGAAAAAGGCGTCCTTTTAGTACGGAGGAACGGCGGACGTGAGTTAACCTTCTGCCGATCTTCTCACGAGAAACGGCGAGCGACGATTACCGCCAAAAAGCAGAGAAGTGAATTTGATTAGCAGTGTCGTTAGCCGTAGGTGGAGATTTGAAATGTTCTAGAACAGTGTTCTTTACGGAGTACGAACTGCTGGCAGCTTCATGACCCTTGTAGTGGGAAGCATTATTTTGTGACGGACATGAGGATTAATTGCAGGTAGAGAAGAACATGCGGATGTTGGCGGGCCCTCCTGGAAACCGGCATATGGCGTGAAAGGACTCACCCGCGTGTGTTGAAAGAGGACAGAGCACGCAGGTCACCGACAAGAGCGATAGTGAAGAGTCACACTGTCTCGCCATTAGGAGATGTTTAAGTCGTTTCTCTGTAAGCAGTGCGGCGATTCTTTGCTTCTCTGTTGACACCGAGGCACACCGAAGTGCTCTTTTACGAATGAATTCTTGCGTTGAGATTTGCTTCTGGCTTACGAGCAAACAGAAATCTCGACTCGTGTTCTGTGCCGTACTGAGGTAGTTCCAGCTCTAGCAGTTTTTGGACGCTCTATTACGTCCACTGAGTAGACAGAATTTATAGGTATGCAACGTAAATCCTCTGCACGGAGATCGACGACACCGAGTGGATCAGCGCTGCAGCACCACGTCAACCCGCCTCGTAATCGATGACAGCTCGTGGGCTTGAGGTTAGCGTTGCTGACTTTCGATCTCGGTGCATCGGGTTCGATTCTCAGCCATGTCGGTGATTTTATCCACTTGGCACTGTATGTATGCGGGTCTTGTCCTCATCATAACTCCATCATCGAAACGCAAGCCGCCGAAGTGGCGTCAAATAAAAAGACTTGGTACAAACTAAGAGATTGGGGGGGGGGGGGGATCACCAATGAGTAACGCTCCACAGTTGTTTTCCAACGGCTTTTTTGACCTCCCTCGTCGCAATGCGGCGGTTGAAAGAGTAGCCAAGGATCGCCCGGGCGCCAGCCGTATCAGTGAAAGCTGGCGATTAATAATGACAACAGTGTGAGCCACCGGACGAAGACACCTAAGAGCCACAGGATTAAAAGCGTACTAAAATTGCCTGTGAGCTGCTATATGCAGACCTGTTAACAAAAATGCATTACTTAGTAGCTAAAATACTCCACACTTATACTGGTTGCAATAATGTCAGCAGGTGTTGGACGTTAAGATTCTCCCACAAATACTCCTCTCGCATATCGTTAGAGCTCCAACAACACAATGTTATTGATGACAGATCACAAATCAGAAGGCTAATGGTTATGTAAGGAACGATAGCAGTCTACCCGCATAGAGATATTTTATAATGTCTACCGTAAAAGGATAACAAGGCTCTAAGACAAGTTTTCAGTAGCTTGTGTCATGTTTACCACCGTGATAGTGCTCATTAAAAAAAATCGTTATTGCAACGTATGTAGTGTTACAATACGATCGACATACACTATGTGATCAAAAGTAGCCGGACACCTGGCTGAAAAGGACTTACAAGTTCGTGGCGCCCTCCGTCGGTAATGCTGGAATTCAATATCGTATTGGCCCACCCTTAGCCTTGATGATAGCATTCACTCTCGCAGGCATACGTTCAATCAGGTGCAGATTTCTTGTGGAGTGGCAGCCCATTCTGCCCTGAGTGCTGCACTGAGGAGAGGTATCGATGTCGGTCGATGAGGTCTGGCACGAAGTCGGCGTTCCAAAACATCCCAAAGATGTTCTATAGGATTCAAGCCATGGCTCTGTGCAGGGCAGTCCATTACAGGGATGTTATGGTCGTGTAACCACTCCGCCACAGGCCGTGCATTGTGAACAGGTGCTCCATCGTGTTGAAAGATGAAAGATGGAATCGCCATCCCCGAATTGCTCTTCAAGAGTGGGAAGGAAGAAGGTGCTCAAAACATCAATGTAGGCCTGTGCTGTGCCAGTGCCACGTAAAACAACAAGGTGTGCAAGCCCCCTCCATGAAAAACGCGACCACACCGTAACACCACCGCCTCTGAATTTTACTGTTGGCACTACACACGCTGGCAGATGACGTTCACTGGGCATTGGCCACACCCACACCTTGCCATCGGATCGAAACATTGTATATCGGGATTCGTCACTCAACACAACATTTTTCCACTGTTCACTAGTTCAATGGTTACGCTCATTGCACCAAGCGAGGCGTCGTGTGGCATTTACTGGCGTGATGTGTGGCTTATGAGCAGCCGCTTGACCATGAAATCCAAGCTTTCTCACCTCCCGCTTACCTGTCAAAGTACTTGCAGTGGATCCTAATGTAGTTTGGAATTGCTGTGTGATGGTCTGGATAAATGTCTGCCTGTTACGCATTACGACCCTCTTCAACTGTCGGCAGTCTCTGTCAGTCAACAGACGATGTCAGACTGTACGCTTTTGTACTGTACGTGTCCCTTCACGTTTCCACTTCACTATCGCATCGGAAACAGTGGACCTAAGGATGTTTAGGAGTGTGGAAATATCGCGTACAGATGCAAGACACAAGCGACACCGAGTCACCTGACTACATTCGAAGTCCGTGATTTCCGCGGAGTTTCCCGTTCTGGTCTCTCACGTTTGACTACTGAGTTCGCTGATATAGAGTACTTGGCTGTAGGTGGCAGTACAATGCACCTGATATGAAAAACATATGATTTTGGGTGGTTCGTATGCTTTTGATCACATAGTGTATCACAAGACAGACTCATCCACTGTTTCCTATGAGGAAGAAAAAAGACCAATGATCGACCAATATGTTTGCCGATTGCTGACCATCTTCGTAGCAGTGACCCTTTTGTCACTGTGCCATACTGTTTGATAAACCAATGTATGTCCTGACACTCTTTTTTAGGTACGGTACTGAGATATTGTTTGCTACCATTACCGAACAGTCCATTAAAAACACAGTCTTCCCAACATGTGCACATACAGCTAAAATGTATTAAAAATATAGAATTTTAGGAGTCATAATCAGAAAAGGCATCACAATCAGTTCCATAGGAGCATTAGTCACCGCTGTCGACAATCTGCGGCAATTTTAATAGGTCTCATCTGCAGACACGTCCTACACGAATCAGGAAGGCATAATTTATTCAGTATCGCAACCAACCAGACCCTCTAGAGTACACGCGTAGTCGTCCTTTGCATTCTCAGGATTACTTTCACTAGAATTTTCCGTACTGATTTTGCTTTCATTGGTCATCTGGATGTGTAACATAGAACACCGCCAAGATACAGACCGCAATACTATTGTCAGGACCCCGTTTGGTGTTTTGTGTAACTGTTTGTCATTCGAGTCTTGTGGGGAAGGACATGCATCCACCCAGTCATATCTACATTAATTCCAACTATGGCAGTGTGTTGATCCTATGTCAGTCTTACGTCTTTTATTCATGTGTCATTTCGCTATTATTGTGTTGGTAAACCCCTCGAATGCACATTTCCACTTTAAATAATTAGAAATATCAAAAGATTTAAATTTATCAGTGTAATCCGTGATTTACGTAATGGGAAAATAATCTGGTCGCAGACGTTGACATTAGAGGAAGTTTCTTGTTTTAAATCTACGGGAATACGGAGGAATCATAGTTTAAAATAAGCAATGAATGAGTACAAAAAAGAGAGAAACGAATGGTACAGTTGCTACTGCAAACAGAACACGACGGCGAAGAAAGCACCCAACAGCCAGCACCCTAGCACTTCGGGCGCCCTTCCCTTTGGCCGCCTGCCCTCTTTGTGGTCGGCCTTTGTCCGGCACCCGCTCTGGCTGTGCAACTTTGAGAGCCCACCACGTCTCTCTCTCTCTCTCTCTCTCTTCTGTTAGCTGCAAACACCGAGCCATGAGATGGAACACTCTTTCCTTTACAAATCGGGCACCCTCATTCCCGATCATTTTACGTCAATCAACGTTCATTTAAAAGGAGTAAAGTACGAGTGGACGTTCCTAGTGCGAAGGCAATCCCGCACACATCTAAGACTTGTATGACTGTGTATTGGAGTCTATAGAAGTATTCGGATTTTTCTTTTTCATTGTCGCCATCAAATGTTAGTGATCATACAGCTTGCAAACACACTACCGAGTGCTGTCTATTTGTAATCCGATAGCACCTTAGTCATCAAGTTTAAGCATTGGGAAGAACATTCTTCCCTTCAGCTGTCATGATAAAGCCTGACGGAAATTCATATACTGTATTAATGAAAACATATATGTGAACCGAAACCACAGCTCCTAAATTCTACAGTTTAACCCATTTACTGTGTGCATAGTGCTGCTGCACTGTTATGCATTAATGTATTACGCTAAATATCACCAAAGCATACACCAACCTATATGCAGGCTAGTCAAATACGAGAGGCGATAAATAAAAGTGTGAATTCTGCTCCATATTTGTCTCCTCCCATTTTAATGAGAGTATGTCTGTACAATGAAACTGTTTAAACTTGCAGTGCATCCAGCCAAACAATTTATTGTTTAGTTTATTAATTAATCATATCAGGCACGTTAATATATATTTTCCGTTGTTTGTAGTGTGATTATACCCACAACTTGTATCAAAGTATGGGAACTGCTATTAAAAATAAAATAAGCAAATGCTTAACATGTGTCACATACAGATTTTGGTTGTGCATCTGTAACAGAACAATTTTTGTTACACATTGAATATAATTATTGGGCTCATTTCAACAAATTTTAAATATGTGTTTCGGATATGACGTCTCACTAAATTCAAGAAGCCGATCCGCTACATCTGGAGACACGAAAAGCAAAAGAAATCTGTAAGTGAAAGGTTGCGCAGACTTCGTACACTGATGAAATTTATTAGTAACACTTTCACTGCCTACGACGTTTTGAGACTTAATTTGCAACATGTAATGCTGCATTTGCCAATGACGTTACAATGTGTCGGTTATACAATACAATTAGTTAGGTGTCTTTAGTAATCAGCAGCAGAAATTTGGTCATCAAATTTTCCAAATTGTGTTTTTTTGTGGTATACAGATTAACATGATACACTCATTAGAGGTAGATGTTCATTCTCCTGTTACTGTCCGCTAGCTGACCATTGTGGTCAAGCATTTTAAAATCTCCGCTATGCAGAAACGTTCTTTCGACCTGCCTGAAAAGTCTTCTACAGATTTTCCATGGGCAGTGTATCTCTATCTCTCACTGAAGAGACAAAGAAACTGGTGCACCTGGAAAATATTGTGTATGGACCCCGCGAGCTCGCAGAAGTGCCGCAGCACGACATGGCTTCCACTCATGTCCGAAGTAATGCTGGAGGGAAGAGACGGTATGAATCCTGCAGGGCTGTCCATAAATCCATAAGAGTACGAGGGGTGGAGATCTCTTCAGAAGAGCACGTTGCCCAGCATCCCAGATATGGTAATATTGTTAATGTCTGGGGAGTTTGGTGGCCAGCGGAAGTATTTAAACTCAGAAGAGCGTTCCTGGAGCCACTCTGTAGCAATTCTGGACGTGTGGGGTGTCGCATTGTCCTTCTGGAATTGTTGAAGTCCGTTGGAATGCACAGTGGACATGAATGGATGAAGGTTATCAGACAGGATACTTACGCACGTGTCACCTGTCAGAGTCTTATCTAGACGTATCAAGATTTCCGTATCACTCCAATTGCACACGTCCCACACCACTGCAGAGATTCCACCAGTTTGAACAGTATCCTGCTGACATTCAGGGCCCGTGGAGTCATGAAGTTGTCTCCATACCCGTGTAGTCCATCCGCTCGGTACAATTTGAAACCAGACTCGTCTCACCAGGCAATATGTTTCCAGTCATCAATAGTCTAATGTTGCTGTTAACGGGCCCATGCGAGGCGTAAAGCTTTGTGTTGTGCAGTCATCAAGGGTACACGAACGGGCGTTCGGCTCCGAAAGCCCACATCGATGATGTTTCGTTGAATGGTTCGCATGCTGACACTTGTTGCCGGCCTGGTATTAAAATCAGCAGCAGTTTGCCGAAGGGTCGCACTTCTGTCACGTTGAACGATTCTCTTCAGTCGTCGTTGGTCCCGTTCTTGCAAGATCTTTTTCCGGCCGTAGCGATGTCGGAGATTTGATCTTTTACCGAATTCCTGATATTCACGGTACACTCGTGATATAGTCAAATGTTCAAATGTGTGTGAAATCTTATGGGACTTAACTGCTAAGGTCATCAGTCCCTAATCTTACACACTACTTAACCGAAATTATCCTAAGGACAAACACACACACACACACACACTTATGCCCGAGGGAGGACTCGAACCTCCGCCGGGATCAGCCGCACATCCATGACTGCAGCGCCCTAGACGTGATATAGTCGTACGGAGAAATCCCCACCTCGTCGCTAGCTCGGTGATGCTGTGTCCCATCGCTCGTGCGCCGACTATAACACCACTTTCTAACTCACTTAAATCTTGAAAACCTACCGTTATAGCAGCAGTAACCGATCTAACAACTGCGCCAGACACTTGTCTTACATAGGCGTTGCCGACCGCAGTGCAGTACCCTAATTGTTTACGTATCTCTGTATTTGAACACGCCTGCCTATACCATTTTCTTTGGCGCTTCGGAGTATTTTACCTCGGCGATCATATAAGGGGCAGTTTAATATTTCAAAAGTAATCGCCGTAAACGTTAATATACAGTACTGGCCCCCCTAAAATTGCTTTACCATGAAGAAATGCAGATGATAAACGGGTATTCACTGGACAAATACATTATACTAGAATCGACATGTGATTACATTTTCACGCAATTTGGGTACATAGATCCTGAGAAATCAGTACCCAGCACAACCACCTCTGGCCGTAATAACGGCATGGATACGCCTGGGCATTGAATCAAACAGAACTTGGATGGCGTGTACAGGTACAGCTCCCATGCAGCTTCAACACGATACCACAGTTCATCAAGAGTAGTGACTGGCGTATTGTGACGAGCCAGTTGCTCGGCCACCATTGACCAGACGTTTTCACTTGGTGAGAGATCTGGAGAATGTGCTGGCCAGGGCAGCAGTCGAACATTTTCTGTATCCAGAAAGGCTCGTACAGGACCTGCAACATGCAGTCGTGCATTATCCTGCTGAAATGTAGGGTTTCGCAGGGACTGAATGAAGAATAGAGCCACGCGTACACATCTGTAATGCAACGTCCACTGCTCAAAGTGCCGTCAATGCGAACAAGAGGTGACCGAGACGTGTAACCAATGGCACCCCATACCATCACGCCGGGTAATACGCCAGTATGGCGATGACGAATAGACGCTTCCAATGTGTGTTCATCGCGATGTCGCCAAACACGGATGCGACCGTCATGATGCTGTAAACAGAACCTGGATTCATCCGAAAAAATGACGTTTTGCCATTCGTCCACCCAGGTTCGTCGTTGAGTACACCATCGCAGGCGCTCCTGTCTGTGATGCAAGGTCAAGGGTAGCCGCAACCATGGTCTCCGAGCTGATAGTCCATGCAGCTGCAAACGTCGTCGAACTGTTCGTGCCGATGGTTGTTGTCTTGCAAACGTCCCCATCTGTTGACTCAGGGATCGAGACGTGGCTGCACGATCCGTTACAGCCATGCGGATAAGACGCCTGTCATTTCGACTGCTAGCGATACGACGCCGTTGGGATCCAGCACGGCGGTCCGTATTACCCTCCTTAACCCACCGATTCCATATTCTGCTAACAGTCATTGGATCTCGACCAACGCGAGCAGCAATGTCGCGATACGATAAACCGCAGTCACGACAGGCTACAATCCGACCTTTATGAAAGTCGGAAAAATGATGGCACGCATTTCTCCTCCTTACACGAGGCATCACAAGGACGTTTCACCAGGCAACGCCGGTCAACTGCTGTTTGTGAATGAGAAATCGGTCGGAAACTTTCATGATGTCAGCACGTTATAGGTGTCGGCACCGGTGCCAACCTTGTGTGAATGATTTCGCGTCTGGACCACGTCATCTTCGTGGTGTAGCAATTTTAATGGCCAGTAGTGTCTTTATTTCAATGTGAGACAAGATGGTCAGTGCCTTCATGGAATAATGTTTGCGGTTGCCTACGGAACCATGATTGTACATTGGCGTGCACCTCTTCGTCTGAAGCAAATCGACAGCCTATAGAAATCGCGCGGGGGGAGATCGGGATGGTACGGGGAATGTGTAAGGGCTTCCCAGTGAAACTGCTGTGGGGTATCCGGAACAATCTCCCAACAAAATGCCCACCAACATGTTGCCAAAGTTCTCTCGAGTATGGTGCAGGTGTTTCGCTGGGAAGCCCTTACACATCCTTCATACAGTCGCGATCTCTCCCCATGCGATTTCCACATTTTTGGAGTTCTGAAGAAAGAAATTCGCGGCCATCTTCTTCGGAAGAAGTGGCGAATGCCCTCCAGTACAACCGCGGATCCGTAGGAGGCAATCGCTATCATTTTTCTTGAAGAAGTTGATTGTCTTTTTCAGAGAGGGATAACTGTATTTACATTTATGGCGTTTAATTGTTAGATAATAAACAGTCTCTTAGCTTTTCCCATCTGTTTCGTTTTCATCTGATTGCTCGTATCCGCTTTTCAAGAAAAATCTAAAGAGCGCTTGGTTGTGTCGAACACATTCTCCAAGGAATGTAGAAGTCTGAAGCAACTTTGTGTTTGTCTTCCTGTAAATCCCTCACTGCAGAGTAATTAATATTAACCTCCTCTCTTGAAACTGAGGAGTTTTCTTTCTGGTTTTCTACTTCCATATGTTGCGTTAGAAATCACATATAATTAGTTTTACGCAGTCCGTATCAGATAAAAGTTACAGTTAATGCACTATGAATTACTTACAAGCTTAACAACTTGTTTCTCCATCAAGATAGAATGTAATGAAATGAACTTATTCTGTCGTAGATAGGAGCTGACAAATTTCTTCTAACCCGAACAGATTTCGTCTCTTTTCTAATCCTCACTGGTCTGCTGTAGCTATCCGCTTCATGTGTCTATACGTTCTTGATCTAAGCCTTATACATGTGTAATGGAAGACAGTGTTTGAAATCATATATTTTCTTTTACCTGGCGGTTCTTACGTTCTTTTCTATTTATTTATTGAAATATGAAATCGCACCAGTGCACACGCATAGATGTCAGTAGCTGCTGACTCATCTGGAGGGGGGGTTATAAAATCGGGACGAGCCACTCTGGAGAATTATATCTAATGAACCACCACAGCAGTTGTTCAACACTTTCCTCTTCTTAGAACATGCTAGCAAGTCTGCAAAAAAAAAAAAAGAAAAGGTCCAATATATATTACAAATCTTTTCGCCTACTGGTTATTTGCTGTTACACAGACATCCTCTTTTTCATTGTTGCAGAATCTGCACTGACTCATGTATCACACATGATCAAAACAGAGAGGCTCTCGTCAAAGTAGCGGATCGTGAGGAAAACTCGATACGCGAGGCAACTATCAAAAACAAACCTAAATCTGATATATATGTTACATCTTCCACTTAATGTTAATTCTTGAAACGTTTCGGCTTATGCATACCATTCACAAATACTCTTCCATTCTTCTCTTCTCTCCTGCAGGAATTTGTTGTCCATGTTTCCCTTTCAGACATCATTTCTGTGTCAGACATCACGATACCTATGAATGCAGCTACGTTGTGTTTCCTAAGACATGGTTTTTCTCATTCAGTGTTGCAGGATCTGCAGATAGCTAGAGAGAGCAGTTACTGCCACAAACACAGCCGATCAGTCATCTTGCAACCCAGACGAGTAGCGTACAAGCCAGAAAGCAGCTGTCCGACCAAGCAGCTGTTGAAAGACTGCAGTGATCGAAGTCTCTTTGTAGTCTGAACTTCATCGAGTAACCTAGTGACAATACTGCATTAGAAAAACTGGTAAACCAGCATGAAAACGCACTAAATTGGAAGCGACCAGTGATCGTGAATGGGTTGATGTTGAGTCTGCATTTAGCAGTAAAACAAGTACAGCTGAGATAGCTATTAGGGTTAGGTTTAAGGACCCTATTCCTTGGATGCCTATTATTGTGGTTCTGAGAAGAGATTTCATCTAATTAACCATCCTTTTAAAATTATGTTTTCACTGGGTTGCTTGCTTCTCTTGTCCAAGTCAGGTGAAGAAAAGCAAATGTATTTTCATGCAGACAATGCGAGCTTGATTCCTTCTGAAATAGTGAATATTTGTACTCAACTTATGTTACTGATCAACAGTTAAAAGTACTTTTGGAGAGAGATATCCAATTGGGTCTTGAATGATACAATTCAGTTGCGAGTTAATGTAAGTGAAAATGAAGGAATTTATACAGGACTATAGACGAAACTGTCAAAAGGGGTAGCAGATAAGTACACAGTAATAAATTTTTCACTCACATAAAACTGCCAGTTTTGAGTGGTCAATGTTAGCAAGTTTATATCCTGTAAATAAGAATGCAGTCCGTCAGTTTAATTTACCATTTCCCCGATGCAAGTAAATTAAACTTTACCAACATACTGTTACCTAGGAGGTGAAACTCGATCAAATTTTCGAGAAACAGAAAGAAAGCATATCTGTAAGCGCCTATGGTAAGCAGTCCTCTAATTATGAATGGATGGTCATATTTTACAAAAGAGATGAGAAAGAAGTTTGGGTTGTATTGCTACATATCATAAAGCAATGTCGCAAGAAACGTAAATCTATTGATGCTGTAAGTAGCTAATATAGATCTATATCACTTCTATTACTTGAACTTTTTGAGATCAGAACCCAGCATCACTGCTTGTCGCTATCCAGTTGTAGAATGTGAACGCTGTCTACACCATTTTCATTGCAAAAGTTAGAGACTGCGCAAAGTTCAAACCAGTCAATGGGGTGACGCATAGAGGAAAGAACGTGTTTGTAAAATTTGCCAAATTCAGCATATTGTAATCTATGCTGATATGGGATGCATTTTAGAACCCATTGCTACTTGCAGCCGTAGAAGTGACTCTGGTCCATACTCTGATCAGGTACATTTGCATATAACACTCAGTATTGCCTTCTAATTACACGGTGGCTATGACCAGCGAGCCGGTCGCTGTGGCAGAAGGGTTCTAGGCGCTTCAGTCTGGCACCGAGCTGCTTCAACGGTTGCAGTTTCGAATCCTGCCTCGGGCATGGATGCGTGTGATGTCCTTAGGTTAGTTAGGTTTAAGTAGTTCTAAGTTCTAGGGGACTGATGACCTCAGATGTTAAGTCCCATAGTGCTCAGAGCCATTTGAACCATTTTTTTATGACCAGCGATACTCAAACTTTAAATTGCGCGGAGACAGCGGCTGCATGAAATGGATCACGGAACAGTTCTATGAACTCGCTGAGATTGTGAAAGACTTTTGATCGTGAAATAAAAGTTGGAAATATCTCCCTAAGAAGAATTAGCCACATTTGCTGGAAACCGTTTGAGGAAGGCAGTATTAAACATAGTGATCAGTGCCATTTCCCCAGAGCGTACTCAGGCGAAGCACATCCCAGTTGCAATGCAACTACAGACCCCACTATGCAGTCCCCAACGTATTCCACAATCTGAGTATTTCCGGTCAAAAGACATCAGCTGGTGACGAAGAAATTAAATGAAATGCAGATTGCATTTCTCTTCTGCCATCTAATATTGAAAAATACTGTGGTGTCACCGTCAGACACCACACTTGCTAGGTGGTATCCTTTAAATCGGCCGCAGTCGTTTGTATACGTCGGACCTGCGTGTCGCCACTATCAGTGATTGCAGACCGAGCGCTGCCACACGGCAGCTCTAGTCTAGAGAGACTCCCTAGCACTCGCCCCAGTTGGACAGTCGACTTTGCTAGCGATGGTTCACTGTCTACATACGCTCTCATTTGCCGAGACGACAGTTTAGCATAGCCTTCAGCTACGTCATTTGCTACGACCTAGCAAGGCGCCATATTCAGTTACTATGAACGTATTCTGAACAGATAATATTGTGAATCATGTACCGTCAAGAGCGACGTTCATCATTAATGGACTAAAGTTAAGTATCAAACTAATTACGTCCGCTTTCAGAATTCTAATTCCTTGTCATGTTCCAGACCTCACGTCAGTGTAGTTCTTCCCTCTTCACGCCAGCCTGCGTGAGCTAAAACGCGTGCATTTCGGCCTCCATTCGTAACACGGTTTTGGCTCTTCTGCCAACACAACAAATACAAATCTTTTACAAAAAGTGTTGCGGTACTGCAGTAACAGAGGAACTGCAATATGAATTTCTGATTGATCGATTTGCTAAATTTGTTGACGTATCCACTCAAAAAGTGTGCATTTTACCTGAAATCACATGGACTCAAGATAATAAGGAAATATTTCCCCAATATCGAGAGCTTAACCTAGGGAATCAGAAAGAAATTTTTTCCTGTGTGTGAATAACAAATCGATTTTACTGGACAGTCACCTGTCCTCAGTCTAAAAGTTTGACAGCCTAAATAACAGCCGACCGGGATGGCTGAGCGATTCTAGGCGCTACAGTGTGGAGCCGCGCGACCGCTACGGTCGCAGGTTCGAATCCTGCCTCGGGCATGGGTGTGTGTGATGTCCTTAGGTTAGTTAGGTTTAAGTAGTTCTAAGTCTAGGGGTCTGATGACCTCAGAAGTTAAGTCCCATAGTGCTCAGAGCCATTTTTGGACCGAAATAACAGGCGAAACGATAGTAGATATAGAAGCCAAATATCAAATACCGTGCAGCGAATGTATATTCAACTGTCAAGTACTTGGAGGCTATTCTAATTTACATTTAAAAACAGACGTGGCACACCTTGCTGACATGTACGGAAACTTTCGCGGCCTTTGCCTTAAAACATATGAACTGGGTTCTCCGTAATATTACATTACTTTGCCGGGCATGGGGTGGGATGCTCTACTCAAAATTACTGAAGCAGAATTACAGTTTATAACCAATATCAAAAAACTCTAGTTTGTTAAAAGAGGTAGTAGAGCCGGCACTGTCCATTGTTCTTGCACATACGCGGTATCCAGCAACAGATCCGTGGCCGGTAACAATGACAAAATGGACAAATCTTACTTCTTATACCTTGATGTCAGTAATCTGTACAACTGGGAAACATGGCAGCACCTTCCACTGTCAAACTTTGTATGGATTTCTCCATAGAGTGTTGAAACCTTTCAAGTGGGAAACATACCAGACGATGTCAACGTAAGGTACTGTGGATCTCGACTATTCAGATGGCACTAAGGAATTTCATTCAGGTATTCTCATATGTCTGGAAAAAATGTCACCACCATCCGATAGTATGAAACCCGTAACGCTAATTTTGACCGTACATGATACGGAAACGTAAGTTATTAATTACAGAAATGGATTTTCGCAAGTTTTATCGAGTTTTACAATTTACGTGAGGTTCGTGGATAAGATTCATCCTGCCTCGGGCATGGATGTTTGTGATGTCCTTAGGTTAGTTAGGTTTAACTAGTTCTCAGTTCTAGGGGACTAATGACCTCAGCAGTTGAGTCCCATAGTGCTCAGAGCCATTCGATAAGATTCAAGCACAACAGTGCTTTGTGTGAATACCTAAGGGACCAAACTGCTGAGGTCATCAGTCCCTAGACTTATATATTTCTTAAACTAATTTATGCTAAGAACAACACATACACACACCCATGTCCGAGGGAGGACTCGAGCCTCCAGCTGGAGGGGCCGCGCAATCCGTGACATAGCGCCTCAAACCACGCGGCCACTCTGCGCGGCCACAGATCTTTTCCAGTAGTTTGCAAAAATTACACGATTTATGTGGCAGATGCGAGACATTAGGCAACCCACCATCCTGGGAAGGCAGACATGGAGCAACTTCGTCAGTTGGCAAACCTAATTTTCAGGAAGGCGTAATTTTTAACTAAAGTTTAGGTGGCACTGATCTGAGCCACCTTAATGTAGCCTAGTATAAACCTACAGCAGTAAGAAGAAACCCTCTTTTTCGACTTTCATCACGCATACACGTTAAACAGGTTCCTGGAACAATATGTAAAACTGTGCTACACAGACACCAATAGCTTAATCTTTCAGATTGTAACCACAAACATGTACCAGGATATCAGGAACGATAACTGTACATTATTTGATACTTTCAGTTACTCTGGAAATAACTGCTACGATATTTCACTACTAAATAAAAAGGAGTTTTGATTAATGAAAGATGTACTGAGTGGTGCTTATCACAGAATGTGTCAGTCTACGAGCAAAATTGTATGCACTCGACATCGAGTCTGTACCCATAATGTGCCGAGCGTAGGGTATAGGACAGTCCTCTGCCAACAGGTTAACCATTGATGGTTACAGGTAGTGTGTGCAAGACTAAAAAGCAAAAACAAGATGTTGTTACTACTATTAAACAATACAAAATGAATTATCTGCAGAAGATTATAAACTTTTTATAGTTTCATATAAGGTGAATACATGGACTTGAGGTCAGTAGCATGAGAAAAAATTATGATCATGATGGTCACATTGTAACTGATGCGAATTCGCATACAGATTCTTGATTGACTCGATTAAACGCTTTGGAAATATGTTCACATTGAGTTCAGTTTATTTCACTTATGATGTATACTTCACCGATAAATCTGAAATTTGTGTAATTTAATTTATGGGCAAGAAATACCTATTGTAATCGCGCAGAAAGTGAATATGCGAAAAAAATATAAACCCAATGAAATTAAAAATAATGTACGATTTAGAGCTGAATATCCCTTGTCGTAGCTGTATTGTATTTAATAGGTTATGCTGAATGGTGTATGTAAATCTGTACAGTCAGCAAGCACGTAATTGTTTACATTGAAACATCTACGAGCTCTTATTGAATTAATGGATTTAGAATTGTATTACTTATTGCTCCTCTATTTTTTAGGATCACAGCATTTTGCTGTATTCATCTAATTGTTGACGCTCGCAAATAATGCGATAGGAATAACCTTCAGAAGAAGGGCACTCATTGCCCGAAATTGGCAAAGAAATTGCTTTTCTTTTGTGCAACTGGTTGCTTTTTATTTCGTGTTAATCAACTGATTACCAATGACAGTTCCGCCAATGCACTGACGTTTTACGCCTTGTGTACGCGACATAACCGCTCTCTGCACATGTGGATATCGCTATCCCATGACTTTTGTCATCTCGGTGTGCGTCGGGGAGGTGCCTGCTGTCCACATTCATTCTACGGGCAGAGCTGCAGTCATCGGCCTTGTATCCTGAGTTATGCCACACTTGTGACACCTCATTCTCAGTTCGAATACCCGAAAGAGTGGTAGACATGCTGCCAAAGAGGAGTCGTTAAGTTTCAGCAGCTCGTTTATGTCGTCGTCATGCATGGCCAAAAGACAACGGTGACATTGTGCACCACTGAGTTCACACGTGACTGTTTGCGTTTCGGATTTGAACACTGAGGACCTTGTAACTGAGCGATCATTTCGCAGTAGCTTTTGCCGTTATTTTCATGACAACTAAAAAGTTATGTGACTTGCGGCCCCATGAATCAGAACTGTTGGAGCAGTCTGTACATCTCAGCATCGAAGTAAGCTCTAATTGAAGTGTGATATCACGGGCGATGAAACGGTGCTGAAACCGTGCTGTGTAATTTTCCCTTAGTTCTGCTTTCATTTCGGAGCTAGGCAAAGGCAGTAGCACTGGACAGAAGCCTTTGACCGTGGTGTCAATCCATGGGAGGCGATTGTATGTTTCCGGCCTTGTGGTAACCCTGGCCATCTTCTCCAAGAGCAATTCCTGTGCTTGCTGCTTGTTTCGGAACAACAAAAGCACTTAAGTGGTCATGTCCACATTGGTTGCAGCCATAGTGAAGCGGCGAAAGCAGTACTAGTATAAAAGCCAAATGGCACGAAAATTTTGTAAATTACTAACTACTTGGAATTTTCATAAACTTCAGGCTCGTATAACACTGTCGCCATTAACTGTACTAACCAGAATGAGGGCACACACGTAAACAATATTTCCAGGTAATACTAATAGATGACTTTTTAAATAAAAAAACACAAGTAATAAAATCTTCACAATTAGTATCCCCAAGGATGAATACCATAAATTTTGATCATACACGAGGTGTGGTATTCCTGATTCGGTTTTGAAAAGGAATTATAAGTCTCCGGGGTCACTTGTTCCTCGGTGGTAAGTGATGACTGAAATTATTCGAAGTCTATCGTCTATCACCGACGACAGTTACATGATGCCATCACAAAATCAAAGTAAAGCAGTGTAACATCCTAGGTATTGTCAGTGGAGGCGTTGGTTGCAGCTGCAACCGCTGCAGTTCATTGCAGCACCGCTGTGGTGATCCTCCTCGCATGGTGCTGCAGTCAGAATTGGCGGCTCTGTGGTTGGACTGCCACTTAATAACAGGCTTGGCCCATTGATGCTTGCTTTGTTCCAGTGGACATGTGATCGGTGGAGGCAAAAAATCCATTATATGTAGCGACGCCTGCGGTCATCCAAGCATCGTGTAGACAGAGCTGTAAGACACAGTTCTGCCCTTACTTTTCACTAACATTTAATCAAATAGAAGAGACAGTGAAAAACAACCCTTATGACAATAACAGTCTCAACATTACAATGAAGCTGAGATGGGGATTCAGACCTCAAGTGGAGGAGTTGTGAGTTCATGTTCTCGTTAATATATTCTAATGTGAAAATGGAACTTTTCGGACAATAAGTAAGTAAATATTTGTGAATAGTACGGGATAAATCGATTTTTAGAATTGTTAGGATTCTTGACACGATCTCACAATTAATTGGAACTACTTAGTGCTAAACAGCGTAAGTTAAAATATCGGGAAATTTTGCACAATAGGCTGCGACAAGAGACTGCGTCATTAAGAACAGTATCAGAACTGTTGTATTATATTTCGAAGGAACGACCGCCGCAATAAGGCATCGAAATAATTCGACAGAGGAAGTTGAAAATTTGTTTCGGACTGGCACTCGTGACCGAATCTCCCGCATAACGGAACGGTTCTCATCCACCTAGGTCCATATTCTCAACAGTGTCCTCGCTAGTAGCGTCCACTGTCCTTTCACCTGCTTGCTCGCTGCGAGTTCTGTATTCCCGCAAGAGGCTCGCACACCGGCACTGAAGTTAACAAGGCAATTCCTCACATACTAGCAATACGAAAATGTCTCTCACAAAATTTCGTGCTGCACATATTTCGAGCAGTAAAAAGACGTTAAAGACTGACGATGTAGCAACACTGTATTGTAGCTACCTCTGTCAGGATATCTACGTAGCGCTGTGCTAAAGTTTAAGCCTGGGAGGTGTTTTGAGTTAACATGCAGGAAGCTGAGGGTTCGAATCTAGATCGAGGTTCATTTGTTGTTATTTGCTAAAAGTAGTCTGTGTGGCACGCTATCTGACGTCTTAATCGTCACACAGTGCGTACAGTGGAACTTGCACAAACCGTCTACGGTTAAGTACTACGAAAACAGAAATGAAAATGCAATCGTTGTTTCACACCTCTCCATATATTAGATTCCAAACTTGTTTTGTGTGTACCCTCCCCCAACGGTCCCATCGAAATTATTTGCAAAGTGCGTTGCTAGCACTACTGGTGACGTCAGGCCTTAACGAAATGTAATGCACCTGAACGAGGCAAGAATAATGGTATTAACCGATGGGACCGTTGGGGTAGGGTACACACAAAACAAGTTCGGAATATGGTAGCTGTAGTGATGTGAAACAATTCGCGTCCACAACGATTGTCTTTTCTTTTCTGTGTTCGTAACCACAAACGTTTTGTAGGAGACCCAGTGTACCCATTGTATGACGATTACGACGCTAGATACCTTGCCACACAGACTACTTTTAGCGAATAAAAATAGATAAGCGTCGACCCAGAATCGAACCCTCAACCTCAAGCATTCTAATCGAAAACACTATCAAGCGCACAAACCGCACAGAGCTACAGAAATATCTTGACAGAAATAGTTACGATACTTGTGTTTACAGTGTTGCCAGATTGTCAATCGTTAACGTCCATTGACTGCCCGAAATATGCACGGGACGAAATTTTGTGACAGACATTTTTGTAATGCCGTTGTGTGAGGAATCGCGCTACGAATTTCGAATGAGTGAATTTTTCTGCACGTGTGTGTGTGTGTGTGTGTGTGTGTGTGTGTGTGTGTGTGCGAACGGGGTGTGTGTATGTGTGGTGTCTCATACATGTAGTAACTCTCTTATTGCGTTGTTGTTTGCTATTGTGTTCTTGAAACAGTTTTACAAACCAGTAGTCAACATAACAAAAGGAAAAGTAAGCGACGATTCATAGTATTCGCTACCCCTTATGGCTGATGAACAGTTAAAGAGAAATTTGTATGACATTGTTGGCAGAGACCCCCAAAGGGTCGTTCAGCCTACTTGCGAACAGTGACCTTTCCTTCGCAAAGTTTGAGTGCGTGTCTGGAATGGATCTATCCATTGTCGATGAGTGCGTGAAATGTCACGTTTCTGTTATTATGGGGAACGCAGCATATGGAGGGGGGAAGGCAGGTGTTGGCGCGTTCTCCAGTTTGTCTCATGCAGCACCTGGTGGGTCAGCAAGCTTAACATTCGCATCCGAGGGGCGCATGACATTCGACAGTGTCACGTGCCCTCGTTCCAGCAAGTGCGGTGATTTATTTATTTAAACGTCAAGTTCCGTAGGACCAAACTGAGGAGCAAATCTCCAAGGTCTTGGAACGTGTCAGTACAATTGCAACATAAGAGTAATAACAGATAAATATAAAATATTTATAAACCCGAAAAAAGTCAATCCATAAGTTTAAGTAAACGCAATCAACAATACAGCAGGAATCAGCTTAATTTTTCAAGGAACTCCCTGACAGCATAGAAGGAGTGACCCATGGGGAAACTCCTCATTTTCGATTTGAAAGATCGTGGATTACTGCTAAGATTTTTGAATTCGAGTGGTATCTTATTGAAAATGGATGCAGCAGTATACTGCACACCTTTTTGCACAAGAGTTAAGGAAGTCCGATTCAAATGCCGGTTTGATTTCTGCCGAGTATTAACTGAATGAAAACTGCTTATTCTTGGGACCAAGCTAATACTCTTAACAATAAATGACAGTAAGGAATATATATATTGAGAGGCCAATGTCAAAATAACCAGCCCCTGAACAAGGGTCGACAAGGGGTTCGTGAACTTACAGCACTTATTGCCCGAAACTGAAATTGCCAAAAATATCCTTTTATAATGGGAAGAGTTACCCTAAAGTATAATACCATATGACATAAGCAAATGAAAATAAACGAAGTAAACTAATTTTAGTGTCAAACGATCACTCACTTCAGATATCGTTCGAATAGTAAAAATGGCAGCATTAAGTCTTTGAACAAGATCCTGAATGTGGGCTTTTCGCGACAGTTTACTATCTGTCTGAACACCTAGAAATTTGAACTGCTGAGTTTCACTAATCATATGCCAAACGTGAAACTAAAACATCAGGTTTTGTTGAATTGTGTATTAGAAACTGTAAAAATTGAGTTTTACTGTGATTTAGCGTTAGTTTATATTCTACAAGCCATGAACTTAGGTCATGAACTGCACTATTTGAAATCGAGCCAATGTTGCACAGATTATTCTTTAGTGCCAAGCTAGTATCATCAGCAAACATATTTTAGAGTTCATGTTATCCTAGAAGGCATATCATTTATATAAATAAGGAACAGAACTGGCTGCAACACTGACCCCTGGGGCACCCCCCACTTGAACGTACCCCACTCAGACCCCACATCACAGCCGTTATCAACATTGTTAATAATGACCTTTTGCTGTCTGTTGCTAAAGTAAGATGTGAACCAATTGTGAGCTACTCCTCGTATTCCGTAATGGTCCAACTTCTGGAGCAATATTTTTTTATCAACACAATCAAATGCCTTAGTTAACTCAAAAAACATGTCTAGCATTCGAGACCTTTTGTTTAACCCACCCAGTACCTCACAGAGAAAAGAAAAATAGCACTTTCAGTGGTTAAACGACTTCTAAAGCCGAACTGTACATTTGATATCAAATCGTGTGATATAAAACGACCAATTATCCTTACATACACAGAATTTTCAATAACTTTAGCAAACACTGATGGCATAAAAATAGGTCTAAAATTGTCTACATTATCTCTTTCTCCCTTTTTATAAAGCGGCTTTGCTACTGAGTACATTAATCGTTCAGGAAACTGACCATTCCTAAAGGAAAAATTACAAATATGGCTAAATACAGGGCTAACATCTGCAGCACAGTGCTTTAGTATTCTGCTAGGCACTCCATCATATGCATGAGAGTCCTTAGTCTTCAGTGATTTAACTATAGACTCAATCTCCCCCTTGTGTGTATCACAAAGGAGTATTTCAGACATCAATCTCGGAAAGGCGTTTGCCAAGAAAGTTATATGATTCCCTGTAGAAACTAAATTTATATTTAATTCATCAGCAATGCTCAGAAAATGATTGTTAAATACTGTACATATATCAGATTTATCAGTAACAGAAATATTTTTACTACGAACTGACTTTATATCGTCGACCTTGTGCTGCTGACAAGACTCTTCCTTCACAACTGACCACATGGTTTTAATTTTATCCTGTGAATTAGATATTCTGTTTGCACACCACACACTCTTTGCCTTCCTAATAACATTTTTGAGCACCTTACAATACTGTTTGTAATGGGCTACCGTAGCTTGATTGTGACTACTTCTCACATTTTGATATAATTCCCGCTTCGTTCTACATGATATCCTTTTCCCACTTGTCAGCCACCCGGGTTGCCCACTACTTCTACATGCTAATTGCTTTCAATTAGCATGTTTCATTAGAACATGCTAATTGAAAGCAACTCTCAAAGAGCACGAGAAATATGTTAAGGAAAGCATTGTATTTATCATCCTTGTTATCAGCATTAAAAACATCCTGCCACTCTTGTTCCTTGACAAGATTTAAAAAAAACTCTCTATTGCTGTTGGATTAACTTTCCTACATAGTTTGTAATTACATGTGACATTTGTTTGAGTACAAAAGCCTTTTAGTGTGAAGATTTGTGTATCACGGTCTGAAAGGCCATTCACTCTTTTACTAACAGAATGCCCGTCTAGTAATGGAGAATGAATAAAAATATGGTCTAAGGCTGTGCTACTGTTCCCCTGCACCCTACTTGAAAAAAACCCAATCTGCAGCAGATCATATGAATTTAGGAGACCTACCAACATCCTTGCATCATCATATACAAAATTTATATTGAAGTCACATATTTCTGGTAATTCCTACAAAATGAATCAAAAACCCTCTCCAGCTTGATCATAAATGCTCTGAAGTCAGAGTTAGGGGACCTATAAACAACAGCAACTAGAAGTTTAGTTTCACTAAATTCTACTACCCTTGCACAACATTCGAATATCTGTTCAATGCAGTGCCGGCGTACGTCTATGGACTCAAGTGGAATCCTGTTCTTTTTTACATACATAGCCACTCCCCCACCCTACAAGGAACTCCTTGGAAAACAGCCAGATAATCTGAATCCTGGTAAAGGAAGCCTCTGAATTGTCCAGTTATTTAAGTGCTGCTCCGATATATCAATAATGGACTCCGCAAATGGACTCTCACCAAATTTTGCGAAAACACAGTATATACAATTTTGTACAGTAAATGGTATAACACCACAGATAAACGTAGACTTTGAACAGAAGTCTGTTGATAAGGCAGAATATTTCAAATTTCTGGGTGTGTGCATTCATGAGAAGAATCGCATTTACGTTCTGCTGAATCGGTTAGGTTCAGTTACTTATGCTATTAGAATTATAGCAAATTTTGGTGATGAATATATCGTAAAATTAGCCTACTATGCCTGTTTTCATTCGATGCTTTCATATAGCATCATATTTGGAGTAATTCATCATTAAGAGAAAAAGTGTTCATTGCACAAAGCGTGAAATCAGAATAATAGCTGGAGTCCACCCAAGATCTCCTCGCAGATATTTATGGAAGTCGGGATATTCACAGTACCTACGCAGTATATATATTTACTTACGACATTTGTTATTAATATCCCAAACCAATACAAAAATAATAGCGAAGTGGACAGCTACCACACTAGAAGAAAGGATGATCATCACTATTCTCGGTTAAATCTGATTCTGGCACAGAAAAAGCGGTTAATTACGGTGCCACAAAAATATTTTGCCAAGTAGCATTAAAAGTCTGACAGATAGCCAACCAACATTTAAAAACAAATTAAAAGAACTTCTGAATGACAGCTCCTATTCAACAGATGAATTATTAAATAGGAAGTAGTAACTGAAGAAAATTATATTGTGTAATGAAAATTGATGTAAAACTCACATGGTCCATATAATTACGAAATGTCGCATTCATGATCCATGGAACAAGCATTAATGTAAAGTAATGTAATGTATCGTGCAGTGTGTCTGTTCTCTTCCCTGAATTAGGTTAATCGTAAGTAGGATCTTCATCCGTCTCATCAGCATCAAAACTATCGCTACGATCCTCTTCAGATTCTCCCAGAATGTGAAGGATCTCTGTGTCAGTAAGTGAACTGTTCCCAGACATACTGTTTGGAGCGCACATAGCGCAAACAGTGGCGTCTCACACTCAGTTGACCAGTTTGATTGTTTCCATTGTGACCATGCTTTGTATTGAACCAGACTGGGAAAAGTGGATACTAGAATTATATACGTGCCTTGTCTTACCTGTTAGACGACTGATATTATTCACGAGAGCTAACAGTTGAATGAGGAACGCTACCCATAACATCAGGATGATGTTGTGCCCGTACTGTTAAGGACATGACATTCTCTAAGTGTTACCAAAATTTTTTTAGTTAAAATGCATAGTTATAAAACAAATCACCGATCGGGATGTTGCAGTGGTTAGCACACTAGACTCGCATTCTGGAAGACCGCGGATCAAATACACGTCCGGCCATCCTGTTTTTAAGCTTTCCGTGATTTCCTTTAATCGCGTCAGGCAAATACCAGGATGGATCCTTTGAAAGGGCATGACTGATTTCCTTCTTCGTCCTTCCCTACTCCGAGCTTATGCTCCGTCTCTAATGACCTCGTTATCGACGGGACGTTAAATACTAATCTAATCCTTTTCCTCCTTTAAAACAATTATCTTCCTCACCTTACAAAATCTACGTGGTGGGATTCTTTATATTGGCTAGATGTGTGATTTTGCTGCGAAATATGTCTGCTGTTACAAGGAGATAAGAAAATTATTTGCTATTAATTAACAGAATTAGATACCGCAACAGCTGTGATTAAAAATGTGACCTTGAAACGAATTAACGTAAAATCTTCTTCTTGACTTACACATGTTAGAGACACCAGTCCATTCCCTGAGCAGCTTATACAATGTAAACCACTGTTATCCCTTCAAAACGGCCGCCGTTCAATCTATTATCATTTTAATGTCGACCTTACATTGATAAAACATGGGGTAGAATGCTCGAGATTCACGTCTAAAGTGTGAAGGAGCGAGACGTACGGATGGCATCAAGTAACAGCCTTAAATGTATATATTTTAATTGTTATGGTGTAAGAGGGAGAACGAATGTTTCGGAATCCTGGAACAGAGAGGCAGCGGCGAGAGGCAGGTAGGAGAGACAAGCAGTCGTCAATTTTCCTCTCTGGCACTTGACGAAAATACGTACAGCATGTTAAACTGTGTACTCTGGACGCTACGATGGGGCAAGCAGTGTGCTATAAGTTGGGATGTTACTGTGACCATCAGTAGACGCTGGCCGGCAACCAAGTTCTTCGAGAATGACGGTCAAGTCCCGTTACTGACAATGATCTCACACACCGTGGGCTGTTTGTACCTTTACTTGGAAAAGGAAATCTTAAGCCAGCATTCGAACAACATAATTAGAAATGTAGATCAGTTAACGTGAATCAGTAGAAAAGCAAACAGCAAACTGCACCTTCTAATGGTTACTCTTCTGCCGAAACGTCCATTAGTCATCGAAACCGTCATCTAGAAAATGTATGACAAAAGGATACGCCATATGATAACGAAGTAAAACTGGTCGTACTATTGGAGAACGTCACGATGTTCATGGAAGCGGTCATTTCCTCCCGTCTCGTACAAGGGTAAGACGTAAATTGTAGACTCTTGGTTCACTGGAGCGAATAGTCACTCTAGCCGAATTTAGGCTTGGTGAGAACGAACAGGCAACATTTCTGTTGTTCTTCCAGTCATCGAAGCTGGACGCTCTTAGCTAAATGATCAGTAACATGGTACCGTGGTCAGCTGCAATTGGTTGTACCAGCAGATTTATATTTCAGAAGTGAAGGAAGGTGATACAAAAGCAATGACCATATTCAATACATACACTACTAGCCATTAAAATTGCTACACCACGAAGATGACGTGCTACAGACGCGAAATTTAACCGACAGGAAGAAGATGCTGTGATATGCAAACGATTAGCTTTTCAGAGCATTCACACAAGGTTGGCACCGGTGGCGACACCTACAACATGCTGATATGACGACAGTTCCCAATCGATTTCTCATACAGATACAGCAGTTGACCGGCGTTGCCTGGTGAAACGTTATTGTGATGTTACTTATAATCACTGACTGCTGTTATCCCATCATACATTATGTCTGTTTTTGCAAAGTTGTTGTGATGCCTCGTGTAAGGAGGAGAAATGCGTACCATCACGTTTCCGACTTTGATAAAGGTCGGATTGTAGCCTATCGCGATTGCGGTTTATCGTATCGCGAGATTGCTTCTCGCGTCGGTCGATATCCAAGGACTGTTAGCAGAATGTGGAATAGGTGGGTTCACGAGGGTAATACGGAACACCGTGCTGGATCCCAACGGCCTCGTATCACTAGCAATCGAGATGACAGTCATCTTATCCGCATGGCTGCAACGGATCGTGCAACCACGTCTCAATCCACGAGTCAACAGACGGGGACGTTTGCAAGACAACAACCATCAGCACGAATAGTTCGACGACGTTTGCAGCAGCATGGACTATCAGCTCGGAGGCCATGGCTGCGGTTACCCTTGACGCTGCATCACAGACAGGAGCGCCTGCGATGGTGTACTCAACGTCGAACCTGGGTGCACGAATGGCAAAACGTCATTTTTTCGGATAAATCCAGGTTCTGTTTATAGCAGCATGATGGTCGCATCCGTGTTTGGCGACATCGCGGTGAACACACATTTGAAGCGTGGATTCGTCATCGCCATACTGTATCACCCGGCGTGATGGTAAGGGGTGCCATTGGTTACACGTCTCGGTCACCTCTTGTTCGCAATGACGGCACTTTGAACAGTGGACGTTAAATTTCAGATGTGTTACGACTCGTGGCTCTACCCTTCATTCGATCCCTGCGAAACCCTACATTTCAGCAGGGAAATGCACGACCGCATGTTGCAGGTCCTGTACGGGCCTTTCTCGATACAGAAAATGTTCGATTGCTGCCCTGGCCAGCACATTCTCCAGATCTCTCACCTATTGAAAACGTCTGGTCAATGGTGGCCGAGCAACTGGCTCGTCACAATACGCCAGGCACTACTCTTGATGAACTGTGGTATCGTGTTGAAGCAGCATGGGCAGCTGTACCTGTACACGCCATCCAAGCTCTGTTTGACTCAGGCGAATCAAGGGCGTTATTCCGACCAGAGGTGGTTATCCTGGGTAGTGATTTCTCAGGATGTATGCACCCAAATTGCGTGAAAATGTAATCACGTCAGTTCTAGTATAATATATTTGTCCACTGAATACCCGTTTATCATCTGCATTTCTTCTTGGTGTAGCAATTTTAATGACCAGTAGTGTATATAAGTGAAGCAGAGATGGTGGGAATTAAGAACGGTGAAATAAATTGTCGAAATTTTACATCAATTCAAGTCTTATCCCAGAGTGAATAACAAACCCGATCGACGTTTATATCGCCACAAGTGCTTTGACGAATTGCGTGTGTTACGGCTAGTCTCCTTGTATGCCTTGTTCCCTCGCGCCAGCAGCTCAATGCAACGATAGTTGTACAAATCTTCACACCATGATTGGTAAATAACTTTACAAGTGGCGAACCTGCCAGGATCGAGAGAGAACCGACGTCAGATGTGAGCAAAGCTGGAAAGAAGTAAGAATTAACGCAGAAATCTGGCAGAGCTAATATCAGCGAGTTTTCTCGGTTAAACTGTAATATGGAAAGTATTGTGGACATGGCGCGTCCAGTTTTATGAAATCCCCCTGTCGCTTGTAGGACGGGTGCGTGGGTTCCAGAGCGAGACACACACAATGTAGAATGGTGCGTTCCATGAACACAAACTAAATAGTGTTCTCTGAACTAAAGTCAAAAGAAAACTAATATTCTGTTTTGATGTACTCCTCGAAGAACAGATACCCACTAGTCTCTAGGCTGGCGGTCTCTGTCCATACATTGTTCTGTTTCTAGTGAAGAGTAACCAATGTCTATCTATCGGACACTGTATCTCATTTGAAGACTTGGAGATACGACGAACGTTTTGCACGAGTTCCCCAGCAAGATTCGGATTGACTTACAACTTGCGACAGACAAGCCGGCCGTTATGGCCGAGCGGTTCTAGGCGCTTCAGTCTGGCACTGCGCGAACGCTTCGGTCGCAGGTCCGAATCATGTTTCGGGCATGGATGTGTGTGATGTCCATAGGTTAGTTAGATTTAAGTAGTTCAAGAAATGGCTCTGAGCACTATGTGACTTAACATCTGAGGTCATCAGTCTCCTAGAACTTAGAACTAATTAAACTTAACTAACCTAAGGACATCACATACGTCCATGACCGAGGCAGGATTCGAACCTGCGACCGTAGCGGTCGCGCGGTTCCAGATTGAAGCGCCTAGAACCGCTCGGCCACTGCGACCGGCGTTTTAGTTGTTCTAAGTTCTAGGGGACTGATGACCTCAGATGTTAAGTCCCATAGTGCTCAGAGCCATTTGAATCATCCGAGCGACAGACAACTTCTGCTCGTGCGCGGTTACTTATGCGAGCGTCTCTTCCTGGTGGTGCTGGCGCACCAGATGGCGTGATTCTCGCGCGTGATTGGTTCGCGCGCAGCGATGTCCCTGCTACGGACAGACGTTCACTGTACTTCTGATACCAACTGTAGAAATCTCTTCTTCTGTGGCATCTCAGTAGACCGCTGAAGGCCACCAAATAAATTTAAAAAAGAATACACCTGATAACTTGTCAGAACAAAAGTTGGAATCAAAGCATATTTCGCTTTGAGGTACATGTATGTAGATTCATTTCTTGAGCTTTTTTATTTTTATAAATGTCACATGAAATACTAGGTGAATGTGTAACCCACATGCAGTTTAACTGGATTTTCTGTCGGTGGCTGGCACAACATGATAATTACATTAAATAAGAAACGCTAATATTCTGTAATATTAATTTTTATTTCGTCACTAACCGGCTTTTGGCTTTTCAGGTTATCATCGAGTGACAAGGTGAAGGCCACAAAGAGAAATATAATGATGTGAGACTTACACAGATATTATATGTACAGCCGATGCAAAAGATGCAAAAAAACGATTGCACGTAGGGTGTTTACATGGGGAAGTGTTACAGTGTAATGTTGCACAGAAAAAGTTAATTCGAGTGGAAGGTAGCCATACTATAGACACCACCTCAAAGGAAGGATATCCCTGGAGAGGCTAAACAAACATACTGGTCCTGCAGAGGGGCAGCGGCCTTTTCACTAGTTGCAGGAGTAACAGTCTGCGTGACTGACAGATCTGCACTTAACATCAGCTAACAGTGCTTTGGTGTGCCGGTACTGCGAATGGTTGAAAGCAAAGGGAAACTACAGACGTAATTCTGCTGTATAATTAAATAACGGTGGTATTCTATTGGGAAAAATATTCTGGAAATGAAATGTCCTCACTCGGCTCTCCAGGCGGGGAATACTCTGGAAGATGTAGACGTCAGGAAAAACGAAACCGAAACTCTGTGCGTCGCAACGTGGAGAGTTGGATCCCTTAACCATGTAGGTAGGTTCAACTATTTAAAAAAGGAACTGTATAGACTGAAATTAGGTATCGTGAGAATTTGTGAAGTTTGGTGCCAAAATGAACAGAATATTTGGACAAGTGAACATATGTCTGAAAATACAAAATCAAATAGGAATGGTCCAGGAGTAGCTCTAGTACTGAATAAGAGAACAGAAATGCAGGTGAAGTACTATGAACAGCACAATGGACACATTATCATAGACAAGATAGACACAAAGTCAGCAAGCAATGCAACTGTAGAGTGTTACGGGACAGGTTTTTTCAAAACTGCTGCACAACCTTATTAATAAATCATTATCAAATAAGGATACCCAATCTATTTAAATTTTTGACGCTGCGTGAAAGTATACACGCAATTAAGTCTAATGCCAATGATTGCAGATAAAAGTGACAATGTTTCCTTTAACTCTATACGGTGACGCGTTTTTGTTCTGTTCTTCTGCTACTTGAAAGACCAGAAAAGTACTCGCGAAAACAACAGTAATAACAGAGTTCAAGTAACTAAAGTAGTATTAACTTGACGGCGCTGAGCTGATTTCTGCTTTTCTTGCGACAAGGGGAGGGTAGGTAAGTTTAATCAGTCGTTGTCCTGAGTCTCAAATCTGAGGGTTTGGAGGATTGATTTGTTTGTAGGTTGACTTCTACACAGAATATTACAGCAACCAGCCACTATTTACAATGATATTTATTTATTTAAACAGGACCGATACCGATTTAGAACCGAGAGGTTCATCTTCAGACGGCTAGTTCACTTTTTACATTAAATTTCGCCTTTTGCTTCCCCACCCGACGAAACTTCCTTGGGGTGGTGGCGCCGATGAGGAATCCGCGCCATTATGTAGCAGTGCAGGTTGCTCATCGTCTTGCAGCAGCGAAAACTGTATTATGCAGTGTTTTGTATATGTACAGGGTTGTCCATTGATCGTGACCAGGCCAAATATCTCACGAAATAAGTGTTAAACGAAAAAACTACAAAGAACGAAACTTGTCTAGAGCTTGAAGGGGGAAACCAGATCCAGATGTCGCTGCCATAGGTCAAACGGATATTACTGCGATTTTTTAAAATAGGAACCCTCATTTTTTATTACATATTCGTGTAGTACGTAAAGAAATATGAATGTATTAGTTGGACCACTTTATTAGCTTTGTGGTAGATGGCGCTGTAATAGTCATAAAAATATGGCTCACAATTTTAGACGAACAGTTGGTAACAGATAGGTTTTTTAAATTAAAATACAGAACGTAGGTACGTTTGAACATTTTATTTCGGTTGTTTCAATGTGATACATGTACCTTTGTGAACTTAGCATTTCTGAGAAGGCATGCTGTTACAGCGTGACTACCTGTAAATACCACATTAATGCAGCAAATGCTCAAAATGATGTCCGTCAACCTCAATGCATTTGGCAATATGTGTAACGACATTCTTCTCAACAGCGCGTAGTTCGCCTTCCGTAATGTTCGCATATGCACTGACAATGCGCTGACGCATGTTGTCAGGCGTTGTCGGTAGATCACGATAGCAAACATCCTTCAACTTTTCCCACAGAAAGAAATCCGTGGACGTCAGATCCGGTGAAAGTGCGGGCCATGGTATGGTGCTTCGACGACCAATCCACTTGTCATAAAAAATGCTATTGAATACAGCTTCAACCGCACGCGAGCTGTGTGCCGAACATCCATCATGTTGGAAGTACATCGCCATTCTGTCATGAAGTGAAACATCTTGCTGTAACATCGGTAGAACATTACGTAGGAAATCAGCATACATTGCACCATTTAGATTGCCATCGATAAAATGGGGCCGGCCGAAGCGGCCGATCGGTTCTAGGCGCTTCAGTCTGGAACCGCGCGACCGCTTCTGTTGCAGATTCGAACCCTGCCTCGGGCATGGATGTGTGTGATATCCTTAGGTTAGTTAGGTTTAAGTAGTTCTAAGTTCTAGGGGACTGATGACCTCAGAGTTAAGTCCCATAGGGCTCAGAGCCATATGAACCATTTGATAGAAAGGGGGCCAATTATCCTTCCTCCCATAATGTCTCATCATACATTAACCCGCCAAGGTCGCTGATGCTCCACTTGTCGCATCTATCGTGGACTTTCCGGTTCCCAACAGTGCATATTATGCCGGTTTACGTTACCGCTGTTGTAGAATGACGCTTCATCGCTAAATAGAACGGGTGCAAAAAATCTGTCATCGTCCCTTAATTTCTCTTGTTCCGAGTGGCAGAACTGTACACGACGTTCAATGTCGTCGCCATGCAATTCCTGGTGCATAGAAATATGGTACGGGTGCAATCAATGTTGATGTAGCATTCTCCGCACCGATGTTTTTGAGATTCCCAATTCTCGTGCAATTTGTCTGCTACTGACGTGCGGATTAGCCGCGACAGCAGCTAAAACACCTACCTGGGCATCATCATTTGTTGCAGGTTGTGGTTGACGATTCACATGTGGCTGAACACCTCCTGTGTCCTTAAATAACGTAACTATCCGGGGAAGGGTCCAGACACTTGGATGATGTCGTCCAGGATACCGAGCAGCATAAATAGCACACGCCCGCTGGGCATTTTGATCACAACAGCCATACATCAACCCGATATCGATCTTTTCCACAATTGGTAAACGGTCCATTTTAAAACGGGCAATGTATCACAAAGCAAATACCGTCCGCACTGGTGGAATGTTACGAGATACCACGTACTTATACGTTTCTGACTATTACAGCGCCATCTACCACAAAGCGAAAAAAGTGGTCCAACTAAATCATTCATATTTCTTTACGTACGACACGAGTATGTAAGTCGGCAGCTCGTGGTCGTGCGGTGGCGTTCTCACTTCCCACGCCCGGGTTCCCGGGTTCGATTCCCGGCGGGGTCAGGGATTTTCTCTGCCTCGTGATGACTGGGTGTTGTGTGATGTCCTTAGGTTAGTTCGGTTTAAGTAGTTCTAGGGGACTTATGACCATAGATGTTAAGTCCCATAGTGCTCAGAGCCATTTCAACCATTTTTTTGAGTACGAAAAAAATGGGGGTTCCTATTAAAAAAACCAGTTCATACCCGTTCGACCTATGGCAGCGGCATCTAGCGGGTCAACCATAGCGCCATCTGGTTTCCCTCTTCAAGTTAGACGAGTTTCGTTCTTTGTAGTTTTTTCGTTTGATGCTTATTTCGTGAGTATTTGGCCCAGTCACTATCAATGGACCACCCTTTATTTATACATGCACATGAAGTAAGGAAACGCACACTAAGAAATGAAATGGGATGTAACAGCCACAGTTTAACAGACCCTCATACCACGAACAGCAACTAGCCTGGCAGACATTAGCTCTTATCAACCATTTGGCTGCTGTGGGCGTGTACACGCACCCTTCTATGCCGTTCCCCAGGTGTGGACGTGTACACACGTGCCGCTTGTGTTTTCCCACTTTTTACACAGTACCGTGGACGCCTGAATGCGTCCTGAGCCGCAGACCTCCCACTGCTGCGGACGAGTTACTTCCACATCTCGGCGAATAAAACAGTTTAGAGCATTTATGATACATCGTATGTGCCTCACTGCGATCTGTCATTTGCAGAAACCTCGTTTCTATCACGATGCACAAGGACGTGAATGGGCACGTCTCGCGACCGTCCTACTTTTGGATATAAATCGTGAACCAAATGAGATATGCTTCTGCAGTCGATTTCAAATAAAAATTCTATATTTTCTCTACATTCAATTCACTGCACTGAAGTCAACTGCAAGAAAAGTTTTACCTCTGCGAAATCGTTAGAATTTCGCGCAAGGTTTTACTTAATTTTATGCAGCACAGTGACTGTGTCATACAACGAAAAGAAATGAAGTCTTTATCAAACGAAGACATTCTGAGGTCAATTGTTTAGTTTTTTTTTAAACGATGAGAAATTTTTCACATCTGCCGGAACGCCGTCTCTCGGCACAGGCATTTGGCGAGCAGTACAGCCGTTACAAAAGCAGCCTCAGCACGTATGCAAAGATCTCGTCTGTAGCAGCGAAAGGGTTAATTTAAATAAGCGATTCTAAGACGGCAGACTGGTCCTAAACTGCAAGCGTTACTGGAGTGTCACAAGAGCGTCGAGTTCCCAAGACACTTTGCGTCCACTCCAGTCGGGGCGTCGATTTGGCGTGGCTGAGGCGGCCCGCTCTCTCTCCCTGGGGGTGCGTCTGCCGTGACGCAGCCAGCCGCCACACAATCGGCTGATGGACGCTGCCCTCCCCGCGAACCCCACCCCCAGCACTCCACGCCGTGACCGTGACGACTCTGCGTCGCGCCCCCTCAGCCCTGACCTTGCTGCGCGGATAGCCGTTGCACTGGCAGCTCTCTACTGGCGATGAAATCGTAACTCTGGAGGTGTTGGCTCTCCCATTTCTTTCAACTTAACCCTTGTGTACCCGTACTAGGACAATCGCCGGAGGCAACAGTCCACAGTACTTTTCATCATACAATAGTAGAAGGCACCCACCTCTGATGTTGCCAATGCAAAGACAATCGACAAGCCAATACACTATTCGTATTCCGCTGGTGGAAGAAGATTTCAGTGCCATAATTGAGAGGGTGAGACGCAAAGGCGAACGTGTCCAGAATTTAAACCAAACGAGATACAAAGGAGAATGGTACGTATAGGATAAGCAAGGCCTAGAAATATCACGTAATTAAAACGATTTACGACATGTCTCTTAATACAAGTCCTGTAAAAATGCATGGTTCAGAGCAAAAACTAACCTGTCAACATATACGTTTCGCACACATAAGATCTAGTCCATCATGGCCAATAGGAAGCGCTGATTTAAGTCACGTGTTTTCCATTCTAATCACACTTGGTTGTTCTGTTAAAAAAATTCATCTCACTTTTCCATTTCGAACTTACCTGGTGATCTCTTTTTAAAGGTGGGAATTTAACGAGATACGACCTGGATAAACTCAAAATACCAGATGTTGTAGAAAGTTCCAGAGAGAACATTATGGAACGATTGACAAGAATGGGAGAAAGAAATACAGTAGAAGAAGAATGGGTAGCTTTGAGAGATGAAATGATTAAGACAGCAGAGGATCAAGTACGTAAAATGACGAAAGCTAGTAAAAATCCTTGGGTGAAAGAAGAGATACTCAATTTAATTGATGAAAGGAGAAAATATAAAAATGCAGTAAATAAAGTAGGTGAAAAACAATACAAACGTCTCAAGAATGAGATCGACAGGAAGCGCAAAATGGCTAAGCACGGATGGCTAGAGGACAGATGTAAAGATGTAGAGGCATATATCGCTGGGAATAAGATAGATAATACCTACAGGATAATTAAACAGACCATTAGAGAAAAAGGAACCAGTATGAATATCAAGAGTTCAGATGGGAAACCAGTTCTAAGCAAAGAAGGGAAAGTAGAACGGTGGAAAGAGTGTATAGAGGGTCTATACACGGACAATGAATTGAGGGCAATATTATGAAAATGAAAGAGGATGCAGATGAAGATGAAATGGGAGATATGATACTGCATGAAGAATTTGCAAAGCACTGAAAGATATAAGTCGAAACAAGGCCCCGGGAGTACACAACATTCCAGTAGAACTACTGATAGCCTTGGGAGAGCCATCCATGACAATACTCTACCATCTGGTGAGCTAGATGTATGAGACAGGCAAAATACCTTCATACTTCGACAAGAATATAATAATTCCAATCCTACACAAAGCAAGTTTTGACAGCTGTGAAAATTACTGAACTATTAGTTTAATAAGTCACGGCTGCAAAATACTAACACGAATTCTTTACAGACTAATGGAAAAACTGGCAGGAGCCGACCTCGGGGAATATCAGTTTGCATTGCGTAGAAATACTGGAACACGCCAGGCAATACTGACTCTAAGACTTATGTTAAAAGATAGATTACTGAAAGGAAAACCTACGTTTTAGCATTTGTAGACTTAGAGGAAGCTTTTGACAATGTTGACTAGAGTACTCTTTTTCAAATTCCGAAGGTCCCAGGGGTCAAATACAGTGACCGAAAGGCTATTTACAATTTGTATAGAAACACAATGGCAGCTATAAGAGCCGAGGGGCACGAAACGGAAGCAGTGGTTGAGAAGGAAGTGAGACGGGTTGTAGCCTACCCCCAATGTTATTCAATCTGTATATTGAGCAAGCAGTAAAGGAAACAAAAGAAAAATTTGAAGTAGGAATTGAAATTCATGGAGAAGAAATAAAAACTTTCAGGTTTGTCAATGACATTGTAATTCTGTCAGAGACGCAAAGGAGTTGGAAGAACAGTTGAACGGAATGGACAGTATCTTGAAAGAAAGATATAAGATGTAATTCAACAAAATTAAAACGAGGATAGTGGAATGCAGTCGAATTAAATTAGATTATACTGGGGGAATTATATTAGGAAATGAGACACTCAAAGAAGTAGATGAGTTTTGCTATTTGGGGAGAAAAATAACTGAATATGGTTGAATTAGAGAGGATATGAAATGTAGACTGGCAATGACAAGGAAAGCGTTTCTAAAGAACAGAATTTTGTTAACATGAGCATAGGTTTAAGCGTCAGGAGGTACTGCCCGAAAGTTTTTGTATGGAGTGTAGCCATCTATGCAAGTGCAACATGGACCATACTAGTTAAGACAAGAAGAGAATAGAAGCTTTCGAAATGTGGTGCTACAGAAGAATGCTGGAGATTAGCTGGGTAGGATCCGCAGCTCGTGGTCTTGCGGTAGCGTTCTCTCTTGCCGCGCACGGGGTCCCGAGTTCGATTCCCGGCGGGGCTAGGGATTTTCTCTGCCTCGTGATGACTGGGTGTTGTGTGTCTTTCATCATCATTTTATCCCCATCGACACGCAAGTCGCCGAAGTGGCGTCAACTCGAAAGACTTGCACCGGGCGAACGGTCTACCCGACGGGAGGCCCTAGCCACACGGCATTTCCATTTCCATTTATATGGGTAGGTCACGTAGCTAATGAGGAGGTACTCAATAGGGCTGGGGAGAAGAAGAATTTTTGGCACAACTTGACAAGAACAAGGGATCGGTTGGTAGAACACGTTCTGAGGCGTCAAGGAATGACCAGTTTATTGTTGGAGGGCAGCGCGGAGGATAGAAATCATAGAGGGAGACCGAGAGATGAATACACTTAGTTGATTCAGAAGGATGTTGATTGCAGTAGTTACTCGGAGATGAAGAAGCTTGCACAGGGTAGAGTACTAAGGAGAGCAGCATCAAACCAGTCTCTGGACTGAAGACTTCAACAACAACAACAGAGAAACTTCTACGAAAAAAACGCCAACAATTGTATGAACAAAGGAATATAATGACGTCTACCAGTCTATGGGTGAAGTAAGAAACCTAGGTCGAGACTGGAGAGTGACAGACGTGAAATCCTTATCTAACGACCAACGAAGTTTAGATATCTTAAAAGAGATGAAAAGAATTTTCATATAAAATTACGAATCTATAGGGAGCATTTTCGTTCATCTGGAGGTAACTGCATTCTACAGGTCCCAGAAATATGTGCAAGAGCAGAAGTACCTTCTGAACGACGAATGGACCATTATGAAACTCTTTTCTCAACAACAGGGTGAAGTACTTCTCAGTCATCCAATCTCAGATGACAGGAAGAAAGATATTGATGGCTTACCTAAAACAATTTTCAAAGAAAACTTTCGAAACCTAGAGGGTTTAAGTTGCTATACATTAATCGTTAATGATAAACCCATGTTGTTCAGCTGAGAGGTAGAGCAAATTGCTTGTGAGTATTTAGAAGATTCTGATTGATATGTTTAAGCATAAATCTTACCCAAATAATTTTGCTAATAATAGGTAACGCCATTGGTATTCTGTTAGGCTGATTTTAAATATTTTATACAGTTGTGAAGTCACAATAAAATCAGAATTTTTGGAAAACACTGACAAGAAATATCAATGTTACTTTTGTCACTTTATATTTTTTTCCACGATATCGTCTACAACATTGTTACAAGTACGTAATATGATTATTTTAGCTAGTATTATACAATAAGATATAGGTTATTTTGAAGAAACAAGATATTTGCTTTGGAAAATCATTCAAAGCCGAACATGTCCATTTGGTTCACGCAAATGAGAACATGTCCATATTTAAATGTACTTTTTAAAGGAATATCTTCGTGTAGATTTGATTTACAGCAATGAACTGCCTTTTAACACAAAAGTAAATGTATTCGCATTTCCAATATGTTATTTCCATTCATATGTATGAGTGAAGTAAATTTTGTGTCAATTTTGAAAAACGTTATTTGGTGGACTTGTTCGTCTATGCATGTCACCTTCTCCATTAGGTCGGCAATGGGGTGAACACACAATAGTATCTGGTCGCAAGAGTTTACGCCCCTGTCTTTGTTTAAAGCCGGTACTTCTTCGTAATGCTCCACGAAGTGAGAGCATTTAATACTGCACATGGTATGCCATTCGTTCGCTGGTACAATACGTTGGACAGTTGTCTTGGTACTACTCGTGAGGTGCAAATTCTGTGCCGGCAACGAGGTTTCGCTTTTCTCTTCAGTAACGAGCAACACAGACAAAGGACGACACCACACAGCACAAGCGCTGAGCACATTCATCCATACGCTGCGTACACACTGTCGACACTATCAACTCCTCGTTGCTGTAGGTCTAATTCCTACCCTTTCAAAGAAAGATTCGAGAGAATTCTGGCTTAATGATACACAGAGTCTGCTGATTCTTAATAAATGCTTTCGCACTTTAAGTGTAGTCACCAGTGGGTTTTGTTTATTATTGTGTCTCATGTTACGATCCCAGCTGCTTTGAGCAGCTGGCAGGGACCATAATTTATACAACCTGTCACGCTTTTTGTGGCTGTTCTCTTGTACGGCGCTGTGTTAGACGTATTAAAATATTTATGTTGTTCATTGTTGGTGTTTAAACACCTACACACTAATTTTATTTTATCGTGAAAACAAAGAGCTTCTGTCGTCAGCTTCTATATTGTTGTAGCTTTTATTATTACAGCTTTTGTTTATTGATGTTTCGCATAGTATTATCCGTTATATTGTGATGTTGGTTTTGTGCGTGCCATACTCGTTACAAGTAGTAATTACAACACATGAGCTCAGGACAGCAACCTTGTGGAAAATCTGAAGTTCCAGGAAGTTTAAAACTGCCGAACATAGCATAGCGTCTTTCAGCAACAATTCTGAGATGAATTTAGGACAGAGAAGGAACTGGTTTGAAACATGTACTGTGAAGACAAGCATGGTCTAGTGAAAAACAACGATTGATATACGGTGACAAAAAAAGCGTATGTATTAACAGTCTAAGCAGAGAGAGATGTAGGAAGAGTTAAAAGAAATCTACATTGAAAAATCATAAAACGGAAACATTTACAAGATACAAACGGTAAGGTGTTAACTGACGAAAAGTAAATAGATGGAACATTTTCTCCAATAGCGATCTGTGAAAAGCTAAAAGAACTTTATGACCTTACGGTTACTGACGGAGAAGCCCGTACATTTACGAAAAAGGGAATGGAGGAAACAGTTAAATATGTATGTGAAAATAAAATCACCACTTAAGTAGTAAAACTCAGAGGTAAATGACTTAAAGAGAAGGTCATCACCTTCATGAACCAAATAAAGCAAGGAGGAAATCACGTGGTTGTTTGAGAAAACCCATAGTCTGCCTAAGCCTGCCCAATTTTTAAAGAGGATAATTCATTCATTTATGATGACTATTGCGTTGGTAAATACCAGACAAAAGAAGACAGTTCTGTAACTGTAAACTAGATGCTACCAACAGCTGAAGACATAAAAAAATAATTGCACAGATTTTGTTGGAAAACATCCACAGTGACCATCTATTTATCTTGGGAGTACTGAAAAAGCCTCAGAATTAGATATTGCTAATCAGTTACTTTTACTGCATTTCACCACTTAATCAAGCTTCTGTCTGGTTTGATCTGCCTTGTCACGAAATTCTCTCTTGTGTCAACTTATACATCCCAGAGTTGAATATGTGAATATGTACCCAACGTCCTCAGTTATTTATTGAACATATTCCAATCTCCGTCTCCCCTACAGTTTGAATCTTGAACAGCTCCCTCTAGCACCATGGTAGTTATTCGCGGATTTCTTAACATATGTCGTATCATCTTCCCCCTGCTTTTCGTCAGTGTTCTGAATATGTTCCTTCCTTAGCCGATTCTGCTGAGAACCTCTTCATCCCACATGTTATCAGTCCACCTAATTTCTAATATCTTTCCACAGTACCACATCTCAACCGCATCGATTGTCTTCTTTTTCGGTTTTCACACAGTTCATGATTCATCACCATACAATGCTGTGCTACAGTCTGGAACGGCGCTACTGCTACGGTCGCAGGTTCGAATCCTGCCTCGGGCATGGATGTGTGTGATGTCCTTAGGTTAGTTAGGTTTAAGTAGTTCTAAGTTCTAGGGGACTGATGACCACAGTAGTTAAGTCCCCTAGTGTTCAGAGCCATTTGAACTGCCACATGCTTTGTCGATATCGATAAGTCCTATAAACGTGTTTCGATTTTTTTGAAGTCTAGCTTCCATTACCAGTCGCAAGGTTGGAATTGCCCTTGCCTTTTCGAAATCCAAAATAATCATCATCTCTGATCGTCAGTTTTTTTTCATTCTCTGTACATTACTCTTGCCATCAGGTTGCGTGCGGTTAAGCTGATAGGGCGAGAGTTCCCGCACATAATTGCCCTTTCTATCTTTAGGCTTGTATGGACGATATTTTTCCGAAAATCTGATGGTATGTTTCCAGTCTCATACACACATCAAAAGAAGTTTTGCGTCACCTCGGTTCAGGAAGTTCCGGAACTTGTACAGAAAATGGGAATAAAAATCAACATAGACATTATTTCCGCCCTTTTTATTGAACACTAAAACCACACATTGCATGTTGTTCCACCATACAGCGAAACCTTCAGAAGTGGTGGTCCACACTGCTGTACACACCGGTACCTCTAATACCCAGTAAAAAGTCCTCTTGCATTGATGTACGCTTGTATTCGTCGTGGCATACTATCCAGAAGTTCATCAAGACACTTTTGATAAAGATTGTTCCACTCTTCAACGGTGATTCGGGGTAGATCCCTCAGAGCGGTTGGTGGGTCACGTCGTCCATAAAAAGCCCTTTTCAATCTATTCCAGGCATTTTCGATAGGGTTTATGTCTGGAGAACATGCTGGCCACTCTAGTCGAGCAATGTCATTATCCTGAAGGAAGTCATTCGCAAGATGTGCACTATGCAGGAGCGAATTGTCATCCATGAAGACGAATGTCTTGCCAATATGCTGACGATATGGTTGCACTATCGCTCGGAGGATGACATTCACGTACCGTACAGCCGTTACGGCGCCTTCCATGACCACCAGGGGCGTACGTCGGCCCCACATAATGTCACCCCAAAACAGCAGGAAACCTCCACCTTGCTGCACTCGCTGGACAGTGTGCCTAAGGCGTTCAGCCTGACCGGGTTGTCTCTAAAAACGTCTTTGACGATTGTCTTGTTGAAGGCATGTGCGACACTCATCGGTGAAGAAAAATTGATGCCAAACCCGAGCGGTCCATTCGGCATGTTGTTGGGCCCATCTGTACCACGCTGCATGGTGTCGTGGTTGCAAAGATGGACATCGCCATGGATGTCGGGAGTGTAGCTGCGCATCATGCAGCCTATTGCGCACAGTTTGAGTCGGAACACGTCGTCCTGTGGCTGCAGGAAAAGCATTATTCAACGAGGTGATGTTGCTGTCTGGGTTCCTCCGAGCCCCAATCCGTAGGTAGCGGTCATCCACTGCAGTAGCAGCCCTTGGGCGGCCTGAGCGAGCCATGTCATCGACAGTTCCTGTCTCTCTGTATCCCCTCCATGTCCGAACAACATCGTTTTGGTTTGAGACGCTGGACACTTCGCTTGTTGAGAGCCCTTCCTTGCACAAAGTAACAATGCGGACGCGATCGAAGCGCGGTATTGACCGCCTAGGCACGTTTGATCTACAGACAACACGAGCCGTTGTACCTCCTTCCTGGTGCAGTGATCGGCTGTCAGACCCTTTCCGTCTAATAGGCGCTGCTCATGCATGGTTGTTTACATCTTTGGATGGATTTAGTGACATCTCTGAACAGTGAAAAGGATTGTGTCTGTGATACAATATCCACAGTCAACGTCTATCTTCATGAGTTCTGAGAACTGGGATGATGCAGAACTTTTTTTTATGTGTGTAGATTCTACACACCAGTTTCAATAGTCGCTTGCTTGCCACTTCCTCACACTGGAGAAATGTTGTCTCCCTTTTGCCTTGCTTATTGCAAGATTTCCAAACCTCTGTTAAGCTCTGACTCTAATACTAGATCAGCAATACTCCATTTCAACTCCTATTTCTCCTTCTGTCACGTCGTCGGATCCTACCTCTTGCGCGGACTTCTAACCTACTCTTCCCAACCATCCGCTCTCTTCTCTGCGTTTAGCAGTGGAGTACCCGTTGCGATCTTAAAGTTGACGCAATTACTTTTCGTTTCAACGAATGTCGTTTTGACTTTTTTATGCTCTGAATCAGTCCTTCCGATGACCATCGAATTTTCGTGTTGTCCACATTTTTCCTGTACCCATTTCAACTTGGCTTTCATTTCTGAGTGATTTATATTGCTGTATTACACTTTTTCCTGGACGGTTTTGTACTTTTTATTTTCGTCACTACTAAATTGTGATGCGAGTATATATCTGCTCCTGAGTTTGCCTTACGATCCAATATCCGTTTTCGGAATCTCTGTCTGACTATGATGTAATCCACATGAAATTTCGCCGTGTCTACAGGTCTTTCCCAAGTATAATTCCTCCCTTGAAGTTTTTGTACAGTGTATTCACTATTAATACATGAAATTTTATGTATAATTCTATTTTGAAATAATTTCTACTGCCTCGGCAACTTTCTTATTAATATTTAAGTGCAACGATGCGTTTCAGCAGCGTGCTGCTATCATCAGGTGCATTCCAGTAATATGTACATTATATTAACCTTAAGTGCCATTTGTTTCATTTGTTGTGTGTGCAAGTGAGGTTATATACCAAAACAGAATGATTTTGGTTGGAAATTTAGTTGTCTCACACAAAGAGCACAGTGACAGACACATCATAAATTAACACTAAAAAGAAAAGGAAATGAAACTAGTGACATATCAGGTTAATGAAGGTACTTGTAACTGGAATGCACTGATGCTGGCAGTATGCTGCCGAAACATTTGACGCCAATTAAATGTTAGTAAATTCTTGAATGAAGCTGTAGAAATTGTGCCATAAATTTAAAATACAACCGCAGCCGCAAAACATTCCATATAACTCATAAATTGAGGAACTCGTCTCTCATTTCAAGTACCAACCCCATATTTTGCCGTAATTCACTCTTCCATTCAGTCCCATAATTTTGTGTTCCTGTCCTCCATGATTATTATTCATATTCCTTTACATACTGAATTATCAGGCAATATCGTTGTTTACTTTCTCCATCTTCTGCTTGTGACGTCAGTACATAAACTGAACTATTGCTTATGGCGTTGGTCTGCAGCCGATTCTGATAACAACACTGTCACTGAACTGATCATAGTGACCCACTGTCTGCTCTACCTTATAGTTAATCCCATTCCCGTTATCCCATTTCCTGCTGCTGTTGATATTACCCTACACTCATCTGACCAGAAATCATTGTTCTTTCAGTTGCACCAACTCTACCACACGGATTTTAAGAACTTCAGTTACTCACTTACATAAGTTGAGCATATGAAACGTGTTTACTGAAAACATTCCGCAAGATTATAACTATTGGACGTTACTTTCAGCTCTACGAGGTGAATACTAGCTCTGATAAGGGCATGCAATAACGCTAGTACTATTCACTCTAACGCTAGAAATTTTGACACAATGAAACTTGAAGTAGTAGGAAGAAAATTAGAATGAGCAAATCTGTCCCATATATGCAGATTCCATGGTCCTGATTTAGTTGCAGCTAGCTCTAAATTTCGAAAAATGTAAGTCAATGCGAATAGGAAAAACAAACCTGTAGTGTTCGGATACAGCATTAGTAGTGTACTGCTTGACACAGTCTCGTCGTTCAAATAGCTGGGCGTAACGTTGCAAAGCGATATTAAATGGAACCAACATGTGAGGATTGTGGTAGGGGAGGAACGTGGTCGGCGTCGGTTTATTGGGAGAATTTTAAGAAAGCGTGGTTCACCTGTAAAGGAGACAGCACGTAAGACGCTGGTGCGACCTATTCTTCAATACTGCTCGAATATTTGGAAACTTTACCAGGTCGGATGGAAGGAGGACATCCAAGGAGTTCAGAGGAGGACTGGTAGGTTCGAACAACACGTAAGTGTTACAGAGATCCTTCAGGAACTCAAATGGGAGTACCAACAAGGAAGGCGACGTTCTTTGCGAGGAAAACTACTGAGAAAATTTAGAGAACTGCCATTTGAAGCTGACCGCCGAATGATTCTACTGGCTCCAACAATCATTTCGGAGCAAGAATGTCGAAAATAAGGTACGAGAAGTTACGGCTCCTACGGAAGCATATAGACAATCGTTTTTCCCTCCCCCTATTCGCGAGTGCAACAAGAAACGACTAGTAGTGGTATGGGGTACCCTCCACCACGCACCGTGCAGTGGCGCAAGGAGTACCTGTGTAGATGCAGTGAAAGAAGACAAAAGCTCATTGACGTCAGTAGTACGTACCAAAACATTGCACTAAAAGAAGGAATTCAGATAAGTGAGGAGAATACAGAGTGTATTACAATCAGTAAGTATGACGATAGAAAGGCACCTCAAACGGTCAATGATTCGATATTCAGAAGGACAGAGTTTTAATTCCTGGAAAATATTTTCATCTAACACATAGCTATAAAACCGAAGTTAAGTTCAGGCAGTCGACAGCAAACAGAGCCTGTTATGGTCTAGCACATAAAATCAGTAAGATGAGAGGGAAGAAGGTTTAATAATAGACTACACCAGTGTTCTATTCAACCAGTAACTTTCTGGTAGACAGATGAACATAAAATTGGCCACCAGTTTTGTAGTGCTTATACAAAACATCAATCTTGTGGCAGGCACTAGAAGAGAAAGTGGTAACTTTTGAACGGACACTTCCAAGAAAAGTTGTACACCACCACCAAGCACAAGAGCGAAAAATATTAAAACAGTAATCACTGATGGATCAACACTGACAGTGCTTCACTATGCGGAGAATGATATAGAGGACACTTAATTGGCAAGGTCATGTAGCGAGGACTGCAGAAGGTAGATACATCCAGAGAAGCAGTGGTCTGGAGCTGGAGATAAGGAGTCAAGAGATACCGCAGGCAGGGAGTGGGTGGAAACAAACAGCCACTGATACTGTGGAGGACGAATGTCGAGCAAGTATATGATCAAGTAGGCCGAAGCTAACAGCAGTTAAGAAAGTTCATAAAGATTGTGGTTCGAAGAACCCTCTGCCAGGCACTCAAGGATGAACTGCAGAGAAGTGATGTAGATGTAGATCTCTGAAGTTCATTACGATATAGAAGTCTTGAAAATCCCGAAAAACTGTGCGAATTCCCTAATGTGAATTCAACAATTGTTATTGTATTAGGTTGGTGCATAAGCTCGTAGCGTTTTTCTTTTGCATGTTGGTATTCCGGTTGCTATGAGTTTATTTATCGACTTCCCTTTTTTATTTGTAGTTCATTGTTGCCATTCGAGTTTACATACTGTCATTTTGTCATAGTGTGTGGAGCAGTGGGTGCTAGAAAATGGAGTTCCAATTGGAGAAATCGGAACGTTTCAGATATATTCTTCTGTTTGAAATCAGTAGAGGGGTGGCAGCCGTGGAGGCACCCAGAAACATTTGCGCCGTGCATGGGGAGTATGCAGTTGGACAGAGCAAGGCAAGAAAATGGTTTTCTCGTTCGAAGGAGGCCCGTTTTGAGATTAGTGACTCTCCAGAATCAGAAAGACATTCGGAATTTCACGAAGATCCTTTAAGCGTATCAATCCACAATGATGAGCGACAGCGTACTCGAGAACTGGCAAATGTGAAGAAATGTGATTATACCACTGTAAGCCAAAATCACAAAAACCAGCAGGTAGCCATACGTGCTTCTCTGCTTGTTCGTGTTCAGTTGGCTAGTGAAGAACACCGACCATTCCTATCCCGTACCATTACCATTGACGAGGAATGGTGCCTTTATACCAGCATAAGGAAGAAAACAAAATCGTTGATACCAAACAAAGCTACAACTTCCCGTACGAGGACCTGCGCACATCCACAAAAGATAGTGAAGACACTGTCAGTCCCTCTTGCTCCATTTTCGAGATTAGATTATATGTTACTTGAATTTCGCACATCGCTTTTCCTGTTTTTGTCAATGGTCTTTATTTGACCTTTTCCATCCTACATTTGCTTCTTTTTATTAAGCTTTCATGAACTCTCTGAAGTTCGTTCTTGTAGGGAGAGTTAAACAGAATCACAGCACAGTCTTTATTTCTGTTTGTAGGTCCTTTACTAACTCTCCTCATTAAATTTTGGAATGGCAACGTCATGTGGAGAATCGTTGGGAAATGGTGTGGAACTTGGAGAAGATAAAAATATTAATATAACAATATATCTTATAACTGTTAGAGTAAATATGAACACCGAAAATTAAACAACAGAAGATAATGATACGGAGTGCGGGTAGAAAGGAACTTCAGTCCACACCAATACTCCGTTCCGCCACGACCTGTGATGTCAGTTGTAGGTCAGAATCCACAAAGCCCAATGGAAATAAAAGAAATTGTCAAAATGTACTGAGATACGGATTATGACAATTGTTTTGAGGTTTTAAGTAGGAAAAACTATATACCAAATAATTTTTCCTTACCTTATCAATAGAACGTTATAAATATAACAATATAAATGCGAAAAATAAGTACCAGCACATTACTGGCACGATGCACAAAGACATGTGGCTCTGAGCGCTATGGGACTTAACATCTGAGGTCATCAGTCCCCTAGAACTTAGAACTACTTAAACCTAACTAACCTAAGGACATCACACACATCCATGCCCGAGGCAGGATTCGAAACTGCGACCGTAGCGGTCGTGCGGTTCCAGACTGAAGCTCCTAGAACCGCTCGGCTACATGGGCCGGCTTCTTTTGTTCCATCCAATGATTCTATCCCCTCTTGGGGTACTCTTAGCTTAAACTGACTCTCTACTTCGGATTGTATGAATAAGAATAATTTTTTTATGTCACTTTGAAACTTGGAAAGCGGTAACTCATTGAACATGATCTTTACAATCAGAACAATCAGAAGTCCAAGTGGCAGTAATTTTACAAAATTCTTTTGTTCCATGCAAGAAGCAGTAAACAGGTTTCCCTACATGGCGCCAAACTGCGTGCATCTCTATTGTATGTTGCCTTCTCGAAGGACGTTTGGGACCAAGAGTTTTACAGGTATTAGTTCATCTTATCCCGACATAAAAACTGGAAGTGTTTATTTCTGCTTTTGTGATAGGTAGCCACAGAGTACAAAACCATTCGTGCGAGACCGAAGACGCAATTGCCTGATGCCTACACAGCAGATCGCAATTAACGCAACGCCGTAAAAAAGTGCTGGCGCTAGGGAACTGGCGTGACGAGTCGAGTCGTGTCGTGTCCTGTGCGAATGTCACCGCTGCGCAGAGCCACGGGGCAGCGCGGCTCTAGTTTACATGCAAATACCGGCTGCCTCTTAATCAAGCAGACAGACGCAGGACCACTAAACAAGCTCCATCAAGTGAGGGCTGTTCAGTCCTTTTGCTCTTCTTTGCCATCTCATCACCAACAAAGTCGTGCAAATGGGTAAAATTCTCAAGTTTTACAAACAGCAAGAGAAAAGCAATTTTCTAAGTTACGTATACAATGCAAATGCGAATTTCGTGTTGAATGTCAAGAGCGCTCTCGGGAAACTGCTATATGACCAAGACATACCTTTGTAATTCTTAAATAATGAGTTGAAAGTATCACTGTGATTGGAAACAAAGTATCAGAAGAGTCTGGAAGATCTCGGGAAGCAAAGTGCAGAACAGTTTGGGAAACCTCTGGGGGCGTAAAACCTGTGACGTTCCTGAAGCAGGTATTGTAGCACACAGAAAATATAAAATAAAATAAGCTACACATAGTGACTGACTTAGGGTTTACTGCAAGTAATGAAGTGATAGAGCTTCTGCCGTAACACCGTTCCTATTACCCTCACCTATGGTCTCACTTTTAGCGACGTTGTTGCCTTAATGTAACTTTTAGTGAAAAATTGCTGGAAAAATCCGAGAACGCATAAACAGTCCCATGCAGAAAGAGCAGAAAAATATCCCACGTATCTTCCTTCGCTTCATACAGTCTAATCTACATGTAGGACTCTGATTTAGAAGCAACAAATTTCGATCCAGATGATGTTATTTCTTTGTAATTTTGAACAGTTTCGTTATTTACGTATTTTATAAGTACTGTATAGGTTTATCAGATCACATTTCCGTGTCACATCAGTCTGATCTTGCCCGTTTCAATCCAAATACGGTAACTTCTTGTTCTTTTAGTTTTTTGTCACTTTCTCACTGAATGTTTGCCCATGCGTACCAAAACTTTACATCTCATATGACAGAGCCTCGAGCCCCGGAAACAGGTCTCCCATAGGGCTCAATTTTAGATCCACTCCTATGCCTTATATATATATGAAAGACCTTTCACTTAGCCATTAACAATCAAAACTGGTGCTTTTTGCAGACGACACTAACGGTATAATAAAACCCATTAGAAAGGAATAAATAAGTAGAGTCATACGAACTGATGTAGCACTCGTCCATGAGTATGAGTCAGTAAGTAGCGTAGACTGCTCCGTATTTTGGGCATAAATAATGACGAAAACTTGAGATGGAAGAAGCATATTACTGAGATTCTCAAACAATTCACGTTCAGCTACTTTTGCTCTTAGTACAGTTGCTAATCTTGAAAACAAACGTATCAACGTCCTGGCGGATTTTGCACTTTCCACTCATTAATGTCTTACGGAATAATTTTTTGGGTTAACTTCACTTAGAAAGAAAGTATTAACTGCACAATAGCGAGCAGTAAGAATAGGTGGTGTTGAGTCACGGACGTCATGAAAGTACCTCTTCAAGGAGTTAGTCATTTAAACTGCGCCATCGCAATACATATGTTTGCTAATGAAATTCTTCATAATTAATGTCCATACCTACAACACTAGAGAAAAAGTTGTCAGTAGCTCAGAAAGAAGTTAGATGTTGACTAAAATTTTTTTTGATAATTTGCCCAATACCATAAAATGTCTGTCAGGTAGCGAAGCAAGTCCCGAATCTAATTTAAAATCATTTCTTCCGGACAACTGCCTCCATTCCATTGACGAATTCGAAGTTAAAAAGTGGTAGCCAGTAAAAAAAGAGAAAAAGTGAAGTTGCATGAGTAGGACTAAGAATAATAATGTGTTCATTAACGTTAACAGCAATCAATGTACACATATCCTGTAAGCTGACTCGTTCCACTTCATTTCGATGAAAGAATCGTTCAAATGGTCTTTGGAGGATATAACTAACTATCCATTTTTCACGTTATGTCCGCTACTTTGGAGCTTCCAACATCTCCCGCATCGACAACGATAGTGCACAATACATAATGAATGTGTTTCTTCATTTCAGTTTCTCAATTAGTGCTAATAGAGGAAATGATTGTGCAATACTGCACTTTCTAAATATTGCACAAGTGTTCGAGAATCTTCGAGAGGCTGCTGTGACTGGATTTAGCCTCTGTGTTGGTGGAGACGACGTTTGAGTTGGAGGCTAACGCCAATTAATTGTCAGTCTCCGTCCATATAGTGTAAGTTTTATGAAATGAAAAATAGATGAAAAATATGGCAATAAGAATAATTGCAATTGCTTCAAGTAAAAATACTTAAACCCTATTTGTTGCACACTGCACTTTACAGAAAATGGTGTGTTAAAATTCTTCTGCTGTTTCTTACCGTATGTACCAGTTTAGCCTCTGCTGGAATAATTCTTTTTAGTTTCTTGCGTAATAGGTTATGAATCCGCTCTTCATTATACACATATATATGTAACTTTGAAAGAAGGGATATTTTCAACTTGACTAAGACGTATTTATTTCCAGTGCTATAAACACACTCTACTGTTCAGTTAAGCAGTCATAATAGTAATTTATTTTGGTAATTCTTCATTGTTGTTTGCGAAACTGATGCTGCATGATGCATTGTTGGCTTTCTTAATGTTACCAGAATTATCCGGAGTCATTATGCAGGTAAGGATAGGTCTAGTGTTGATCTACTGTGCACATTTTGCCTGACCGTGGTACCTGAATGATTTATATATGTCTTGGATGTGTTTTCTGTATATCTGTACACTGCATATTACTGCATTACTGAGACTTCATATTGCTTTCCATATAATGACGTAATATTCTTCTTGAAAAATTATTTCACATCTAGGTTTGCAAACATACTTCATTGCACGAGGGTTGCCCAGAAAGTAATGCGCCGCATTTTTCTTCAACAATTCTTCATTGAACATAATGAGAATTAAACACACGAAAGACTGGTGTTTCATCTACACACCCTAGTTTTCCAAGTAATATCCATCCCGTTGTGTGACCTTTCTCCAGCGCGTGTACGCCCTGTCACTACCAAGCCTTGAATATCCAAGAGAGCGGATAATAATATCCACACTTCCTCTGCTGATTGACAGATGCGGCGCCAACTGCCGAGTCGTAATACTCCTGTCCTCGCGAATGACAACATCAGCTCGCTGCAACATGTCAGGTGTGACAGCCGTGGGTGGTGTCCCCGACCCCTGCAAATAGTGGAGCTCCGCCGAACCACCTTCTGATGACCTCACCCTCCGTGCCCAACGACTAACTGCACTTCTGTCGACAGCAGGTGCTCCATAGACTTCGCATAACCGTTTGTGCATATTCCCCACAGTTTATTTCGCTGCAGTGAGAAATTCAATGACGGCACGTTGCTTGTAACGTATATAATATACAGACGCCTTTTTGGAACTGTCGTGCAGCTACACCATCTGTCGAAAGTGACGCAAATTTCGCGCGCTCAGCCAGGAGACTTCAAATAGTTCTTACGTGACGTTTCGCATTCGCAGCATTGTTTTCGGCTGAGAAAAATAAATTCGGTGCACTGCTTTCTGGGCACCCTCGTATTAAAAAATTCACTTGTTTCCTACTGGAGCTCCCTTTTTTGAAAGGATTTCCCTCGTAATTAATACAGTCTATTCTGTATAGTACAATCTCTGACTGGCAGATCGATAAACCCTCATCTTTGTTCTCGAACTGCCTGAATATGAAAATAGTTTGCTTGAATAACACCATAGCGATGAAGGCATTTACCAGAGATTGGAAGATAGTTGATTCTGCCCTCGTACAAACATAACTGCCTCACCCACTGAAGGCGAAACCAATGACCAAAGGCGAACAATTGCAAAATTAAGTGGTAATTAATTATTGAAATATCTTGTAATAAATATTAATATAAAGTACCAAATGCATTTGCTGTAGAAAAATATACAAAGACAATTTAACTGAGGAAGTATTGTGCCATTGTTTGACACAACGTAACAGTAACTTTCATTATGACTGCGTCGATGATTCGTTACATAGAGCGACTTTCCCCTGTACACTCATAAACAAATACACTAGGCGTTCAAAATTTATCTGTTACGTATTGACCCAAAAGGGCTTTAAAAATATTTCCCATTGGCAGTTTCTGGCTAAGGCCTGTGAAACGTTTCGGCTGATTATAAGGCAGAAGCAGGAACTGCAAAACACCTCTCACAATACTCCCAGTCGGACCTCGCTCCGGAGCGCAACGATGCTCGTCTAGCATTTCGCTGAAAAATTCCTCACTGTCCGAGGACCGTTAGTCCAACAGAATAAACAAACAGCTGTGTATTTAAACTGCGGAGGTTTGATGCTGTTTTGCGGTAAATTTATTACATCAATTCTCCTAATTTTGAGTAGCAGGTTACATATTTTCATCCTTATTTCGTTATTCGATTGCAAATATCTTGGCTACAAACCACAGAGTACCTATTTCGCTAAAGATGCTTCGTTGAGTATGTTGATGAAAAATTAAATGCAGTAAAAATCAAAGTTTGAAATAAAAATTGGTTCTACACGACGCAGTATTGGAGATCAATTTGGTGTAATTTACACGGACATCGCATTAGGAACGAACACACCACTGACAGTCGCTACGTATACCACGTGCCAAAGAATTCCCGCGTGGACGATTGAGTGTGACAACTAGTTCCTGTCCATAACTGTCGCGTATGTCTGTGATGTGATGTGAATGTGAACGTGACAAATGCATGTGGTGCGCTTACATAAACACTATCTGGTGAAATGAGTCACCGAACTCATCTAAAACTGTATAGCTGGACTGCAATTAATTTTTACCAAATATAATAAGAAAACGTAGAATTATATGCTCCATAAGCTGTCCTGAAAAATTCTGTACTGTGCCGTGCAGTGGACAGTGCTACAATACGTGACGTCACAGTACTTGACTTACAATTCCAGCACACAAAACTAACAGAACAAAAATTCTACACAAAATTACAAATAGAATTTTGAAAGAATAGATGTCCGAAATGCTTACATCAAATTCTGAACACTAATTGATATGTACGCGGAATGTAACACTGCACAGTAAGAGTGAAAACGTCTTCATAAGATATGAAATTTGAACTGAATTTTATCTCAACTCATCCTGAAGATGGAAGGCTTAAATGTGAATGATCTTACTGTGTCCTGTCTCTGACTTGAAACTCGTCCCAACAAACTTTTGTGACTTACCTCGCGGCAATGGAAACTCGGTACTGCTCGCAAAAATGAATGTTGTTAACATGCAGCGAAGCAGCGAACCAGCTGAAGAAAATAAAATCTGCCCAAGTGCAATGTCAGGAAATGCAACTATACTAAGCACATCATAGTTTATTTTCAGTGAGTGTTCATTAAGTGCAATGCAGCAAAATACAATTACAAAACAAATTTTCGTGAGGAGTCAGTGGAAGTGGTTGATGTGAGTGATCTAGAGGAGACTAGCATTCAAAAACTGTATTGTGAAACTCTAATTCCTTAACGATTTTAACAATCTTTGAAAAATCCATTCCTTATAAAAAAAAGACAATTCTACGATGTAATTAGTTCTTGAAATGGTAAAGGAGTGATGAATATATAGCACTGAGTGCAAAGTATGTGACCAGCTAACTTTGCTGAATCTCGTCTCGACAACCAAACTAACTCACCAAAACTAATAAAGAATATCATGGTAAAAATTTGTCTCTTTTAAACTCATCATAAATGACACGCGAGCTACTACTGCAGAGGAATCATTACCTGAATGTCATCACACCTCCCAAATCAGCCTTTACTAGACCATATTTCTAAAAAACAACTTCATCTACATTTACAACAGCGTGTTCTGCTAATTATTTCCTAACTGCTCCGCAGCGTGACCAACGCCCGACTCTGTCCCTCAATTCTCACTGAAAAGCTCCACCGTCAACAACAAGGAAAATCGCCGGTAATTTTATGAGCTCTGCTTTGGCTAATAGTGGTTTAGCCTTACACTTCGAGTGTATGCCACTCCCACAACCACCTTAGAAATATACACGTTTCTTAAAGAGCTGAGAAGTATGATGAAAATGGATAACGTTTCTCTTACTCGTGCCATTATAACATTTATAACTGCGTGGCATGTAACGTGTTAGGTTGACTTACTTGTTTTACGTATCAGCTGATAAAGACCCCAGATCGAGGAACAGCTGTTAAGAACCTATCAAAGCAGGATCTTGCTAGTTACCTCCTCCGTGAGCGGCTTGCACTTTCTTAGGCTGCTTTCCACCGTGCCTGGCGTCTGCCTTGTGCACAGTTTTATGTGGTCCTATCGCCCTAAATCGCTCCGGACAGGTACTCCTGGATACTTAATCATTGCTATACACTATAGTGCTTGGTCACTGAGTTTGTAGTCAAACCTATCTGTGCTGTCATCTGTTTAAGAAGATTACGTTCTGATTACGTTTGTTAGAGCCTGTTGCCAGTCTTACCGCCGGTCATCTTCCCCTTCAGGTCTTCCTGGATTTCCCAATAACTGTTAAGGGTTCTGTTGTACTATTTTGTGTGTGTGTGTGTGTGTGTGTGTGTGTGTGTGTGTGTGTGTGTGTGTGCGCGCATGCGTATGCGTGCTTGGAGCTTACGGGAGACCAACGGCGAGGTTATCAGCGCCCTTGCACTCATTAAAACAAAGCGAACGTGGTTAAAATCTCGAAAATTGTTGCACACACACATGCAAAAAGTAGCTATACATTGTATTAAAACACAAGGAAAATGACAAGGGAGGTAAATGAAAGGCACAGACAAATGTTACTGGCTCACTACTTACAAAAAGTAAGGGTGAGCCAGTACTATCTCGCTAAAATCCTGCTAAAAATTAACGACAATTCACAAAACTTTAAAACACTAAACACACGTGTTTGAACATTACCTAGAACAGAGGGCAGATCCGTCGCCAAATTTTTGGCGACCCGCTGCTCGAAAAGTAAAATGCAATCCAATAAAATGTTCCTCACGGTGATTTGTGCGCCACAGGCACCACACACTGGACGGTGCTCTCGCCGCAGCAAAAGGCCACGCGGCTTAGGGCTGTAGCGTGTGCGAAGACAACCAAGGAGGACATTCCGTCGACGTGGCTGGAGGGAGGTATGCCTCGGTCACGTTGTGGGCTTCCCTAGATGGAGCTTATTATCCGTCACTTCAGCCAGTCATCCTCCCTTCGACTCTTATACAGGGTGGTCCATCGATCGTGACCGGGCCAAATATCTAACGAAATAAACGTCAGACGAAAAAACTACAAAGAACGAAACTTGTCTAGCTTGAAGGGGAAAACCAGATGCCCCTATGGTTGGCCCGCTGGATGGCGCTGCTATAGGTTAGACGGATATCAACTGCTTTTTTTTTAAAATAGTGACCCCCATTTTTATTACATATTCGTGTAGTACGTAAAGAAATATTTTATTTATTTATTTATTTAACCTGGCAAGATTAGGGCCATCAGGCCCTCTCTTACATCTAACCAGGCATTCTACTTATTTTACATTCATATGTTTTAGTAGGCATGTTAAACTACATCTAGTACAAAAAGTGAAATAAACAATTTGAAAGGTACACCTGGAAAAATACATACATATAGAGTTTATTTTCTTAGGTCACAAGTACTGTTATAATTAGACATTATTGAAGAGACAGATTTTAGATAGGAGTGCCGGCAGCAGGGTGTATGAGGGAGACTCATGGTGAAGGGAGGAGAAGAATAGAGACATGATGAAACATAATTAAGGAAATATAAAGGAAAAGAAGATTGCGTGGCTAATAGAGAAAGATGAAGAGGAAGGCATCTCAGGAGCAAGATAGGAGACGCTAGCTTTGCTATTTGACAGATGAGGGGATTGTCCTTGTACATTAATTTTGTGGAGAACTTTGTGAGGATGATAGTAGGAAATGCTTCAACTTCTTCTTAAAAGCAGCAGGAGATCGAATTTTGCGCAAGGTAAGGGGCAGTTTGTTCCAGAGGCGGACAGCGGCAACTGAGAAGGAGTTTGCAAAAGTTTTTGTTTTGTGAGTGGGCACAGTTAGGATACCAAATAAGAGTGACCTCGTGTTTCGATTATGATGACATGACAGGTTTTTAATCTCTGAAGCAAGGTACTGGGGTGCTTGCGCGATGAGGAGTCGGTGGAGTAGACATAGAGTGTGGTAGTCACGCAATTTGTCCGGCCGCAGCCACCCTAGCTCGGAGTATGAAGCACTAACATGATCATATCGGCGAATGTTGCAGGTGTAACGCACACAGGCATTCATGGTTAGCTCTAGCCGTCTTTTGTTTTTACTACTCATGCCTTGTTGAATCACATCACAATAGTGGAGGTTCGGTAGAACGAGTGCTTGCACGAGCTGGCGTTTCAAGTCCTGTGGAAATATGTTCCGAAACTTTTTGAGGGCATAGAGACAAGCAGACGTCTTTCGGCACACTGCGACTGTATTCTCCGCCCAGTTGAGATGCTCATCCAAAGTTACACCCAAGTTCTTCACTGTTTTCTGATATGGTATTGGAGTACCGTCGAGCAGAATAGGAGGTAGCCGTTCGCGGAAATCTGAACTTATTAATTTCTGATGGGCTATTAAGATTACTTGCGTCTTTTTTGCATTTAGTTTAAGCCCCAGGTTTTTCGCCCATCTCACTACTGAAGACAGATCATCATTCATCTGAGCGATTGCAGTGTTTACATCTTCAGGTCTGACGCTTAGGTAGAGCTGGAGGTCGTCGGCATAGAAATGATATTTACAGGAGGACAGAACCGACGAAATATCGTTGACATATAAAGAAAACAAAAGTGGTCCTAAGACTGATCCTTGTGGCACTCCCGAGGAAACATGTTTCCAGGAAGATTTTTCATTTACGCAGACAACACATTGCTGTCTGTCTTTTAAGTAGCTTTCAAACCATCTCATTGCACTATCAGAGAAATTAAACTGTTGCATTTTTCTGAGCAATATGTCAAAGTCAACAGTGTCAAAAGCTTTGCTGAAGTCCAGTAGCGTCAATATTGTTGCCTTTCGATTGTCGATGGCATATTTCAGGTCATCAGTTATTTAATTAGAGCAGTGGTTGTGCTGTGCTGTTTACGGAAACCGGATTGAAATTTGTCATATAGGCTGAATTCATGCAAGTGTTCAGTGATTTGGTCATGAACAATATATTCAAGTGCTTTGGAAACAGCAGGCAGTATGCTAATTGGTCGGTAATCACTAGGCAGTTGCGGGTTTTCGGTCTTAGGGATGGGTCGAATTAGGCTTCTTTTCCATGCAGTGGGATATATTCCGTTCACGAGGCAAAAATTAAATATGTCAGTTAAGACATGTTTTAGTTGGACCACTTTTTTCCTTCCTGATAGATGGCGCTGTAATAGTCACAAACATATAAGTACGTGGTATCACGTAACAATTCGCCAGCGCGGACGGTATTTGCTTCGAGATACATTACCCGTGTTAAAATGGACTGTTTACCAATTACAGAAAATGTCGATGTCGTCTTGACGTATGGCTATTGTGATCAAAATGCCCAACGGGCGTGTGCTATGTATGCTGCTCGGTATCCTGGACGACATCATCCAAGTGTTCGGACCGTTCGCGGGATAGTCACGCTATTTAAAGAAACAGGAAGTGTTCAGCCACACGGGAAACGTCAACCACGACCTGCAACAAATGATGATGCCCAGGTAGGTGTTTTAGCTGCTGTCGTGAATAATCCGCACATCAGTAGCAGACAAATTGCGCGAGAATCGGGAATCTCTAAAACGTCGATGTTGCCAATGCTACATCAACATCGATTGCACTCTTACCACATTTCTATGCATCAGGAATTGCATGGCGACGACTTTTAACGTCGTGTACAGTTCTGGCACTGGGCACAAGAGAAATTACGGGACGATGACAGATTTTTTGCATTCGTTCTATTTATCGACGAAGCGTCATTCTCCAACAGCGATAACGTAAACCGGCATAATATGCACTGTTGGGAACCGGAAAATCCACGATGGCTGCGACAAGTGGAACATCAGCGACCTTGGCGGGTTAATGTATGGTGCGGCATTATGGTAGGAAGGATAATTGGCTCCAATTTTATCGATGGCAATCTAAATGCTGCAATGTATCCTGATTTCCTAAGTAATGTTCTACCGATGTTACTACAAGATGTTTCACTGCATAACAGAATGGCGGTGTACTTCCAACATGATGGATGTCCGGCAAGTAGATCGCGTGCGGTTGAAGCGGTATTGAATAGCATATTTCATGACAGGTGGATTGGTCGTCGAAGCACCATACCATGGGCCGCACGTTCACCGGATCTGACGTCCCCCGATTTCTTTATGTGGGGAAAGTTGAAGGATATTTGCTATCGTGATCCACCGACAACGCTTGATAACATGCGTGAGCGCATTGCTAATGCATGTGCGAACATTACGGAAGGCGAACTACTCGCTGTTGAGAGGAATGTCGTTACACATACCGGCATTGCCAAATGCATTCAGGTTGACGGACGTCATTTTGACCATTTATTGCATTCATGTGGTATTTACAGGTAATCACGCTGAAACAGCATGCGTTCTCAGAAATGATAAATCACATAGGTACATGTATCACATTGGAACAAGCGAAATAAAATGTTCAAACGTACCTATGTTCTGTATTTCAAGTTAAAAACCTACCTGTTACCAACTGTTCGTCTAAAATTGTGAGCCATATGTCTGTGACTATTCCCCCCCCCTCCCTCCCTCCCCCCCCACCCCCCCCCCCCACCCCCCCACACCATGCACCATAGACCTTGCCGTTGGTGGTGAGGCTTGCGTGCCTCAGCGATAAACATAGCCGTACCGTAGGTGCAACCACAACGGAGGGGATCTGTTGAGAGGCCAGACAAACGCGTGGTTCCTGAAGAGGGTAAGCAGGCTTTTCAGTAGTTGCAGGGGCAACAGTCTGGATGATTGACTGATATGGTCTTGTAGCACTAACCAAAACGGCCTTGCTGTGCTGGTAATGCGAACGGCTAAAAGCAAGGGGAAACTACAGCCATATTTTTTCACGAAGGCATGCAGCTTTACTGAAGGGTTAAATGACGATGGCGTCCTCTTGGGTAAAATATTCCGGAGGTACAATAGTCCCCCATTCGGATCTCCTGGCGGGGACTAAAGACGACGTCGTTATCAGGAGAAAGAAAACTGGTGTTCTACGGACCGGAGCGTGGAATGACAGATCTCTTAATCGGGCAGGTAGGTTAGAAAATTTAAAAAGGGAAATGGATAGGTTAAAGTTGGATATAGTGGGAATTAGTGAAGTTCGGTGGCAGGAGGAACAAGACTTTTGGTCAGGTGAATACAGGGTTATAAATACAAAATCAAATAGGTGTAATACAGGAGTAGGTTTAATAATGAATAAAAAAATAGGAGTGAGGGTAAGCTACTACAAACAGCATAGTGAACGCATTATTGTGGCCAAGATAGACACGAAGCCCACGCCTATTATATTAGTAAGTTGATATGCCAACTACCTCGGCACATGACGAAGAGATTGAAGAAATGTATGATGAGATAAAAGAAATTATTCAGGTAGTGATGGGAGACGAAAATTTAATAGTCATGTGTGACTGGAATTCGATAGTAGGATAAGGAAGAGATGGAAACGTAGTAGGTGAATATGGATTGGGGGTAAGATATGAAAGAGTAACCCGGCTGGTAGGATTTTGCACAGAGCATACCTTAATATAGCTAGCACTTGGTTCGAGAATCATGAAAGAATGGGAGAAGCCTGGAGATACTGACAGGTTTCAGATAGATTATATAATGGTAACACAGAGATTTAGGAATCAGGTTATAAATTGTAAGACATTTACAGGAGCAGATGTGGACTCTGACCACTATCAAATGGTTATGAACTGCAGATTAAAACTGAAGAAACTGCAGAAAGGTGAGAATTTAAGGAGATGGGATCTAGATAAACTGACTAAACCAGAGGTTGTACAGAGTTTCAGGGAGAGCATAAGGGAACAATTGACAAGAATGGTGGAAAGAAATACAGTAGAAGACAAATGGGTAGCTTTGAGCGATGAAGTAGTGAAGGCAGCAGAAGATAAAGTAGGTAAAAAGACGAGGGCTCGTAGAAATCCTTGGGTGACAGAAGAAATATTGAATTTAATTGATAAAAGCAGAAAATATAAAATACAGTAAATGAAGCAGGCAAAAAGGAATTCAAACGTCTCAAAAATGAGATCGACAGGAAGTGCAAAATGGCTAAGCAGGGATGGCTAGAGGACAAATGTAAGGATGTTGAGTCTTATCTCACTAGGGGTAAGACAGATACTGCCTACAGGAAAATTAAAGAGATCTTCGGAGAAAAAAGAACCACTTGTATGAATATCAAGAGCTCAGATGGAAACCCAGTTCTAAGAGAAGGGCAATCAGAAAGGTGGAATGAGTATATGGAGGGTCTATACATGGGCGAGGTACTTGAGAGCAATATTATGGAAATGGAAGACGATGTAGATGAAGATGAAATGGGAGATATGATACTGCGTGAAGAGTTTGACAGAGCACTAAAAGACCTAAGTCGAAACAAGGCCCCAGGAGCAGACAACATTCCATTAGAGCTACTGACAGCCTTGGGAGAGCCAGTCATGACAAAACTCTGCCATCTGGTGAGCAAAATGTATGAGACAGGCAAAATACTCTCAGACTTCAAGAACAACATAATAATTCCAATCCCAAAGAAAGCAGGTACTGGCGGATGCGAAAATTACCGAACTATCAGTTTAATAAGTCACGGCTGCAAAATACTAACGCGAATTCCTTACAGACGAGTGGAAAAACTGGCAGAAGCTGACCTCTGGGAAGATCAGTTTGGATTCCGTAGAAATATTGGAACACGTGGGGCAATACTGACCCTACGACTTAGCTTAGAAGCTAGATTAAGAAAAGGAAAACCTACGTTTCTAGCATTTGTAGACTTAGGGAAAGCGTTTGACAATGTTGACTGGAATACTCTCTTTCAAATTCTGAAGGTGGCAGGGGTAAAATACAGGAAGCGAAAGGCTATTTACAATTTGTACACAAAGCAGATGTTAGTTATAAGCGTCGAGGGACATGAAAGGGAAGCAGTGGTTGGGAAGGGAGTGGGACAGGGTTGTAGCCTCTCCCCGATGTTATTGAATCTGTATATTGAGCAAGCAATAAAGGAAACAAAAGAAAAATTCGGAGTAGGTATTAAAATCCTTGGAGAAGAAATAAAAACTTTGAGGTTCGCTGATGACATTGTAACACTGTCAGAGAGCAAAGATTTGGAAGAGCACTTGAACGAAATGGACAGTGTCTTGAAAGGAGGATATAAGATTAATATCAACAAAAGCAAAACGAGGATAATGGAATGTAGTCGAATTAAGTCGGGTGATGCTGAGGGAATTAGATTAGAAAATGAGACACTTAAAGTAGTTAAGGAGTTTTGCTACTTGGGGAGCAAAATAACTGATGATGGTCGAAGTAGAGAGGATATAAAATGTAGACTGGCAACGGCAAGTAAAGCGTCTCTGAAGAAGAGAAATTTGTTAACATCGAGTATAGATTTACGTGTCAGGATGTCGTTTCTGAGAGTATTTGTATGGAGTGTAGCCATGTTGGAAGTGAAACATGGACGATAAATAGTTTGGACGAGAAGAGAATAGAAGCTTTCGAAGTGTGATGCTACAGAAGAATGCTGAAGATGGGTAGATCACATAACTAATGAGGAGGTATTGAACAGAATTGGGGAGAAGAGGAGTTTGTGCCACAACTTGACACGAAGAAGGGATCTGTTGGTAGGACATGTTCTGAGGCATCAAGGGATCACCAACTTAGTACTGGAGGGCAGCGTGGAGGGTAAAAATCATAGAGGGAGACCAAGAGATGAATACACTAAGCAGATTCAGAAGGATGTAGGCTGCAGTAGGTACTGGGAGATGAAGCATCTTGCACAGGATAGAGTAGCATGGAGAGCTGCATCAAACCAGTCTCAGCAATGAAGACCACAACAACATGTCTGTGTCTATTACAGCGCCATCTGTCACAAAGCGAAAAAAGTTGTCCAACTAAAACATTCATATTTCTTTACGTACTACACTAATATGTAATAAAAAATGGGTGTTCCTATTTTTAAAAAAAACGCAGTTGATATACGTTTGACCTATGGCAGCGCCATCTAGCTGCCCAACCATAGCGCCATCTCGTTTCCCACTTCAAGCTAGACGAGTTTTGTTCTTTGTAGTTTTTTCGTTTGATGCTTATTTCGTGAGATATTTGGCCCGGTCACTATCAATGGACCACCCTGTAGACACGGGGCGCTTCGCCCGCTTTCAACAACGTCTTTCAATTGAGAACGCTGTGTTCGATATACTGTAAGTGCAATTTTTGTTAGCTAGAAATGATATGGACCGTTTCCCGGGAATAAAAACCCACAATATAGAACTGGACCCTGGTTTCTAAGGCCGTGTGGATTTCTTGAACTAAATAATGTAGTTTTCATTTGGTCCGTCCTTACGTAATGCTTGTTGATTCTTCAAGACGAGTTCTTCGATCTATCCACGTTGCAGTACTGTGGTGATTTACCGCCATGCAGAACGTTATGTACTTCCAACCAGGATGAATTTTTGATTCTCGCTTGATTCGTACATCTGTGACGATAGCTTCGTATTTACTAGACGCTCCAGGAGCTACTGAACGTGATGTTTTGCCAGCGTTTGGCGGCCATATCGTCACTTAGACAACAACGGAAGTGAAACTAGTCCTGCTGAAGGAGTGCATTAGAGAGAACTGTTGCCTCTAAAGAGAAGACAACTACAACGAATTTTGTATAAATACAGCGTTCACGAAAATAGTGCAATAGGAAGAGCAAATACAAAATCTTTGATAATAATTGGGCAGTTTCAAAGCTCACGAAAAAAAACAATTTAGTGGTTAATGGAAACTTCTTCAAGTGCTTCTCAAGTATTGGTCGTTAGAGGGGGGCCTTTTTCAGGGTCGTTTAGTAAAAGAGATTCGCAAGATCCCCAAGAGAGACGTGTGTTTCACCGTCACTCCAGTAGCAGACGCTGACCTGATGGGAATCTCAGAGGAATTCGAGCCCGTAGAAAGGTTACCGAATCGTCCCACAACGAACTAGCGAATTGGAAAGTTTGAAATGATAATGACACTAGAAGTGAGGCGACTTGAGCAGTAGATGTAGGTGTAATGTGATCTGCAGAATCGAGTTTGACACTGACTTTCCAGTAGTATCCGTATCAAGCTGCAGAATGCTAGAGGAAGCATACAAACCAATCTCTCCTTGCGAAAATTCTCAAATGGTTTAGGGGTCATGTGTGCTGCCCAGTAAACCTAGGGCCGCAACAGACGGAAATGTAAATTCTTTGTAAAATTTTAGGTTACCAGTTTCCGACTTGCTACCTGGCTCTGTTGACGGACGTCACAGCCACGAATACCTGTGGTAACACGCCACTGAGCCCATCTGTCTGAACGAATATCGCGACCTGCCGTTATGGTGTGGATAGCTTTCGACTCTAACAATGAATTCGATTGGTCATCATCAACGATGAATACGTTTTAGATTTCTTCAAAAGTGATCCTACTTACCTTCGTTCTGTCTTTTACGTATTGTAGAAAGTGAATGAACCTGCTACGGAACCACTATAACGTAGCCATTTAATCGCATTACTGGCATATGAAAACGTAAGTCGTGAAGTTGAGGGTATTTTATTGAATATGGAACGGATGTTTATCTTAATGTTAACAGCAAAAAGCTTCATAATTTTGCAGGAAATATATTTTGTAGATAAATTACACTATTTATTGTAAAATGAAACAGCGTCGCTCGTAGACACTTTCGACAAGATTTATCTTATGTGAGGTTTCTATATGAATTCCAGGTTTTCCTTTTGACAAAGAGAGATACAAAAAATCTAGACTCCGCTACTTTCATGATGTGATCTTATATGATTTTTCATGCAACGTTAGATGTTATGTACTTCTCATCAGTGTAGATTGGCGGGGTAGAAGCACTAAAAACTCAGCGTGTCTCTCTGTCGCAATACAATTTCATTTTCCAATGTAAATGAACTTAGGGAGATAATATTTAATATCAAGCTGTTTGTCACACGGAAAAGCTCGGCATTCAATGCAAAGCATTTAAAACTATATTTTAAACGCAACTCCTCACATTCTACATTGTTTACAGTGTAATTGTATCACTAAGACGTTCGGAGAATGCAACACATTCGACAGTATTCCGAGAGCATCTTCATTGAGAGGAAAATCCATGACTAAATTCTATAAATGTTGAGGGAATTTTTCCCAACCTAGGGGCTGTATCTTCCAGGATCATGTGTCCCATTTTGTCTGTGTACTTGACCATATAACAGCTGAATTCTCTGTCATATTTCGTCAGAACATTACAATAATACCTAATAGAACACTTTCTTGATATTTTGTACCCTTGATTTATTTACTTATGAATACGTTTTCGGGTTCAAAGGCGTTCACCCGAAAATGTTTCCATTTAGGTTAGTACTTGGGTTAAGTTCATCGTCTCCGTCGTATAATTAACATGGGAATGTGATCCACACTCGCAGAACCTTTACAGGAATAAAATTTATAAACACATTTACTTCGAAACAACAACACTTCAAATTCAGAATGGGTAATGTTCCATAATGAATTTAGTAATAATGTACATCTGCTGAACAATTTCATGCCGTAAAAATTATTTGTTTTATCAAATCAAACGCGTCAGAACGTGACCAAAAAGCTCTAAGGTAAAAGATCCTGTTGTTTTGTTTCTGGTTTGCGTGACACAATATTTCAGATGTACATGTATTCCTGCTTCAGTGCCTTGAGATGTCAAAAGCTGAAACAATGCCTCAGAGATATACAAGTACCAACACAAGTTGGGGGCAAGAAAAATCAAAGCTAGGTTTTGCGTTCAAGGGCGAGCGCGGCTAGACAGCCAGCCGGTGGCGCCAGCCGGGCGACCGAGGCAGTCGCTGGGGAGGAACTCCGTCCATCCAAGAGATTGAATCCACACCAGGTCTCACTCCGTCTGCACGACAATACACACCTCTAGTTCTAGTCCCACTTTCGTAGTTTCTTTCTTTCGTGTTGGTAGTTTCATCGATACAATACACTTTTGCTTATATGTGACTGTTTATTTCAATTTTTATTCCTTACTATAGCGGAATTTTAATACTGTACATTAATCACAGTTCACACAGAACTGACGTGACGTCACAACACATAGTATACTGCTGTGCCACCGTGAGCTACCGTTCACACAGGATGTCACAAATTCTACCTGCTGGCATAGTTTACAATACACCGCCAGCTAAGATGATTCAGACGGGCAGTAATCTGTTAGTGCAGGTAATGGTATTACAGCTGAGGCAAGCTTCAAGGAGAAGAAAACCAAATCTTGAAAACGGATTACACGCAGCAGCAAACTGAAGGCAACAAAACGCCATTATCAATTACTCGAAAACGGAAATGCTGTCTCCTGTCCAACCACAGTAGCGGTTATCCATTCCTAATTTTAACACAGCTAGCTGCACTGAATCTCTGTGTAGTTAGAAGGTAGACCAGCAGAACTGGATTACGATAGGACAGGGAGCAGCCGTAATATTTCTGGCTTTTTTTTTTTTTTTGTCATCAGTCTACTGACTGGTTTGATGCGGCCCGCCACAAATTCCTTCCCTGTGCTAACCTCTTCATCTCAGAGTAGCACTTGCAACCTACGTCCTCAATTATTTGTTTGACGTATTCCAATCTCTGTCTTCCTCGACAGTTTTTGCCCTCTACAGCTCCCTCTAGTACCATGGAAGTCATTCCCTCATGTCTTAGCAGATGCCCTATCATCCTGTCCCGTCTCCTTATCAGTGTTTTCCACATATTCCTATCCTCTCCGATTCTGCGTAGAACCTCCTCATTCCTTACCTTATCAGTCCACCTAATTTTCAACATTCGTCTATAGCACCACATCTGAAATGCTTCGATTCTCTTCTGTTCCGGTTTTCCCACAGTCCATGTTTCAATACCATACAATGCTGTGCTCCAGACGTACATCCTCAGAAATTTCTTCCTCAAATTAAGGCCGGTATTTGATATTAGCAGACTTCTCTTGGCCAGAAATGCCTTTTTTGCCATAGCGAGTCTGCTTTTGATGTCCTCCTTGCTCCGTCCGTCATTGGTTATTTTACTGCCTAGATAGCAGAATTCCTTAACTTCATTGACTTCGTGACCATCAATCCTGATGTTAAGTTTCTCGCTGTTCTCATTTCTACTACTTCTCATTACCTTCGTCTTTCTCCGATTTACTCTCAAACCATACTGTGTACTCATTAGACTGTTCATTCCGTTCAGCAGATCATTTAATTCTTCTTCACTTTCACTCAGGATAGCAATGTCATCAGCGAATCGTATCATTGATATCCTTTCACCTTGTATTTTAATTCCACTCCTGAACCTTCCTTTTATTTCCATCACTGTTTCCTCGATGTACAGATTGAAGAGTAGGGGCGAAAGGCTACAGCCTTGTCTTACACCCTTCTTACTACGAGCACTTCGTTCTTGATCGTCCACTCTTAATATTCCCTCTTGGTTGTTGTACATATTGTATATGACCCGTCTCTCCCTATAGCTTACCCCTACTTTTTCAGAATCTCGAACAGCTTGCACCATTTTATATTCTCGTACGCTTTTTCCAGGTCGACAAATCCTATGAAAGTCCCTTGATTTTTCTTCAGCCTTGCTTCCATTATTAGCCGTAACGTCAGAATTGCCTCTCTCGTCCCTTTACTTTTCCTAAAGCCAAACTGATCGTCACCTAGCGCATTCTCAATTTTCTTTTCCATTCTTCTGTATATTTTTCTTGTAAGCAGCTTCGATGCATGAGCTGTTAAGCTGATTGTGCGATAATTCTCGCACTTGTCAGCTCTTGCCGTCTTCGGAATTGTGTGGATGATGCTTTTCCGAAAGCCAGATGGTAAATCGCCAGACTCATATATTCTACACACCAACGTGAATAGTCGTTTTGTTGCCACTTCCCCCAATGATTTTAGAAATTCTGATGGAATGTTATCCATCCCTTCTGCCTTATTTGACCATAAGTCCTCCAAAGCTCTTTTAAATTCCGATTCTAATACTGGATCCCCTATCTCTTCTAAATCGACTCTTGTTTCCTCTTCTATCACATCAGACAAATTTTCACCCTCATAGAGGCTTTCAATGTATTCTTTCCACCTATCTGCTCTCTCCTCTGCATTTAACAGTGGAATTCCCGTTGCACACTTAATGTTACCACCGTTGCTTTCAATGTCACCATGGGTTGTTTTGACTTTCCTGTATGCTGAGTCTGTCCTTCCGACAATCATATCCTTTTCGATGTCTTCACATTTTTCCTGCAGCCATTTCGTCTTAGTTTCCCTGCACTTCCTATTTATTTCATTCCTCAGCGACTTGTATTTCTGTATTCGTGATTTTCCCGGAACATGTTTGTACTTCCTCCTTTCATCAATCAACTGAAGTATTTCTTCTGTTACCCAAGGTTTCTTCGCACCTACCCTCTTTGTACCTGTGTTTTCCTTCCCAACTTCTGTGATGGGCCTTTTTAGGGATGTCCATTCCTCTTCAACTGTACTGCCTACTGCGCTATTCCTTATTGCTGTATCTATAGCGTTAGAGAACTTCAAACGTATCTCGTCATTCCTTAGTACTTCCGTATCCCACTTCTTTGCGTATTGATTCTTCCTGACTAATGTCTTGAACTTCAGCCTACTCTTCATCACTACTATATTGTGATCTGAGTCTATATCTGCTCCTGGGTACGCCTTACAATGCAATATCTGATTTCGGAATCTCTGTCTGACCATGATGTAATCTAATTGAAATCTTCCCGTATCTCCCGGCTTTTTCCAAGTATACCTCCTCCTCTCGTGATTCTTGAACAGGGTATTCGCTATTACTACCTGAAACTTGTTACAGAACTCAATTAGTCTTTCTCCTCTTTCATTCCTTGTCCCAAGCCCATATTCTTCTGTAGCCTTTTCTTCTACTCCTTCTCCTACAACTGCATTCCAGTCGCCCGTGACTATTGGATTTTCGTCCCCCTTTACATACTGCATTACCCTCTCAATATCCTCATACACTTTCTCTGTCTGTTAATTTTCAGCTTGCGACGTCGGCATGTATACCTGAACTATCGTTGTCGGTGTTGGTATGCTGTCGATTCTGATTAGAACAACCCGGTCACTGAAGGGTTCACAGTAACACACCCTCTGCCTACCTTCCTATTCATAACGAATCCTACACCTGTTATACCATTTTCTGCTGCTGTTGATATTACCCGATACTCATCTGACCAGAAATCCTTGTCTTCCTTCCACTTCACTTCACTGACCCCTACTATATCTAGATTGAACCTTTGCATTTCCCTTTTCAGATTTTCTAGTTTCCCTACCACGTTCAAGCTTCTGACATTCCACGCCCCGACTCGTATAACGTTATCCTTTCGTAGATTATTCAATCTTTTTCTCATGGTAACCTCCCCCTTGGCAGTCCCCTCCCGGAGATCCGAATGGGGGACTATTCCGGAATCTTTTGCCAATGGAGAGATCATCATGACACTTCTTCAATTACAGGCCACATGTCCTGTGGGTACACGTTACGTGTCTTTAATGCAGTGGTTTCCATTGCCTTCTGCATCCTCATGTCGTTGATCATTGCTGATTCTTCCGCCTTTAGGGGCAATTTCCCACCCCTAGGACAAGAGAGTGTCCTGAACCTCTATCCGCTCCTCCGCCCTCTTTGACAAGGCCGTTGGCAGAATGAGGCTGACTTCTTATGCCGGAGCCGGCCGCGGTGGTCTCGCGGTTAAGGCGCTCAGTCCGGAACCGCGCGACTGCTACGGTCGCAGGTTCGAATCCTGCCTCGGGCGCGGATGTGTGTGATGTCCTCAGGTTAGTTAGGTTTAAGTAGTTCTAAGTTCTAGGGGACTGATGACCACAGATGTTAAGTCCCATAGTGCTCAGAGCCATTTGAACCATTTCTTATGCCGGAAGTCTTCGGCCGCCAATGCTGATTAATTATCAAAATTTAGGCAGTGGCGGGGATCGAACCCGGGACTGAAGACGTTTTGATTATGTATCAAAGACGCTACCCCTAGCCATCATATTGGGCTACAAGCAGCTCTTCCTAGAACAGTTGAGAAGACAGCTGTGGCAAGATGACGTAATGTGGTGTGAGCTACCGATGACAGAGGGTATCGTGAGAAAGATCGCCTACATTGTGGTTCTCCTCCGGGATTGGCTGCTACATTCGAAAGTTCCGCGCCAAAATCATAATCTTACGTTATTAATACTAAACAGCGTATTTACTTGCATTTCAATTTAAAGCACCTCTCAATAGCGTGCTATCATTCCATTATTTCACAAGTATTAATAACCAGCAGAATAATAAACAACCGCTAAACGAAAAGGTAGACGAAGCACTTCGGTGATTTCGGACCTTGCCTGACTTGGATGGCAGGCGAAGTGGTTCGGCTGTAAGATCAGAGGTAGTTCGGCAGTGTCGCAGGACAGACATGTTGTCTGCCGTGGTCGGTGGCAGTTAAGACTTTGTCAGTAAGCTGTGGTTTGTTAACAGAGGTTCTTCGGCAGTGTCTGAGGACGGACGTGTTGTCTGCCGCGGTATCAATTAAGACTTAACCAGCAATGTCTAGTCTGTGAATGTGACAGCGGTAATGACGTAAATACTCAGTTCATTAATTTGTTGAAGAATATGAGTTATTTGTGACTCTAAAGTGGAATGTATTTCTGCAGTTTCTCGTGTTCTGTTAATAAAAAGCGAGTGGCATCTCGTATAAACAAACTGATTGGAAATTTAATTACTTCTAAAATAACAGTTCCTTGCGACGAGTTCTTACAGCCTCAAGACAACAGATTCACGACCTTCGTAGTGTTTTCTGCGCAGGTTCAACAACTATAGAAGACTGCAGGTTGGTGAATGTGTATCGGGACTTATGCATTCCACTCAGGGCGGTCGAATCAAATAGGCACCTCGCGTGTACTGTAATCTTAATACAAATGATCGAATGCTTCAAATGGCTCTGAGCACTATGGGACTTAACATCTGAGGTCATCAGTCCCCTAGAACTTAGAACTACTTAAACCTAAGTAACCTAAGGACATCATACACATCCATGCCCGAGGCAGGATTCGAACCTGCGACTGTAGCGGTCTCGCGGTTCCAGACTGAAGCGCCTAGAACCGCGCGGCCACCCCGGCCGGCAATACTAATGAGATCAGTGACACGTGATCTGTGGTAAAGTAGAGGAGGCATGAAGGTGAGAAATATTTTTGAGTGAACGGGTTTAATCGTACGCACGTATGTATCGCGCACTCTCTTTCTCCCACTCTCTGGCCCAAGCCAGTGTCTAGGCAATCTGTCGCCCCCAAGCTATTGTATTGTCGAGGACTGCAGGCATTGCTGTGATAGTCGGCTTTTTATGCCCTCCTTCCTTCGTTCGTCGTATATTATTTTACTTCCAAAGTAGCAGAATTACTTCATTCCGTCTACTTTGTGATCACCAACTTTGATGTAAAGTTCATCTCTAATCTCATTTTGGCTACTCCTCATTATTTCCTTCTCTCATCGATTTACTTTCAACCCATAATGTGTGCTCGTCACACTGTTCGTCAGATTCGTGAGATCCTGCCATTCTTCCCCACTTTCAGTGAGGACAGCAGTATAGTCAACAAATCTTATCACAGACGATTTTTCACCCCGAATTTTAATCCCCAATCCTGAACCTTCCTTTCCTCCATGAGAACGTCCCCTCTGGTGACTTTTACATTTCCTAATGTCAAATAAATTATCATCTAACAGATCTCCAATTTTCTTTTCCATTTGAATTGTATCAAACAAGAAACAATTACTGAAATGCGTTTGTTTAATTTCATTGTATATTCACATTGATCTGAATAAACGAATAAAACGAAAATGGGGTGAAGTAGAGTGGAGGGGTTGTGTACCATTTAGAGTCGAAGTTTGACCTAGGTGGCAGTAGTAACAAGGAAGCATCATCAACTTGACCAAGTATTTTATGGAGAAAGAAGCACACTCGCAAGATATCAGCATCGATCAGGTGCGAAAATTTGGGCCATAATGCTGACAGTACGCAGCTGAGAGCTGCTGGCAGTACGGCTTTCAAACTCGGCGTGCAGCAGCCGCTCCACCCCTCTGTGGACGCCTGGTGGCCGAGCGCCACGTACCGTGCTGTGCTGTGCTGTGCAGCGAGTTGACAACCAGAGGGAAGAGAAAAGGGGGGCGGGGGTGCTGCACTCACCTGCTCAAAGTGTGCTGAAATCTGCTTCGAGAAAAAATGTTATTCTCTGCGAAAAATATTGAGTACTAAGGTTGCATAGTATATCAGCCTCACACAAATGTATATTCTATATTATTTTAACAGTATTCACAACATTGATATTCTGCAGCTATACAAGGCGGAGCAAAATTATGTGACGAAGCTTTAACCCTGGATAGCTGATGCCAGTAGGAGCCAAAATTACTAATGTTGTGTAGGTCGACAACGCAGCATTTTTAAACAACGGAAACTTGGTGCCACGCGCTCCGACTGGCCGTGGGAGTGCACTGTTGCCATTCGTCGGTTGACGGGCAGCGCTATGGTTGTGGTTCACAGATAGAAACGTCGCTCGCCCCGTCGCTGCCCCAACGTGATACGCACACGTGTCGAACAGGTCTTGCTGTTTGTCTCCACCTCAACGTCAGAGACCATCGGAGCGCATGGCGCCAAGTTCCCGTAGTTTAAAAATAGTCTTTTGTCGACCAGCACAACATTAGTAATTTTAGTTCCTACTGGCATCATCTATCTAGGGTTAAAATTTCGTTACAATTTTTCTCCACTCCTTATATACCCCTCAAGTAAACCTATGAAACTGAAGAATTATTATGGAATGAAGTTTATGATTTTCGATTTGAATTTAACCATCCCAGTCACCTTGAAGAATGGCGCATCTCCTGAAAATGCACTTCATATTAACAGTGCCAGCTTCAAAGCCCAAAGAAAGTAACCCACAACAGCAATGGTAATAATTAAATAGCGCTACTTGCTTATTTAATTATGCACTCGTTGGTTTCATTCACTTCGTGAATCGCTACCTGAAGAAACAAAATATCACTGACACCAGATACAGGTTGGAAACGGCGCACTTTCACACGAAGAACAGAGCATGTTACCAATGTCGAAACAGTATTTCAGAAACATCTTACATTACTTCGTGCTCGGAGGTTAAACGGCTGCAGTGGGGCGGAGCGAATGACAAACAACCGATTGCTGCGAAAATTTAAAATTTGTTTTTTCAGTAGGTCGTACTTGCGTGCCATCGGAATGCATGTGACAGCCTGCGTACCTAATATCTTCCAAAAGAATGGGATTTTCCAGAACTCATACCTGAGATTCCACTGGCGATAAAAAGTTTGGGTCAAATGTTCTGGATAGTCCTTTGCGGAGACTGCTTCTATAACCAACACAAAAATGGTCCAAATGGCTCTATGCACTATGGGACTTAACATCTTAGGTCCTCAGTCCCCTAGACATAGAACTACTTAAACCTAACTAACCTAAGGACATCACACACATCCATGCCCGAGGCAAGATTCGAACCTGCGATCGTAGCAGCAGCGCGGTTCCGGACTCAAGCGCCTAAAACAACTCGGTCATAGCGGCCGGCACACCCAACAGAAAGATAATGTTAGTGTCATTATCCTACAGTACAGGTTCAAAGTATGAATATTACCATACACACTTCCTTTTGCTTAGGCAAACGGTGTCAGTTGGTTGGTTGTGTTTCCGAGATTCAAAGTTATCCTACTTCCAAACTTAAAATACGCACGTGATTCCCGTGTGAGGCAAAAACGTAGTTTATAAAGTGACTTAGCACGGAAAAATATGCTGTAAACTGACTCTGTCATCATCTGGGGACCCCATGTTGTAGTACTGAAGAACTTGCTGTAACGGAGAGTTCTGACACACTTCTTACATAAATTTACTGAACAATACATTTCTTTTCATGTGGGTTACATGCGTTGCTATAGCAGGGAAAGGAAGGGAATCAGCGGAAAACCCTCCTATCGGAGCACAAAAAGTGGAAATATGTTCCCGTTTATTTAAAAGACGCTGACTTAAAAGTGTAGTACCAAATGCCATATTCTGCCTTACTCACAACCTTTAAAAAATTTCCCAAACATTTTCGTACGAGACCATACTCGCGTTTTTTTTACTGAAAGACAAGAAGACAGTGACGGTGACAGACAGACAAGTAAAAAATACTGGAAAATAGTAGACAGTGATTGTGCTGTAGAAAGAGCGACAGAGACACGCCACTGTTAGAGAAAGGGAGGTATGCAGAGCAGAAGAACGCAGTTGACAGTGATAGAGCAGTGGTACGAAAAGAGTGAAGGAGAAAGTGCTGGGAGGGGGGGGGGGGGGGAATGGAAGAATAAAGTGAAAGAAAAAGAGGAAGCGGGTGAGAGCCGCTGATAATGAGAGACAATCTCTGTGACAATGACAACAAAGGAGGGAGAGATAGTGACAGGAGAAGAGACAGCGGCCGTGTGAAGGAAGCAATGAGGTATTACCAGGAAGAGAGCGCAAGAGGCAGACAGTGACAGTGCGAGGAAACTGTAGCAGTAGGACACAACGAAGGGCACTCCGGCTGTGACACGGGACACAATGACAGAGACACACAAAGGGATAATGGCAATAAGTTCTGCTGAATCGGTGAGTGAGAAAGGACAACTGGGAGTGGAAAGGGCATGAGTAACTTAGAGCGGTGGACTAGTGGCTGTGATTGTGTTACAGTTTCTGAGAGTCTGAGGTGAGTTCCGTATATATATAAACCAGTGATGTCCTCGCATCCCAAAATTTTTAAAGATGCTGAGGTAGGTAGAATAAGGCAACTCGTACCCACCTTTCAGTCAGAGTCTTTTAAATAAACAGGAACATATTCGCATTAGGAGCATTTTTTCCGCTGATCAGAATTGCGTTCCTAATTTTCACCGGGAACGACTGCAGGGGCTGATATTTTGTAAGTGTGGTCTCTTTTCCCTACAGCATGACGTTGAGATGGCGACGTTGGCTTGTAAGCGCCATGGCTGCGCCACTGCTGGTCAGCGCACGTGTCTGTCTGTCTGCAGCGTATGGCAGGATGGCCGACGTAACTGGAGCTGCCGCGCCACGTAACGGATAGCGCGGCTGCCAAGGTGGGCCGGTCGATAGCGCCGTGCACTGCACACCTTAGTAAATAGAGAGGAGCGGCCGCCAGAGGGGTCTATAGTGTTCTGGTAAGATGAATGCACCACCGGGAAGTTCGCGCTTCTCACAGCGACAAATTCTTCGTTAAGATATGAAATGCTTCAGTATCTGTGTTTTGTCTCCGAAGGATCTCGATTAAGAGTAGCCCTCCAGAGCAATGCGTGGTAACGGTTGCAGCACTAACCTCGAAATTTTCCGCATAGCTGAGCGTCAATTTAACCTCGCCGAGTTGCGAAATGTCTGTCTGCGATGCCTTACTAGATCGGCAGATCTTTTCTGTCGCGGTGTATTCAGTTGTCTGTATTTTGTTGATATATTTCGCAAAGCTCGCTTGCATTTAGAGTTTCTTCCTAACAACGCATAACTTGATTCGTTCAACTATCCTCAAACTTCGTCTTTGAGATGGCATTTAGAAAACACAAAATGAGAATGAATGAATGAATGAACAAACGAACGAAAGAACCAGCTGTGAGATGAACCGGGTGTGCTTGCCATTACCCTATCGACGGTCTATGTTTTTCTCTCTCTGCTAATCAAAAACAATGTTTACTAATCTGGACAAGTGTAAAACATCAGCACACATTCGTTTGAGATGGAAGAAGCAACTGCTCACGATCACAAACTGTGCAACAGTAGCGTTTCCACTGATGTCTCTTATAAACGTAACAACCTCCAACCCATTCTTTAAGTTTGAAATAATTGAGAATATAATCATTTCTGGTCATAACTCTTGTAGTGAAGCTCCGATTCATCATTCAAATCTCGTCAGTCGCGTCACATGAAATTTTCATAAAAGCATATTATTATACAAGGTCGCCGTAGTGGCGTCAAATCGAAAGACTTGCACCCGGCGAATGGTCTACCCGACGGGAGACCCTAGTCACTCGACATTTATTGGTTCAAATGGCTCTGAGCACTATGCGACTTAACTTCTAAGGTCATCAGTCGCTTAGAACTTAGAACTAATTAAACCTAACTAACCTAAGAACATCACACACATCCATGCCCGAGGCAGGATTCGAACCTGCGACCGTAGCGGTCGCTCGGTTCCAGACTGCAGCGCCTAGAACCGCACGGCCACTCCGGCCGGCTGACATTTATTATTTATTTATTATACAAGGTGTAATGTCTGTAAGTGCAATTGTTTCTATTGATACCAGGGGGTAATTTACTGAACAACATTACATCAGTATTTACGTCACTTGCAGACTAATAATTATAACTATTACGAATGGTAGGCTTTTAGGTTGGGCAGTACGTCCTCTTTCGCGTGGCACATGCAAGCCTTTAATATCTATCTTACTGTGGGCAGCAGGCCAGGTATTGAAATGAGAACGCATGGACGGAGAGGCGTGACAGGCGTGGTGGTGCTAGGTTCGTATGGGACCAAACTGCTGAGGTCATCGGTCCCTATTCTTAAACACTACTTAATCTAACTTAAACTAACTTACGCTAAGGACAACACACACACCCATGCCCGAGGAGGACTGGTACCTTCAAGGGGGGAGGGGGAGGTAGCTACGAAAATATTGGCAAGGCGCCCAAGACCATGCGGCAACCCCGCGCGGCATTTCATGGTCGTAGCCCAGTTTGCGGGGCAGTTACGACCATAGAGCATGTTACAACCGTGCAGATAGCAGCAGGTCGTAAATTTCGTGACATGTTTGTGGGATGACTGTCCGTCACAGACAAAAAATAACCAACACACTGATATGTGTACAAATTAAGGTACCCCATATAAAAATATTTGCGCTTATACACGTTACACCGTGTGTATGAGATTACATTACTGGTTATTACAATTGTTACAAGAGGAAGGATAGTAAAAGCAAATTTTACTTATTATCCATAGGATCAGTAGATCACTAAATTTGTAGGTGATATCAGAGCATACAGGATGCGAAACTGAGTACAAGAACTTGCCACATCTGATAGCAGCAACGGCTTTAATTGAAGACACACTTTAACCACTGAATTTTGTTTCTTGAAGTTTTCCCATTTAATCGAATATTCCAAAATTTTTCGGGAGTGCATCCGGGATATTACACTACTGGCCATAAAAATTTCTACACCTCGAAGATGTGCTACAGACGCGAAATTTAACCGACAGGAAGAAGATGCTGTGATATGCAAATGATTAGCTTTTCAGAGCATTCACACAAGGTTGGCGCCGCTGGCGACACCTACAACGTGTTGACATGAGGAAAGTTTACAACCGATTTCTCATACACAATCAGCAGATGACCGGCGTTGCCTGGTGAAACGTTGTTGTGATGCCTCGTGTAAGAAGGAGAAATGCGTACCATCACGTTTCCGACTTTGATAAAGGTCGGATTGTAGCCTATCACGATTGCGGTTTATCGTATCGCGACACTGCTGCTCGCGTTGATCGAGATCCAATGACTGTTAGCAGAATATGGAATCGATGGGCTCAGGAGAGTAATACGGAACACCGTGCTGGATCCCAACGGCCTCATATCACTAGCAGTCGAGATGACAGGCATCTTATCCGCATGGCTGTAACGTATCGTGCAGTCACGTCTCGATCCCTGAGTCAACGGATGAAGACGTAGGCAAGACAACAACCATCTGCACCAACAGTTCGACGACGTTTGCAGCAGCATGGACTATCAGCTCGGAGATCATGGCTGCGGTTACCCTTGACGCTGCATCACAGACAGGAGCGCCTGCGATGGTGTACTCAACGACGAATCTGGGTGCACGAATGGCAAAAAGTCACTTTTTCGGATGAATCCAGGTTCTGTTTACAGCATCATGACGGTTGCATCCGTGTTTGGCGACATCGCGGTGAACGCACATTGGAAGCGTGTATTCGTCATCGCCATACTGGCGTATCAACCGGCGTGATGGTATGGGATGCCATTGATTACACGTCTCTGTCACCTGTTGTTCGCATTGACGGCACTTTGAACAGTGGACGTTACATTTCAGATGTGTTACGACTCGTGGTACAACCCTCCATTCGATCCCTACGAAACCCTACATTTCAGCAGGATAATGCACGACCGCATGTTGCAGGTCCTGTACGGGCCTTTCTGGATACAGAAAATGTTCGACCGCTGTCTTGGCCAGCATATTCTCCAGATCTCTCACCAATTGAAAACGTCTGGTGAATGGTGGCCGAGCAACTGGCTCGTCACAATACGCCAGTCACTACTCGTGATGAACTGTGGTATCGTGTTGAAGGTGCATCGGCGGCTGTACCTGTACACGCCATCCAAACTCTGACTCAACGGCCATGCGTATCAAGGCCGTTATTACGGCCAGAGGTGGTTGTTCTGGGTACAGATTTCTAAGGATCTATGCACCCAAATTGCGTGAAAATGCAATCACATGTCAGTTGTAGTATAATATATTTGTCCAATGAATACCCGTTTATCATCTGCATTTCTTCTTGAAGTACCAATTTTAATGGCTAGTACTGTATAACTCTTGTGCCGATATTGACGATTTGACAAATAGCGAGACATAAATGCACTGACTTATTGATTGGCGAGAATCTTTAGCCTCTTTGTTGAGACCTTTTGTCGGTACATGTGAACATCATATTCATAATCCACCAGATCTTATTTTCAGGTTAAAAACTCTGAAACTTAACAGCTATGATTTGTTGGTAAGCTTTGAAATTGTTTCCCATTTACATAAGAAGCTTTGTTGAATCTCTGTCATTGACATAATTAACATTAATTAAGCATCTACTGACCTCCGCTCACTTTTTATTTGATAATATTTTGAATATATTGACGATGTTGCCACAGCCAGTCTCCATTTAAATGGAGAATTCTGAAGAAAAAGCACTCTACTCTGCAGTTTTAAAAGTATGTAGATGACACAATCATAGTTTGGCCCCTTGGCCACTTTAATGTACATCTAAAACCCATTCATGAAAACGTAAAATTTACGATGGGTATGGAAGTGAATGGCTTTCCACCATTTCTGGATGTGTCAGTTCGACGAAAGGAAGACGGGTTTTTTGGATATAGCGTTAACCCGAAGCCTAACCATAGCGACTTATACTGATACTTACAGGCCTCTATCTGGCGCCATCTTTCGCAAACTACGAGTGTACTTTAGTACACAGGGCTCGTGTAGTGTCCGACCCTCACAGCTTACAGAGTGTATTGGTACAAATGGATGAAATATTCAGTGAGAATGGGTATACAAAACATAATATGAAGAGAAACCTGCATGCGAAAACACCACACCAAAAAAATGAAGAGCAGGAAGAAATAGATATAATGTCAACAGACTTTCTGCCGTATGTGGGAAATACACTGTGTGATCAATAGTATCCGGACACCTCCGAAAACATACGTTTTCCACGTTATATGTCGCAGGTTCTAATCCTGCCTCAGGCATGGATGTGTGTGATGTCCTTAGGTTACTTAGGTTTAAGTAGTTCTAAGTTCTAGGAGACTGACGACCTCAGATGTTAAGTCCCATAGTGCTCAGTGCCATTTCAATCACTTGAACCTGTGGTGTCACCGCCCGACACCACACTTGCTAGGTGGTAGCCTTTAAATCGGCCGCGGTCCGTTAGTATACGTCGGATCCGCGTGTCGCCACTATCAGTGATTTAAGACCGAGCGCCGCCACACGGCAGGTCTAGTCTAGAGAGACTCCCTAGCACTCGCCAAGTTGTACAGCCGACTACGCTACCGATGGTTAACTGACTACATACGCTCTCATTTGCAGAGACGACAGTTTAGCATAGCCTTCAGCTACGTCATTTGCTACGACCTAGCAAGGCACCCTATTCAGTTACTATGTCTTCTGAACAGATAATATTGTGACCCATGTACCTTCAAGAGCGACGTTCATCATTAATGGATTAAAGTTAAGTATCAAACTAATTACGTCCGCTTTCTGAATTCTAATTCCTTGTCATATTCCAGACCTCACGTCAGTAGAGTCCTTCCCTCCTCACGCCAGCCTGTGTGAGCTAAACGCGTGCATTTCGGCCTCCTCTCGTAACACGGTGTTGGCTCTTCTGCCAACACAACAGAACCCACAAATATTAATGGATGAAACAACGGATACATGAACAACTTCATATGTGAAACCTAACACCAAATGAGTTTCTTTTCAATTTGGGTTTAGGTTAATAAACCGTACTGCCAACAACATGATTCAAAGATGAAATCACCTCTGTACAGAGATATCCCATATAAAATGTTTGAACAATAATTTAAAATTAATTGACAGTGTCCACATCGATACAATACGGATATCTAACAGATCTTGATCCATCAACTATAGGCAAAATAGAATATTAAAAAGAACTCACCAGAACTGGGTACCATAGGCTTGGGAATTCGAGTGTTTATGCAGCCGTAGGTAGAATATCATATTTCATACACGAGTACACACATTACTATCTAGTATAAAACAAAAAAGTGCTTCATATATTTGAGGATCTTCATGAAACTATAGAGTATGAGCACTTTCACAAGGTTTCAGTAAACAGTTTTGCCATGTTTAGAAGCAACTGTGGAAAAATAGCAAGTGGTTTTCATCTCGTTTCTTCTGAAGGTTGCAGAAAGTATTGTACTTTATGTATATCTGATGTAAGTGGGCAGAAGGTGAACCATGGTTAGTGCACTTTCGTATCAGGATGAGTTTATAATTAACGATGATAGCGTTCTAACGAGTTTAGCCGCAGCCGTACTATGGGCTTGATTATTGTTGTTTACAGTGTTTCAAAGAGAACTTCACAACTTTAAAAATTCATAAAAATGTATTGAAAGATGATATAGAACTGGGTTTAATGTTACTTTGTACGTAAACACATCAAGTTTTCTTCTTTTTCAATTTTTTTCTTTTTCTTTTTTTACCTTAAACTAGAGATGTTGTATATCGCTTCTGTTGCTCATCCTGCACACATCCCATTGAAAGTCAATTTATTCCCAAACTCGTTGTAGCATTTCAGGTGTGACTTGCTCATTGGTGACGTAAATTCTTGCTCAAAGTTCAGGTAGAGAAGCCGGCACCGGAGGTACAAACACGATATCCTTCATGAATCCCCATTAAAAAATCGAGTGGTATCAGGTCTGGGGAGAGTGGGAGCCATGCAGTTGGCACATCACGGCCAATTCATTGACCTTGAAAGCGGTCACTGAGAAAATCTCGGAAGTCAGCCAGGCAGTGGGGTAGTGCACCACCCTGCATGCAGTAAATATTTCGTTCTTCGGTCATCCTGATCGATCTGTGGTACTAAAATTGTTATAACATATCCAGGTACAGTATCATGTTGATGGCTGTCCCACAGAAAGAAAGAGGCCAAACACATTGTCCCTGCTTAATACACAAAAAACGTTCAGTTTAGGCCTATCACGAACATGTTTCAGTGTTTGAAGTGGACTTTTGCTGCCCCACATCCAACAGTTATTTGTGTTAACGTTGCCACTTAAGTGAACAGGCGACTAGACAGAAAAGATGATTTTGTCCAAAAAATGTTCATCGTCATGTAACCGATTTAACATATCCTGACAGAAGTTCTTGCAAGCAATTTTATGTCTTTTATTGCTTGTACGATCTGTATGGATTCAGATGCAAACGGTTTCACAACACACGCCAAACAGTCGTATGTGGGATTTGCAGTTCGCAAGATGCACGCCGGGTCGATTTCGTAGGCCTCAACGACGTCGTGAGACGTGCTTGGACGACCTGATGATTTCCCATGTCTTACCGAACACCCTGTTTAAAAAACATTTATGCCGGTCATAAATTTTAGGCTTACTAATAGGATCTTTAGAGTACTTAGTACGGAAATAACGTTGAACTGTTGTCGCCGTCTTCGATTCTTCCAACAAAAACACGCAGCCAGCACGCTCGGGTCCAGTGAAGGCACCCATCTTTACGGCGCGACTCGGCATTAGCGAACTACGCGAGATAAAACTTGATGTATTTCCCTACAAATAGACACTACAATCAACTCTGTAAGTACTATGAATTAATTTATATGAATTTTCAAAGTTGTTAAGTCGTTTTTGAAACATATAATTGATTTATAACTCAAATATTATGTGTAGCTGTTTTAAATTCAATATAACTATTAGAGTGACTGTTAAAGAAATTTCTGCACATTGTGCAAGGAGTTACAGAACTTCCTCCTTGTGAACGCGAGTCAAAGTTCAGATGGTTCAGATGGCTCTGAGGACTATGGGACTTAACTGCTGAGGTTATCAGTCCCCTAGAACGTAGAACTATTTAAACCTAACTAACCTAAGGACATCACACACATCCATGCCGAGGCAGGATTCGAACCTGCGACCGTAGCGGTCGCGCGGTTCCAGACTGTAGCGCCTAGAACCGCTCGGCCACTCAGGCCGGCGCGAGTCAAGTGCATAACGTCTCACATAAGAGTCTTCCGAAGTGACTATTTTCTTTTTTATGCAAGTGAACGTCTTCATATATTTCTAATTTACATCGTTCAACGTCTGGGTTACCAGCTGGTCAGAAACGACGCCGATATTTCTGGTAGCAGTTGGTCATCGCTTCCGTATGCCGCACATACAAGTTATATTATGAATAACATCCATGCCGAGGCAGGATTCGAACCTGCGACCGTAGCGGTCGCGCGGTTCCAGACTGTAGCGCCTAGAACCGCTCGGCCACTCAGGCCGGCGCGAGTCAAGTGCATAACGTCTCACATAAGAGTCTTCCGAAGTGACTATTTTCTTTTTTATGCAAGTGAACGTCTTCATATATTTCTAATTTACATCGTTCAACGTCTGGGTTACCAGCTGGTCAGAAACGACGCCGATATTTCTGGTAGCAGTTGGTCATCGCTTCCGTATGCCGCACATACAAGTTATATTATGAATAACGACCCTGCCGATAACCCGATAACTGCTTCTACGATGTAATCTGCAGTTTCCTCTTATTCATCAGACCGAAAGATTATTCAAAAATACGAACGTCAGAGCAGCGAGATAATTAGTTCTCTCACTGGTATCAGGATCATGGGCGGTGTTGGCAGGATTTAATTTCACGGCTAAAAGCGATCCGACGGACGCTTTGGAATCCAGTTTTGCCCACCAACGAAGAAAATCCAATTAGGATTAAGAGCGGAGCAATAGCAGCACGGTCGCTCCTTTTAATTGGATATGGCTTAAGACCAATATTGACGATATTCAGTTCAGTCTACGATTTGTCATTACGTAAACATTAGTCAGGAACGGAGGAATTGTTAGCTGTTGTTTAAGTGAGCACAATAAAAAGCGCATCGTTTTCTTAGGACAAGAGTCATCCAAAGGTGTCATTTCGGTCGAAGCGTGTAAACTGAAGCTGTCGGTCGTTCTGCATCTATGTTTCCTAGTGCTTTATAATAGATTACCTGTCTTCCCCCATTCCGTTTATATTTTTTTCCCTTTTATGCATCATTACTTTATTTTTACACTTATGTAGCAAATATATAGCTCTTTTCTTACAGCTTGTGTATTTGATGTCTGGGGGGCATTAACTTCCCTTAAAAGTTTCATTTGAGTCCACTGTATTTACTCTTTCTCAGTTAATGTTTAAGATTTGCTTCCACAAATTAGAATAGGAGCAGCCATTGCTTTATAAACTTCTAGTTTGTCACTCACTTACTCACCCACATACCATTTGAAACTTATTAGTAACCTTGTTCAATATAGAAGGCCAAGTGCAATTTTTGTGATGATCATGGCTGGTTACCGTTGCTGAAACGTTTACATGGAAGTAATAAAATGAAAAGTAAATTATGCTTTTGCATGTAGAAAAAAAAAGCTCAGCGATCAGACTGAATTGATTCTTATCGTCCACGAGAGCTACAAATAGACTAGACAGCAGCCGTCACAAAAACATTTTGTGGACACTGGAGATGTTAACCAGCATTGCACTTCGTTGTACTCGTGGAGAGAACACAATCCTGCAGTTGTTCTTGAAGGGACACAACACAAATCGTATTTGAACGATACAGTGTCCACAGGAAGATTACTTGCAACAATGGGAATAGGGGCGTAACCAAGATGAATGTGAAAAATGGACTGAAAACCCATTCAGGCTGATTTTTGTACCAAAACATTGGTCAAGTGTACGCATTCGATATGAATCTAGCAAGTTTGGAGAGCTATAAGAGCAGGTGTATTAATTTTTTGTATAGCTGTTGTTTCTTTTTTGTTAATTTAGTTGTAGTATGCTACATTGATTTATGCTTAGGTGGTGTCTTCCACCATACTGTAAAGGAAAAGAGAAACAAAACTTGAAACGTTTACTCTATTCTCTTGCTGCTTGTTCAACAAGACACAGACAGTGATCATCCATTGGTCTTGAACGCAGCGTTACATGGAGGAGGTTGTAATAACCCCACCCCTTCCCCACACGTCACCCCCTCCAAGGACGGTGTAAGAGGAGTAGAGTATGACTGACCGTGCATTTCCATCCGAGGTTTGATGAGACTAAGAAAATGCGACTATCTTAGCGAGTCGTGGTGTAGGACTCTTCCTGCCTGTTTTGCCGAGAAGCTGTCACAGTCTGTGTCCCTCGCAGAATTCGGGTTCTCTGTAAACTGCAATTGTACTTCCGGTGTTTTTAAGTGATGAAGCGGGAAGCTATAGTAGTTACAATAACGTTCAAAAGGGATCCCATTATGACGTATTTATGTACTTAACACATTCAGCTGATAGTATAGATTCACTTAACAATGATTAACTGAAAACTAACCATTTCCTGAGATCATGGTCTTAACACACAACTTGATAGGCGACTGCCGGCTACGGCACACAGCCTCTACCTCGTACTTACGGTCGTGATATTTCGTAGCTGTTCACACATTTTCGTTAGATTAAACAGTATTCAGTTTTTTTTAAGATGATCGATATCTGGTGTTGTAATATTGTTGTAAGGAAGTGCTTATGACCTCTTCTAATATCTGCATTGAAATAAAAAGAATTTTAGAAGCAAATATTTATTAAGCAAGATTAATTGTTTCGCGCCAGAATAGCTGTGCTTTCCCTACATACGTTGCCACTCACGTATCAGGCGTTCTCAGGTGTAGCCACAGAGCTACACACCACCTTCCACAGGTAACGCCAAATGGCAACCGGCTCCTTTAGCCAACGTGGGAACTGAAATATTACTGCCGATTTGTGCGTTCTCCAGTAACGCTTTACTCATTGAATGCTACATGATGTCTACAGACGTGATACAAAATTATAAAACTGGAATATAACGAAATGAAACGTGACTTCAACAAGTGGGTACCTTACAAGGTACACTTTTGCACCTGCCACTCATCCCTGGAAAGCTACGGTCACCGTGGCACCCATGTCCATGGGTGCCGCCGACCACCAACGTTGGCCGAAGGCGATCGACCTCTTCTAATCAGCACGCGACTACGGGCGCGGTCACACTATAGCCAAACTTATCGCACTAACGTACGGACTTCGGACAGCAAAAGATGAAATCGGATCGATTTGTTTTCTTCAGTCAAAGCGACCGACGTTTTCCCGCATGAAATAAGGAGCGTGAGAAACTGATAAGTTTAGTCCAAGGAAGAGTGAGTTTGTGGCATCCTGAGGATGAAAATATCATAATCGGTATATAGTTCGGAATCTATTGACTGAAATCGCAGGTTTATTGGAAACTTCTAAGAGGCAAAATCTTCATTGGAAATTTTAGGGATAGATTATAACCTCAAAAAATAATTTGTTCAAGTGAAAATGGTGGCGCAAATTATATGTTACCCTACTGTAGTGGATCTTTCTTGTGGTAGGTTGGCATTAATTGTCAACAAATTATTATTACTGCTTACTGGATTTTTATGCAGTAGGGCTGTTAATATTAAGTGGTTGGCAGACGTAGTGTACGGTATGTATTTCCAATTTTCAGTGCTTTAGGTGTTCAGGGTATCTTACGCTTAAGTTTGTGCTTGTCTTTCACAGGGAGTATTTTATGCCAAACTATATGCTTGTCTTTCACACGAGTGCTGAATGGCAGTCTTTGGAAGTTAATTGGCGTACGTCTCCACGACTTTAAATAAATACAGCGAAATGCAGTGTTGATAATTTGCTTTTCAAGATTACCACGAATTGTCTCAAGTTTGTAACAGAACGTTTCTCTTGTAATCTCATATATTCATTAAACTTGTCTGGTTATTTCGATAACTGTGGACGGAGTGTACAGTATTCGTCACGTTCTTTTCGAGACAGGAAAGCTCATTCACTTGTATTCGCTGTCTTTTTAATAGGAGAAGCTGCTATTCAGTACTCGTCTCTGAATACAGAGGTGTCATGGCATCCATTCTACCCTAAGAGGTTAAAATGTAACGTACCACATACACAGAATACATTCAAACGTAACCTAAGCTAACCTGCTTGACCGTGCCAAAAACTGACGAAGGAGATCGGATGCACTGTGACACATCTGTAAGCCAATGTTGTCTGGCCACCTCTGGTGGCGCTGTCTGATGACCATTGTCGGTGCCGCAGTGAACGCAGCCAGCCGCTGAAGTGTGGCGCCTAGGGTGAAGCGCGCACATCTGCTTGCGGTGCCCTCTGCCCTGTTGCCCCGCTGGCCCAACGTAATGCGAGCTGACCGTGCACCAGCTGGTCCCGGCTCAACAAGTGGTTCTCAGTCGAAAGCAGCGCGCCTGTTGCCGAACTGAGACGATCCGCGCTATTAAAGGGCTAATACCACAAGTATGGTCATTTTGTGTGCAGCACCGCATATGTGGCCGGACCGGAGGGTCGACCAAAAAACAAATTTTAGACGAAGTACCGGTGTTACTTACCGCGGTATGTGAAATGAATATCGAAACAGCTATTGAAATTCACTGTTCGTTGCAATCCTTTTCCTCCAACTTGTATTGATAATCAAGCATTTTAATCGAACTGAAATGACTACTGTGATTTACTGCTTCATACGCCGATCCGTTCAAGGTGACACTAACGTCCAGATTAACCAGATCATCTGTCAAACTTTGCGAACCTCATTTCAGTCACTGGTAAGAAGAGATTTTGGGCAAGACACCTCAACAACGTAAATATTTAATAAGTAAGACGTACCTTACACTTTTACATGAATGTTTGTTCCTGTTTAATCATGGATACCTGTGAAAGTTTCAAAGAATAATTGGCCATGCAGTTGACAGATATGTATCTGGTAGGATAGTTCATGATGGAACGGACCCTTCATGATCTTCTATGGTTCAATTGGCTCTGAACACTATGGGACTTAACTTCTGAAGTTATCAGTCCCCTAGAACTTAGAACTACTTAAACCTAACTAACCTAAGGCCACCCCGGCCGGCTCTTGTAAGGGAACGAGATTGATACATAACATGTGTTTAAAAATGCATAGACTTATAGAAAGATGCGAAATAAAATGCGTTTGGCTGTCAAGAGAACAATGCATAAAGCTAACATAATGCTAACCCGTGTACATGACTCCCATCTTATCAGATAACTACAAGACTGTTCGTTTTCGGCGCTAAGCTATTACTTTGGTGCCTTCCGCTGTAGGCATAAGTGGGATATTATCCTTGTTCTCAATCTTGTTTGTTATTTAAATGTTTACTGTGCTGAACAAAATTGTTGGCAACCACTATAGTAACATCATTTTCGATAGAATTATTGGGAATTAACGATCTGTCTGTTAACTAAAATTACAAAAAAAACAGTCTAGATCTCAAAGTCATTTATTACAAACATGACCTGTTTCGGCCTCTAGTAGAACCGCATCTTCAGATAGTGCACCATCCGGCTGACGATGATGACGCTTGCAATGGCTGTGCTGAGTCCAGTAGTAATACTGCTCAGCAACTACGGTCAGCACAGCTGTTCCAAGCGTCATCATCGTCAGTTGGATGCTGTAGTATCTGAAGATGGCCTACTACTAGAGGCCGAAACCGCTTATGTTTATTGCTGTAATGGCTGTACGAGCCAGACTGTTTTTACTAATATCATTATGGTAACAACTTCATTCCCGTACTGCGAACCGACCAACAAGTACGTCGGCCAACAACTTTCGGAGTTTACATTACCTCATTTTCTCTACGCACACACTCAAACAAGACACCAATTCATTAATGTAGAAAATTAATAATAGTAATAATAAAAATAATAATAATAAGATGATGATGATGAAGAATAGTAATAGCATCGTATAAAAAGGACTTTATCTGAGTATACGTTATTTACTAATCAGTGTCTTCTGAATTTAAAACATTCATGTCGAGTAAAAAGTTTTATTATGTGTCGATTATTGTTTCTTGCACTCAGCAGCCAGTTTAAGCTGATGTCATATCAAAGTTACATGACGAAACAGTTGCGTTACTACTTCTCCTATAATATAAACCTCTGGCTGTAAATGTTCAAACCATCTTTAAAATTTACGTTATGCGAGATATGGCAGCAGACTGCAATAGAAATTAATGTGTATTTTAGTAAAGTTGGACTGGCTACCATTACCTTCGGTCTGTTTCTCACAGGCTTGCTCTGTAAGTATAATTTATCTTCATTATTTTATTTTCTACTGCATGACAATGTTTTGAGGTTAGTTTAATTCACTTGACTAAACTGACACGCCGCAGTCTAAATATTGCTTCAAAATACTTCTTCCTTCCCAGTTATATAAACTATTCCTCCATTAACGTAGCTCCCTCATCTCACTCCATCTTTTTACTCTAAACTCTGTCATTCTCCTATCTGGATCATAAATCACAGATATTAATTTTGACCTCACAGGCATAGCATCTTATTACATATAACACAAAATTTCTATTAATTTTGCACAAAAATAAAATAAAAGGAATATATTTACAAATAAAGTTTCATGCACTTGGATACAGTCATTCATATTTTATGTTTGAGTTAACAAAAGCAGTAAATTAAAATATATTAAATTTACATTGAAAACAAAGACAACTAGCACTAGACGGATTGCTGATGAATTAACACATACTACTCACATACGACAAAAACCTCTGTCTCAGAGCCCTCAGTGGCTGAAGTAGCAGAATATTTTCGAAATACCACTCAGGAAAATCAAAGGCACTATGGCTATATTTACAGGGTATTAGTGGCAGCAAGTATATGTCCTCAAGGAACTGAAATTGAGGGTAGCAAGCCAAAGTAGAAATGCTAAACCCATTTTCTAACGTTCCTACAGAAAGTAGAATCTAGGAATATTGTCTCAATTTAATCCTCGCATCACTACAGAGATGAGTGGAAGAGATATTAGTGCCAGTGGCATTAAGATACAGCTATAATGGTTAAAACTGAACAAAGCTGTATTGTGTGATGGAAATCCTGTCAAATTCAGTACTGAAACCTTGCCCAGTGGTTGGAACAAAGCACAGGTCACACTCCTCTACAAGAAGGGTCGCAGAAATGATCCTTAAAACCACCTTCCAGTACCCTTGACATCCATTTATTATAGAATGTTAGAACATATTTTGAACTCAAATATAACGAAGTAAGTCGAACAGAATGATCCCCTCAATGACAACCAGGATAATTTTCGAAAACGTCGATCGTGTGAAACCCAACTCACGTTTTTCACATGACATCTTCAAAGCCATGAATCAAAGCAGTCGGGAAGATATGTTATTTCTTGATTTTCAAAAAGCATTTGGCTCAATACCATACCTATGTTTATGATCCAAACAAAGACTAAAGGTTTTTGGCCTTTTCCTTTGAAGAACTATATTTTGTATCTTTGGTTTGAGGTGCAGAGTTATACGAGAAATATCAACTTTTGAGATGCCTCTTAGCAAGCCATTATAACATTATAATCGAAGTTGTACGAAATGCTCATCAGCATGTAAATAAAATTATAGCTTGAAACTTCAGCAGAGAAGATCATCCTGGTTCGAGCATCATGGAGGGGGGTGGGGTGGAGGGGGGGGGGGGGCGTGCAACGAAAACACATGTGAAAACACAGGTTAGATATTTTGAAGCTATTTGATTACTCTGAGAAAAGAAAGGAAGATTAAAATCAATGCGTGTGCATATTTTGCGGAATTTCGAGGCTTTTCTTATTCCATTCTTATGGACAGCACTGCGCTCAGTTCGTACGCTGAAAGCTTAAGTCATAGTTCTCTCGAGAGTGAGCACGTAGTTCTCCATTATGACTCAAAGTTTAATCGACAGGGGCTGCAGATCATGAAATAAGTTAAGTAAATTGATTAACTGTTGTCTTTAGCATTGTGTCAACAAATTAGGGCATATACAACGATGGCAATGAGTTTCAATGCGGGTTATCAGCAGCACTAACACATCTTGAATGTGATGGATTTTCGTTGCTGTGTGTCAAGAAGTTTGATTCTTTAAAAAACCAAGAAGGCATCACGTCGGGTCGGTACGTCGAGTTGCTCAATGTTTTTCTTTTTTTTCTGCGTTTCACGGCTTCTCACAACTTTTCGAGACCTTATTCCAACGCAATGCACTACATCGCACACCGCCAGACAAAGCTTCTTTTATATGTGATTTAAGAATCGAATGCACAAAATTCAACCAAGAAGATTGTTTAAACCAGAAAGGAGACTTCAATAAGGGATTTGTTGCGTCCCAGCTGAAATGGGACGAGAACTAGGAACCTCAGCTGACATATTGATGAATCATCAGTTGAGTATAGAATAGTATGTCAAAAATACAACTGCTACTCACTTCTGCGACACATGCACCGGACTCATTGGATCTTGGAGGCAAATTTCCCTGTAGCTGGGCGGTAATGTGAATTGTTAACTACGAAGGGAAGAAGCAACACACGTTTACGTAAACATACGTGCAAATGTAGACTGCAGCAGCATGTTGAAAATTCTCGTCAAACACAGCGTGCGCGCGTAGAGAACCTTGTCATGCAGTTCAACGGAGCCCCTGTGCGCGGCTTTACTGGATTACCCACAGCTGTAGCGCGGAGCAACAGAGATATAGTTCAAATGGCTCTGAGCACTATGGGACTTAACTTCTGAGCTCATCAGTCCCCTAGAACTTAGAACTACTTAAACATAACTAATCTAAGGACAGCACACACATCAATGCCCGAGGCAGGATTCGAACCTGCGACCGTAGTGGTCGCCCGGTTCCAGACTGGAGCGTCTAGAACCGCTCGGCCACCCTGGCCGGCCGCAACAGGAATAAAAGTACCATAAAAGCACCATTAAAAATGTGTGACAATAGTCTCCAAATGTACACAAATAACCAGACGCGCAGTGGGAGACTCGAGTGGTTACCAACCATGGATATCTGTGACTATGAGAGGGACCAAACAAGAATACTCCAACACACGTAACGGTGCCTAATAACAGACGAGATGTACCATATCTCAGAAGAAGCCCGGGACAGCTCCAAACGAAACGTCACGGATGAGATGCGGACCAGCCGACCCACGACCTCTCACTCAGATACACACACTCTGTATATTCTGGAAGTCATATTCCGTGATTTCTCAGTTTTTCTCCTCTCAGTTTCCGCTTCTCCGTATACTGATGTACTACCAGAACATATTGTAGTTTGTAATTGCGAAATGTCTCTCTCTTCTCCCCTCCGTCCATAACTTCTAGTTGTCTCTTGCATTAGATTCCTTCCATAGCTCTCTGTTAGTTAATGAAATGATGCGGGTGTTGAGCCAATGGACAACAGAGGCCGGTTCCACCACCCGTACTTAGATTTGCCTGTGGTATGCTTAAATCGACTAACGTGCATTCCGGGATGACATTTTTTTAGAAAATATGAGTGATTTCCTCGTCATCTCTCATCTTATCCCAACTTCTGATCTGACTCTAATAACCTCGGTGTCTACAGCAAATGCAGGGGTTAAGGTAAGTGCAGAGTTCAAGAGTCAGGCAGCATTTTTTTGACTGTGAGCAACAAACCCCAGTAACATTAGGCAACTAACGTGCAGGAAACCTTTATGCAATCCTACTTTGGTGTCCGTAGTTTGTTCGAGATGATTGGGAAAACCCTGAAAATTCCAAACATTTGATAAATGATTGAAACATTAACAGATTTATTTACACTATATACGCTACAGTAAAATCATATATATCTTTTCTATTACTGGGTGTCTCTATTCCACCGTGTCTAGGAAATATTTCTGTATGGTCGTTGAAATGTTAATAACGTCTTGCAACGTTCCTGGCTGTCGCACTGAGAGTCACCGAGATATGGGAGGTCGGTGTGACGCGCCTTAAACAGATGCGTGGACGAATGCAATGGTATGCAGCAAGTAGCGGCCAAGATGGTCTGCCCTGGTTACGCCTGTAGCATCATCCGGCACTTGTCAGTTGCAGGATGCTTCCCGCCTGCCGCTGTAGCAGCGATACAACGTTTCTCATTAGAGACAACTCTAAATGATTGTACGACAAGCTCATTGATTGCGAACAACCTTTACGGACAGCGACGTTTAATAAAGGGTAAAATACTGAGATGTCAAAATTTTATAATAAGCTGACACACACACACACACACACACACACACACACACACACACACACACAGAGAGAGAGAGAGAGAGAGAGAGAGAGAGACAGAGAGAGACAGAGAGAGAGAGGGGGGGGGGGGGGGGGGGGGAAAGAAATTGACTCCAGCAGAACTTACGATATATTTAGTGGAGAGCTGAATCAAACGCAAGCAGAATGCTTCTCAGGCATTGATGCTTCTACCACATGTCGTCAGGTGAGGAAACACTCTACCAGCAATTAAAGAGTTTCGTCTCAGAAGTACTCTGAAATGAAAAAATTAGGAGTACCAAGAATTCCGGAGGACTGATGTTCCAATTCCCGTCCAGTCATCCAGATTTGCATTTTCCATAATATCCATACGCAGAGAAATTCACCTAAAACTTGTACGCAAATTGGAAGTGCTATTGTTGTGTGGTTTGCACAGAATGGACTGGTAGTTAGCGACTCATGTTGTTAGCCAATCAGCAGCCAGTCCGTCCCCGGATGTGACGCTGCAGTCTTTTTTATGTGGAGAATGCTGAAAGACACTGTACACAAGGACATACCAATTACAACCGTTGATGTGCAGCGACGTATTACTGCAGCTTGTTGCGACATCTCAGCTGTAATGCTACCACGTGTGCAGCAGGCCTGCTATATCACACTGGAAGCGTCTATCGCCGCTACCAGTGGTAATTTTGAACACAAGCTGTGGCAGTTATTTGTGTCGTTACTGGTCAGAATTCACATAACTAGTGCGTGTACCTGTGTTGTTCTTTAGTATGTGCTACCACAGGTATTGTACAAGTGTCGGTGCGGGAAGTTTTCAAAACACGATATCTCGGAAATGGCTCGCATTAGAATCCTGCAACAAAGACCACTGACATTGTTATTTTCCTGGCTTTTAGTCCGGAAATTCAACAGGCTTTGTTTCATTTAAAAACGTGTACGTTTGCACAAAAAATACACTTTCTAAGTTTTATTACAAACTGTTTATTGGCTAACAATACGAGCCTCTGTCTAGCAATGCATTCTCTGAAAACCTCACGTCAGTAGCACATTCCATTTCCGCAATATTTGTGGTGCATGATTTAGGTGTTTAACCCTCTGAAGGTGGCCCGGTAAAATACAGGGAACGAAAGGCTATTTATAATTGGTATAGAAACCAGAAAGCAGTTATAAGAGTCGAGGGGCACGAAAGGGAAGCAGTGGTTGAGACACAGGGCTGTAGCCTATCCCCAGTTTATTCAATCTGTACATTGAACAAGCAGTAAAGGAAACGAAAGAAAAATTTGGAGGAGTTAAAATCCAGGAGAAGAAATAAAAACCTTGAGGTTTGCCGACGACATTGTAATTCTGTCAGAGACAGCAAAGGACTTGGAAGAACTGTTGTACGGAATGGACAGAGTATTGAAAGGAGGCTATAAGAGGAACATGAACAAAAGCAAAACGAGAGTAATGGAATGTAGTCAAATTAAATCAGGTGATGCTGAGGGAATTAGATTAGGAAGAGAGAGACTTAAAGTAGTAGATCAGTTTGGTATTTGGCAGCAAAATAACTAAGAAGGTTCGAAGTAGAGAGGATATAAAATGTAGACTGGCGATTGCACGGAAAGCGTTTCTGTAGAAAAGCAATTTGTTAACATCGAGTATAGATTTAAGTGTCAGAAAGTCTTTTCTGAAAATATTTATACAGGGTGAAAAGTATTTAAACTGACAAACTCTGGGAGGTTGTAGGGGACATCAAAACAAATATTTTTTCCTAATGTCATTTTTCCCTTTGCGGATTATTTATACCGGTGGAAGGCGTATTACGCACTTCAGTTGTTAGAGGCCGTATTACGATCTTCAGTTGTTGGAGGGAGTATTACGATCTTTGGTTGGAGGCAACTGCTGTCCACCAGTGTAGTAGTGCATTGTCTGTGTTTACTAATGGAGCGTTACACCTGGAGTGAGTTACACTGATATGGTTGGTGCGTACTACGTAGTGCACCACAACGGACGAGCTGCACAGCGGGTTTATCAACAACAATATCCTAGTCGCCGTATCCAGCATCAGACGACCTTTGCTGCTGTGTACCAACGTCTGCGCAGGACCGAGCCATTTAGCAGATTACCTGGACAGGGACGCCGTCGCACGGTAAGAACGCTGCAATTTGAGAAAGCTGTCTTGCAGCATGTGGAGCGGGATCCTTCAATCAGCACTCGTGCAATTGCATGTAACATGGGGACGAATCAGACTAATGTAAGAACAGTCCTTCGAGGGCAGTTGTTACGTCCATTTCACTTACAGCGTGTCCACAACCTGGAACCAGTTGATTATCCACCCAGAGCACAGTTTTCGAAGTGGTACCTGGAACAGTGTGAAATGCATCATATGTTTCTGTGGTGTCACCGCCAGACACCACACTTGATAGGTGGTAGCCTTTAAATCGGCCGCGGTCCATTAGTATACGCCGGACCCGCGTGTCGCCACTGTCAGTGATTGCAGACCGAGCGCCACCACACGGCAGGTCTAGAGAGTCTTCCTAGCACTCGCCCCAGTTGTACAGCCGACTTTGCTAGCGATGGTTCACTGACAAATTACGCTCTCATTTGCCGAGACGATAGTTAGCATAGCCTTCAGCTACGTAATTTGCTACGACCTAGCAAGGCGCCATTATCATTTGCTATTTATCTTGTGATGCATGTACCGTCAGACCGTTGTTCACCAATTGTGGATTAAAGTTAAGTATTCCAGCAGCTACGTACTTTTCTTTATAGCATTCATTACTTATCCTGTTTCAGACCTCACGCCAGCCTGTGTGAGTTTAAGCGCGTGCCTTTCGGTTACCCGTCACTGTGGATTGGCTGTCTTGCCAGTCCACATCATTTTTGGCGACGACGATTTAACGGTCGTATTGCTCTAATTTACTTCTGTCATGTCTTCGCCACTATCTCCAGATGTACTGTCCGAATTTTATCGCTTGCAGAATCAGCAGACGCAGGCGTCATTGGATGCCCTTGGACAGCTCGTCCAGGGTCAACGTGCAATGCAACACGATGCGGCAGCCGCCGCTCCACCGCTACCGCAGCCACAACACGCAGTTGCACCGCCTTTTCGACAATTCAATGCGGCGATGGAAAGCTGGACGGAGTGGTCACGCCAATTTGGATTTCATCTCGCCGCCTACAGAATTCAAGGTAATGAGCGGCAGCCTCACTTATTGTCATGTGTCGGCGTCCAGACGTACCGTGTGATAGTGAAATTGTTTCCCCGACGCGACGTAGCGTCCTACGACGAAATTTTGTCTGCATTAGATGCATATTTCAAGGAATCAGTTAATGTAGTTGCAAAAAGGTATACCTTCTTTCGTACAAAACGTGCGGCCGGTCAGACTAATCGGGAGTGGGTTGCATCTTTGCAAGGCCTTACTAGGGATTGTGCATTTGAGTGTGAATGTGGACTCCCTTATTCAGATACTATGGTGCGTGATGCAATTGCACAGAACGTTTCTGATGTTCGTATATGGGAGCAAATTTTGAAACTAGTCAATCCCTCCCTTCAACAAGTGTTGGACATATTGGATAGGCAAGACACACTTGACTTTGCTCAGGACTCATTTGCAACTTCGCCAGCTGTGTGTCACATTAACCGGCCCGTCGGGCGAGCTGCACGGAACAGTAAACAGCCCTCGCGCACGTCCGCACAGCCACGTGTGCCGCGCAAGCACGCAAATGCAGTGAAATCATGCCCGCGGTCTGCTACTAGACATTCGCGTGAGAACTGCCCGTCACGCCATGCTATTTGCTTTTTCTGTACGAAAAAGGACATTTTGAGAGTGTTTGCCAGAAAAAGCTCAGATCGGAAAATAAAAACCATTCCAGGCCCTTTGCTTCGCACCGGAATCGAACCAAGAATACTCAGGCTCGTGACCCTTCGCCCATGGAAATACATGTAGTTAATTCCACTCTGCCCTGTGCCACTCTCTCTAACAGTGACTGTGTTCGACCCACAAAAAGTGTGCGTCGACATCGCCGGAAATCGCGTCAAGTCGCAAGTGCTTCTGTACCTGTATCTGTTCACATTGCACGAGACAGTCGCTCTTGTCGTCAGCAGGACAATAAACTTTTTGTAGATTTGGACTTTAATGGCAAGGTCATACCATTCCAGCTCGATACCGGAGCTGCAGTTTCATTGATCAATAAAGACACATACAAACAACTGGGCACACCTCCGTTGCGTGCTACAAATGTTAAGTTAAATAGTTATTCAGGTCAGAATATTCCTGTGTTTGGGACAGTGCAGCCTTCTTGCAACATACAAGGGGCAAACAAAGCTTGTGTCATTTTACGTCCTTCGTTCTTCTGCTGTGAACTTGTTTGGTTTAGATTTATTTCAGTTGTTTAACTTGTCTATAGTCAATCAGGTCCTATCAGTGAACCAGACTGTGCCTTCAGCCAGTGTTTCTCGTCTATGTGAAGAATTTACAGACATTTTTGCACCGGGCCTTGGTTGCGCTAAGAACTATAAACCACATTTGGATCTGAAAGTAAACGCACAGCCGAAATTTTTCAGAGCGCGCAATGTTCCCCACGCATTGCGTGATGAGGTCGCAAGAACATTAAACGATTTAGAATCACAAGGTGTAATTGAACGTGTGCAGGCTTCTCTCTGGGCCTCACCTTTAGTAATTTTGCCAAAACCTTCCGGAAAACTGAGACTTTGTGTGGACTTCAAGGCCACAGTGAATCCACAACTAGTGATTGCAACTTATCCTTTACCCCGCCCGGAAGATCTTTTTGACAAACTGTGCCCGGGTAATTATTTTTCGAAGTTGGACCTAGCAGATGCGTACTTGCAAATACCAGTGGACGACGAATCCCAGCGCGTCTTGGTGCTTAACACGCATCTTGGTTTGTACCGATTCAAAAGACTGCCATTCGGGTGTGCATCCACCCCTGCATTGTTTCAGCAATATCTGCAAACTGTTTGTGCGTTGATCCCTACTGCAGCAAACTATCTGGACGATATTGTGATCTCCGGAAAGACGGAAGAAGAACATCTAGCCAATCTCAGAACATTATTTCAGGTCTTGCGACGAAATGGACTTCGCTTGCGGAAGGACAAATGTGTGTTTTTTGCTCGTGACTTACCATATTTGGGACATGTAATCAATGCACAAGGCATACATCCGAGTCCAGAGCACCTCCGTGCCATACAAGACTTGCCTTTGCCGCAGAATTTGAAGCAGCTACAGAGTGTGTTGGGAAAAATTAATTATTACCATCGTTATGTTCCCCATGCCTCTTCCATTTCAGCTCCGCTTCATCGCTTACGCCGTAAAGGTGTTCCGTTTGTCTGGACGACGGAATGCGAACGCGCCTTTCGCCAGTTGAAATCGGCGTTGCTTTCTAATACTTGCCTTACGCCATTCGATCCCAGAAACCCCTTTTGTTGATGGTAGATGCATCGGATTTCAGGATCGGTGCTGTGCTTGCGCACAAAGATGGGTTGCATGATCGCCCTATTGCCTTTGCGTCCAAATTTCTCTCGTCGGCGCAAAGAAATAATTCACAGATCGAGAAAGAAGCTTTGGCTCTCGTATTTGGTGTTACTAAGTTCCATGATTCCTTGTATGGTCGTCACTTTACCATCATCACAGACCACAAACCTTTGACGTCGCTTTTTCATCCGAACAAGCCTGTACCTCCACGTACAGCGCAGAAATTCATTCGCTGGTCTATTTTACTCTCGCATTACCGCTACGATATCTTGTATCGGTCCACTGCTAAGCACGGAAACGCCGATGCGTTGTCCCGTTTGCCTGTTGCTGAGGATAGAGCATTCGATTCCTCCGAACTTTATTGCATGTTCATTGATTCGGAAACTGATGACGTGGTCGACTCGTTTCCGATTGATTTTCGTCGTGTAGCTACAGCCACAGCTGCTGACCCTGTCCTTGCTACCGTTCTGCGTTTTGTTGCTACGCAGTGGCCCTTGTCAAAGTCACGGATCGGGGATCCGTTGGTTCGACGATTTTTTGCTCACAAGGAGAGACTTTTTGTTCGACGTGGTGTTTTGCTGTTGCGTTCTGATAATGATCAGTCCAGGGTCGTGGTCCCACGTTCGTTACAGTCCTCTGTCTTACGGCTTCTCCACCAAGGACATTGAGGTATAGTGCGAACGAAACAACTTGCTCGTCAGCACTGTACTTGGTTCGGAATCGATGCCGCGACTACGAATATGTGCTCTTCTTGCATGGCGTGTGCCGAACAACAATCCGCACCACCGCGGAAATTCTTTGCATGGCCAAAAGCCACTTTCCCTTGGCAACGCTTACACATCGATTTTGCTGGTCCATTCTGGAATGCTCGATGGTTGGTTCTGGTCGATTCATTCATTAACTTTCCTTTTGTTGTCCGGATGTCTTCCACGACGTCTTCTGCCACCATCCAAGCGTTATCCGCTATCTTTTGCATTGAAGGTCTTCCACAGACTATTGTTTCCGACAATGGCCCACAATTCATGTCCGCAGAATTTCAGTCATTCTGCAAGGCCAATGGTATTCAACATCTGACATCCGCGCCGTTTTCGCCTCAGTCCAACGGTGCCACTGAACGATTGGTCCGGACTTACAAGTCGCAGATGTCGAAGTTGAAAGAGTGAGGTGCGTCGGCATCTCAATCAGCTGCGCCTCTGTCGTCGCACGGGTTCTGCCGCTCCCCGTCTGCTTTCAGCGACGGTGCCGTCCGGTCAGCGCCCTGGGCACCCATCTACTGGCTCGCCTCATCCCCAGGTGTTACCGACGCTGCCTTCCATTTTGCCCCATGGCGACGCGCCGCCGTCGCCGCCGCCGCCGCCGCCTCTTCTCCCGCCGGCGCCGCCTGCAGTGGACGCTTCGCTGCAGCCGCCGGGCGCCTCCCTGGGTCACGCGCCGCCGATCGCTTCCCGTGACCAGCTGTCCTCCGACATGGACCTCTTGCCCGCTCCGGACCAGATGTCGTCTTCGCCCGTCGGGTGCCCCGCCGCAATGGAGGTCGACCCTTCGGCCCCTCCTGTCTCGTTACGGGCGCATACACCGCATGTTGGCGTGCACCCTGGACTAGGTTTTCAGGCGTTTCCTAGGTCCCCTCGGACCGAATGGCCGGGTGCGGGTGGCACAGCCTCGCCTGTTGTTAGGCTCCCCACCTCGTTGCATACGTCAACATGGGGTCCTCCCCACGGCGGGCGGCAGCCTTATAACACAACCGTACGCCGATTTGCGGGGGAGGAATGTGGTGTCACCGCCAGACACCACACTTGCTAGGTGGTAGCCTTTAAATCGGCCGCGGTCCGTTAGTATACGTCGGACCCGCGTGTCGCCACTGCCAGTGGTAGCAGACCGAGCGCCACCACACGGCAGGTCTAGAGAGACTTACTAGCACTCGCCCAGTTGTACAGCCGACGTTGCTAGCCATGGTTCACTGACAATCACGCTCCCATTTGCCGAGACCATAGTTATCATAGCCTTCAGCTAAGTCATTTGCTACGACCTAGCAAGGCGCCATCACCAAGTATATTGAAATGGAGATTATATCTGTACAAGAGCGATGTTATACAATTATGGATTAAAGTTAAGTATTCCAGAAGCTACGTACTTTTCTTTATAGCATTCATTACGTATCCTGTTTCAGACCTCACGCCAGCCTGCGTGAGTTTAAGCGCGTGCCTTTCGGCTTCCTCTCATTGTGTCTAGGCTGTCTTGTCTAGACACAACAGTTTCCATCCTCTGTGTTGTTTACCTATGAAACAACGTTCGGGCGTGATGGAGTCTTCA